>NW_024342467.1:19307549-19965844 GCF_902729225.1 Pteropus medius | reverse complement strand
AGCCTGGACGTAGGGAAATCTCACCTGCTTCACAGCCCTGGGCATCTAGCATTGGTCGCTACCACTTCTAGCTACTGCAGCCTTCTTCCTGCGCCCAGAGACACACGGAAAAGTCCCAGCTCGGACCTACTGACACCCAGATTATCTATAGGTCTCTCCATCTGTCTCGATCGTTTCCAGCGTCTAAGCCAAATGGCACCTCAATGCTTTTCACCGGGACTCCCGCCTCCAGCCTCCATCGGCGGTGCCCGCCAAGCCCTCAGCCGTCATGGCCTCACCCCTGGGCTCTCTCACTACAGCAAAGCCAAATCTCCTTCTCTTCCCAAAGCTCTTTCATGCCATTCCTTCTGCCTGGAAATATGCTTCGCCGTCTTTGTCTGACTCATTCTTCAAGATTCAGGTCCAGAGACACCACCTCCAGAAAGCCTCCCATAGGATCCATCCAGCTGGATCTGCCCCCACGGGCATCTAAGGCTCCCCTGCTTGTCACATAGAGCAGCACCAACTCATACTGTAAGTGCCAGCTGACTTGTCTGCTCTGACAGCGCTGGGAGCTTTTGGGGTCAGGAACTGAATCTCGCTCATCCCAGTCTCAGTGCTGAGCTCGGGTAGTGTCCAGAAATATTCCCTCGTGAAAGAGTAAATAAATAAATGAACGCCCACCCCGTACATAAATACTGTCATCACCTCCTCTGGCCAGAAGGATGGTCTCATTACGCCGACCTCACGCAGGCCTGGGTTCCTCTATGACGGTCTATGTGGCGGTGACTCGGCATCGCTCACATGCACCCTCGAGGGTCAAGACCACACCTTCTGGTTCAGATCCATCTTACATCACCTTGGAGTTTTTCTAGCTTTCAGTTTTGTAGATGCAAAAACCCCTAACACCCGAACCCAAGAAATGCAAGAAGAGCCGTGGAATACGTTAGATTTCATCCGGGTTAATGGGTGGGTTTCCATCCAGGTCTGAGCGCATGCTAATGTGCATAATAACCAAATTTCTAACAGAATCACCAAATCGATGGCCGAGGAGAAGAGAAGGGCACTTTCACTTCCCTCTGTCCATTTGC
Source organism: Pteropus medius (assembly GCF_902729225.1). Lineage (NCBI taxonomy): Eukaryota > Metazoa > Chordata > Mammalia > Chiroptera > Pteropodidae > Pteropus > Pteropus medius. The sequence goes on along the minus strand of NW_024342467.1, from coordinate 19,964,774 downwards.
CATCTCTGAGCAGGTTTCAGGAGGTGAATTTATTCGAGATTCAACAAATATTGATCGAGCACTTAGCAGCATTCCCAGCCCCGGGCAGCGGGCCAGCGCCCAGGCGGTGTGTGGGTGGGGGAACCGAGCTCCGCTTTCATTCAGAGTTGGAGACTGAGCAGTCTCCACTGCAGTCTCCACTGCAGCAAGCTGCCAAGTGGTTAATCGGAAAATCTGAGAATCCAAAAGGATCGTGAATACACGTGTGGATGGATGGATGGCCTTTTGACAGCTACACCTCAAATGTGGTTTGCCTCACTCTTTCTCCACTCACCGGAACACACTTCTCCCAGAAGCAGCTCGGCAGCTCGGTTCAGAGAAGGCCTCTCTCCAGCCAATAGCAGAGGGTGAGTTCTGCAAACTGTCACTGGGCAGAGCGGTTCCCGGGCAGCGAGACAATGTCCTTCCCGGGAGGAGAGAGCTGGGCTTCCTTGTCAAGGCATTATAAATCTCTTTCGAATTCTAGTTTAATTTCTTGAGAAAGAAAGACAGACATCTCAGCTATCTTGTCTCTTCCGGATGTGTGAGATGGAAAATAACAGTATCCTGAATTTAGAGTCCGGTCATTTTCCGCTATGATCGTTGCGAGGTCCAATGGGTTCTGTGATCTGAGACCCATGTTCTAGACGTAGATGGTAAAATTTGAAGAAAGTGATTTTTCAGTTAAGAGCAGTAGTGCAGTTCAGTGGTTAAAAACGTGGTCTTTCAACTCAGACGGAGGATTCTGGAGTCATCATGGTTGGGCCACGTGATGCAGTCTACCCCTCGTGAAATCCTATTCTTCTTGACATACCCCTCAGACATCTGTGTGGCTTCCCCTGATGCACCCCCAACCCCAAGGAAGGCTGTAGTGGCTTTTGATCTGTGTCCCTGTCAGGTTCCTTTGCCAAGCAGGGTAAATGCCTGGTCCCATCCATCTCTCCATGATGGAGATATGTCCAATCTCTCCTTCCACCCCCAACCTGCTCAAGATAATTTCTTCCTTACAATGGTCAGGATATGGAAGCAACTTGAGTGCCCATCAATAGATGATTGGATAAAGAAAATGTACATATATACAATGGAATATTCCTTGGCCATAAAAAAGAATGAAATCTTATCATTTGTGATGCCATGGATGGACCTCGAAGGTATTATGCTAAGTGAAATAAGACAGAGAAAGACAAATAGCATGTGATCTGACTTATATGTGCAATCTCGAGGACAAAATAAACAAACTAACAAAACAGAAATAGACTCATTGATACAGAGAACAAACTGATGGTTGCCACATGGGAGGAAGATTCGGGTAACAGACGAAAAAGGGGAAGGGATTAAGAAGTGCAAATTGGTAGTTACGAAATAGTCATGGGGATGTAAAGTACAGCGTAGGGAATGTAGTCAATCATATCGTAATAACTACGTTGAGTGCCAGATGAGTACTAGATTTATCAGGGTGATGATTCATAAATTATATAAATAGCTAATGCTGTACACCTGAAACTAATAGAAAATAATATCGAATGTCAACTGTAACTGAAAAACTATATAATTTTGTCTTCATCTACTCAAATTTTCCCTTTCACCGCCCTCTAAAAAAGAGTTTAGGCTTTATCGGCCAAATTATAAAATGTTTGTGCCACAGAAAACATGGGCTCCAGGAGCGGTACAAGGCAACTGAGCATCGGGAAGTGTTCAGAGGGAATCTGGCAAGCGAGACATTTTGAGACATCTACTATCTGCCGGAAGAGACAGAGAGAATCCGGAAGAGTTTGGGGAGTTAGGAATTTGTTCCCCGTTTACATTCCTTAACTCTTTTTGCAAGCAAAAATTATAATTGGGTTTTAACTAAGTTTAATTAATTTTGGACTGTGTATTTTTAAATGTGTCTCAGCACATAAACTGAGCCTACTGAGCCTCAAGTTGGCTCTGGGCTGTGCCCAAATGTTCAGAGCGTAGGGTGGTATCAGACACTTACCAGGTATTTCAGCTGGTGATTGGAATGGCCGCGGGAGCTCTGGTGGCCGGGAGGAATTCTTCTATTCTGTTTCTTGATGTCTGAGCCATTTCCATCGTCAGGGCCACAGCAATGCCAGGACAAAGGGAGCTGTTGTAGAAAGGTGCAGAAATTTGGAGGGACACGCTCAGTTCGATAACAGATAACTTAAGGGTCTATTTTCAGTAATCCCCTGGGAGCTGTCTTTCTAGTACATGACAATGACCTTGCCAGCCACGGTTCATCTAAATGAAGACAATCAGATTCTCTCTCCTTGGAGCTTAGAATTGGGACGAATGCATTGGTCTCAGCCTGGGCCAGTTAGCCCCCAGACAAAGCAACAGAAACCTGACTGCAGAGAGAGAAGGAAAGAATGGAGAAATGAAAGATGGAGCGCTAAAGAGGCCTGTGTACCCAGGCTTCTCTAAAATTGCTCTCCAATAAATGCTCTCCAATAAAATTGCTCTCCACTTTGGCCGAAGCTAGTTCAACATGGCTTTCTCCTACCTGCAACCAAAGTAACCTTGACCAAGGCAATGACATCAGTGTCTTGAGGCACGGTCCTTCAGTTCTGCTGGTTATCCTTCCATCAAGCTCATCCCTATAGCCCTGGGGAGTCTAGGAAAGCATAGGGGGCACCCCAGCCTCACAGAGGGGCAACTGTCTGACAGGCTCCTCAAGTGCCTTCTGCCTTAACTTAGTCTGTCTTGCCTTAACTTAGTCTGTCTTGTGGAGAGAGGAGGTACAAGTTTTCACTGCTTCCGTCTCCCCTGGGTCCCAGAGCAAAGACAAAACAGTAAGTCAGCAGGACCAGCAGAGGAGCAAGTGGTCTCTTTTTTCCGGGCAGCAGGTAAATGCTTTTGGACAGTAAGAAAGACAACCAAACACAAAGATAAGACTTAATTTGGCACTAGTTTTGCCCTGAAAAAAAAAACTGAACCCAAGGATGAAAGTGCGTAGGCTCTGAAGAGAAAGCTTTCTGGGGAACCAGTAAAAGAAGACACTTTTTTAAAGTCGAGAGAACAATATATTTTTTCTAACATGTTTTTATTCTTATCTGATATCAAAAGAAAAACACCACCCACTCAGAACTCTGCAAACCTGGGGTTTGGGTGAGCCGCCCTTGAAGGCGGGGGTGGGGGGAAACCTGGGGAGGGCCACCGTGAACACCTTAGCTCTGTCCCTGTGGGAAAGCAACTCGGGGGGCCTCAGCAGAGTCCTCCTCAGAGAGAAGAACCGAAGAGGCTTTGTAAAAACTTGGCGTGACTGAGTGCAAAGTTCTTAAAAGAAGATGAAAAAATTATAATGCAATGTATTTTTTTTTTAATTATTATTATACGAAAATGTTGAAAGAAGAAAAAGATGAGATTCTGTCTAGTTATTTATGTCCTTCTCTTGTGTGGCCTTGGGGTGTCCATAAACCGGAAGTTCATGGACGGTGACCTCTGGCAGCCCAGGCATGCCCTCCCCGTCCACTTAGAGACCCAGAGGACTTCGTTTCTGTTTCCACCGTGGGCTTTGGAAAATGATATCACTCCCTTCTCCCTCTGTTGGGCATTTCAATGGCATAATAATCACCATCAGCTAAGATTTCTCAGAGGTTACACACCTTCTCCAGCGTTCTCTATATCTGTCATTATATAGTAGAGCTTGTCTAAGATTTTAATTTGAAGGGGGTTCTGCTGCTAAAATTCTAATTCACAGTGAGAGGTATGCGACTTCTCATTTCCCTTGAACACTTAGAGGCCATTATAGGGTTATTAATCAGCCTACTTTTAATGTTGTTGTGTCTCAGAGAACAGAGACAATTACAATGGTATCATCAAAGATCACCGATGACCACAACAAATATAATAATGATGAAAACATCTGAAATATTGGGAGAATTACCAAAATGGGACACGGAGACAGGAAGTGAGCAAATGCTGTTGGGAAAATGGCACCGACAGATTTGCTCGATCCCGCGTTGCCACAAACCTTCAATTTGCAAAAAGAACATAGTATCTGCGACGCATAATAAAAAGAAGTGCAATAAAACAAGGTAGTCCTATAACCTTTTGTTAGGGTTTGGTATATATATCAAATACATATATTTACATAAAATAATATATAGAATAGTTTGTTATATTCAATATAGATAATAAGGTCTTATTATATATAATAGTTATTACATAGGTACTATACTGGACACTTCACCCACACAAGCTCCAGGCTCAGCAGCTCTGCAGGATCTCTATCTCCACCCCACTATAAAGGTGCCAGGTCCCATGGGAGTCACACCCCAGGCTGGGACTGGAGGACCTGGGAGCTGAAGCCGAGACTACCTAGCTCCCAGAAGCCTGCTCGGCCATACTCTGGCACAATGCCTTTTTAAAATTGCTTTTCTTTATGCAAATTACCTTTTCTTGGACAAGAACTTTCGGCCACTTTTTTCTCCTTATCTCCAGCCCAGACTGATATAGTTCAAAGAGCGTTTTTCTGTAGCCCCTTCCTTGCATTATGGTCTGGTTTGATCTGGGCAGTTAAAATTTGACTAGTGAATCTAAGACATAGAAACTCAGAGAAAAGCAAAATTATTCCCACAAGGATATAAAGTATGTGACTAAAGTAAAAGAGCACATAAATGAATGAAAAGATTGAATATGGTAACGCTGGCAAATTCTCTCCCAATGAACCCATGGCGTACGCTTAATTTAATTACAGTGAAGATTCCTGTGAGATTTTTAAAACTTGTCTAATCCTAAAATTCATCAGAAAGAAAAAAGTATCATTTGACTAGTGAGAATTATTTTTTTTTAACTAGGATAATAAGAAGATCTTGTTCTACGTAATAGTAAACTGTATTAAAGACGCAAGGAAGTAGAAATGCAAAATTTGATACATAATTCTGTGGAACAAAATAGATGCCAGTGAAAGAAAACTCGGGTTATAGGAGAAAGGAATCGCAAGCAAATGTGGCATTTAAATCAGTGTCGAAAGAGAAGTTTGCTTAATAAATGAGGCTGAGATGATTGGTTAATTATTTGGGGAAAAACTGAACGTAGGCCCTCACTAAATAAAAATTTAAAACTTCTGTATGCTAAAAACACTACAAACACAATTTAAAGACAACCTTCAGATTGGGAGCACTTTACAACAGATATGACACGTGATTGATAGTTTTGATTTATAACGGGCTCTTACAAATCAATGAGAAAACCGCTAACATCGCCCGATTGACAAAGGACACACGTAGTATAAAATATATTAAATATAAACCTCTGATAAACCTATAAAAGAAAGTTCAATCCCCATAGTAATTGATAAAGTTTAAATAAAAACAATAAAAAGATATTAACTGTCAAATGTCAGTTTGCTACTTGTTGGTTTTCATTGTAATAGCAAATTTTGAAAAAGTTTTAGGAAAATGACATTTTCATTGCTATTGGGGAAATATAAATCCATGAAAATGTTCTGGGGTCAATTTGAAAATATGCTTCAAAAACCTTAAAAATATTTATTCATTTCGATTCAATAATAATAGTACTAGGAATTTTTCCTTTAAAAAAATGAAAAAATAAAAGGGAGGAGAAAAAAGACAATGGAGACTCAAATGAAGGATTAGTAAAACACATTAGGGCACAATCATTCTACACACCACTTTGCAGCCTTTAAAAATGATGTAGTACAGAACCGAGAAAAAGTTTCAATTCCAGGCCTTCTGAAGTCGGCTGCCCAGAGAACTATGTTGAGAGGGGTTCTGAAGTCTTATCCGGGTTAGACCACTGCCATCATCAACGGGGTACTTCTATTCCTGTGGTAGAAGGACCCATAATGATGTAGAAAGAAGTTCTATTTTTGTCAAATAGAATGAAATGAATATACACATTAACGAAGACAATAAGAAGGGTGTCGAGTTCACCTCTGTGGTATTCTATGCCCAAATTCATATCCTAAATCTAATCATGGAGAAAAAATCAGACAAATGCAAATTGGGGGACATTCTACAGAATACCTGATTTGTAGTCTTCAAAAGTACCAAGATCATGAAAAACAAGAAAAGACTGAGAAACTTTCGCAGGTTGGAGAAGATTAAGGAACGTGAAGACCGAATGCAGCTTGGTGTCCTGAATGTGATTTTGAAACAGAAAAAATAAAGCATGAATGGACGAACTGGTAGAATACTAATAAGATCTGTAGTGTAGTTAATAGTGTGGCGCCACTGTGAATGTCTCAGTTTTGACTAATGTACCGCGGCTACGTTAACATTATGGAAAGCTGCATATTTACTATCTTTGCCCCTTTACTGTAAATCTAAAATTACTATACAAAACTTTAAAAAATTTAATGGGGGAAATGCATAAAAACGAATCAAGAGTTAAACAAATATTCGAGCTGGTATAATGCTACTTGGAGGTTTCTTTTTCCTCCAATAATCAATAGAGCGGTCAGATTGAAAAAAAAAAATATCTAGACATATCCATAGCAAAATGCCGATGGATGCCGGTAGCTCAAAGCGGTGATTACTTCTGTTTCCTGTACTTCTCAAATTCCTTCCATGAATAGATATATATTAATTTTGTAATCATTGTCTTAAAAAGTAAACATCAGTTCGAAAAATGTATGGAGAAAAAGTGACCGACAGTCTGGTTTTGGAGTGGAGAACACCCTGAGCCAGATGTCACCCACGGTGATCGGTCCGGAGCTGAAAAGGAAACGGGATGTGGCAGTAGAGAGAAGGCAGAGAGCTTTCCAGGAAAGCGGAGCATTGGGACGCCAAGTGCATGCAGGCTGTCTCCGCGGGGGCGGGGGACACAAAGGCCTTCGGAACTCTTGGCAGTGAGCGCACTCCCTGCATAAGCAAGAAAAGCATCTCAGCTGGGTCAGCCACCTCTCCGTCCTCCCTGCTGTCCGCCGAGAGCCAGGAGGCGGGGCAGGTCTTCCAGGATCCGGTGGCCGGTTGCCAATCACGGAACTGGACACAGCAGAAACCTGGTCTGGCTGCCGGGTGTGAACAGGACAAGTGTGAGGGCGGGTGGTGGGTGGGGCGAGATGGCACTCTGTTTACTGGGGACGGTGATGTGCCAGGCTGAGTTTCAAAGCAATCAGACTACGAAACAAGCTCGGTCGGCAAAGCCCAGGTAGGTAATGTTTCTCTCCCCAACCTTCCAGAGGGGGACAGGAAGCAGTGACATGACCTGGATGAGGTCACAGGACCAAGGGGAAGCTTTTGCACTACCGGTCAATCCCCTGTGTCTAATTAACCAGAGAGCACAGAGGTTCGGTTTCCTGGCAGTCACCCAGAAACTCGGAGCAAGCGGTCTGGCAAAATGCAGCCGTCTCCGCTGGATTCCGTCTCATGGTCTTGTGGAGTCATTGCTTCCTTCACGTCACACATTCATCCTTAAAACCAACGTTTACTGAGCACCTGTTACGTACAAGATTAAAAGTACCCTCCTCGGGCAAGCTGAGGAACGGAGAGCGGCCGGCACGTGAAGCTCTGGGAGAATCGATCCTCTGAGCAGCATTACAGCATGAAGTGTGCTTAGCCCACAGCTTGGAGAGGTGCCCAGGCAGACCAGCAGCGTCATGGTCAACAGGATACGGCCTCAGGTTTATAATAAACCTTCCCAGGTTTATTAGCCTTGTCCCTTAAAAACAAAAAAACAACAACAAAAAAACTACAGCACAAGAAGAGCTCTTTTCAGAGTCAAAGGGAAAATTCAGATGACTTCATTGGAGTTTCGGGAGACTTCTCTAGTGTTACGCAAGCATGGCCAAAGGGCAGAATCAAAGGAGAGAAGCTTGTTTGACTATAATGACGAGGACATTTCGAAGAGGATTTCAGGCAAGCGTAGGGCACTCCAGAGACCTGGCGTGGCTTTCTCCCTTCCCGAAGCCCCAGTGAACACCTCCATACATGGGGCTCTACAAACGTTAGTCGTCAGCTTAAGATGAAGCACTATAACACGTTCATATGCTAAGTTCTATCAAATAAACTACATGTAATTTTACCAAATGAAAGTATGACCATGTTCCAGGAATGAAGAAATTCTCATGTCATTAAAAATATGTAAGTTATTAAACACTTTCTTGAATGTTTAAAAATTCTTACTCACTTACACAGTTGTGTGTGTGTTTACGGGCAGCTGACAAGCAGGATCAGCCACTAAAGGTGCATTAGAACTGGTTGGAAAAGAAGAGAAACTTGAGTCCATTCTAGCCACGGACTCGTAATTCTCTTGTGACGTGGGACACAGCTGTCATCGTTCGCCTACACCTGCAGGACTCCTTCCTCAGTGTCCTCTGGAAACAGAGCCTCAGAGCCTCTCGGCTGGACAGAATATTTATAACCACTGTCCTGGATTTTAAAGAAAACCAGTCGGGATTCATCATGAGGCCACAGAAGTCCCCCTGCTTTCTGCCAACCTTTCCAAGATCTGAGGATTCCCAGAACCCAAGGGAAACAGTGCAAACGTTCAGGCTGATGAGCTCGGCAGTGAGACGTGAGGGTCTTTGTGATTTATCAAGCGATGAGACACTTGAGAGTGAAAGCGGCCCTGTTAATAATCGCCACAGGACGGCAGATCTATATATGCGCAGCTCGACCCGGGCAAACTGATACCCACGCCTCCTCCTCCACAGCAAGCTGAGTTCTCCGCCTTCTTGCTGCAGGCGGGGCAGACACTCAGGTGCACGCACAAGCACATGCTGGTCTGGCCTTGTCCATGTGGTTGGTGGGAGCATGGGCGGGGGGTGCTGGGAGAGTACACCCCACACATTACCACACACCTCCACACACACTCTCTCTCTCTCACACACCCACCCCACCTGCCTTACGTATGTGTGTTGGCGCGCGCACCGTTTTTTGCGCTCTCGCGCGCATCATCGCGCGCGCGGCATGTCTCGCCTGCGGTTGATGGTGGCGCGCATATCGCGCGCGCGTATCACGCGCGCATCGCGCGCGCGCTCTTCATCTCACGGCGCGGCGGTTGATGGTTAACGCGCGCAGCTGCCTAATGAAATATCATCGCGCACGCGGGTGGTGGACGCGCGCCTTATCGCGCGCGGCGTATCGCGCGCAGAAAATATCGTGCGCGTATCTGCGGTTGGTGGTGGCGCGCGCTATCGCGCATATCTTCACGCGCGCATATCGCGCACTTTTTTTGGCATATCGCGCGCGTCATCGCGCATCTTTGCGCGGTTGATGGTGGTTGGCGCGCGCGCGCGCCGCGCATCGCGCGCGCGGCATCTCGCGCGAAAATAAAAAGCGCACGCGCGCGTATCTTGCGCCGCATCGCGCATCTGCGCGCGCGCTCCAGCATGCATCTCTCCGCCAGGCGCGCGCGGCATATCTCTCTGCGCACGCGCGCGCGGCGTTTGTTGGTTGTCTTGGCATCCCCATGCGACGCGCGCGCATCTCTTGCCCCGCGCAGCGCAACAATGTCTCTGCCTTTTAGGCCTGCACACGTGCACACACACATACACAGTGACAGCTCAGAGTTTGGAAATGATAGGGAAGATCGATACCCGCCCTCAGCCCTCACTTCAGAACAAGAACTGAGTTTTCCAAAAGAAAGCTGAGTCTGGGGATAAATACTGGGCAGACCTCCAAAGCTTTCCTCTCAAATCACAAGAACGATTCAATCCAGTTCATAAGCCAGTCTTTAAATGGTGTTTCTGTGCCAGGTGCGACGGCCGGGGGCTGGGAAAATAAGGGGCCACGTATGAGAGAGGTGAAGATTTCTGCCCACACGTGCCGTTTAGAGTGATTGGTCCCAGATCAGAGGCAGCAGAGAAGCAGCAGTTCTGAGGGTGTGGAGGAGGGACGGGGGGGACAGGGACACTCTGCCTGGAAGGCCCGGCAGGTAGCAGACAAGGAGCCGGCACTGCTGGCAGAGAGAACGGGATTCACAGGCTCAGGGCCATAGGAGGAGGGGCAACATGGAGAACGCAGTCAGTGCATTCGAGGGCGGAGCTGGGCAGGAGAACCAAGATGAGGGACAAATGCCAGGCCTGTCGAGTGACTGGGGATTGAAGCAAGAACATAAATGAAGGTCCCTGGCTCCGGACCCCCCACCCCCACTCCCGTCTTTTACCACAAACGGCCTCATGAGTGTGGATGTGTGTGGACAACTCAGCCCGGTCCTTCCTCACCGGCTTGCAGACAGCCATCCACTGGCCACCTCTCGGGTTCATGACCAAGGTCTAGGGTGCATGACTTGCTGTGGTCTTCCCTGGAGAAGATGGACCCGGGGAGGCTCCCCAGCCCTGGAAGCAGGAATTCCCGAATCCCCGGTAACCAGGGCTCATCTCAGAAAGAGGCCACCGAACCTGGGTAGGCAGGCGTCCGAGCCCCGAGGTCTCCTGGGGTGAAGTTCCTGGGGAGGGTCAGAGCAGGGTCTCCTAAAGCTCAGAGCTCAGGGCAGGGGCCGTGACAATGGCTGTTCTCATCAGAACTTTTCTGGTCGTGTCGGAAGGGGCGCCCCAAGGCCCTGGGGCCGCCCCCAAACCCTGCCTCCCTCTCATTCACGGGGACTCCGGCCCTGCAGGTCTTCTCAGGACCAGGCTCACGCCCACCAATGCTCCTGCCGGGCTCAAGGTCAGGGCCTCCTTGCTGGCCTTCAAGAACACGCCCAGTTCCCATGGCCACCCTCAAACATGTGACAGTCTTCAGAGCCTCAGATCAGTGCTCCGTCCCCCCTCCCCCAACCCCTGACCGCTGCCCAAGATCTGATTCAATTGGCGCGGGAGGAGCCCAGGCGCCAGGCCCCGTGAAAGCCCCCCAGGCTCTGCGTGCGGTCTGCGTGGATCACCCGTCACCGCCAGGCCCACCTCCCTGCTGAAGGGTCGCCCTTCTGCCTGTGGTGAGCGCCTTTGATTTTTAACACATTTTGCCTTTTTTCATTAAGAACTCTCATACTTTCTATATGGAAATGGGAAACTTTTGGAGACCTCCAAGACATGCTCTATCCCCAAAACTTCCTCTTTCTTGGGAAGAAAACTGTGCCTCTCTCCATCCATTCATCACACACACAAGGGGCCAGGCTGCCAACAAGACAGACAGACCGCCCCCCACTCCCGCCACCTCAGCGAGCTTCTGTCCTCAGAGGGGAGACGTGTTAAAGGAGACATTTCTCGGTTATTTAGGGCATTGCAATAATGATAAGTGCTTCAGCTGGAAGGAGAAAAGCCCTAAATAGAGGAGATAATTGGGCCACCTTCCCTAAGCCGGAAGGATCGTCCTTGGACAATAGACGTTGGAGCTGATCAGAATTAACTGATGGTAGCTTGGCTGGGGAGGCGGGGGTGGCAGAACATTCTAGGCATAGAGTCTTGAGGGAGGAGAAACCCAAAGGCCAACATGGCTGAAGCGCGGAGAGAGAGGAGAGAGAGGACAGGATGGGGCCGGGGACCAGACCTGGGTAAGGGGAGCACCAGAGAGCGTATTATACTGCTGCATAATAAGTCACCTCAGACCTAGCAGCTTTCAAACTACAAAAATGTGTTATGTCACACGGTTTCTGAGGGTCCGAAACCCACAGTGCCTTAGCTGAGTGCATCTGGCCCAGAGTCTCTCACGAAGTGGGCGTCAAGCTGTGGGCCGGGACTGCAGTCCCTGACCGATCTGCTTCCAAAAAGGCTCACGCACCTGGCTGTCACCTTGTCTTCAGGCCCTCACTCCATGGGCCTCTCCACTGGACGCCCCAAGTGTCCCCATGAAGTGTCAGCTGGTTTCTCCCAGAGTGACTAATCTGAGAGAGAGGGTGCAGGAAATGGAGGCCGCAGTCTTTTGTGACCGAATCTCAGAAGTGACGAGCCATCATTTCTGCCCTATTTTATTGGCCAGACTGCAGTCACTAAATCCAGCCCACGCCCAAGAGAGGGTGCTGCATAAGAGTAAGGATACTAACCAAGATGCAGGCCCATTCGGGGTCATCTTAGAAGCTGGCCTCACAAGGAGCAGAATCAGATTTGCAGTTTTCAAAAACTTCCTATATCCTTAAAGGAATTTCCTGGGGGGATGGAAATGTTCTATATCGTGATTTTGATATAGATAATGCTTTTTCAAAACTCACTGAATTATGAATTCTTAGATGCATTAAGCTGGGGGTAAGACGTCAGATGCAAAAGGCCACTTAGTAGGACTTCGCTTCTGGGAAGATGGAGTAGATCCTCGTTTCCCTGCCCTTCGATTAAGTGCAAATAAAAACCCTGGATGTTACATATAAAATAAACATAAGATTCTGAAAGGTAGAGAGAAGGTGGCCAGCCCAGAGGTGCTCAGATGAAGATCAGGAGACTGCCTGGGTGACAATGGCTGGGAAGGCCACATGAACCAGCCTGGGAAGAGCGAGCTACGGCCATTGCACGTGGGTCAGCCCCTACCAGCTGCCCACAGTCACCTGCTTTCTGTCTGTCCCTCCCTTAATGGCTCCTGCGTTGAGGGAATCTTAAGGGAATCGCTTATTTCACAATTTCCTTAGAAGCAAGAGGCTCTCTTGAGGCGCCTACCTTTTTTTTTTCCTCGGTCCATCCTTACAGAGAATCTCTCAAAAAGAGATTCCTGCGGGCGCTTCTGAGACCTGTGCTATCACCTCCGAGCCGGCACCTCCTGGGTGACCCCGGTGAATCCGGCACCCTCTGATTTACCCAGGTTCACAGCCGTCACCTTCAGCGTCTCCTCCTCTTAGCTGCCTTTTTCCTGAATCCATTCTAGGGGATGAAAATGTGTGAGTGTGGTTCACGTGGTGAAGGGCGGAGCCCAGGCCCCTCGATTCTCACAGCCGGGGACTGGGGGATAGGGGCACCCTCCTTCGGCAGACTTCACTGGCTGCCTTCTGTCCTTGGTAGACATATGCTGCAAAGGAATGTGTTTGGAGATAGAAGTCGCCTGATCACCATGGTGATGAAGATGTGCTACTTGGGTAGTACAGGACGTCCTATGTATTTAGCGATAGCAATCAGAAAGGCTGAAGTCGCAGTCCATTGGGGCACATTGCTGGGTAGTGTGAGCATCCTGAAGATGGCGAAGTTGGAATAATAATACCTAATAAGAAAGATGTAAATAACCATAGGTTATTAAGATCCTTCTAATGTCCCACTGGTACCTCTGTGCAATGCGTGGGAGACTGGGCGTTCTCTCTTAAAGTCGAAAGAAGCTTTTGGGGATAATAACATTTTCAGTTCAAAATAGCAAACAATTATCAATTTAGACATTTTAAAAAATGCAATACTGCAATCAATTAGCCCATGTATTTTAAAACAATGAAACTAAATGTTTGAAACTGAGATTTTCCTTTGCCGAATCGTCTGGAATTCAACAAACAAACGTCCATTAACTGGGTTGTTCTTCAGCACTTAATCAAGCTTTTCTTTCCCTCAGGCAAGTCCCACCTCCGAAACTGCAGTCAATCAGCTGGCTTGAAGCAAAGGGATGGTCAACTCGAGGTCTGAGCCAGAACTTGGGATGCAGTGATGACCATCTGCTGGGGGCCCAGACACTGCCCCATATCTGAACAAGACACAATGGTTATGACGGTCCACAGAGGGGGTGCCAGTCTGAGAGGCAAATTTGCAAAGGGAACACCCAGACTCTGGCTCCTTGACCCTTAAACTCCTCATCAACATCAAGTGTAAAGGGCCAGGCGGGTGGCAACGGCGGGGAAGAATGTTTAGAGAGGACGGTCCGCAGATCTCTCAGCATGCTGCATCCCACCCTCTGCTCCTGGGCGCCCAGAGTCGGCCCCCATCTCTAGGCTTCAGGAGCTGGGCTTTCACGGGGCAGCTCACAGAGCTCACCGTTTCCCCTGCGGTAAGCGGCAGACAGGAGCCTGGTGCCTGCTGCCCGCTGCAGCAGCAAAGGCAAGGTGGCTGCATGTGTATTGGCCACATCCAGCCTGAGTCTAACCCCCGAACTGCAAGGGGTCACTGTGGGCGGTGGGAGAGGGCAGGCTGGGGCGGAGGCCGGGAGTGGGCATGCTAGGAATTCAGACATCATCGTGCGGGGTGGGGAGCTCGTGAGGTATTTTAAATAGGGTGGGAAGAGGAGGGAGAGAACAGGATCAGATCTGTGTTTTAAAAAGATCAGACCAGCTGAGGTGGGAAGCGCAACCTCAGAGTAGACGAGGGCGGCGGCTTCCCAGCCCACGGCAACCGCCCAGGCGAAAGGCAAGACTGAATATACGAAATTTTGTGAATGGACATACTAAAAACCACGGAATTCTGGGTGACACTGTGAAGGGGGTGAATTTCCGGCATGTGAAGTCTATCTCAATCAAAAAGACAGTGAGGGCCTATGCTAAGACGGTAAACAGGAGGATGGAAAGAGGGCGTAGATGTCAGCGACGTTTAAACGGTGAGAGGCTTTTCCGACTTTCAGTTCCCAGAAGCGCATAAGGAGACCAGAGGCCCTTCAGGATCTGCCGACTTGACTCCACGTCCTGTCGTTCTCCCCGCAGCAACGTGAAAACGTTGCGATCGGTGTAGTTGAGCGACAGGCGGGCGTCAGGAAGACCCTCTGCCTGGACCTGAGGCTCCCTCAGACCGCCGGGTACGTAACGATTTCCCCCTATTCTGAAAACGGGGGAGATTAATAGTCTTCTCTGCTAATTGGAGCGGGTGACGGGTGGTAACATTTTAATTGTTTACTGTATGCCAGGAAATACAAAAATTTCTTGCCATGTATTTATGTTTAAAGGTAAAATTCACCTAGCACACAATTAACCATTTTAAAATGAATACTTCAGTGGGATTTAGTGCATTCACAAATGGATGGCCACTCCCTCTCTCTAGTTTCAAAACTTTTTCATCGCCCCAGAAGAGCACGCCACGGGATTAAGCAGCCATTCTCTATTGCCCTTCCCCGTCCCCTGATAACCATTAACCTGTTTTCTGTCTCTACGGATTTTCTTATTCTAGACATACCTTAAAAAAGGAATCATACGATATATAACCTTTTAGTCTGGCTTCTTTCACGTAGCGTAATGTTATTGAGGGTCATTCAAGTCATAGCAGACCTCAGTACTGCATTCCTTTTTCAGGGCTGAATAATATTCCATTGTATGGCTATGCCACGATGCGTCTATCCATTCATCCATCGATGGCGCATACATTATTAACTCATTTAATCCTCTCTACAACACTATGCAGACTCTTCGTTTGCTTTTTACAGAACAGGAAACCGGGGCACAGAGAAGTGAAGTGGCTTGTTCTAAGTCATCCACGTAGGATGCGGCAGCACAGGAATTGAAACCCACACAGTTTGGCTCCGTCGAGTGCTCCGCTTCCCCACAGAAAAGCTGTCTCCGCTTAGGCTCAGAAAGTGAGACTGTAAAGACATAGGTAGAAAGCTTTAAAAAAAAAAAAAAGTGAGAGGAGCTGTTATAAACGTTGGTTATTCATTCTCGAGGAGAAGGAGAAAAGCAAAAAAGAGAGGAGAGGGAAGGGAAAGGGAAGAACGGGGAGTCAGCAAGAGAGAGAGATCTGGGGGCGCTGGGGGCCGCCACCGTCAGTGAGAATCCCTCAGTACAAACGCGGATTTCAAATGGTGGCAGCGAAGCTCTGCCACAGGCAACCCGCTGTCTTCACCGTTGCGTGGGAGGGACCGAGGAAACAGGAGGAAGCACTGTGCCCCTGGTTTTGGTCCCAGGACGAGCCATGTTCAGATGGTCAAGCAATGATGGGTAAATTATTAATCTGAGCCAAAACCAAAACTAAGTCATGCTCATTATTAATACAGCAGTCGACTAACTCCCGGCTCGTTCGCGCGGCCCGTCAGCCATCCCTGGTGCGTGCTCCGAGATTAGCGGCTGGAGCTGCCTCAGCATTTTCTGGCACGATGGGGGATCTGAACGATGTAAATAATTGATATTTATAGATGGAATCCAATAATTTCAATCCCTTTATCTTCTCTAACCCTTACTGGAGGCAGTGCTCGTAACATTTACATCATTTTTCATCTTTTCTCCCTTCTTCTACTTTGATGGAAGGAGGGCAGAAAAATAATCCTCCATAAACAGGATGACCAGCTGCCAGGAACCAAGAGCCATCCGTCCTGCGCAGTGTCAAGATCCCTTATGCTTGTTTCCGAAGCCTCGTGCCATGATTTAAGCAGAGTATTATTGATATCAGACACAGCAGAAATGGACTCACAGTCATAAACTCTACATCCAAAAGTGTCTTACATTATTCTTTCTTCCTCCCTCCCTCCCTCACTCCTTCCCTCCTCTCTCCCTCCTCCCTCCCTTCCTTCCTTCTTTCTTCTTTCTTCCTTCTTTCTTTCCTTCCTGGACATTTTTTTATATGTTATACTTATTTAATGTTCCCTTATAAGATCCTTAAAAGACTTGAAGAACTGTTAAATATCAATGTATCCACTGTAGCATAGGACAACCACTACCGACAGGACCCACTGTAACGGAACGAGACAGAATGTGACCTGTTGAAATGTTCTGACTGCATTCTTGAATACCTGGAAGTTGGAAGGGAGAAGGCGACATGCTACACAGATGCTGTTTCTGTCCTCGCCTGCATCTCCTCCCCCCACGGTTTGATATAAAATGCCCCACGCCCCAAGATGAAATCCCACGACGCTAGTAGGACCAGAGATTGGACTTCATGCTTTCGAGTTCATAGCGGGAGTTTATCGTAGCAGCACCTTGAACCTGCTTGGCATGTAGAACCGAACGTTTCCAAAACAGGAAAACTCAGAGCTTACTATTTATTCGATTTCACTCTCTGGCTTGATCCTTGCATCATCCCTGTAAATGGGCAGATCTGGTACTATCATCCCCACTCTACAGAGGAGGTTACTAAAGCTTATAAAAGTTATAATCATCAGTTCAAATTCACAGGATAAAGTCGAAACCATGATTTAAATCCAAGTCTTGTAACTGCAAAGCCAATGTTATTCTCACGGTCCTTCTCCGTCATTTGCTATTAACTCAAAAGGGAGCTTTACATGGCCCCCGTCAGATATTGTCCCCATTTTTGTCTCCTGCTTCCCTGACCCTTTTTCTAACTATGAATTCCTCTATGAGTCTTTCTTTAACTGCATTTGATCTTCCCTGAGTTCGTGAGGATGGCTGGGCAGGATGATCCTCCCCACTTTACAGAGACTAAGAGTTCAGGTCACCTGACTCCTCTTAAGTGCAGAAAACATGATGCGGAGGGACTTGTCGTGGCTGCCTTAATCTGGGACTCAGAATTTCATCTACTCTCTAAAGTGTAATTCTGAATTTCTCAGCGCCCGCCCTGTGGGTGGAAAATGACAGATAGGTGTGCTATATGTGAATGTATAAAACAGTCTTGTGAATTAGCATCTGCCAACAAGCCAGGATTAAAGAAGAGATTTCAAGTTAAATTTAAGGACAAATGAAAAATTTTACTCTTTTTTCTAAAAATACAAACAAACAAGCAAAGTGTACTCAGGTCCTACAGACGGGACTAGTAGTCTCCCTGTTGTAAAGGCGTGCCCTTTGACCCCTGTTATTTGGAAGTAAAACTACATCTGTGCTGGGCCCTGTGTTCCAGAGCCGATGAGCTGATAAACGGGGATCATTGATTACTTCCGGGTCTGAATGGCTTGTCCCCCACCTCGCCGCTCTGGACCCTCATGCAGACTATCTGATCTAGTTCCTCTTTACAAAAACACTGCTGTGCCATGAGTTGATAGCGTCGGCCTCGCACGCTCACGCCATGGGTCACCTTTGCTTGCATCTCTGTGCAAACATGCTCAGTTCCTTGTTTACTTAGACTTGGCAACTCGAAGTCAAAGTCTCAAGTCAAAGTCTCAGGGGAGGCATCAGAGACCGGGAGAGGAAGGAATGCTCAGGAAACCCTCAGGCCAGGAACTTTGTCTGATGCCGCTTGTCCCCAGGCTTGGGGTCTCGGTCCACCCTCTGTGGCCTCCTCAAGGCTCAGCAGCGAGGGACGGCGCTCCAAGAAAATGGGTCCAGCTTGAGGAGCCACATTGAAAAGGTCACTAGAAATGGTTTCTTTTCTGACTTTACCGAGATACAATTCACAGACCTTACAATTCATCCCTTTAAAATTTAGAACTCAGTGGTTTTTAGTATAGCCGCAAAGTGGTGCCACCGTCACTACGATTAATTTTAGAACATTTTCTGCACTTCGAAAGGAAACCTGCACCCGTTAGCTGTCACGCCGTCCTCATCTGCCACCTCCTGTCCCCGTCCCCTGACCTCCTAGTCCTAGGTAACCACTGATCTATTTTCTGTCTCTGTAGATTTGCCTCTTCTGGACAATTCATGTAAGAAATTCATACAATACGTGGTCTTCTTGCGACTGGCTTCTTCCATTTAGCGTGTTTTTGTGGTTCATCCGGGTCATGGCATGTGTCAGTACTTCATTCCTTTTTATAGCAAATAAAATATTCCATCGTACGGATATAGCATTTTCCCACCCATCAATTGATGGACATTGGGTTCTTTCTTTTTGCCTTTGACTATTAAAAATAGTGCTGCCATGAACAGCCATGGACAAGTTTTTGTGTATGTACATGTCGACAGTTCTCTTGGATTAATACCTCGGAGCGGAATCGCTGGGTCAAATGGTAACTCTATGTTTAACTTTTGGAGGAACTGCCTGTCTGTTTTCCAAAGTGGATGCATCATTTTACATTCCTTCCAGCAGTACATGAAGTTTTTCTTTTTTGAAATCCTCACCAACACTTGTTATGATCTGGCTTTCAATAGCCATCCTGCTGGGTGTGAAACAGTATCTGACCGTGGTTTCGATTTGCACTTCCCTGGTGTCCAGTGATGTTGACCATCCTCTCCTTTGCTTATAGATTTGTATATCTTCTTTGGAAAAATGTCTATTAAAAATGTCTTTTGCCCATTTTTAATTGGGTTATTTGTCTTTTTATTAAGTAGTAAACTTTTTTTTTACGCACTCTAGATACGAATCCCTTCTCAGACACATGATTTGCAAATATTTTCTCCTGTTTTCTGGGCTGCCTTCTCGCTTTCTGGATAGTGTCCTTTCAAGCACAAAAGTTTTTCATTTTGATAAAGTCTAATTTATTTTTTTTTCTTTTGTGGCCTTTGCTTTTGGTGTAATATCTGAGGAACCACTGCCAGATCCAAGGTCATGAAGATTGGTCCCTGTTTTCTTTTAAGCATTTTCTACTTTTAGCTCTCCTATTTGGGTCTTTGATCCATTTTGCGTTCATCAGAGGTCCCAAGTTCATTCTTTTGCATGTGGACATCCAGTTCTTCCAGCACCATTTGTTGAAAAGACTATTCATTCCCCATCGTTTTGTCTCTCTCGTTGAAATGCAATCGACTAAATGTGGGGGTTTATTTCTGGATGCTCAGTTCTGTTTCACGGATCTATGCGGCCACCCTTATGCCAGGATCTGCCCCATCTTTCCTTCTTCCATTACCAAGTTTCTTTCTATTTCCAAAGGACACTTGGTGTCGGCAAAGATCTGAGAGAGATCCTTCCCTCTACTTATTCAGCGATGTCAACGGCAGCTCCTCCTTGGGGTCCCTGTCGTGATGCCTCCAGTTCTGAGTTTCTGTGGCTGACATCGACACGGGGCTCAGATCTCTAACTATGCTGAGGGAGCAGAGGCACCTGGAGACCGAGGACGCCTGTGGGGACCCAGCCCCCTCGCTCTGTGCTTGCCCACGCCTTTCCTCCGGGATGGAAGTGGGGGTTCCTGGAGCTGAGCTGCTTGAATTTCTTGGATTTCTTGAGCTCTTTTGAATATTAAATACCCCAAATACTCAGCTTCCCTGGCACTCTGAAATGCACAGGCGAGCTTCCGGAGCCGGCTTCGGGCATGAGCTTAGGGCTGGAGTGTGAGGCAGTGGGAAGGTGTGACTCCCAGACAGCCCGCCCAGGAACCGCCACAGGCCTGGACGGGGACCCCGATCCCAGACCGGGACTGCAACCCCAGACCCAGAACCCCAGCAGTTTGCGTGGGGGTTGTGCCCTCCCGCTGCGCTCTGGACAGGCCGAGCCCCAGCAACTTCAAAGTTGGGGATCCTGGGGCGATCTCTTTGGCTCACGAGGTCTGAAAAGTAGACTAAATTGCCATGGAATGAAACGGTTTTCTTTTGCCAAAGAGAGTTACTTTGAGTAGATTCGGATGCGGCTTGCCCGCCTCCTGCTCCTCTGTCTAATCGGCCGGCCTTCTGCAGCAGAGGCAGTGGCCAAGCAGCGTCTGGCTGGATGTGGCGTTAACATCCCCCCATGGTGACAGGGATGCTTCAAAGGTAGAAGTCTTCGCAGGTGCACATTATCACATTATCCGATTATGTCATAATTGACCTCACCACTTCTACAAAGAGATTACGATCTCTCTGGGGGACACAGGCACTAAGCTGCTGATGTCTCTCTCTGGAGAAAGCTGTGTCACCAGCATCGGTGACCAGCAGTACAGTCACACCCCATCGCTCCAACACAGACAATCCACAGACCATTCTTGTCACCTTATCACCGAAGGGTCAGCGGCCAGGACATGGCCATGACTGTCTGGGGTGTGGCTTGGCCCTCAGTTCTGGTTCTTCTGTAAAACCCACAAAGCCTAAGAGGCTTTGAGATACAGAAAAGGTTTTCCCAATGGGGTGTATTAGGAATCAGCGCTCTAAGTAGACCAATTTACTTTTCATGTCAATCCTGAGAGGAAGCAAAGAGGACATTCCTGGCAGACACAGGCTGTTTGTGCTTATCAGAACCCGAAAAACTGCCGGGTGAGTCCGCGTGAGTTCACCCAGGTACCACGGTCTGAACAGGTCAATACCGGACACTCAAAATCAACAGAAGACAGACACAGGCCCAGAGAGCTCTCTGTGAACCCAACAAATTCCCGGCAGCCTGGTGGCATTGCCTGTAGGTCTGATGGTGGCTGTGACAACCTCTGTGGTTAATGCCTGTCCTTTTTATCTTCTCTGACCTCTCTGGATGGCCTCAGCAGAGTCATTCTGCCAGGCTCAGGACGCAGTCATCGCTGCCAGGGCAGGCAGCCCTCTCTTGACTTTGGAGTCAAGAAAACCAAAATGACCAGATGCAAAACACATGTCGGTGGCTCTGTCTGGTACGGACTGGCTGAGAGTCCAAGACCAGGTGAGTGCCATCCACGTCACGTGGGTATTTCCCTCCCGAGGTCATCCTTCCTCCGTGAGGGGCAAACGACGTCGGACATCCCTGTTCTGATTTAGTCGGAACCACCCGCTAGGGCTGGCAGGGGTTTAAATCAGGCCTTTTAGGATTCCTCCTTTGGATCTCAGAAAATTCGGGGGAAGAGTGGGGGTCGCACAGCCCGGAAAAGATCCTCCAGGCGTCCAGGGCATGGTGGCCCCCCACATCTGAGCCTCACACCCACTGGCCTCCTCCCTCCCTCTGACAGGGCTCTGCCAAGGAGGGGACACCTGGGGCAATGCCACACCCTCCCTACTGCGCCTGCCCAGGGACCCCTACATGGTGCTCTGTGACCACCGCCCCCTCACGGGTGAGCTCAAGGCTTGCTCTTCCCAGCTCCCCGAGACAGATGGCAGGCTCAGGCCACCACCCCCTTTACAAGCCTCCAAAACACAACACATTTATTCTGCCTCTTTGAGCCATGATAGGGCACCAGCCTTAAAATTACAAAGGCTCTTCCAGATGTAAAGTGGGTCAAGAGCTTACAAGCATTAAAGTTTGGTTCTTTTCTTGGAAGGAGAAAGGTACCTTTTATTTTTCCCTCATCAGCCATAAGCCCACTCTGTCCCTGCCCCACAAGGACGAACAGTTACTTAAGTTTATAAAACTAAAAAAACAAAACTTCTCGACCTCTCAGCCAGCGTCCGGCTACGCTGATATTTATTGAGCACTGACTGCGTTCCAGATGCTCTGCTAGGCCCTTGACAGAAGCAGCCTCATTTTATCTTCACAAGGAGGCTGCGAGGTGGAGATAATAGTCTTCATTCTCCTCATGAGGAAAGTGAGACCTAAAGAAAGTCAGGGAATGAGCTCAGGACCAAGGAATAGAGCCAGAATTGGCACCGACCTGATGCGTGTGGTCGAGACCCATGTAGATACCCCGGGGTGAATAAACCTTTATAACCCGATGCCTTTCAGAAAACTGTGTACCGTCAACACCTTCCTTTGGCTAAAGCTAAGGACGAGTTAGTAAGCGAGCTTGGCCTTATTGGATTATTCTAGCACATTCTGCCTGCTCTTTCCAGGGGATACGTTCAAAGCCTGGCTCTGTCAAAGCTCCCAAGATCGATCCTTATGCTGGACGGGCCACCCTGCCGCCCTGGGGATGAGCAGGGCTGTGCTGTCAAAAAAGGTCGACCAGAAGTTCAGCTACGAGGACCCCGCCTCCTAATTCTTCTCTTCCTTCACTTTCGGGGGGTCGTTTCCCTTTGGCAGCGGAACTGGCACAGGGAAGGCCCTGGAATCAGATGCCTAACAGTGGGTGCCACAAACTGCCCCTCCCTTGCCACACGCAGAAGAGATACCCAGATGCAGCGAGGTCTCCCTCCGGCCAGATTCGACTTTGACTGACTCTACAGGTTCTCGCTTCTTTTGAGGCCAAACCAGTTTGGTGCTCTGCCGGCCCAGCCTTGCAGAAGCAGGAAGCGTCATTCATCTGCCGCGTGTTTCCACCCATGGAAACTTAGTTCCAAAGCATGGACTTAGGAGCCCACGGCGATGGAGCAGCACCAGCACATTTCTTCGCCCCAAGAATGCGGATGACCGCAGGGCAACCGCGGGAACATGGGGAAACCCACCTCACTGAGTTCTTTAAGCCGCGGGTGGGAGAGAGAGATTGTTCCAGCCCGACAAATGGAGAAACCGAGCAAAGAGAAGCTGAAATACCTGCTTCTCATCAGAGCTGGGGAGCACAACCTGGTCTCAGGCTCTGTCCCCAGACCAAATTCTTCCACTTGCTGCTGCAAGGATCAGCACCAAGTTCATGGCCCTGGAAATGCCTTTTACTTCTTAAAGTCTAGAAATGCTGATACAGGAACTTAGCGCCCCGGCAGCCACTGAAGTCAGAAAGGGTTACTCCGTCTGAGGAGCCTGATGCTGGGGCAGTGCTGCCCCCTGGTGTCCACTGGGAGTTGTGTTCTCCGCTCTCCCAAGGTGGGGGCTCCCGGCCCAACCTTGGCCGCTCCCTCTTCATTTTATTCAGAGAAGTGGGTGGGGCACGAGCTGGGGACCGTCACGTGCCCATTCCCATAACCAGGCCACCTGCCAGGCAAAGCCGGCAGGTTTTTCAAGTGGCCAAAATAACCCTACTGTGTGGGGTCACAATTCCAGAAGGAGCACATCAGTGTCTGTCAAACCTTTTTTTGAGGGAGGTCCCCCATCCACTGAGGACACAGCGAAGTCACTGGGGACTCCTCATCCCTGCGCCCCACTTCCATCCGGCCAGGCTGATGCCCCAAGGAGAGGGTGCTGTCTCCTCTCCCCAGCCACTAGGGGCTGATGCCCTGTTGTCCCTGACCACTGCCCCAAGTGGGCACTGCTAGGGTGCCTGTTTGATCACTGCTAGAGTGAGCACCTGAGGCCGCCCCAGCGTCTCCCCGACCCAGGCTGCTCCCTCCTGAGCATGCTCGCGGGGCCCTCGGCTGCCCTGCGACGCATCACGGGCGGCGAACTTCCCGGCTGCAGCCCATGGGTCCCTTCCACTCCCGCTGGCCCAGCTGTAGCCAGGCCCCGCTTCCTGTGATGTTCAGGCCCCCACGAGAGTATAGAGAGAAGCTGGAGGGAGAAGACCCAGCACCGGGCAGGCTGGACAGGGCCAGACCAAGACGCAGCGGGGCTGTGAACCCTCAAAGCCAGGCGCCCCCTCCGCCCATCCATCCAAGGCAACACGAAACTAGAAACAGGGGAACGAAATCCAGGATCCCAGCAAAATCCTGGTCTCTCATGATACGTAATATGATGTCTTTTTTAAAAAACACAGCTCCCTCTCACTTTCCCAAAGTTCCTGTGATGTCACGTCGCTTTTATGAAAAGACCTACGTAAGTACCTGTTTTTGCTAAATGAAAAAAATCCTAAAAGGAATTTCACTTTTACAGAAAAAAAAAAGAAGGGTGACAGCTGCGTTCAGCACGTGTTCTGCGGCGGCCTTCACAGAGGCAGCGGCACGGAGTGGGGACTGCACGTCTCAGCACCGAGCCCCTCAGCCTTGCCCTGCGTTTGTGAGCCCGCGCTTCATCTCCGTTGATTTTGGGCATCGGGCAGCAAGATGTGGCCTAAGGTGGTGACTGCTTCTTCGCTTTACGCCGCTTCTCTCATGACAGGTTTCATAGGAAACTACTTTTGGAAAGTGGGGAACCTGTATCAAACTTCAGACTTTCCCTCCCCAGTTTTCGTTAACTGAAGCAGAATTGTGATGGCCTGTTGGGCAGTGCTCACTCATGGGGGGTGGGGGGTGGGGCAAGGCAGAGTGTGGGAGCCCAGAGGCCTTGGAGCCTCCAAGGTGACAGCAGGAGTGGGTGCAGATGGTGATGGGTGGAGAGAGCTTTCAGAGGGACAAGGCACAGGGGTGGAGGGGCAGCGGCGGACCGGTCCTGGAGCTGAGCTGCCATGGTGGCCTCATCGTACCTCTGGAGGAGGGGAGCTCTGGGAAACCACCAGAGCCCCGCTCCCATTGTGCTGGCCGGAGCTTTGAACTGGCTGCACTGGGTTCTAGAACAGCCACTGTCACTCTGTCTTGTGGAAGCTTGGGGCCAGCATACCAAAGCCCTGACCAGGCTCAGGCCAGGGCCAGCCAGATCCCACAGGAAAGCCAAGGGAGAAGACTGGGGAAGAGATGACTTACCCGATGGGGCCCCCAGGGAGACGCGAGGGTGTGGGAGGCTCTTCGCTGTGGCTTCTGGCCGCCCACGGTGATCTTGCATCCGTCTGCGGTCCCGCTCAAATCCTACCACTGCAATGACACAACTCCACGTGCCAGTTAAGTCGCTCGACTGCCCCTGGCCTCGGGAGGTTGCGTGGTAGATGGAGATATAAATGCAAGGTTTTTTCCCTCTTTTTTCACTATCTAAAAAAATTATGGTAATATGTATAATACCATTGAATTTGCCATTTTAACCATTTTTAAGTATACAATTCAGTGATTCTACATTCACAAAGTTGCGCAGCCATCAACACTATTTTCAAAAACCTTTAACACCCCAGACGGAAACTGTACGCATTGAGCAGTAACCCCTCACTTCCCCTCCCCCCCAGGGTCTAGGAACCTCTAGTCAGCATTCTGACCCTATGTGTTTGCCTATTCTAGAGATTTCACGTAAGTGGAATCAGACATTTGTCCTCTTGTGTCCCGTGTCTGGCTTTTTCCACTTAGCATAATGTTCTTAAAACTTCAGCCATGGCAGCACGGGTCAGAATTGCCTTCCTTTTAAAGGCTGAGCAATATTCCATTGAGCGTATGTCCCGCATGTAGTTTATCCACTTCTATGTCCTTGGAAGCCGAGGTGGCTTCCACCTTTGGGGGCTTGTGAATAATGCTGCGACGAACCGGGATGTGCAAAGATCCATGCTCTCAGGTCCCTGCTGTCACTTCTTTTGGGTAAATGCCCAGAAGTGGAATTACTGGGTCACATGGTAGTTCTGTGTTTGACTTTTT
This sequence comes from Pteropus medius, assembly GCF_902729225.1. Classification (NCBI taxonomy): domain Eukaryota; kingdom Metazoa; phylum Chordata; class Mammalia; order Chiroptera; family Pteropodidae; genus Pteropus; species Pteropus medius. The sequence continues at coordinate 19,939,178 of NW_024342467.1, read as the reverse complement.
GGGGAACGGCCAGACTGTTAATGTTTTCTTTTTGTGTGATTGTAATTGCTCTGTTTCCAAAGAGTCTGTGACTTTTGTAACATTTTTAAAATTCTTCCGCTGAATAAATAAAAATAATAGAAGGTCCTGAAGTAATTTCTGAAGCAAAATAAAATCCAACTTTTGAGCAGCGTGGAATCCAGAGGAGGCTGGCTCTCGGAAAGTCCCTAGGAGAGCCACCTCCCAGCGTGGCGGGGGCGCGGCCTGTGTGGCCATACGGCCACCGCCAGCTGCTGACGCTCGAATGGCGGCCCGTGGGAATAAGGCAGGGGCAGTCTCCACAGATAATAGCCCCCGCTGGACCCCAAGAGATGGGAGGCCCGAGCGGGAAGGGGCTGGCCGGGCGCGCGGGCCACTCGCGCGCGGAGCCGGCCTGCACGGGCGGCCCTGGCCACAGGGGGCGCGACGGATCACGCCCTCACCAGCCCGCGGGCCCAGGCGGGGGCATCGCCTTCGGCTGCGTCATCGGAAACTGCCAAATGGCGGGATTCCCGTCTCATCTGGCTGCAAAGAGAAGTCACAGCGCGGGGCGGGGGACAACTAGGGCCGAAGCCGGATCCTGCACCATCTAGGACACGGGGGAGTGGAGCCTGAGGGTCTCGGCCACTGGGACACTCCTGGGGGAACAAATGTCGACGCCACCGTTTTCTGGACTGTGGCCCTGCGCTGCCCTGCCCTGTGTCCCCTCAGGGTGCTTCCTGCCCATTTTTCAGAGGCTCTGGGCTCCTGGAGGGCACGGGCATCAGGCACCAGTGTGTCTCACGTAGGGCGGGCACATGTAGCCAAGCCCGCGGCTGTCCTGTGCGTGGGATGCAGAGCTCAGAGCAGGTTGGATGGCCTGAACGAGTGAATGGTTAAATGAATGAGTGGAAGAAGGGAAGGGAAGGAGGGAGCGGGAGAGAGGAAGAGGGCGTCAGCTGGCTTCACCCGTGCAGAGAAGTGAAAGGGAAGCCTGGGCCCTCGATGCTGGTGTCAACCCGGTCACTGAGTCCACCCAATCAACCCGGTGTTTATTGGCACAGAAAGGGGCCAGGGCTCCGGGCGCGAGGTGATAATTTAAATTTATTTGGAGAGTGAAAGCACAACAGTGAGAATTGGGGACTTTGAATTACAATGCAAAATACAACGTATATAATAAATTTGATGGACACATATATTTGGAGATAAAGTAGCAAAGAGGAGCTATAAATATTTAGTTTTACTGAAAGCTCATTAAATTTCACTTTGATTATGGCATTGCTCTTGAGAATTTCCTTGTTTCTATGAAATACGCACCTAAATATTTAATATAAGGGGCATGGGGCTGAAATGACTCAAAAATTGCTCAGAAAAAAAGTACTTTTGGCCAAAACTGAAAATTAGAAGTCTTTAGGACATCAACTATATAACTGGGCCAATTCCACCTGAATGGAGTAGTCACAGGAGGTGAGCCTGCCTCAGTGGCCTCCTGTGAGGAGCACCTGACTATGAGGGATGGAATCTAATTAGCCACAAATGAAGTAGAGAGAAGATGCCAGCTTGAGTTCCTGGCAGCTGTACCCGGCAACACGAAGGTCTGAGGAGGATCTCATTTTGGTGTCTGACTGATAGAACTATGTTCCTGAAATGTTAATTACGAGGTTTGTTTTTTTTTTGTTTTTAAAGTAAAAAACACTAAGCCACAGATTTGTATAATCTCATGAGATTTACCCCTAGGGAAAAAAATCGACAGCTTTCCCGACTCCCAACCAAAATATATATATATTCCTTGACTTCTGCAAAGGGGGCAAAGCTCGCATTAACACCAGGGTCTGTGCCAGGGCACCCAGCACTTTACTCAACATTTGCCAAGTTGCTTAAATTACTGGCTTAACCAAGACACAGGGAACTTTTCTGCGCCTGCAGTCGAGTGGAGCATGTATTTAAATATGAAAGAGACCAGTGAAATTCAAAGACAACAGAATAAAACGATGGGAAAAGTCCCTGCTGGACCAAGTCGGTTCAGTGGTCCGGGGGTGAGCCAACGCCTCACCCGTGGGGATGCCGTGCTCTGCTGTTTCCTTGTAAATATCCAGGGTGAAACTGCTGTTCCCGCAACACACCTGGAAGCCAGGAAGCTAAGCAGGCCCCGCCCCTTTGAAGAGGGAGAGGGAAAAAAACATTTGTTGGCAGTGTCTTACCCATCCCTCCATCAGCCCCGTCTTCACAGAGCGCTGTTCTCAGAGGTGTCGCGACTCCCTCCCGTCCTGAAGGATTTCCAAAAGCCTGAGTGGCGTTAGATTTCGGCAGGTCCACAAACACTGCATCTCAAACGGGGGCTCTGTGTGGCCAAAGGGCTTTCCGGCTACCCTCTGAGCGCCTGGCACAGAAAAAGGTCTCTTTTCACTTGACCCTCCTTTGCTAATCGCGGCTGTTTGGCTGGGCCCAGCACCCCATGGGGCAAACGGTCAGGCCAAGAATAGTCTTCATTCTTCTTGTGAAGCTTTAAAAGGCTTCTAAAGAACACAGGAAATTGTCAGCCCCTATTTTCTGCTGAAAACAGTCGAATTTTCTACTGAACATTCTATGGATTAATCCCAAACCATGGGAACTAAATTTGCTTGAAAAGCAGCAATGTGTTCATCAGAGAGGAAATACTCTGATAAACCATCTCGGCATTATTTGCAAAGAATAACACAGTTTGTAACTCCCATTACTAGCACCATAAAAATAACACCAGCTGTTCACCAAATTTACCTTATTTCCATGGTGTGCCCTACTGTTGAAACGTACTTCATTTAATAACTTCCACCAGGCTCTCTGTGTACCAAGAGGCAGGGCTAGAGACCTATGACAGCACCATGCAACTTACTGAAAATGAACCACCACCTAAAATTGGGGGAAAACAACTCTCGATATGTTATGGCCTCAGCATCACCACTTCGTAAACATTCAAGGATAATTTCTTGCGTCTAGGCACTGTCCAGGATGTAGTCAGAAGGTAACCTTCATCTCCAACCAGCAAAGGAGATGGGGTTCGATTTTACAGCTGAAGAAACAACGTTCAGAAAGGAAAAGTCGCACGCCCAATTCACACAGCTGGGATTTGAACCGACATGACTAGTGTTCAGTATTTTCTAGCACACACCAGGTGGTCGCACAGCTAAGACTGAAGCACACAGGCCCTGGGGCCACCAAGCCTGGTTCAAACTGCAGCTCTGCTGGTCACCCCCCGACCCCCGTCTACTGGATGAGTCACTAAACATCTCCAAAACTGTTTCCACTCAGTACATGGATGATACTGGCATCTACTGAGGCTGAAATGAAGATAATGAACATGAACTGGAACAGAGCAAGTGTCTGATACGTGGATAGTTACCATCGCCACAGGAGCAGGGCAAGTATCCTGAATGAAGCGCACCGACTTTGGCGTACTCTGCAAGCTTCATATTAGAACGGATTTGTTTACCCGAGTGGCAGACCATCATTCTTCCTTTCACGCCCAGCAGGATACCACAGCAGTCTTCACTAGGACCTCCTTAGGGATTCAGCAGTAACTGAATATTAACAAATCTACATGCTACTAGATCGATGGCTTCCCAAGTGGGGTGTGCTAGAGAATTCACTGAGGCTTGAGAAGAGTGGTAAACCTTTTTTCCGCTCTTTAAAATGTTTTTATAATGTTCGAATCAACACAGTAGTACACGTACTCATTACTGTACAGTTATAATCATGCATACGGGTGTAACATATTTTAATAGGGAAACAGGTTCAGGCTTGGAGATGGTGATCGAGTCTAGATGACCCGCTAGGTCAGCACTATGCTCCTGCTGCATCCTCAGCCCACCTTACTCTCTTTCCTGTTTTCTCACCTGCTATACCCTGACTTGCACATTCTAGGTCGGTTTTTCCAAGTGGATAAAAGGAATGAGAAATGCAGGGAGTCAGACAGTGAAGATCGTAATGTAGCACCAAGCTAATGAGTCCGAAGCAGGAGTCTCCTCAGCTTCCAAGATTACAAACCAAACTACACAGAAACAAGCCAAATGTCCAGTTCGTTATCAACTCCACTACTTGTGAATGTGATAAGGAAACAATTAGATCTCACCCCACTAGGTGGCAGTAAAACTCTACCTCCACAATGCCCAATTTGTTCATTGGGATTAGTGTTTTATTTGATCAATCCCGTTTAATTAGTAAGATAGTTATATAACGCCTCTGACAATACAGACTAGCTAGGCACTGCCCATTTTGCTGTTTACAAACTTATGCCTTCCTGAATGTTACATGTGTCATGAACGATCTTTTAGCAGTTCTCAGAAATCCAAAGGCCACAGAACAAAAATAGCCCCCAATATGCTTGCAAAGCTTGGAGTCAACAATCAAATGACCCAGTAAAGTCGCATGAGTCCTATATCAGATTCAGGTAAAACTTCAGGCATGACATGGATAAAGACTTTATGAATTTTCCCTAAAGTGGCAGTGTATAACAATATACAGCATTTTAAAATGATTAACTATAAGAACCTGTATCTAGAAGCAGTAGTACGGCACCAGTTAGACCAGCGGTCTATATAAAGGTTTTCACTTTACATTCTCCAAATTCAATAGGCTGTTCTTAATTCCCTAAAACCAAACCTTTCTGGTTAGAGGTGTAAACCCAATCTCTCCTAAGACAAGAAAGAAAACAAACAAAAAGCCCTGCATGTTTAACTTAGTTATTCCTGAACATCTGACTCTGGTCTTGGAATAATAGCCAATTTATTTTCAAAAAGCCATTTGTACCATGTTATGCTGCCCAACAGGAGAAGACATTTTAGGATTAGCGATGCTTTTCCAAGACAATTTTTAACTAGTGATGGCCATCAAGTAAGGCTAAATGTTTACTCTAGCATTCTTAAATCATGTTTTTAAATGCCTCATGAGATCTGCTTTAAAAATAGTACTCTGGGGGTGAGTCTACATGTAAAGTCAAGATTCTATAATGTGACTAACTTCCTTAATATATATTTCACACTTTAGATCTTTGAAAAGCAGTAAGGATCTTTCAAGCATGCTGATTTATTTAAATCCTGCAGCCTCAGAAGTAAACAAAAATTAGGGCAAATCAGAATTATCAGTTACTTCCATCTGCTCGGATCATTAATTTCAAAAAGTAACAGACGGCGAAACTTTCGGGTAATAAACTAAGATGCAAAAATTATACTTAAAATACCATAAAGCGTTGTTAAAATCTACATACTCTGACCTTCGTGAAAATTACACCATATTCTTTCCAGTTAAAAAATTTCAGTTTCCAGGGACCTGAATTTCCCTAATGTGAATGAGTTGGGATTTGTTCTCAGAGAAAAAAACATTAATGAGGTAATAATGAGTAGAGAGACTCGCTGTATCTCATAGATTAGAAAAATCAACACATTCGCATTCTAAATGAAACAAAATATAAGAGAAAAGATAAGAGTGACAATCGTGGAGCTGGCAAATTTGAGATTCAAGTTTCTTTCCAAAGATGGTCCGGTCTTGTCTACCAACTGTAGAATATTTAAGACCCACACTCTATTACGTCACAACATTGTTTATTATGTGAATTTTTTACAATACAAACAAAAAAAATACAGAAATGCAATATATGAATACAGCTAAATGCAGAATGGTGACTTTTTTTTTTCTTTTCAAGAGGCCATGATTCCCATTTCTAATAAAATAAAGAGACTGCACATAGGTAGAAATAGGTTGGTTGGTCGTTAGCTTCACAATTTTGCCTAGAAATGATCTATAAATGCATTTTCCCCCCTGCTACTTACCATAAAGTGTAAAAAGGGAATTAAAGGAAAGTTTCCTTGTTGGTTCCTACCATATGAAAGATGCTATATTCTATTTTAGCAGGGCCAATATATGGAAAATATCTAAATTAAATGTTATTACAAAATGAAGCAGTAATGAGATTCTGGCTAAAGAGGGCACTAAATGAGAATAATATATATTTAAAGAATCCAAAACAAACAAACGAACAAAAAAGGCTGTTATAAAAAAGCTCTAGGTGCATTGTAAGCATATAGGTTTTTTTTCCATGTGTATTTTTAAACAATGGAAGTGTCAAAAAATAGGGTCAACTGTGTTAGACTAAATTACATTATTGTATACGCTGCATTGAATGGAACCTTTGTATTATAATTATCATAGAGAAGCACAGTTTGCATCTTATTATGGCAATTTATCCTCAATGAAAACCTTTCAGAGTCCTTTTATTTTGGAATATCCTGTAAACAATCAAACCACCAGAACATGATTGTACAACAGTAAAATGTTTTCTTGCATTAAATTGAAGACATGTTTAATAATAAAAAAAAAAATGTAGGAAAGGTACTTAGAGCTGTTAGTTTCTAAGTACACAACACCCTAGACAATTCAAGGCATCTTAATCTCCACCGAGAACAAAATAATAGTAATAATAATTTTTGTCATGCTGTTAAATCCATCATTAAGGATAAAACTGGTGCAAATTGGTCAAACGGATCCAACAAACACTGATGTCCAAGCTGGCATATTGGCAACTAATATGTAACTGGTGGTCAACAGAGGGTTTAAAAGATCTTCCCTTTCTTCTTGTTCTTTTCCAAGGTTCTAAATGATTAAAGGAAAATAATCAAAATGACTATATTATACACATTATAATCAACATATGGTAGCAATAGCTACCCCAGCTACAACTGTGTGGGATTTTCAACACTACTTCTTCATTTGAAAAATTAAAAATATTTAGAAATGAACAATGAGGGCAGTGCTAGTCCGTAGTATTTTCTTAGACAATCAAGTACGTGACAAAATTCCAGGATAAACAGTAAATTTATGACAAAACCCCATTTTTAAATATATGAGAACAATTCTTCTCAAATGAAATAGTGCAAATTAAAAAAGATCAACTGAAATCAAACTGGGTATCCTTTCTCCTACTGCCACTTGCATTCTGAAATGCATTTGTTTTTACAAATGTATTTTCCTCTTCCTTGGAGAAAAGTTAATGAAAGGATAGTGTTATAGAACAAATGTCTAATCTTGGAAACATGTAGCAGTGAGGGTAAATTGTAGAATCGCTTACAGTGACGCAACTTTTTCAGTTTTAAATGGGACTAATGAGGAAAATTTTAAAAACTAAGGTACAAGTATTAATGAGTTTTGTGTAAATTGAGAGTAACTTAATGAACTGTATTAGGAATTAGATATCTAAATTTTTATCTTAAAGATTTTATCCTAAAGAAATAACACAAAACATACCCCTACATACATAAAAGATCTTTGTAGCACTGTTCTCTATGCTCACCAAAAATAAACACACCATCATATCCAACAATTAAAGGGAGGAGGTAAGAAATTGATTATGATGAGGCGACTGGGGAGAATGTTATGAAGCTACCAAATTATAATTATGAAGATGCTTAAGTCATGGAAAATACTTGTAGTGAAAAAATAGTTATAATAGAGAGATTATATCCATCTATATAAAAATATTCATCGATGAAAATAATTGTGCTTAGGATGCATGATAATGGATGTGATGTCTTTTAAAACGTTATCCTGATTTTGAAATAGGAAAATAATTCTTTAAAACAGTAATACACACATTTTGGGGCATCAGATATTAGTTACCTTGAAGAGTTCTGTTGTTCTAAAATACGTTGTTGGGCTTCCCAGTTTGCTTTCTCATCTTCAAACTGACGACGTTTTTCCTCTAATTCTTTGTGCTGTGCTTCCAAATTCTTTTTCATTTGCTCATGGCGCCTCTGGAGCTAAATCACAGCACGATATACAAAATAAAACTATTTAAGAACTCAGGAGCAGAAGTACACTTCATCCAGGCATCCTAATGTTAAAACATGAACATTGAGCTCCTGTGCTATAAATTCAGAGTACCATCTGGAAAGCATTGTGTAAGATTCCTCCTCCTGTAGAACTTGCCACCCAATAGGTCATTGAACCAAGAGAATAATGTTGAGGAAACAAGGGGAAAAAGTGCAACAGGCTTACTTACAGTTGCACAGCACTTTATAACAGACACATCTCATCTCATTTTTCATCACAAACAAGCCCGAAGGAGGCTCGGCAGGGAAGACACCACTGCTCCCACTGTACAGATGAGCAAACAGGTGTAGACTTTTAAGCCACTTGCCAAGATCATTAGCCAGAAAGTGGCAGAACTAGGATTTGAACCTGTCTCCTAATTCCAAGTTCAGAAAGCTGAGACAAGTGGAAAGAAAGTAGGTAGATAAGGCCCTAACAGTTCCAAGGTCACGGCAAGGTCTCGATTCTTATAAAACAGCGGTTCTCAAATGTCAGTCTTCATACAAATCGCCTGGAGTGTTTGTTAAAAAACAGAAAATCCTGGACCTTACCCAGACTTACTGAATTAGAATGTCTGGATGCTAAGTCTAGAAATCTGTATTTTCAATAAGCCCCAGTGGTTCTAATGCAGGTGGTCGTTTCTACATTAAGATTTAATGCTATAAAGAACACTGGCTGACAGATGGGAAACACTCATGCAAAGTAACTGCAGAAACAAAGAGCTCATCTAATGGTTCATTAAATAATTTCATTTAGGCCCTAGTCAACCTACTTCTGAAGAAAACAGTCATATATATATATATATATATAAAAAGATTAAATCTACCTACACTGAATATGTAAGAACTATTCAAAATCTTCGGATGTCCAGTAATTATGCTCTATTAAAGACTGTCTTACATCAGTGAGTTAATATTTAGAGTTTGGATTATAATTCTGGGTACAATTTGTTTTCTTAATTATTTTGTAAACCCACAAAGTGACTTCGTATTCATTCCTATTGCAAATATTTCACACAATTCCTATAAAACAAAACATTCTAAGATAAATTTAAGCAAACTGGAGGTAACTGCTTCCTGATGATATAGCAAAGAAGTTATGCTAAGAAGACATCAGAAAACAGGAACATAGGAAAATGTCTCTAGTTAATAAAAAAAAATGCAAGGGAATCACATACACACAATTCAAAATAGTTACCTCTGAGAACGAGAGGTGGATACAATAGGGGAGAGGCACAAATGAACTGATGATGTCTTATTTTAAGCTGGGCGGGAGGTTCACGGGTATGCATCATTCTTTACCTGTATACTTCAGTTACATATAGTTCCCTTTTCTGTTAATTGCATGTTTTAAAAAAGTGCAGGTTACAATCCTTCACTCACAAGAAACCCTTGGAGTAAAAAGTATTTCCAAGTTCAGAATTTTTCAGATTTTAGAAAGGCAAACACTGCTGATACAGTTATATATACCATATTTATAAAACACTACCTGGGCTGTCCAGGGTAGCACCTATAATCAAATAAATTACTATTTCTTTTTTTGCAGTAAAACATGTAAATATTTACATCAAGTGAAATAAAACTATTAGTTCCATGTCTGGCTTTATAGTGTTCAGAGATTTTTAGGATTTGAAATTGTGGATACCTGACTGTGGACTTGTCTAGTGATTAAGAGCCAAAGAACTAACTGGGTTCAAATAACGGCTTACAAATATGCAGCACTGACCAAGTAAATTTACCCTTCTTCTCGTGTAAAGAAGGGAGATGCACAATAATATCTACCTCACAGAGCTGTGGTGTGGATTAAATGACTTAATATATGAAAGATGCTTAGTGCCTGATGCACTGTGCTGATGGATATTAGCAGCTGTGCTCCATATATTTCTAGCACAGATCAACTTGAGAAAAAAAACTGTATTAAACAAGTTTAAATAGGTTTTCTTCAACACCATATTTATATACTTAAATGGCTTACAGTATTAGGGGAAACTTGGCCCAGATCTCTTTACAGGTCCTTGCAATGTTAAGAAAGCTTCCATTCTTCAGAAAGTTAAGTTTCTCAACTCTTTTTCCCCATTTGCAGTAATAATAAAAATTCTTAAAAGGCTTCTTTGGCTACAGTTTCATAATTATTTGTTTACAACATTTACTCTTAGGAGTAAGTCTGAAAATATGTCTATATCAAATGTAAATTCAACTACTTTTAGATTTTCAATGGAATCTATGTGTGGAGATAATACAAATTCTTGATTACTGTTTTTATTCTTCTGATATAGATTAATTATTAATTAGTAAGGGGGTAGAGTCAAATGGATGTAATAACAGGCTGATAAGTAAATAAAAAGACTAAATTTAATTTCCTAAATTTCACCTTCATAACAGGTGCCAACAGGTGCCAGGATGCTAGCTAGCACTGCAGCACTGCAAACCAGGAGGAATTATTCCATATCCCCACTGAATTAAGTCTATGACAAATATAACGAGAGTGAAAGTTCCTTTTTTTTTAAAGAGATTATATGAAAAGTCCAGTAACTTAAGACATTTAATGTGGAACAAAAACAGTTCCTCAAAACTACTGAATACTTTACTCACTCCATGTATTCTCTTTACTCAATGGGTTAGAGTACTTCTGGTTATGTATTCAGTCAAAGGGGTTTCAGTATTTTTTATGCAGTAATTACAAAAGCAATGAAACCATCCATCTATAAGGATGTAACAGAACAGACCTGAATCTCCTTGTAATATATTTAGAAACAAATATTATTATGTTAGTGGAGCCATGTATATATAGTTTTATCATTAAAGGTTATTTTAAAAATATTTCTTATTAATGTCACCCCATATATTTAAAAATAATTTTGAGTACAATGCTAACAAATCCATGCTGTAATTTACCCTGGCATGTCCTTAGTTCAATTAAGGTTCTTTCTTTCTCATCATATGCAAATAAGTTCAGTCTATTATTATTATTATTACTATTATTACTATTACGCATTTTTATTCTTTCATTGACTCAAAACTTTGATCTTCATCACTTTTCTGAATATATGGAATGGCTTATAATTTCATTTCTCATAACTTACTCAAGATAACTAATAATTCATTATAAGTATTTTGACTATTATATCTTGCAAGTATACTTGTGTCCATTTACCTAAGAAATATAAATTTTATTATAAACAGTATTTACTTTTATTTTTCCATTTTATTACATTAGGGTATTACGTTAAATTTGAAAAAAAAATGTATAGAAAGGTTACATTATCTGTGAATTTTATTAAAAGATAGAGAAGATACTAGGCTGATTACCTCAGCTTCAGAGTCCTTTAGTTTTTGAACTTTTTCTTTGACCTTCATCTCAAACACCTGCTCCATCTCCATCTCCATCTTTTTCATCTTAGCTACATGCTCCCTTCTTTCTTCTTCCATTTGTGCCAGAGGGCTCCTGTTATGAACATTAAGAACCATTAAATGCCTAAAAAGTTAACACAAAACTCTGAGTAATGAGAACAAATGAGATGCTATATGACATTACTAAAATCTATTTTGTTTCTTGAAAATAAGTTTCAAAATGCCCTTTCAATTATTCTGACACCATAACATAGAACAGATTTGAAGATTTATGTATAAATGTGTTAAAAATTTATTTATTTTAAAATTTATGAACATTTATAATTTAGATGTCCTTCCATAAAATTTCATATCTAAACATGGATCTCTAGTGAATAATTATCATGAAAATAGATCTAAGTAACAAAGGCAACTTTTAGTGCGATGTTTCTCTAAACATAGCGCATATCAGATCTAAAGATGACCCCATAATATAAAGTGTAGAAGGAAAACAGAAAGGAAATATTCCCCAAATACATTCACAGAATTGAAAACCAGAAGAAAATCATTTCATTTTGTACTTTCTTTAAATACAATTTTGAACTGAAAAAAAGAGCAAGTTAATCAAGTTAATATATGCAGAATATTTTTAGTTCTACAAATATCCAAGTGTTAAAATCTCTTCTTCTAAGATGACTGACATCATAATTATACACTTAATTAATAATAATTTAAACTTATTTTGGTAACTGAAATGATATTCTGGAAATGACTACCAAAGTCAATACCCAGAACACTCTTTATTTAGGTATGCAGAGTATTGTTAGACCACTTACGGTAACTTTGATGTTCTTGAAAACTGATTCTATTTAACTCAAATATTTCATTTCTTAATTTTTAAAGATGTTCAGTGATAACATACACACACACATGCAGAATCAGAAACAAATAAATATCATAATTATTTTTGATATGCCAAAAATAGACACAAGCTTAATTAAATAAAAGTAGTTTACTACTCCATTGACATTAAAGTCCACAGGCTCAAATCTCTTTGTACAATTTTGTGCAAAATTTTCATGTTGAAAAGCAATACAGATGAGCTTTATGTTCAATCTAGTATACTTATAGACCTAAGAGAATACCATAGGTAACCTACTCTAGCCCCAGGGAGGAGAGAAAAGGGGGCTCCTGTGGCTTTAAGGATCTCTGAAAAACTATTCAAACCACAGGGACAACTTAAAAGAAGCAGGCCCTGTTCTGACGGTTGATAAAACATGTTTATTTGGCCTCCACAAAAACAGGCTTTGACCACTGATTTTACATTTTAAATAGGTGAATTTTATCTCAATGAAGTGGTAAAACAATCAAATTGTGGCTGAAAAACAAAATCAGGCCTTGGAAGGAGTCGCTTTAATCCTGATTTGACACACTCCGAACATACTGACTTCTTTAAGGGGCTGAATCTTTCTGGCCCTTAACGAGGAGGACAAGAGAGCTAGACAGAAAGTATTAAACAAGAGCACTGAGAATTTGGGTATTGTTGGGGGTGTTAGAATCAATCCCCTGCAGATACTGAAGGACGACTTAAGTTTTTGTAGAGTTGAAAGTTATACGTAGATTTCTGAGTGCATGGAGGGTTGGCACCTGTAGCCCCTGTGTTGTTCAAGGGCCAACTGTATACCTATATACATTGTATAAGGGCAATGAAAAAACAGAGATCATTCAGTAATTAGATATTGAATAAAGGACCTTACTATCAATTTTCTTTCCTTCTCAAATTGCTTGCAGATGCCAGAGATCACACAAAGTGATAAAGAAAGTGATAAAATGACATTTTTTTTTAAGGACCAAAGAAATTATGTAGTTCAGTGGTCTTCAAACTGGGGTCTCTATTTATATGAAGTCTTCCAAGAGTTACGTGAGCCTCTGTAGTTTTAAGAGAATCCGTTTCCAGATCCTCAACTTGCATACCAAGTCTCCTAAGGTGACAAGCCTGAAAATTCCAAGTTACAGAAAGCCCATTTCTCACTTTACTTACAGAAGAAAGGTCTACTCCCTCTCACCCATCCCTTACCTAAGGTACATTATCCCAAGTGTACCTGGAGGTGTGAAAATTTCCAGGTGACAAAAGTCTCCCTCAATGATTAAACAAAGCACTGTAACAGAAACCTATACTGTCTGTATCTTCTATCTTCCAGTACTAAACGTGTTTCTATTTAAGGGAAAGTGTAGTGTTAGGTGTTTGAAACATGTTACTTGGGTCTATGTTGGGATGCACTGAGTTCAGATACACAGGAAAGGGAAGTAGTTAGAAGAACTAGCATTTTTTGTTTCACGACTCTGCCTCTTCTACACCAAGCTCCATGCAACCGCAACCTCTCCCTATCACCATTATTAAAGGATGTGTTATCATAGAAGGAAGAGTCCCATGGGAGTAACACAAATGGAGCATCAGTGAGAAGCCTAAACTCACATTTGCTCACTTCGCATATTTAAATATCAGCCATTCCTTTTCAGTTATTCATTGGTGGGTCCATAGCTTTAAGGAAAAGCACCTTACCATCAGCTAAAGCACCATAAGTTGCTGAAACTGACTTTTTGAAAAGTTCGCTGGAATGTTTTCTAAAATTGTTAATATTTTCGAGACAATATAAGATACAACCGACGGATAAAATTTCCAAATGACTTCTTTCAGATTCAGTATGTCATTCAATAAAATAGTAAACACCTAATTAACAAATCGGATCAATATCTATTCTAATTACAGATATTCCCCAGTTGGTTCGATCTTTGAAAATATTTATTTTCTAGTTACTATTAACATAAAATAAAATAACGTACTAACTCCTAGGGCAATTTGCTTTTTAGCCATACAAACTTTTCTATTATTTCCATAGGCACAATTTGGACATGATTCATCTCATTAAGAAATACAAATCAATAGAATTCTACTTTTTATGCTTTGCCTGGGTGATAGTTAACTCAAGTAACTCACGCTAGAATTCTGTATATGCAGAAGAAATTTTAACGACACTGTAAAGTTTACTATTTTTCTCTGAATTATATCTTACCTGCATCCGATGGCAGAAATATCCCAATAGCACTATTTTAAAAGACTTACATTTTAATATGGAAACAAATAATTCCTTATTTCTAAGACATGAATAAAATTAACCATTCGGTGCATACATTTAATGAAAAATATTTACTGATAGTATATTTCCCTTTAACATATAAAATTATCAGTGGCTTTATTTGTGTATGTTGTTCTTTTAAACAGTTAAAAAGTCCTTGAGCTAGTGAAATGCATTTTCAATGGCTTAGGATTTTATGAATATTTACTACAATGGATCTATGTATTTTTGTGCTAAAGTCATTTGATGCAAATTCTGCTGAAATAAAAAGTCTCGCCTTTTCCTCATCCATTGAACCTTACCTCACATAGAATCCTATATTTTAAATACTAAAATAACTTAAAAATATTAACCAAATCAATTTTTAAAACAGCAGTAGTAAATTCCTAGAAGTCAGTGCTTTGCAAAGCATGAATTTCTAATCACCTGTATCAGAACCACCTAGGGCGTTTATGAAAAATACAAACCCTCAGGCCCATTCCCCACCTACTGAATCAGAATCACCAACTAAAAACTGAACCTAGAAATCAGCCTTTTTAACAATCGCTCTCACAAGCTCTTTGAAAACAAAAAACCTAGGAACTGATCAATGAAGTTCCTCAAATAAGCACGTTAAAAGCATAAGAAAAAATTCAAGGTTAAGACCCAATTAGGGATTTATGACCCAAACATGAGAAGAAAAATGTGGAAAAAAATAAACACAGAGTTAGGTCTAAGATCAGTTTTAAAAGAGAACTGCCTGTGACTTTGCCAATAACTAACTGTTAATGCTTTGTGCGCTTTCTTCTGGAATGTAGGGCCACTGTGGAGACATAACTAAAAAAGAAAACAAGAACTTTTTTTCCCATGGTAAGGGCTGTGGTCACTATAAAACACAGCACGGACACTGTTACCAAGACTGCACCAGCCAGCTCATCAGCCTTCCCACACATCTCTTTCCTATCTCATCATAAAACCACCACAGCCTGAGATCCTAGCTTGGTAGGGTGAAGGTACACACTCAGCAGTCACGCACACCACTCTAAAACACAACAGAAGAAATCCAAACCCCGGCTAATTTAGTCCCTGGAAATACACAGTAGGAACAGAGATGGTAACGAAGACTACACTCACCTAAATATTCCTTTTGTTTAGTTCTGTCCTTTGTTTCTACATAATGTTAGTGAAAACTCTGCTATCAAAAAGTTTTATTTTAAAAAGACATAATAAAAGGTAGAAGCTCTGTGTTTATTTACCTTAAAGAGACTATGGGATGTTTATAAGGAAAAACGGGTGAAGAGATCTTGGTAGTAACTTTTCTCTTCCCTTAAAAAAAAAAGTATTTGCCAAAGGAACTGTTTGATTTCTAAATGGGAATCTATTAAATGTGTGGTGTATAATAAAGATGATGGCAAATGACCAGAAGAGAATACAAGGCTCTTTCACTTAAGGAACAAGGTAATAAAACAACACTTCTTCCAATAATTAAATTATAAAACTGCCAAAACAGAGCTTAACAATATAAACTTATGCTGTTGTGCATAAAAAACACCATCCCAATTTTCTCCTCAGTAGACAAGAGAAATTTGATGAAAATGAAACAATATGATTATTTAATACATAAATCATACTTTTTCTGGAGGAAACGATGCATACTTACTTTGTAAGCTGCCCTTTATTCTTGTTATTATCAACTCCATTGTAAGTCACGGCTGCCAGTTTCCTGCTCCGATAGTTCTCATAGTGTACATTATTAGTGACATCTTTCAAGTCCTGCATGTGTGTTCTGTCGTAAATAAATAACAGGATCAAGAGTTTGTTTCTATGAAAAAAGTTCTGATATAAATTAGAAATTTTACCAAAACAAAAATTTCAGATTTAAAACAAGCAAGACTATTCTTAAGGACGATGGCATTCACTTGTTTTCATTCACATTCAAGGCAGAGCGAGATACATACGATGCACTAACTTGACACCAATGTTAATTTAGGTTCCGAATGAGAATTTAAGAGCCATAAAATCCCTCAAAGCAGTTACTAAATATGACATTTCTACAGAAGAATATTTACCTTTATTAATCATTTAACATCGATAGGTTCTGCAACTTTAAATGTAACGAAATATATCAAAACTATTTTTACCACAGGCTAGAGGATAAAAACAAGAGTTAAATTCCTATAGCGTCTCAACATGATAATGAAACAACACTGAGCAAAATGACATTATTCGAGAACCTGTTGTATATATTTTATTTTACTAGAGAAGGGGAAGTTGATTAGTTTCTACTGAAGCTTATAAACCTAAAAGAAATAGCTTTACTTTTAGCAATATTATTAATATCTGAGTTTTTGCTAAGGTAATGAACACAAAGGGACACTTTAGATCACATATCAAGTTAGATTCAAACTGGAGAATTCTGATTTAGAGTAAACGTCTGTTTATTCAAACTGTCCAGTGAATGTGGCATCTTGGTTAAATGAATGTTTGCTCACAGCATTTCTACAATAATATAAAAACAATACATATGAGATAAACTATACATGAGACAATTTCATCATTCCTTAATGATTCAAGATGCCAAAGACACCCTGAGCTGCTGCCTGACACCCTTGAGAAATGCAGGCTCTAGAGTGTGCGTGGTGTGGCAGCATCCTCCCTTTCCTCACCATCCATTCCTGCATCTGCCATCTTCCACACCTGCCGCCTTTCCAGAACTCCCTTCCGAGGGGCAAATATAAAGATGTGCTCTGTTTTTATTCTTCCTGATATTTATAAAACATTTACCATTACTCTCCCCTTTGTGAACAGAATGTAATGTTCAATTACTCTGATTTATCTCCTACTATCTGACATTTCCACGTAGTTCTCTGATAGTTTACTCCCCCTAGTTCTAAGTCTGAGTTTTCCACAAATCTCCTCTCCTTTAATTTATACTCTGTCCCCTGACAGATGTATCCTCTCTATGGCCACTACAGCTACACCTAATGCTGAAGTCAAGTCACACATCTCCTTATTCCAGGCATACAGCCAGTGGTGGAAACTGAACAGTTCATGCTAATTTGTCACCAACGCTCAAAAATGTTCTAGCCTTTGAGTCAAGCCACTCTAAACCATGACAATTTTCTCCTTGGCTGTCACTCATTTTTTGGTACCAGTATATGTTATAGGTGACATCATACAACCTCTTTAACTATATTATAAGCTTCCCTTTACAAGAAATATGTCATCCAAACCTAGCCTTCCCTTCCACTTTTTCCAAGCCTTTCACCTTAAAGAGCAACAGCCTTTTCCTTTCTACTTTCCATACCTCTCTTTCAGTGTTAAAACCTCGACACAAAGTAGAATGTTAAACAGACTTACTTTCCTATCTATCCCTAGCCGCGCAGCTTATTTTGTATTTTTGCTAATGATTTTAAAACTCTGGAGAAATAATCCACGTTTTCTCCATGCACTCTTACTTCAGTGCTAGAATGAAGATACCGATTTAAATTAGCTACATTTATAGAAGGCAAAAAACAAATCTGTCCAACACTAACTTTATTTAGGGGAAAAAAACACTTGTTATGTTCATTACTGCTCACACTTACCTTATCAACATATTTCTTAAAATTGTGAAATCACAATGTTCACCATTTTCAACTATAAAAAAAAAAAAGACCACATAGATTATTTCCAATAACTGTAATCTTCTCAAAGGAAATTTCACAAGAAAGTGGGGGTAACAAAAGAGAATATGCAAAATAGCTTAATTTTTCATTAAGGTTAAACACTAACAGAGTACTTAATTTAAGAGTATGATGAAATACATAACCCTAACTGAGCTCTTCAGAGCAAACGATTTTGAGATTTTGAAAGCGGACATTGTATCTTTTTTTCTTTATTGGTAGAGAATACATTTAGTACACAATAAAATGCATTTTAAAAATTTAGTGTTGGGGTAAGGGGGAATCACTTTAGACGAACCTCCTTAAAGTAATGAAAATGAAAATGTGAGCCAAGAACTTTAAGGTCCTTTATTTTTTAAAAAATGTATCAATTATATGAACACTCTTGGGGATGGGGTACGAAAACTAGAGATACAAAACAATTTCTTTAGCTCATATCTCAAGGCTTATACCCGTTCTAAAGCCTTAACTCAGCAACTGAAGGTTACCTGGGGTTGACAGCTGGGAATGAGTACAATGTTACTGGTGAGAACAGTCACTGATAAGGACAATAATTTGGAAAAATATCCCCAAAATTACAGAATCTTTCAGAGCAATAACGACAAATAGATAAAATAATCATGACTCAATCTTGGTTCCAAGATACTACATAATACAGAAGATTTTAACTTTTTTATTAGGTTAAATCAATATAAAAACATAAACTTGGGGAAACAAGTCTACATTGCCAAGTGGACTTCTGAGATTTGATGCTATCGCTAAGATTTTACTGGTGTTTAAAACTCCTTACAATATCAGTAAAGGAGGTCTTAATAATGATTTCTTTTCTCTAAAGATAAGACACCAAACAAAGCAATCTTTGTCCTGAGGAAAAGAAGTTGTGAATGTTTTAACTGGACCTATGAAAGTTGTTCTCAGTCATTCTTGAGGGTCCCAGACTCATCAGGGACTCTAGATAAAAGTAAGAGAAGCCTTTTCTCCAAAATTGTTTTCAATACAAGGTTTTTTAGGTCCCTTGGAAGCAAACTTTGGGTCCCAGGTAAAGAACCCCTGCATTATAAGCATGTTTTCAAATAAGAAAATAGAAATAGACTTAATGATGGAGCAGAGGTGGGAGGATGGGGGCACTGAAAAGCAACTTCTAAAGTATTCCAGTGTTAGGATTTCACACAGACTTGCCTGCCTTGGCAGGACATAAGATCTGAGAAACTGAGAAACTGGAATGTACTTATGAGGAAATGAGACTAAATGAAATTGAATTCACAACCACCTTTGAAAATCTAGAATATATCAATGCAGTGGGTATATCATACTACTTACTATATAAAATTTTTTATCACATTTGTGAGCTCTTATAGAAAGTCATTCACCAAAGAAAACCTTACCTTCAGCAACACCCCAAGGATACTGCCTTCCTCTGACCCTTTTGCCATTAACTTCGATGATAGTATTACTACCTACCACAGCAAGAGGTAAACGGTCCTATAAAACAAAGTATTCTTGTTCAAATACATCTCTATAGTCCTCACAAATTCAAGAACAAAAGTTACATTACTCAACAGATTAGCAAAAAATTACCTTGATAGTGTCTACATTCACATGTATAGGTCGCTCAATTACTATTTAGTAAACTGCCATTACAAGGTACTGTCACCAATGTAAACAAATAATATTTCCTCTGAAAATTTAAGAATAATGATCAAATTATTCCTTTAAAAAATCATTCCAAAAAGAAGTCCCATACTGGAAAAATTAAAGAGGGTAAAAAATATATTGGCAGTTAGAGGGAAAAAATGAGGCTTGTGACTAACCCACCTAAGTTGGTCACAAAGCAATTCTAAGAGGCCTGGAAGTAGAGACTATCAAACTTGCTAAACTCTACCTTTGGAAGTCCAAATCTGGGGGACTGGATTTGTATTCATCCAAACTCAGAGTACTGTCTTTCAAGATTCTTGTGGCTCCCAGAAATAAATAAGAATATATAAAATTTATGGCTATTTTATAAAACCCCAGAAATTCTTTATTGGTATAAGTATTTCACTATTCCAAGATATTATTAGCTTACATAATGCCATTAATCAATATATCATTTTTAAGTCCAGGGTACTTAGGAAACCACCAAAAATTAAAAGTACAGAAAATTATGTTGGTATAGATTTTTAGTTGGTTTTTATAAAAGGACAAAAGAAAACATATTTTTGTCTGGCTCATAAAACAAAGAGTAAGCATAACAGCATTGAAGAACAAATCCCTTCCCTTCTCATTATGTTTTTTTAAGGGAGGAATTTATATAATATGAAACCAGTTAACTGAAAACCATAAGAAACATGTTATTCATCTCTATTCCATACGATGCTTGATTACATATAATAACCTCTCAACAAAGTAAATTGCAAAGTTGAATTCAACACTGAATAATCTGTATTTATTCTGTAAGCCGACTACTTAAAAACGCTGATATTTTTGGTCATTTCAGTGGAAACTGTGGTGTGTTTAAATTCCCAAAACATTTTAGTATATGTATGGGAATTAACTTACCTTTATCTTTTTAACAAGCTTATTTTCTTCTTCATCATCTGTCTCTGGAAATTCATATATTTTAATTTTATGTTCTTGGATTTCTTTCATTATCTAAAATGAAAGAGGAAATAACCAAAAAAGCATCACACATAATTAGTATATTAACTTTATTTTTATTATATTCTTAAATTCATATGAGTCCTCTGCTCCAGGTCCTTTACTAATTTTCAGTGATGCAAAACGTTAACCTAAAAACAAGGTACAAAAAAAAATAATAATAAAAATCAAAAAGAGGTACTATTCTGGTTTTAAAACAAAACAAAAACGATTAAATTGAAATATGAGTACTATTCCCAAAATCCAATTAATTCAGAAATGTTAAAATTATGTGGTTATAAAACTAAAAGAGTTCTAAAAATGATGTAAGATTCCAGAAAAGCCTTTCTCTAGTTCAGGGGTCCCTAACCCCCGGGCTGCAGACCAGGTACCAGTCTGTGGCCTGTTAGGAACCGGGCCACACAGCAGGTTGAGCAGTGGGGGCCAGTGAGTGAAGCTTCGTCTGTATTTGCAGCCGCTCCCCAGCACTAGCATCACCGCCTCAGCTTCACCTCAGATCACTGAGATCATAAGGCATTAGATTCTCACAGGTGCACCTGTCCCTGGTGCCAAAAAGGTTGGGAACCACTGTTCTAGTTGATTTCTACTATAATGGCTTTAAGCATTTATTTACAATGACTGAGATTCTTTCTGTAGATACAGCTCTCTCCAACTGTTTTAATCGGCTGAATCAAGAGCTTAAACTCACCTAAAATTTTTAGTAGAATGTGGCAAAGGTAAGTAAAACTACATACAGCATTGGCTCCAGGAGAAGTTTGCATACTGTCAGAAAATATCCTAGCACGTGCATGTGCATACACACAAATCAAGGAGCAAGAGATAAAGATTGGGGAAACACACAGAGAAAATAAACCTCACCGTGGAAAGTATGAAGCTAAGGAGTTAATAAGGAAAAGGCAGAAAAAAGGCAACTTAATAACAACATCAGAAATAACTGAGTTCTATTCAAATTACCGTGTCCAAAATTATTCCAAATTCTAAACAGAATATAGATATCCAAATAATGTTCAACTTACCTCCCCTACTCCAGTAGCTAACATATCTAGAACTAGCTCCCTGTCTCTACTGGTATTTCAGTGCGACTCTGATGAGTCCCCAGCAGCAGTAAAGAGACCCTAACCAAAATGTGTTATGATTACAATACTAGGTAGAAGTAAAATTGCCAGGGGAAAAAAATAGGACCACACACCTTTTACAATTTATATACATATATCATCTATATAGGAAAAAAACCATGAGAATAAATAATGAGGTGTCAAATGCATGACTAGATGGGAAAAAAAAAAAAAGAAAACAGGAAAAGCTAGCTCTAAGAGCCATAGCTCTTAGTCAGAGGTTGTGTATTAAAAAGGCCTGAGTGAGCATCTGCAAAATAACAAGTGCCAAAAACCTACCTTAATCTACAGAACCAACTTGTAGGGATATGATCCAATAACTTATTTTGAAAAGGTTCTCTAGATGATTCTGAGTGGCACCCCTGGTTAAAAATCATATTTTTAAGCACATGAAAAAGAAAACTGCACAATGTAACCGATTTGGAAGTAGAGATCACTGCTTGTTTATCTTTTTTTCTAAGTTCTTAGTACCACTATAAATCATGATACATACTAATCGAGACAGGAGAGGAGAAATGTATTACATGATTAGTATCTAAACTTAGAAAAAGCATATTACAAAATAAAAATGAGAGTAAATGTAAAATAAAGAAACATACTCCTGGTAGAAATGTTTAATATACTAAAAGTAATGTACTAAAACATTCTCAAAACTTAAACAGGTTTAACACTATTTCAAAACAAATTTCAATAGATTTTTGTTTTTTTGTAACGAGTTTGAGGTACTCTAAAATTCACACTGAAAAAAGTAAGAAAAAAAAGTATCTTGTTACAAAGGGGACTACAAGGACAATGAGAGATAATTAACTCTAAGAATTATTTTTAAATATTATACAAAGTAGCTACGGTTTACAAAATACAACAATGACCTAAAAAATAAAAAATAGGCTCCTGTAATAGAAAAGTAACAAGAAACTGACCCTACATTTCATAAAATGTAATATATAACAAACTAGACGCAACCGTGAGGGAAAATATACTGCTTTAAAAAGTGTTCAGCCTTTATGGAAAATTAAAAGTTAAAGAAATGATTAGGTACCACTTCAAAATTTAAAAAATTTTTAAAAATAAAAATGACAAACGGTGCTACTAGCAAGGCACTGAAACAAATATACCCATTATAAAAGGAATTTGGTTGTTTTAGTGGGAAAACACAATGATAATCTGGGGGGAAATCATAAAATAATCATACCCTTTCAAAAAATAATTAATTCTCTTGCTGGAAATTCAGTCTAAGAAAATAATTCTAATGGGTGTGGGGTACTGGTGAAGGCTATACAGAAATATCTACAAGAGCCTTATTTAAGTGACAAATGATAACGGCACTATAATAATGGATATATAAGGGCTTTGAAGAGAAAACTAAGGCAGAGAATTATTTTCAAGAGTTGCTTGTAATACAGTATAAACGACCATATAGAAAAGTAGCAAGAGAAATATACTGTAACATATTATACACTGAAAATATAAAAACTGCAAATTACGTGAGCAGTATGAGACACCCAAGAATTCAAGTTTATTCAGCCTACCTGTTTTTTAAACTGTTGGCACTCCTCTGGTGTGAGTGTGTCTGCTTTGGCAATAAGTGGGATGATGTTCACTTTTTCATGCAAACGCTTCATAAACTCAATATCCAATGGTTTAAGTCTGAAATACACAGTATTTAATATAACTGGATTGATAAGTAGGGGAAAAAATTCTTCACATCAATGCTAAGTTAAATACATTGGAACTACTTTACTTAGTTATAAGAAACACTCTCTAAAGATGTACTGGGCTAGCAACAGTTCAGTAGAACAGGACTTCAAGAAGCACCAGAGTGGCTAAGAAGGCTCTAACTCCGGCCCTTGAAGACCCTGGTCATAAGGTTTTGGCCCTAAAGAGAAATTAGAAAAAACAGAAAGGATCTTTGTAAGCTTTCCCAGAGTAGCTTCTATATTTATTACTCAAATTTGAGAAAACTTTGTTCTTAAGTGAAAAATGGTAGTTCTCTTTGAACCCCATATTCAGTTCTTGCTACCAAGTCTATTTCTCAGAAAAAAGTCTCAAAAGAGAATCTTCTACATCATCACTTTTACCCATTATAATCTGACTGCTGCCTCCACAACACTACATTCTCAAAGTCACCAAATACTTCCATGCTGCTAATATAATACAATTAGCAGTAGCTAACTCATAAATGCCATGGTGTTTACCATTACTTTTTAATATGCCTATTATGCAGCGTTTGGCATTACTTCTTCACGAGCTGTTCCCTTAGGCTACTTTTCAGGATCTTCTTTGTATGCTATTCCCCTAAGAGGTATGTCCATCAAAATTCCCTAGTAGGCCTTCTTCTCATCTTACTCTACAATGTGTATGCTCATCATCAACTACAATGATTTCTATCATCCTGTATGGGTTACTGTCTTCCAAATCTTCACACTGAGCCCAGATTTCACTCTAACATTCCAGACTTGTGCTCATCCAGTGGAAATACTACCTGGACATCCCACTTTGGCTCCTTGAAAAGCTCATCTGAACCCCCAAACTACCCTGTTTCTGTGTTTCTCTTTCAGTGACTAGCACTACAATCCACCCAATTACTCAAAGCTGAAACCCAAGATTCTTCCCTTCTTTCTCACTTGCAAAGATTCACCACGACTTGCTGAACCAATAAATATATTTTTATATTTATCTTCATTTCAATTACTTTGGTTCAGGACACCATAACCTTTGGCATGGATAATTACAAGAATCTATCTGGTTTCCCTCCAAACCATGCACACTGGTCAGAATGGTATTTCTAAAATCCAAATCTGATTGAGTCATTTCCTGACTAAAAACCTTACTGAAGGCCAGAGTCCTTAGCTCGTGTCGACCACAAGCCTGGGAAGATATAACCTCTCCAGCTGCCCTCATCTCTTAGCATTCCTTAGTAGATTTTGCTACCTCCTACTTCCAATATGCCAGCCATTTTGAACTTCTCACAATCCCCTGAAAGCATCACAGTTTGACCTCTGGCCACAGAGCAGTGCCTCTGCCTGGAGCACATTCCACTCCCATCCCTCTTCTTGAACTGCCTAATACCTATTTGACTTTAGGACCTGGCTTACAATTCTCACTTCACCCCTTACTTTGCCATATAATAACTGCCTACTCATATATTTGTTTTTCCCATTTCCTCACTAGAAGATCCTCAAGAGCAAGGGCTTTGTCTCGCTCATCTGTATCTCCAACACATAGTACTGTATCAACACTGGAGGTGCCCAAATATTTACTGACCAAGAACTAATAAGCTGCTATGATTTCCCATATGTCTTTTAATAACTCTAAATGAAAACAAAAAAAAAATTCATCACATCTAGAATATATTTGAGACCAAAAATTAATATTCCACAAAATAAAACTAAATATAAAAGGTATGGCTCAATAAATTTCAGATTTGTAAATTTTTATGGTTTACTTCCCAGATTATACTCAGGAAAATTTACTACCACCATCGCCCACTTAAAACAGTGACAAAAAAATTCGGTTAATCTAAAATTTTAATAAATCTTAAAAGCATTTATTATAAAATATTAAAATCAAAATCTAAGTTATCAAGATTTTGTAAAGTAAAACAATACTTGCTGAATATTTATTATTACAATTTGAGAAAGACACTTAAAAATTAAATAATAAGGAAATTAGGAAAGCCAATTTTTTAAATATAAAACAGGGAAGAAGAAATTAAATTTAAATCAGCTTAAAAATTAAACTTCAGGAAAGGTTAACCCTTTTATAAAAGCCCTGATAAAACCCTTTTGCCATTTTAAATTAGAATACAAATTTTGGAAGCTTACAAAATGTCAACAGCAGGAAAGATTTAGTTCACATGTACATTATATATATTCTGGTTGAAATCTTTCCTCTGTCCATTTAGTTTTATTTTGGGTCATCTTTTCCAATAAATTTAGTTCCTAAATGTTGTTTTTAAACAATGGAAAGTCCTTTATAAAATTTCTAGAAGGTAAACTCGCATTAGAGGGGAAAAACTAACCCCAAAGCTTACGGCAAAATAAAAAAATAACTACAGGGCAAATAAGAGATATAATACACACACACACACACAAACACACACACACACACATATGGAAAAACATTCTATATAAAACTCAGTGACTGACATCGATTTTTTTAAGTGGCAATCAATATTCAAAAGGGTAAAAACATTTTAAAATTCAAGTTCCAAGTCAGTTGTTTATTTTAATAGCAATTACCAACCACTGAACAAAGAAAATGGAACAACAATAGGTGAAATCATAAATTAGCCCTGTGTGATGACACCTGGTGGGGTGAGGTGGCAGGCACTGAAAATGCACTGCTGAAACAATTTATAATAACTCCAGAAACAGGATCCTTCTAAAAAGGGAATCCAGGGACTGCCCAGATAAGACAGAAAGGCCCTAATTCATCTATCAGATTGCCCGGAATTTCACTCTGTGGTGAGCCAGGGATTTGGAACTCTCTATATAAAATTCAGTGTCATATTCTTTCATTTAAATGCAAAGTAGCACTTACAAATGAGCAAAACTTTGTTCCATTTCTCAAACTATTTAAGCTGAGAAACTACTCAAAAGCACATTTTTATACATAGGAAGTGAAAATTTTGAACTCTCATTCCCTTGTGACAAGCAAAAAATGGCCTAAAGCCACTACATATCATTTGAATCATATCAAATATTTTTTCTTAAAAAAAAATATATCTATTTCCCATGCTATTTTAAGAAATGTATTTTCCCCTAGAGGATTAAAAAAAAAAAAAAAAGGGATTTCATGAGAATTACTAAATCTTGGAGATAGTCCAAAAGATCTAATATAATAAAACTTTATAAACTGACAAATTTCTATTGACTTAACTGCAGATAAGATTTTACTCTGTTGGTGTCCAGGAAAAAGCCCTAACAAGTTAAACTAGAATGATTTAAAAAATATAAATTCAGGAAGAAGTTAACAAGTACTCATAAAAAGTCATATTTGTGAGATTACCTTTTCTTTGAGCCTTTTAAGTAGATGAGTTAATTTTGTGCTTCATTATCATAGATGTATATTAGAAATAAAGAAACTTTTGCACCATTACAAACTGTCAGTGTAAAATTGGTAAACTACATAATTAAGGCTTTATGTAGTGATAATGCTCAACCAAGATGGTGATAATGGGGACTAGCCTGTCTTGGAAAAAGGTAGAGAAAGAAGCAGAAGAAAACAGAAGGGAAAGGTACTCTTATGAAGGAACTGGTTTACACTGCTGTAATCTGGGTGTTGGATGACTCAATACTTTTTTGTCTGATACTACGTTATAAACCTTTTGGTGGAGAGATGGTGGAGTTACAATCATCCAGTAGCTGAGTTATGCTGAGTCATTTACCCAAAGAAAAATATTAGAGAAGAGTAATTATAAACATCTGCAGTTGACAATAACACATGTGTCTACTCAAAATGACAGAAGGAGTACAGACAACAAAAAAGGAAGTATACACTGACTGTACTAACACAGAACAATCACACCAGATGAATGTCTAGATATTTACATCTTACCTCCTGGTAAGTAGAAGTTTTGCACTGATGACATACTTAAACAATGTGACTGTGATGGCTAAGGTGAAACAGAAGCCAAATAGATTTACTGAAGAAAGAAATAGTGCATAAGAACTTTGGCACTTAGGTTTTTTGGTAACCTCTATCAGCTCTATAGTAAATAACCTCTTTGGAGTTTCTCAGAATATGTCTAAGCTAATTGTTATGGCAGCTTCTCCTTACTGGGTGGTTCAATTAGTGCAAGAGTGATCAAAAAGAAAGCTAAATTAGCCACAGTGAGACATCAAACTACAGTGATGGAAACACTGTTCTTTTCTATGAAGCAGGTAAAAAGCCTCATACATGAGAAACTAAGAAGTAAAATCACTGTAAGCTCACCTAGCACTGAAAAAGTTTCTTTATAAGCAATTTTTTACATGGAACTTGGGACTTTACAACTGGTATAGTTAAACATACACCACAGAGATGAGGATTACTAAAATATGCACCCAAAGCTGAGTAATAAACAACAACAACAACAAAAAGCATTATCAGAAGCATCAAGGTACTGACCCATGTCCCGAAGGAGCAATGAAGTATAAACAACACTGCACCCTGTTATCAGGCATCTGACGTCTGTTCACTCGAGATTCTGCATTTAGGTAGTCCTCAAATTTACTATCAATGTAGTCGATAACAGGCTGCCAGCTAAAGAATGCAGATAAATAAAATAATTAAGTTGCAATTCTACATATAAATGTACAACTGATGGCTGTCAAAGGGCAATAATCAATATTTTTAAATAAACAAAACCAATCTAACCATTAGAAGATATCTCAAATTATTCTACAATATACACTGATTTAAAACACCTATAAATTATGTTGACTAAGTCTTGAGTCATTACTTCTAAACTTTCCATATGAAAGAAAATTGTTTAGAGTCAAAACACAACAAAATTATTATATTATTTCCCCTGATGCTAAAATACTTTATAATATGAGAAATTACATCCAAATAAGATTTCATTTTAAATAAAAAGATTAAACAAAATGAAACCCTCATGATGAACTTATTTGGGTGTTTTAAAAGTTGACACAACTTTACTTCAAAAACAACATGGAATTCAAAGAAAAATTAAAATGTTGTTTATAAAATACTAAAATATTACTACCAACTAAAATGCCATGGATGTTTTCTTCATTTATGACGTATGGGAAAACTGAAGATCTAAAATAAGATTTAAATTAGTATGTGACAGAAAATAATGTATAAAATTATAGAAGAGAATGAAAAGTTTTAAATTTCCTATAATAATAAAAATTCTCATATGTTTTAGAATTTGTCTTCAAAATAATTCTAGGAAAAGTGTTATCTCTATTTTATAGAAAAAAAATCAGTGCAAAGAAATTAAGCAACATTGTTAAGTAAGTGGCAAAGTTGGTAGATAAACCCAAGTCATAGCAAATGAAGTTTAGTGGCCTCTAATAAGATGAGACATTTTTAAATGTTAAGCAGAAAAAGTCTAACCATCTCATACTCCAAATGCAATGGAAAGCAGTGATGACAAACCCTTCTTACCAATTACTATTATCCACTGCGTCTCCAAATCCCGGGGTATCAACTATCGTGAGCAGCAACTGAACACCACCTTCTTTGATTAACACTTTGGACTGTTCTACCTGTAAGAGTCATTGGTGCAGATATTAATACCGTACATTACACCTATAGTATTCTATAAGGGAAGACGTAGGGACATGAGCGTTAATCAAACCAACCAATAGACAAGCTTTTTGCAAACTAAATTTACCCAACTCCACATTTTCTTTAGAATCAATTATTACGGGCATTAGAAGTCCTAATCATTCGAGGGAAAAAAAAGCACATATGTAAATAGTGGGTTTACGGCTCACAGTTGATATAAAGAAGGAAAACAAGAACTGATAAAATATTAATAATCACTAAAGACATCTAATACTTATATAACCTAAATGCACATCTAATAATACAAATAAACAGTGTACTGGAATGATTCAATAATTCAGAGATCAAAAGTGATTAATCAGACAATTACATCTAATCTAGCACTCAGAGTAAATGTTTTCTTGGACTATCTCCATCTAGTTTGGTTCAAACCAATTACTCAGGTGAACTTATTACCATTCCCAAATCTTTCTCCACATGTCTGTAATTGTTTACACTTGTGTTTATGTTATGGCTAAGATCCAGTTCTCTTCTCAAACGTGATATTGCACATTTAGGCCAAAGCAATCAGCAAACATCCAGGCATTGAAAAAAATATATTCTGGTAGGGTAAAACCCTATTAACTCTGATTAAGATCTTCAGTTCTCTTTAGAATTTGTAAAAATACTCTACTTGAGAAAGCATACAGGACTTAAACAGTAACAGTTCCTCCTACAATTGAAAATTTTCTGTGACCCCAAGTTATGTATCAGAATGTGTATCATTCATTCATCTTAGGCTTAGGCTGCTGCAAGATAAAGTGAACACTGACTGATGATTTAAACAGAAAAGAATAATAATTCTCACAGAAAAAGAAAAGCTTCCATTCACTGTACATTTATATCAAGTACTTACTAAGACTATAGGCTCCATGTATGCTCAAAGGCTAACTTAAGGGGCAATAATTATATTAAAACTTTGAGCATTAACTGCAATAATATGATATAAATTAAGTACTACCAGACTTAAAGGGAAAATGTAATCACAGATGTGTGAAAAGCAACTTCAACTATCTATGCTGTTTAACACAGTTTGGAAAGGAAAAATGACTAATTTCTGGGTAGAAGTTTGGTTCCCCTTCAGATATTACAGAAATGATGTCTTTCCATTTTCTTTTGGCATTTTCTTACAGATGCCAGTTGATGCATGGAGAGACTGAGAAGATGAAAGTAAGATTGCTGAGCAAAAAGTCTGTATCAGCACTGTCTAATAGAACTTTCCGAAATGATAAACATGTTCTATATCTGCACTGCCCAATTTGGTATCCCCACATGGCTACTTAACCCTTGAAATGTGACAAAAGTAACTGAAGAACAGAATGCTTAATTTAATTCAAATCAACTTAAATTTAAATAGCCACATGGCTTAGTGACTTAGACTACTGTATTGGACAGTACAGGTCTAATGGAATTGTAAGTTATTTTGTTAAAAGAATATTATCAAAAAAGAAACTTGTTAAAACTGAAGACACTGCCTGAGATTTGGACATGCAAGTCCAAGGAGGAGCTTCTCATCTTCTTTTAGACAAATAAGAGGCAAAAGTCTTATATTTTAGGCCAATAGTTTTCAGACTGCTTTGACTCTGGTGTAAATTCTCAGTGAAAAACTTGAACACCCCCAAAAGAAGTATATTTATAATCTACCAAATATTTACAATTGGCAATCTGAACACTAAATATTAAGTATTAATTTCTCTGTAATGTTTAAAAAAAAACATTAAAAAATATGGGTTCTAATATTTTCTGGTCATCTTCAAAATCAATGATAGATGCACATGACTTAAGATACCAGTGTTTCACATCACATAGCCAAGATAATACAGCTTGTCTGATGCCAGGTTACTCTAATAATATGAGAGGGGCAAAATAACAGAAAATAATCAGAACCATCGGTGTTAGATTATCAAAACTAAAACAAAAATGTAAGTGATATTATCTCAAGTGGCCCAGGAAGCTCACATTTTATATGCCTGGTGGTCCTCTAGCGAAAAGACCAATCTGGTTATATGTCAATTATATATCAATTTTTTTTAAAGGACAATCTAGTCAAATCTAATACTTCAATATTCCTCAAATTCACCTCCACCTCCATCATTCACTTATGGTAACTGTCACTAAAACAGAAAAATCTAAAGTAATTATACCACCCCTTTACCTAAAAATTTTTCTAAATGACAGTACTGTATATTAGAAACTGATGCAAAAATGTAATTGTGCTACACAAATCATTTCCCAATTTTACTTCAAACCATTTCTGGTTCTCTTATTACTAAACGAAGCCCATTTTTACCTTCAGTAATAAACTGTATACTAATCACACACCATAATAGCCTAAACTTTAAGATCTTTGTCTCCTTGTTTTGATTTTTAAAAATCAGTTCAACAACTTGTTTACTGACACAATAAGAAAAATGAAGATCTGCATTTTATATACTTTAGTCTATTTATAAAGCGTCCTTTCTTCTCTGGCCTATGAAATTCTGTGTATCCATACATGGTCAGATACAAAGAACACAGCAACATATGGAAAAAAATCCAGAAAACATAACTGTAAACTAGTGCCATTCACAGGATCCAACTGTATCTTATCATCTGCTTTTGCAAGTATCCTCATGGGATCCATGGAAAACAAATCAGTTCAAGTCCAGGAATTTCAAACTTTTCTTTACAAATCTATTCCAAATGGCCACTTTCCCATGCACTTTATTTAAGCAGGTCACATCAGCATATTTTATGGCATCACTCAGAGTTCTCTAAGATTAAATACATAATACTGAAGAAATGAATCAAGGGCATTTTCAACTCTTTCTCTCTGAAAAATAAAACTAAAGCCCATTATATTGTTTATGTCTAATTAATTTATTAAGGCCTCTTTGGATTTCTAGATTCCAGAAATCCAAGGCATTCATTTTTTCTAATAATAGTTTTTTCATTCTGAGAAAACAAAGTCAAACTCTCAATGATACTGCTTTATTTCTTTCGTTTTCAAAAGATAGCTAAATACACAAAACTTTTCTAACCTAATGTTTAAAAGCCATTTGTTATGGTAAATAAAAAGTGTTAATTAACTATATTAAATTTTGAGGAGAGGGTTAAAATTTTCTGTCAAGAGCTACTGCTACCTACACTTGCTCGGCATTAAAGCTAAAGCTTTACAGACTTGAACAGCCTGAGATAGTCCACTTAGCTCAAACACAAAAGCTATCTACTTTATTTAATGGCTCCAAAGACAAACATCATCTAAAATGCTTCATTATGTTCCACAAGAAACAAAAAGCAGGAACCAACAGAAGTTATGCCTAAAGACTACTTCCTCTCGTCAACCCCCAGAACTAGTTTATTGAGAAGAAAAAGTTGATCTAAAGGTTCTAATTCTGCCTTCTACTCTCTGAACCACTACATCTCATTCCCATCCCCCTACACTGATATCTTAAGTCCCTTGTCCCTTTCATTTTCTGTTAGCAACCCCCTTCTCAAACCATTTATTTCTTTTCCTTTCCAGCTCAGATACCTTTCTATTCCATAAAATTCATGAACTTCAACCTCAAAAAGAACTTCTCTGCTACCTGATAATCCTTTCATGTGCTGCTTAGTCTCATGCCTTTCTCATTTTCCCGAAAGGCTCTTCCCAAGCTCTACCTGTCTTTGCCACCATGCTCTGAAAATTACCTTATCTCTGCTTGAAGACAAGAGCATCTCTGATTTGTCTTAAGCCATCACTTATTTTCTCCTGTTCATTGGAACAGATCCTTCTCCCTAAGGCTAATTTCTCAATCTATGCTGAGTATCTGGTCACTTTCCATTTTAGAGTCATCTTGACACTATTTAGACTATTTCCCCTATATCTTCAACCTCTCATCTCTTAGGGACTGATTCTTCATAGGATATAAATATTCCCAGGAAATAAAAACCACATGACTCTCTCAGTCCCCTAATACTCAACCTCTAGGTATTCCCCTCTCATTCCTTCCTTCCTAAAGTCCCAATTTCACTGCCTCACTTAACATTCACTTCTCAATCCACTGCTATCTTGCTCTCCATTCCTACTTCACTAAAATCTACCTTGCCAAAGTCACCTTCATAGTACCTTACAGCAGCAGCATCTTTCTCACTAAATCATAATTGTTTGTTATATCCTTCACTTGATTGAGATCCTTGAGAATTGTGTCCATCACCACTGTAGTCCCAAAGCCTAGTATAAAACAAGCATTCCAGTGTCTGTTCTGTGAATGACTGGTTCAAAAAAACTACCAACACTGGAGCAGCATCAACAGGAACATTTTCTAATTGGACTCTATAAAAATGTTTCAAATAGTCTATAACATGTTATCTCTGGGATAGAATTCATTGTTTTCAACTTACCTCACCTCTAAAATCTTTGTTATCTATTTAACCTACAACAGTGATTTACATTTAGAGGACTTTACAAACCAAGAAAAAAAAGTTTTAAAGAGGCCCAACATAAGGTTCTCAACTAAGAACTTAAAAAAGAAAAAAAAAATTTAACACTCATTTCACAAAAGAAATTGAAACGGATTTTAGTCTCAGAATAAAGGACAGTCTTTTCCTAGAAGATAGCTGGCAACCTTTCGCTGACGCGAAATACGATCTAAAAAATTTAAATGTAACAAAGTAATAAGATTTGCTACCATACACCAGATATTGTATGTAGTATTGCTCTTAATAATACTGTTAATCTGAGGATCTATATTTGAGACTGGAACATGAAGTAGAACTCAAGTGTTCAATTGTTTCTATCACTTCATTTTAATCAGTCTATTGAAAAAATATATATGAATGAAAACAGAAGTAACATGATGCTTCTTCACTCAATTTGAAAAATTCTGAAAGAACTAAGGAAAAACAGTTCCCTCTCTTACTTTCTTCCCATAGAGATAGGATGAAACCAGCCTAGGCCAGAAACAGTACAGAGCACTGGTTCTCAAAGTGTAGCACCCAGACTGGCAGCTGTATAGCCTGGGAACTTACTAGACATGCAAATTCTTTGGACCCTGCCTCAAACCTACTAAACAGCAAACTCTAGGGTGGGGTCTCAGCAATCTGTTTTAGCAAGTCTTTCAGGTGACTGTGATGCACACTCAAGTTTGAGAACCACTACAGTATAAACAATTCCAGGACTAGAGTGTCAGCTCACATTTGAAACTGCTTAGCTTAGGGTCATGAGGCCCAACATAGGAGGTCAAGAATTAATCTTAGAGGGCTTCTACCAAATATTGAAAACTTCGCTCAAATCGGAACCACTTATATGTAACAGGAAGCTCAAAATCATTTCTATTCAATGTAGACAGCCTCTCCTTCCTTCCAAGACTGTGAAGGAATTCCTTTCTAAGATACAAGTCTCCTGTAAATAAACGATGCTCAAAGAAATTATGAAATCATGGTCTTTATTAAAATTTCACTCCCTATTTGGTCACATCACAGGATTTTTCTATTCTCCTCCTCCTCCTCCTCCTCCTCCTTCTTTTTTTTTTTTTTTCTTTTTTTTTGACAGTTGGAAGTGTTCCAGAAAGCCTTCAGGTCAGGGAAACTGTGGACATATGCCTTTTGAAATTCAGGATTATATGTTTCTCCTGGTCTAATATGTCTGGGCAAAGATACAATACTTCTGACCACTCTCTACTGAGAGAATTTACGAGCTTCCAAGAGCAGATCAGACAGATTACAGGCTTCGTGAAGAGCCAGTCAACTGAAAAAGAAAATTACATTCTATTCTCTAACATGTCGTGTTCTCTCCTGAGTAAGTGGGAAAAGAATTTAGAAGGTCCATGGTACAGTTAAGGAAAGAGGACTTCTCTGGTACTCTAACTATCAATCCAGTTCTCAGTTCTCAGGATGTAGTCTTACTTTTGGTTAAAAAGAAAAGAAAAGGTGGAGGATTTAACAGTGGCACAGAGGCCTTTGTCTTAAAAATCTTACTAGAGATACTCTCTCAGCCCTAATTACTCCTTTGTTTTTAAAAAAGTCAGGAAGATATTCACAATAAAAGAGGGCACTTTTGAAGTGTTACCTTAAAGGAAGAAAAAGTGAATTTAGACTGGATTCTTTTGAAGACAGGCCAAAGCAAAAAGAATTCTAATGAATTGAGAACCTTTCCCCATGTCTTTAACAGACGCTAGCCTGGGAAAAATTGTCTGCAATTTCTGAAATGTAATGGACCATTATTATCTAGATAAGCCTTCTCCAGATCAAGAAGGAAAACAAAGGAAATATGAAGATGGTCAAACCACTTCAATAAGATTTGAACAGTTAATGAGTATAAAAGACATGTTCAATTTTATAAAAATCAAAGAAAATATACTTAAACAATGAAATACCTTAATAACTTTATGTACACACATGTACACAATAAAAATGAGTGCCTATGTCCACCAAAAGACTTGTACAAGAATATTCACATTGGTCAAAAACTAAAAATCTATAGAAATGATAGCTGTGATATAGTCCTACAATGGAATACTATACAGCAATGAAACAGAACCACAACTAATACAACATGAACAAATACCACAGATAAATTCTTCAGTGAAAGAAATCAAACACAAGAAATATATTTAAATAAAATTCAAGAACAGGCAAAATTAATCCATACAGATAGAAGTCAGAAAAGTGTTTATATTCAGGGGCAGGTATAATACTGAGTGAGAGGAGGCACAGGAAACCTTCTGGAGTGCTAGAAATGTATACCTTAATCTGGGTGGTAGTTACCTGGATATAGAAATACATATAAAAAAACTCATTAAGCTCTATGCTTAAATTTGTGTCCATTTAGTATACAAGCTGCACAACAATTAAAAATTAAATTTTAAAAAATATTGCTCAAGACAAAATTCAAATAATCAATAAAACTTTGAAAAAGATCCTCAGATTTAAAACTATTCCATTTAATCTACAATGGTGAGTCACAGGACTTTACGGATCAAGAAACAAAGATCAACAAAACTTCAAAGGTCCTCAAATTTTCAAATATCCCAACAAAACACTTATAAATTTTTAAATCGTTTGTTTGATCATTCAACAAATATTGGATGCTAACACATAACAGATACAGTTCTAGGAATTGAGCTTATAGTACTGAAAAAATGAAGTCCCTACTCTCATGGAGCTTATACCTTTGGAGCTGGGGGTAGGGACTGGAGGGAGTTTATAGGGTGGCCTAACTGAGAAAGCAACTTTTAAGCAGAGAACTGATAAAAATTAGGGAGCAAGTCATGAGGCTATCTCAGGGAAGGACACTGTAGGCAGAGATATAGAAGTGAAAGGACCGTGGGGTAGAAGCAGCATTAGCCTGTTCAAAGAACAAAAAGGAGGTTGGTCTGGCTAGAGCAGAATAAGGCAAAAGTGGAAAAGTGTAGGAAATAGGTTGAAGAGGGCGGTGAGGACAAATCCTATAGGGTCTCCTAGATATTGTTAAGGACTCTGGCCTTGCTCTGAATGAGACAGGAAGCCACTGAAGGGTTTAGGGCTAAAAGGTGCCAGGGAATCTGATTTACACTATAAAAGGAAACTCTCACACTATAAAAGAAAACTCTAGCTGCTTTGTTAAAGAGATTAGGGTGTTGGCCAAGGATCAAACCAGAGAGGTGAGTGAAGAGGCTACTGCAATAATCCAGGAAGAGAGATGAGGATGGAACAGTGGATATGAGTGGTAGCAGGGAAGTGGGGAAAAGTGGTAGTAGGATTTGAGTACGTTGTGAAGGAGGTAACAGGATTTACTGATGAGACTACATGTGGAGTTAAGCGAAGAATGGAGTTAAAGATGGCACCAAGTTATTTGGTCTGAGCAGCTGGAAAGGTAGAATTGTCACTGAGTGAGAAGAAAACTTCTGCAGAAAGAGCAGCTGGTTTAGGGTAGACAGTACCATACCGTCTGTCAATATTTTTGATAAATTTGTTGATTTGTTTGGCAGATTCGATTTTGGCATAAGGACTATTATTAAAAGACAGGCTTTGCTGAACTGACCTAGAACCAATTTTTAATATGAATTTTACTCCACCCATGGGTACTTTTTATCTTTTAGTATATTCCCTTTTCTGAAAGGTTTTTATTTATTTATTTATTTATTTATTTTGTTTTCAATTATAAAAGCATGCTCACTATATAAAATTGAGAAGATATAACAAAAAGAAAAAATATTCAGTTTCATATTGTGGGGAATCACTGATGACAACTGAATATGAATCCTATTTAATATACTGTTTGTAATATGTGGACCATGACAGAGTAAGCACAGTTACAACTACATTACAAGCACTCTCGTTGTTTGAGCAAATACATTGTTGCACAGTACATCAAACTAGATTTCTATGTGTTGGAGACTGCATGAGACCATACACTCATCTGTTCAAAAACTAGCAAAAATCACTGCATGGGTGAATCTAGAGAGCTAGAAATATTGTTCTTAGTTTATTAAACAAAGTGAAATAAAACATGGTAAGGTACAAAACTTTCATGAGTTAACTGGCTCCACCCAGCAGTAGCTTACTGGAATGTCAAACCTAATACTTAAAGGAAAGTCAATATCCTCCTGAGTTCATCTTGCAAATTCAAACCTAATAAGTGACAGAAAACATCATGTGTGCACTATTATAAAAAAACACTTCTCTTACATATCCTTATAGCTAGCATCAGACAGATCAGACGTTATAGCCTATAGAGGCATTTTCCATGTTATTTGAACTATTCCTGTATTACAAAACTATGGTAAAGAAATGACTTCACGGATCAAACTATTTTGTCTTCATTTTGTCTAAATTGCCTAAATAGGAAAATATCTACCTTCGCTATGTTTTTAAAGGAAAAGGTAAAATAAGGCAAAAGAAAACCATTTGTTGAACCAAATATTATTAAAAAGGGGAGGATGAGATAAAGAAAAGCGAATCCACTTCTTAAGAATTGGTTAATCTACTAAACTAGTATTTATTATCTACAATATAGAAATAGTACACAGTTTGATAGAACAGACTAAACCAGACTGTTTAGACTTGTATCTGAAGTCATCACTCTAACTACATTGACCTCAGGCATATCACCATCTCTGTGCCTCAATTTCCACATCCGTAAACGGGGATAAAAATACCACTTACCTCATAAAGTTCTTAAAAGAATTAAATAAGTTAATGCATCTAAAGTGCTTCCAACAACACCTGGAAGATGTTAATGACTCACCCTGTTTTATTATTAATGTAGGCCTGGCATGCTGCTAAGTGCTAGAAATACAAAGAGGACTCAGAAAATGTCCTTACCAGCAATAATCACCAAGAACGCTATTGGTAGGTACATGACCATTAAGAGCTAACAGGTATTTTACACTAAATATGCCCAAAATTAGGTATTTACACTGGGGTTCCTATAACATTTTCTACATACCCAGTTTACTGATCTTGAATTGAAATACCGAAATTAAGAAAGTCAAGTTTAACTTCTTGCTTAGGGTTAAAATATCCAGTATGATCACAAAATAAATAAAAACACGTAGTAGCAAGTTTTTAGTTTTGCAGGTAATCTGAAATCTCAAGCTTTATGAGGGATACGAAAAAATTCCTAAAATAAAAAAGGCTTTAAAAGAGGAGAAATAAAATATTCACATCCCAGAATTACATCTTAGGAATCTAATTACTAAACTGCATCTTGCTGTTTGATACATATGTTTCTGCCCAGAATTTCCAGACTGCCCTTCTTGTGCGCCGAGATAATCACTACCAATCCTTCAAATCCAGCTCCAGCATCACTACCTTAATAAAGCCTGTTCCTGCCAGCACTGTTCACTTTCTCCTGTTTACGTGCTGTGTCATTCCACCAACAATTTTTTCAGTCAATAATTTAGAGCAGTGCTGCTCAACAAAAATGTAATATGAGCCACGAAAGTAATGTGAAAATTTTCGGCAGCCACTTTAAAAATAACAAACAGGTGAAATTAATGTATTTTATTTAACCCAATATAACCAAAATATTATCACTACAAAATGTAATCAATATTTCAAAAACTGTTAAAGAAATACTTCTTTTCTATGTACTAGGTCTTCAAAATCAGAGGTGTATTTTATACTTGCATAACATCTCAATCTGGACTACCCGTATTTTAAGAGCTCAACAGCCGCATGTGGCTACCGGCTACTGTACTGAACAGTGCGCATCTAGAGTCCAGCACTTTGCTATATGAAATGTGGTCTGTGGGCCAGCAGCATTGCCATCACCTGGGATTTTGTTAGAAATGCAGACTCCCAACACACTTCAGACCTACTAAAACAGAAACTAAACTTACCAGGCTCCCCAGGTGATCTGAATGCACATAAAAGATTGAAAAGTACTAAATTAGACCAACATAGCTTGGAAGCCTTAACGAATTGCTACTGCCATTCAACCATCAATGTGGTATTATTCTATTGACTAATATAGAACACTGTATTTAAATAATAATGACTTTTCCTTGAGTCATGTTTTCTCTATACCGTCCAACAGAACGTTCTGCAATGGTGAAAATATATCTGCGCTGTACAAATTATAGCCATTTGCCACATATGGCTATTGAGCACTTGAAATGTGACTACTGCAAATTAGAAACTGAATTTTTAATTTTATTTACTTTTAGCTCATTCAAACTTAAATAGCCATAGATGGCAAGTAGCTATCATTATCAGACAGCATAACTCCAGAGGTATTATTTTCTACATTATAGCATAATCTCTAGGAGGGTCCCTCAAGATAAATTTAGAAGGTTTTAATCAAAATAATTCCTCTAATTAGCTGTACTTCTTTCCCTCTCTTTTATCAATAATCATGTTTACCACTTTATATTGGTTGAGGCCAAATCTGAAACCTACCTCTAGTGAAGCATAATAAAAGTTATAGGCTCTATTTTTTGTGTTATAAACATTACTACAGCTTATCATCAATTAACAATACTAACATACATACCTGCACAGTCTTTTTTATTCTATGGGAAGGACCTGGATACTCTGGAGAATACAAATCTGTGAGGAATAATGAGTTGATTAACGTTGACTTTCCCAGTCCAGATTCACCTAAAAGAAATAGGGAGAAAAAAAAAATCTGTTAAACTCAGTCATGTTATTGACTTTAATATTAAACCAATGCTATAATCAAACTTGCTTTATGCAAGTATTTCTTGGTGGGACAAAGAAGTGACATTAGAAAATGTACTATATAAAGACTTCCTATTAGAGTAAGTTCTTTGTATTCATTTTCTTATCAAATTACTCATGTTTCCAAGGATTCTTTTAGCTTTATAATTTTACAATCTGTGTTCTTTAAAAGTAATGTATCTAATAAAGTAGCCTCCATTTTAACAGTAATGTTTCGTTAAGGTCAAAGTTAGTCATGAAAGAAACACTGGATTATATATTGCTGCTTTAGTGAAATAAAACATAGAAGAAGTGAACTATAAACACTTAATACAGACATTGACCAAAGAAATTATGAAAAGTAGGAATCTGCTCATAAAAGAAAATTAATCACGATGCACATCAGTATAAAAGTGAACCACAAAAAAATACTTCCAATTTATACCACCCATATACCACACAGCCAAAGTATAAATTAGACTTAAAAAAAAAATAAATAAAAAAAATAAAGATAGGTAATTACTTTTTATAGTGCTTGTGACTGAGGCAGGAGGTGGGAATGGAGGAAGGTAGGACACAATTTCCTCTAATATCACTCTTCCTTCACCCTTCATGTCAAGTCTAATATACCACACCAAATACACAATTAATTTTTATCAAAATATAAACAGCTTCAGAATATACATAATACACAGTTAAAATAAATTATAATCATATTGTAATTCTCAATTAATATGGCACAGGACTAAAGAATCCAGTTATTGATAGGTTAATAAACATCTTTAGCCTAAATAACTAATGTCACAATATTAACCTTACTATTTCTATGCCTAGGTTGAGTTCTTTTCATACTGACTCTCAAGAAAGGTAAGATCCGCTCTAGGTGGTCTGGGGCTTACTCCTTTTGAATGAGGGGATGCCATTATTTTTAGACATGAAAATTCCAGATATTTCTAAGTCACAGGAAAATAAGTTACAGTTCTTCACACCTGCTTTGTTCTTAACTCTTATATCTTAAACAAAGGAGAAAAGATTAGAATAAAACTCAAACATTTGAGGATTATCAGAACTATCTACAATATTTTCACTTAGAAGCATAAATGAAAATTTGGGGTACTAATAAAAATATTTTTGGATGTTAAATGTAAAAGTATACTATATTAAAAAATTCACACATAGAGGAGAAACTGAGGAAGCCACACACAGGCCAAAGCAATATACATGTTCAGAAAGGTTTTGAGATGACCTTAAACTTTCACTTCAGGCTGATCTTTAGGTTCAGAGCATGGCCAGCTAACTATATATATCAGTTTCCCCTGATATATAGCCAATCTGCAAAGACTTGAAAGGGTGACTTTTTAAAAACGCACATTTTTCAACAACAACAAATCAAAAGGCATGCAAAGAAACAGGACAACAGAGTCCCCAGAAAGGAACAAAACAAATTCCCAGAAACCATTTCTAAAGCAGCACAGATACTGGTACTTAGTAGATGAAAACTTTAAAATAGCTGTCTTAAATATGTCCAAAGAGCTAAAGGAAAATAGGTACAAAGAACTAATGGAAATTAGGGGGGAAAATGTAAGAACAAAACAAAAATATCAACAAAGAGATAGAAATTGTAAAAAGAAACCAAACAAAAATTCTGGAACTAAAAAATACAATAACTGAATTTAAAAATTCACTAGAAAGGTTCTACAGCACAACTGGGCTGACTGAAGAAAGAATCAGCAAACTGGAAAATAGGACAATTAAAATTATAAAGTCTAAAGAGCAGAAAGAAAAAAGAATGAAGAAAAGTAAACATAGCCTAAGGAATTTGTGAACATCATCAACTGGATTAATATATGTGCAATGAGAGTTTCAGAAGAAAAAAGAAAAAGGATTATCTGAAGAAAAAAAAATGACCAAAAATTCTTCCAAATTGATGAAAGACATGAAGCTATAAACCCAAGAATCTCAAGGAATTCTTAGTAGGATAAATCCATGGTGACCCACACTGGAACACATCATGATCCAACTGATGAACGCCAAAGACAAAGAGACTCTTGAAAGCACCAAGAAAGAAGCGATACATCACAAAGAAGGAATCCTCACTAAGATTATCAGCCAATTTCTCAGGTGAAATCTTGGAGGCCAGAGGCAGTGTGATGATACAACTGTCAAATGAGATTTCTGTATCTGGCAAAACCGTGCTTAAAAAACTGAGGTAGAAATTAAGACGTGCCCAGATACACAAAAAACTGAGGGAATTCATTATCACTACATTATCACTTCAGCTCTGTATTCTGAAGAGAGTCCTTCAGGTTGAAAGGAAACAACCCTAGACAGTAATTCAAAGCCATGTGGAGATATAAAGATCTCCGGTAAAGGTAAATAAAATACATGGAAACATGTAAAAACCAGTATTACTGTAATTCCATTTCATATTTTCTATAAAATTTAAGATAAATTAAAAATAATTATAAATCTACGTTAATGCATATGTAATGTTTAACGATACAATCTATAATATTAACGACAAAGTGTGTGGAGGGCTCTGAACTAAAACTTAAGCTATGGCCAATTTTTAACATGTCATGAGGTATTTAAATAAACTTCCATCTATTCCTAGACAACTCACACTGAAATTACGGGTCAAGGCTTTAAGATCCACTCTTCCATGGTATCCCTGAAGGTTGGTTACAGCAACAAGACATAGCTTATCTTGCTTAAAATCAAGACAAAAAATTTCAAGACACCAACAGTTATGAACTGTTAAAAACATGTCAGAGTAAATTAATAGTGAGGTTGGAAAGAAGTAGCTAACCTGAAGAAAAATGAGTTTCCTATTTTACCAGCTTATTCTCTATATTTTATAGACTCTTATCCTAACTTACAATTTGAACCATGACTACACTAACTGAGTGATCTCTATCAAAGTAAACACTACAGAAAATACAGGGTGTATCAATTGGCCAAGGAAAAGATGGTTTCACAATCCAATTCAACATTGTTCATGTGTATAACAAGTGTTTCTCTAGTTCGCATCTCCACAATTATGCTTGTAGTCATTTCTAAGTTATTTCTAAGATGATTCTGGGCAAATAAAAACTTTATTTTTAAGAACAACTGTTTAATTTCCTTAATTCTAAGATAT
Source organism: Pteropus medius (assembly GCF_902729225.1). Taxonomy (NCBI): domain Eukaryota; kingdom Metazoa; phylum Chordata; class Mammalia; order Chiroptera; family Pteropodidae; genus Pteropus; species Pteropus medius. The sequence continues at coordinate 19,895,957 of NW_024342467.1, read as the reverse complement.
CCATTTCTCCCCATCAACATTTCTAAAAAAGAACATCTCTTATAATCAAAGTGTGCATTTACTGTACAATTTCTTATTTCCCCCAAATCAGATTATATGTTTCACTGTAGATTCTATCTTGGAATTAAGAAACAAAACACTTCTTCCTTCCGACTCAAACTCAATTAGAAGAGCCAAATCAAAGATGAGAGACCTTAATTACTTTTTCCTATGGTTTAGAATTTGACATTTAATTTTTAGGTCTAAACTAAGATGATTTCTATTTCTTTCTAATTTGCAGGGCCCCAGTGTAACAGGAAGTTTTAATAATAAGGATATAACCAAGGTCATCTCCCTCCCATCTTGGCTCACGAGGTGAGAAAACAAAGCTCACTCTTGACAAAGTTGCGAGCTATAGGAGAAATGGTCCTCCAAGGACCAAGTTTCACTCTGGGCAAGGGGGTAGAAGGAAAGTACTAGGAAGCAGTTAAAAATTCTGTATAAGGCAATGTGTTGAACACAGGATGGGAGATCCAGAGAAGCAGTGGAAAGGTGGACTGGCCAAGTAAGGGATGAGAACCTAAACGGGGATAGAGGAGAGAACCGAACACTGGACAAAAGATTAGGTATGAGGCCTGGAGGCCGCAATACCTACACATTGTTAAAGAAAGGAGGACACACATTGGTGACCTAGAAGGGAACCCCAGAGCTGTGTTTTGGACCCAGGCTTTCTTTCCCCTCTACCAATATTTTATATTTTCTGATCTTTCTAAAACTAACATGTATTTTCTTCATTATGAATAACCAATGTAACTAAAAAGCATATTGCAAAATTACAGAGAAATAAAGTTCTAACAAGTAAATTTCTAGTCTAATTTAAAAACTAGATAAGTTGCCAATTTTGCTCTCAGGTGTTTAAATATTCTCATCACGCACAGATCACAATCAATAATTCACAAATAGGGTCATCTAAATTTATTTTACTAATAGGGATTTCCTCCAGTAATACTTTTTCTTTTACTTGCCCTCCATAACAGAATTTCAGAAAACTTATAATTATAAAAAGAGAAATTATAGCAGCCAAGTCCTAATACTCTCGGGATGACTTAGAACTACAGTTGATTCCTGCTAATTGGCTTCACTAAAGGGAAGGTATAGTAGTGTATAGCAAACTTGATTTACAACCTAGAAAGGGTTGCAAAATAGAGAGCTATAATTAGTCTCATCAACTCGAATTCTACTTAATCGCAGAACTTATGGAACAACCTCAATCAAGTTTATCTGTATTATTTAGGAAACGTTAAAGAATAACAAAATTCAGAATTATACGTCCCAGATTAAGAAAACAAAATTTTTCAATAAAATATAAAGAGAATGTCTACATGCAAAATTTTATGATTTCTTTATATGTATAAATGCGTAATATTTTATATTTCTTTATAACTAATATTTTAAGATGTTAAGTGATCCAAATTAATAACTATTTTACGTTTATCTGATTTTGAAATGCACTATATACATTCTGCAATGAAGTTATTATCATTTCTCATTTTACTGAATTTTATGGGAAAATAGATTAAAATTTTTGTCCTTTAAACAAAATATCGTAATACTTACAATAGAAGATGTTAAATACTTCGTGAAGATTATAAAATAAGAGTAACTAGAATTTGTAGCATTATACCTGTACTTTAACATTATGAGCAGGTTAAAATTACTCATGTCCATTTTATCTTTGAAGTCAAGCCCATGAAGGCTATATTCCATTACTGTTCAAGGATATTACATTTCAAGCCTAAGAATAAAACATTAATGAAATGTCTGTTCATGAGGTTTTGAAGAAAATAACATGAATTTTTATTATAATAATTACACCAATATTTAAAGATGGCCAGTGGAAAGGATCCTAAACAAACAGGCAGTATCACAAAAAGTGAGAAAAAAGTACAAAGAAAAGCGATCAGTAATAACAAAAAAAGGGATTAAAGTGACCACAGAAGGCCTTTACTGACCTTTAATAAAAGCGGTTTTACATTAAGGAGAGAAGTGAAATCGTGAGGAGTGAAGTAATGAATAGGAAATTTAAAAGTAGATTTATTTAGTAAAATGAAGAGATGATACCACCCATGAAGTAGATAAAAATGTTATCCAGGGAAGGCACTATTCTTTGTTTTGCGTTTTAATATGCTTATCGTTGAAGCTTTACTCTAACAAGAACAATCTAGACTACATTAGATACTGATCATTTCTAAGGTATTTCATACATATGTGGCCTGAGATTTGCTATAAAAATATTTCATCTCCTCAAAATCCATTAAGAGCATCTTTCAACATACAGACTGATATACATGCTAATCCTAAAATTCGAGCTAAACAAGTTTCCTATGACCTGGCTCTGCAATTAACTAAATGAGGTTTACTTATTCTAATTACAGCACTAAGAGCTAAGTAATAATTCTGCTGTGTAGCTAGTAGCAAACATCCAACCAGCCACTCAATAATTATTTCATTTACCAAGTTAGAAAGTTTTCACTTGCTATACATTAAAAGCTGGGAGGCCTTAAAAAGGATGTTTATGATATTTCTTGCTATTGCCTGCAGAGACAAGAGTATTCTTTTGAGGGCCATGTTCAAGTAGATAACTACCTTTTTATTTATTTTTTTAATCCTCGTTTTACCAGAAAAATCCAAATGTCTACTTGGAAAATTTTTTCTCATGATTAATTATTCCAGAAATGAATTACCAGAATTCTATGGTTAAAATATACTGTCTTAGGCGAGGGTTTGCAACCTTTTCTAGGTTGTAAATCAAGTTTCTATAAGTTCTACTAAACTGAAAAAGAGCTGAAATCAACAGATACTATTTATGAGGTCTCCCCACCACGTTCCTCTAAATTCATCACATTATTGCCTGAAATTCGAATTAATCATTCAATAAATATTCCCTCTTAAAAATCAAGTGTTCTTTTTCATATCTTGACAGGGGAAATCAGACTTTTTCTAGCTGTGGACAGTATTCATTAAGGAAGTAAGTTTTAATCTGAGGGAAACAGGATTAGTTTTAAAATATAAGAATCAGACAAAGTAAATATTCTGTGGAAATATCAGAGTGGAGAGCTCTATGAAACTTAGAGGGCAGCTGAAGGCCAATGGCCACACTGGAGGTCAGTAAAAGAAGAGCTATCAGGAAAGGAAATAGGAGCATAATGAAGAAATGAGTTTACTTGGATATCTAGAAAGAAGGAAGGAAGCAAGGAATTGAGTTATTCTTGAGCAGGTCAACAAAGCGATGCTAAAGGAGTTTCCTTCAAGGCCGAAGTAGGCTGACTTTGATCATTTGAACTAGGCGACTCAGATTCTTTCAAGTTCTATAAATCTCATAAACCAAAATGCAATATAATGTTAAGGACCAGCGGTGGGTTGTGTGAATCACACTCGTAATTGTGTGAATCTATCTCACCAATATTTCTTAAAAACAAACAAACAAACAAAAACCCATGCGTATGCATAGTTTTAACATTCACAATAAAGAAACTGTTGTTAGTGGTGTAGTAAATATGCTTAATAAAAAGCTAGACCAAAAAATTTCAGATCAAAGGCATGCAAATTAAAATGAGGAGCCTGTCACTAATACTAAATTAACCATGTCATTTTGCTTTATTTGGCATTTAACAAAACTTTTCTACTCAGTATTGGCGAGGATGAGATAAACAAGAACATCTACACATTTGTGGTAATTGTTTAAGTTGGCGTAACATTTTCAGTTCACATCCTTTATCATGCCATCTACTCTGAGAATCAAGAATGCAGGAAGAAGACTGCAATAATATTTTTAATAGTAAAGAAGTGAGGGGGGGCGCCTTTCAGGTACCACGATAGAGGCCAAAAATACTGGTATTCCTATAAAACTAGTATTAATCAACCACTGAAAGTTATTTTTTAAAACCCCATTTGACATGAGAAAATGTTTGCCATAGCATTAGGTGAAAAGTTTTTAAAAATGAATACAGTATGTTACAGTTATGCATTACAGACACAGAAAATAAAATTAACATTGGTGATGAGCTCTCCCTCTTTTTAAAACATTCCATCTACTCCTTTATTACATTTCTAATGGAAAACCATTTTGCAACATTTTAAAACTACATAAATCTCAATAACTTTGTTATATCAAAAACATCTGAGTTATCAAAAAATACAACTATATTTCCAAGACATATATAATTTGATTCCTTTCTCTAAACATTAAAGAACATTTTGGGCAGTGCTCTTTAAACTTTAAAACAGGGAGTAAAGGGCAATTCTTGTCAGAATGCAAATCCTCACATACCTGGAATGAACATCTTGCAACAGTAGTCCAGATGATTTTGATTAAACGGGTCAGAGAAACACAGACTTAGAACAACCAAAATGCAGTTCATTTGATTTCTTCGCTTATTTGTCCTTTTAGACAGCTAAAATTTTATAAAGTTTCTTCCTTAGAACAAAATTATCTATAATGATCTCCTGAATCAAGAAATATTACTATTAACTGCTAAATGACATTATACCTCATTTTACTGAAACATAATTCAACAAAAGCAAAAAACAACCTGTATGAAAAATTTAATTTTGAAACTCAAAATTAAAATCTTATACTGTCAACCTTTAATAAAAACAAGCCCTGAGATTCTTTATATAACTGAAATGCTCAAGGGAAAATAAGACTCAAAAGGTTTGCAAGAGATAGCACTAATATTTTAGCAACTATAGAGCCAAGTGCAACCTTAAGACTAATTAGTGATATTGCATAAGTAATTTGGGCAAAATACTTTATATTTATTGAAATGCACAGAATAGTCAAACGCAAAATTATATTTTGTTAACAAGAATGCAAGCCACCCAGCTAAACTTTGTTTATAATGGGAGACGAAAAGAATAAATTCTCGACAATCTTTTGAATTAGCTAAATCTGACTCTCACCAAAAGAGTTCTGCTCAGCAACCTATACTGAATAGCAAAGTAAGAGCACAATATGTGTGCCCTAAATGTTTATAATCAAAGGAGTTCAACGAAGCAAGAGTTCAAAGTAGAGATTAAGCAAGTATTTAACATATTAGCTGCCTTATCATTCTCACCCATCCCTGATCTTTGTATGCTCTTGATCCCTGGTATTTGGATTTTTCAACTAAGTCATACACGTGCACTAATATATTGTTTTATGCTTATAATTAACATTTTTAGTTTACAGATTTACTAGACACATTATATATGCAGTATATATACAAGGCACATTCATATACACAGTTATTTCAAGCCCTCCATGAGGTAAGGGTAGTTAACACAGCAGACGGCATTACTGTCCAAGCGTCTCCACTCCACCACCATCCCACATCCTCAGGTTCTCAGGGGTGTGGCTCTTTTTTTTTTAATTTCAGTGCAGTGCATTGACTTAGAAAGACTAGGTAAATGTTTGTTGTGATAAGGAAATTGAGATTCAAAGTGATCTGTCCAAGGTCAGAAAACTCGTTTGTGTCAGAAATTAGAGTTTAAAACTAGGCTAGGTACAATATTCTTGTTCGTGTAACAGCTGCTGTACTTAGTACTATAAAAGTGATTTGTTAGTTTAAATACAGAAGGCTGATTTTCATGATATGATAAAAACATAAATAATAAGCATAAGTATAACTAGTTCAGTTATAAAACTGCCAAAATATGCATTTGAAATTTAAGCACAATAGTTACTGGTTTCAGGACTCTATCCTATCAGGCAAATAAGATGTTAACCCCAATAAGCCCAAATAATAACTCCCCTGGATCTTTACACCTTAAATGAACAATACTAAAACAATTATTAAATTAAATTGTAATTAGTAGTGTGCATTTCCCTGGAAATTCCTTTGATGACTGAAATGATCATTTCCATTTTTATATCGTCAGCTTAGTCCATAATTCCTAGCACTTTAATGCTGATCAGTGTATGTCATCTGAATTATTAATCATTCAATTAAAATCTATACTCAGGCCCCTGGCAGGAATGCTATGGAAATATCATCATGTTATTACTGTAATTACTACCACCTGTAACATAATAAACAACTTATAATCTTTACCATAGGAACGTAAGTTAAGAATGAATCACAATGCTTCACAATCAATTACTTAATATGAACAATTAGTTTGTGTTTATCATCTGTTTATTTGAGGGTTCTAGGCAGTGCAAGAACAAAGGCTCAAAAGTCTAAAGTGTTCTTCCTTCTAAATATTAACCTTTGTCTCAATTGTTAATAAATCTAGAGACCATTTAAAGTTCTCCAAACTCAATTTATCAAAATATATGTAAATGTAACCTCTACAACACTACACATACCTGCAAATAACTTTCATTTCCAAGCTAAATTTTTCCAAAGTTTTATCTCCATTAGTCATTTTTTCTATGGCAGCCCAAAATTACAATTTTACTAATTTTCTACTCCCCCCTTTTTTGTACCTAAGCATTAAAAAAACTCCACATTTCTTCTATTCATTTGTCAGTTAATTCTATAATACAGATAAATATTTGTTGTTATAACTTTCAAAATTATTTCAGTTCTTTCTCTCCACTTTTCCTTCCTGAAAATTCAGTCCAAAAATCATTACCTGGAGCTTAAAAAAAAGGCAGGTGAACATGCTGGAAGGAGAGCCACTGTGGTCCAGAGCAGGGTGTCAGAGCCTGCAAGATAAAGGCTTACAAGGGGGTCTGCTAGAAGACCTGAACCCAAACAGGATGGGGAAGGCATCTTTGTGAGAGTGACCTGGCATGTGTGTCATAGCACTTGAAAGGGGTGAGCAAGGCCGCTGTACAGAGAAAAGGGGAGGAGTGTGGGGATATGGTAGATTAGTTACGCATGGGGCACTGATCAAATAAGTAAACATATTAAGATAATGGTTTCTGACCATCAAAAGGACAGCTATAGAGAAGATAAAAAGAATGACCCCTGTGGTGATTAACTGTAATTAGAGATATCAATGTGAACTTAATGGTTTTCAATATATACATCTAGATAAAAATGTAATATAGATATAATTGTGTATATATATATGTGTGTGTCTATATGTATGTATAGAAACATACATGTTTTTCACTTTCAATTTTGATGGTATATTATGGTTATGTAGGCGAATATCCTTGAGGAAGGGAAACACAAATATTTAGGGGGAAATGCGGGATCATACATCTCAATGTTTGAGGGGAAAAAAAGTTGTGTTCTCTACCTATAAGCTGCATTTAGAATGGTTTCAAATTAAAACATTATTTCAGCATAAGAATCACTAAAACCAATGCCACATGTTTCCAATTATATAACTTTTATTACAGTATATTTTTATAACTGTTCTATTTTATTATTAGTTATTATCAATTTCTCACTGTGCCTAATTTATAAATTAGACTTTATCACAGGTATGTATGTATAGAAGAAAACAGTATATATAGTTTGGTACTATCCAGTTTCAGACATCCACTGGGGTTTTGAAACAATGTACCATCTGTGGGTGAGAGGACTACTGTTTATATTTTTCAAATCACATTGAATGAATTTTTTTAAAGTCTATAAATGAAACTGGGATATTACCTAGATTACATTTCTCCTATATGTCAATCCAGGCATTGCCTCTGTTAAAAAACCAAGACTCCCAGTCTATAAAACTGTATTGTTAAGTGCTTCTCTGAATTACGATGTTCCATGATTAAGACAATGAAATTAAGTCAAATAAAGAACCAAGTGAATAAATATTAATATACTAATTACTGAAAAAAATCAGGTACCGTTTTCCATGAATTAACAGTGTATGATTTAGGACAGTGACATGCTTTTTAGCTATAAATTCTTATTTCTCTAAGCTCCAATAGCATTTTGTTTATACTTTTCTTATGCCATTTATCACATAATCATTCATGGTGCAGTTAACTTGTATACTTTTGTCTTCTACTATTCTCAAATAGTGTCTTCATCTACCTTTACATTCTTCCTTCAAGCATCTAAAAGTTATAGCATCCATGGAATAACTCTTCATAATTCTCTTCAAATTCAGGCAAAAAAAAAAAATATTGTCCCTTTATTAAAAGTTTAACACTTAGTAGCACAAACTTTTAATAAAACAACTCACCAATTTGTAGCAAGAACCACACAATGTTCGAATGCTTCGCTACAGTAATCCTACTTCAGGAACTATAAACAAATAATGACACTGCCCTCTGATTCCCAACGCATAGTCGCAAACCTTGTGTTTTTAAAGGTCTTCACTGCCACGTTATTTGTAACAATGGTAGGGTTGAAAACAAACTTAATATCTATTAGTAGAAAAATAAATTTTAAAACTTATGGTACATTTAGCCACAGATCAGAATACTCTGCAGCCATTAAATATTATAGTTAAAATGTTAGCCAAAATTTCCATTCCATAAAATTTGCTGCAGCAATATGAGGAGATCAAACGTAGCACATCATTCAAATGTTAAATGAGAAAGCAATGGCCAAAACCTGAGACAGCCACAGTTGGAAATATTATGCGGCTGTCAAAAGCAAAATACTGAGGATAAATACAGCAATATGTTATTGATAATTATCTCTTGCTGGCAAGGCATTTTTCTTTTTCTTTTAGTATTTCACGTATTTTAGTATTATTATGGAAAAGTCGCCTTTTCAGAGAGGCAAGTCTTCCCTGGTTGACTACACAGATCCTATAATATTTACTTCCTTCCTAGAAAATAACACAATCTGTAATTATTTTACATATTATTTTCTTGTTTGCCTATCTTCCTAAATTAACATAAACCCCAATAATCTCCCTACACGAGTAATGACATAATTACTGTATAACTGTAATAATGTAGTATTTATATAGGAAGAACTACAGAATGAATTAAACCAAAGGTTGAGAAAGTGAACCAACCAAGCACATATATTTTTAAAAATCAAGCTTGTAATAATGGTTTTGGGAGGTCTATGTAATCATTTAAAAATAAATCACATCTCACATCAAAAAAATCCATATGGATTTAAGATTGCAAAATGAAAAATTAAAACTTTAGCCTATATATCTTAAAACAGTGGAATCCCAAATAACCTTGAATCAAGCAGAAGGACATCAAGGACAAAAGGCATAACAGACAAAAGACTGCACGAACAATATAAAAGTCAAGTTAATACAAAACACAAACAGAAAATATTCTGGAAAAAAATGTCAATACTTAACAACAAAATAATAATGTCCTTAAGAGTATCTATGTATCATTAAACTAGAATATACCATTTACAAAATAAATAATACCAAAGATATATAAACATGAAAAAAAGCTGACAGCAATAATAAAATACAGATGAAAATAAGATGCCAATTTTTAGGCATTAAATTGACAAAGTGTTGGCAATGTGCAGAGAAAAGGGTGCTGTCAATACTTGGTGAGTGTGCAGAAAGGTGTGCAACCTATTTTGGGGCAATGCATAAGCCTGAAAAAAACACAGCAATTCAAATATATAGTTTTATTATAAGGAAATCATTAAATGTGCAAGCAGATATATCTACAACCATATTTATTTGTAACTATTTATGGCACTATATCCAACCTACACAAGCCATTTTTGTTTTCCTGCATTTCCTAATTTTGAAAAATGAAACATTAACTTTATTACAAAAGCACTTTGTAAAATATACAGATTTAAAACATAGAAGGGATATAAAAATTAAAATAGTAGATATGTGGAATTATGTGATTTTTCCCCCTAAAATGTTCTTTGTTTTGGTTAAATTATTTCCTTTTTATGTAAGATAAAATTTATATAACATAAAGTTCACTATTTTAAAATGTACAATTCAGTGCTTTTTCTGTATCTGCAATGTTGCACAATCATCATTGGTTAAATTACTTTTCTTACTAAAAGTAAAAATACAGAGTTCAAGAAATTTTTCAAATATTACTGGAAGCATTTCAAATATCCAACATATCTTACATTCAGAATTAAATATAATACCAGTAAATACCCAAAAGCCTAGATACAAAGTGAGCCAAAATTATCTTTCAATTTCTTCAAATAACTCTGGATGCTATCACATGAATTCAAACACCAACGAGAGGGTTGGAGGGATATGTCAGTTACTATATATGCTATCGATGACTACCTCCCAAACTTTTGCTAATAAATCATATACAAAAACATATTAAGATAAACTCTGAATCTCCAAAATGACTAAAGCAGTATGTTCTAAGTTACCTCCCACTGAAGAAAATGTAAATGCCAGTTACTAAAGACATTTGATATGTCAAATACATCATGACAAATCACTAAATCTAAAACAAACAAACAAACACCTCTACTACAAAATTTTGTAAAGCTAAAGAAATGATCAAATGATCACAGAAATGATTAAGTTATGGATTTTATCTTCGAAGAATTCAAAATAACAGATTTAATATCACTTGTTTTTCAAAATAAGTTTGGGTCAGATAAAGCAGTCTACAATCTTTCTGAGTTCTACCACCTTGAAGGATTCTGGTAAAATCAGGATTTTACAAGTAACATTTTATTCTTAGAACACAGTCAAGTCTAATTAAGGAGCACACAAAGGATTGTCAAGTTCCAAGCAAGAATAGGTTTGACACTTTGCTGAACTAGAGACCTAAACGTCTTCATTATTAGATATGCCTGACATTGGGTTTTAAACTAAATTTTTATTTAGTTTTAAATCAAGAATTCCAATCTCCTATACTGGACAATCAAGGATTCAAAATCTAGTCTAGCCCACCTTTCCAGTCTTACTTTCAAATATTTTAAAGTTACATCTTAGGAGTCAAATCCTAAAGTCAATGTGCAGTGCAAATTAATGTTGAAAACACCTTATATCATCCATTAACGCATAATCACATATAAACTGACACCCTATTTTTCTTCCATGAAAACAGATACCTGTTTCCTTGAGCACATAAAACATAACTAGTTTATATTAAGGCAACATATTTTTCATTAGACTAACATTCGGTGAGGTGAGATGCTCACACTATAAAAGTACGTGGAAACTAAAAATGTTTACCTCTCCCACTTTTCATCCACCCTAAGCCAGAGACTCATTCCAGTGGGATAGCAGAAAAAAACTGCTTACACTATTTAAGTTCTCGAATTCTCATTCATTCAGATCTCTCTGTCTTTTTCCCTTTCATTTTTTTTTTATAGAAAACAGAATGTCTAGTTGAAATTGTATAAATTCGAGGTACTCGTTGAACTCTGCACTGTATCTAGTACCCCATATGGACCTCTGCATAGTGCTTAAGAACACACCACACTAATTGAGAAGCAGACTGCGTTTGGTTCTACTGTCTGTTAGCAATGTGACCATGGCAAGTAACCTAATCTCTCCATGCCTCAGTTTCTCCATCTCTAAAATGGGGATAACAACAATACTCACTGCACAGGTTGTTGTTAAACACTTTATGAGTTAAATACATAAAGTATCCACAGCAGCAATTTGCAAGCTAAGTATATCATGCTCCTACACAACCAGAGACAGGAAAGTTAATTAACGAAAATACTCTGGTCAGTTGATAAAATATTCTGCCCATCAATAAAGGAGTATTTTATAGCTAACTTATTAATCTAATTCAACACCAAAATAACAATACCAGGAGTTGACTGTATTAGCAAAAATTGATGCACATAAAGGCCTAGGATCAACTCAGTTTTCTTTGTCAAGGATAGTCAATCCACTATCCTGTGTTTCATCTTCGTAAAAAATATATAGAGAAATACAATAAAGTTTCATCATACTTAGGATTTAGGTTCTCAAGTTAGCCTATATAAGGTAACACTATCACACAGACATTTAAGATTGTCATTTAAGATTATAGTCTTATACATGGTAACATGTTTCTTCATATATAATGATGTTATCAACTTACAGTCAAAATAACCCTTGACAATCTCTTAAATTGTACTACAGGCAGGGTAAGGTGTTCATAAGATAAAACACTTAAGAAAAATGAGACTGAATTAAAGAACAAGGAGAGTCATATTTCACTCACTCCACGGCTTATATTAGGTGAATGAATTCCCAGAGTAATCACTTACATGGTTATGATCCTCTATCCCATCCTTTTTTTTTCAAATTGAGAGCACATATGTTTAAGTTAAGTGTTCATGTGCTATGACTCTACTATAGTAAGTAAGCCACAAATAAAATTAACCTGAAGAAATAAGTAACCAACCACCAGATGCTGTTTCTTTTTGTAGCACTACCAAAGAGAACTTCTCTCGTTTTTATTCCTCTACCAACAACCCCACGGCTTCTTAACTTTTACTCGTTTCCAAAATTGTGTCACCTTAAAAAAGGAGGCAAGAAAATATATAAATTCTATTATGCCACTAAGCTAAATTTAAAAGGTAGTCTCATAATAAGAGATAATATAATGCATGATCCCTGCAGTTATTTGGGCCATTGTTTTCTTGAATTTATTCAGTTAATTAACAGTTTAAAATTTAGATCAAAATTCAGTTTTAGTGAGAAATCATATCTTACCTACAACCATAAGTGTGAATTCAAACCCTCTCTTCACTGATTTTCTGTAAACTTGATTTGGGAGATTTGCAAATCCCACATAGCCTTCAAGGTTCTTCTGTTGCTGAGAAAAGCAAAAAGGGCCAAGTTATCCATACGTCAGCAAAACTCTTCTGCCACACATTTCGACGTCTCTTCATTAACCTATTTTAGAAAACTATACAAACGACTATTCATGGCAAATCGGTTTATAATGTTATCAATAAAAGTAGTAGTTAACTGCAGCAATGGACGAATTGAATTAAGCATGAGCTGACAATATAATAAACAATTACAAAAAATACAAGGGAATAAAATAAAAATGAAAGAAACCGGCCTCAGAGAAAAGATTTCAATTTACAGTGAAGTTAGTAACAGTAAGATTCTGACCAATCATCTAAAAATACAAGGATTTTTCACAATAAAAAATTTTAAAATCTCTTAAAATTATATTAAGAACTCTTCTAATTATCCCATTTACTCATACTGACTAATTACCACAGGTATGAGTTTCTTAAAATTTGTCTTATACGTGAAATCAAAATGTTGAGTTTAAAGCAATTTTTTAAATAAATTCTTGAAGGCTCTCATGCTAAGTATCAATCAATAAACAGTATCTTTCATGCTGTTATAGCAGGTCCAATTATGTCACTTTGAGGTTTCACAGAATCCTGCTGCCTCCATTATCAGGGATATCAGATTTAACCAAACTATGGTTAAAATTCAGTGTTCTGTGTGCTTTTTGATTCTCTGATGACCTCAAGAATAGTTTCCTGAGTAACCCAAAGAAGCTCACTTCTAAACTGGTGCAGTAAGTAAGTTTGATTTTCAACTTACCCGTTGGTGAGAAAACCTGTCCATAGTTCAGATCGTCTGAGGGGAGTCTTACTGGTTAAATTTACTTAGAGGTAGGTCTAATTCATCATAAAAAGTAATGGTAAAATAGTCCTAAGAGGTACATACTTCTCTTAAAAGTTTTTGCCACATTTAAATTCTCATTAAAAAAAAACTCTCATGAGATCAAAGCATTAATTCAGCATATTTGGATTTAACAAAGAATAGTCTACATTCCTCACTAGTATCACATCTGTAGCTAAATATTCCATCCATAACCTTTTACCCTTTTTTTCATTCATATAAACTAATTTTAAGCCAAATGTTGAGAAGATAAACAAGCCAATTAAATTGAAAAGCTAATTTTAAATATAATAATTAGGATACTTATCAGAATATAGTATTTTAAATTCAAATATCTGAAGCCCTACTATGTGTAGAGTTAAAAATATATTAAATTTAAGGCTTCCTTGGCTCATATTCCATCTAACTGTAAGTTAAATTTAAGATACCTTAGACTGAAAAAAAGTCTCTGTATAAGTTATCAAGTATACTCACAGCTACTTTGTAAAGAATATATTTCCATCATTCCAGCATTCCGGATTCCAACAGAACAGGTCCACAGCGGAACAGTAAACAAGGAATTCCAAGAATTGTACACGGCACATTCAGTCCAAACAGGAAGGGCAATCCATTGGAACACAGCAAGACAGAGGAAAAAATTAAAGTTACTTACATGTAATTCAACAAAATAGAGGGAAATTACACATAAACTGATGACAGACTTGTTCCTATATATGTCAAATACTACTTTTTTGTGCGCTATAAGGCCCAGTAAGTTTAACCTTTTTTCAGCAGCTCTCTGGATAAAATAGAGAACAAAAGACCTCTTTATCTTTTTATAAATGCCAATTACTATATCTTGCACCTAAAGTCTTAACAAGAAATGGTAGAAAAGCTGTAAAGTATATGAAGTTTCAGGAAATGTCACCTTCACAGAGAGGCCTACACTGCCCACCCTATCTAAAATTACAACCCTATTCATCACCTCAGTACTTTGCTTCTTTATGATTTTCTCCTTAGTACTTAGCACCATCTAACATACATTTTACTCATCTGATTCATTGCGATCTTTACCTTAACCTGCCTTCAACTAGAATGTAAGCTGCATCAAAGCAGAGGTTAAATGAATTATATAAATTGTGGCATCAAAAAAGAAAGAGTTACCTGGGAGAGCTAAAGAAGGAAATACTACAGGCTGCATATTCAAGGAACCCACCAGACAAAAAGCATAAGAAAAATGCGTCAGAGTCTGTCCCTGTGTCGCATTCATTGCTTTATACTCAACTCTTAGAACCATCTCTGGCATACAGGATGATTTGAGGATTGAATTAAGGGGGCAAGTATTCTAGAAAAAGTGGTGGGCCTTCAAAGTGAGGATGAACGTGGTACTTCCAGGAACGAAAAGGTACATGAACTACAATGACATGAGGTAGTGGGCCAGGGATAAGTGACAGAAAATGAGGTCAGAAAGGCAGGTCATGTGGGATCTAGACAAAAGAAATTTGGATGTTATTTTAGGTATGATGGGAAGCCACTGGAGGGTTTCACACAGGCAAGTGACCTGACCTGATTTGTGCTTTAAAGATAGCTCTCACTGCTAAGAGAGGAGTAAAAATAAGGAAACTAGTAAGGAGCCTACTGCAATAATCCAAGAAAGAAAGTATGCACTGAATTTGGATGGTGTAGAAGCATGGAGAGAGAAGGAGGACTCCGTATGTTTTGAGGGGAGAACTGTCAGGACATTGCTAATGGACTGGATTTGATGGGTGAAAGGAAGAGAGACCAAAGATAACTCCCAGGGTTTTGGCTTGAACAACTCCATGGCTAGTGATCTCTCTTAGGGAAATGGGGAACAGCAGAGAAGGAACAGACTGCGAGGTGAGGGCCAAAGATGCCAAAATCAAAAACAGCTTTGAATATGTTATGTCTCACGTGTTTATTATATATTCAAGAAAAGATGTCCAGTAGGCAGTTGAAGAAATTCCAGGATTGGTTGGTGCTGAAAATATAGATTTTGAAATCATAAGCATATAAATAGTATTAGGAGAGGATCGAATTCCCAAGGAGAGACTATAGATAAAAGGGGGTCTAGACAGAGTCCTGGAGCACTCCAACCTTGAAATGTTAGGCAGAGAAAGAGTAAGAAAGGTCAGTCAGTGTGGAACCCGCACTGGCTCAAGGGCACTCAATTATGTTAAATGCTACCAAAAGGTCAAATGAAATACCAAAGACATGACCATAAAATCTGGAAATAAGGTTACTGGTAACTTTGGATAAGAGGAGTCTCAATAACATAATGAGGAAGAGGAGCAGATTGAGAGTAAACAATTCTTTGCACATAATTATTATAACCTTTTAAATAATTTTACATTTTAAATTATTTTAAATTTAAATGTGTTACTTGTGCGTGCCCCCACATGACTGATTTTGCAGAGGGACAGAAAATCATATTCCTAGCAAAGTGCTGATACACAGGAGATATTTTTAAAAGCTGAATGACCAAAATACACTTTCAGGAAATTTTCTTCTGAGGAAGAAACTGTGTCCAAAGAGAAAAGAGGCTTAGAAAATACACTAATAATATAACACTGGTTGAGGAAAACATATCGACCTTTCACATGGCATAAGAATCTTACCCAGATTCTAAAATCAACCACACTCTGTAATTCAGAAGACCTAACCACCCACTGATTCTTTTCCTGTACAAATAAAATGTTCACAGTGCCAGTGTGAAATATAATCTCTGGAAAAAGAAACATTATTTATAGGTGTGAGTGATATAACTGTGACATTTATAAGCATGTGAATATAGATAAAAGTATATTTACCAAAATACTTTTAGGTCTTAAACATATTATTTGATTTCAAAAACTGGTTACATAACAAGAACAGTTCCAAATCATCTTTTCTAAAAGCATACATTTACAAAATCTTTTAGTTACATAGAGATGCCAAATCTCTATGTCAAAATTCATTTTTAAGACAGTCAAACAATTCCATTGCTGCTTGTTTCACTGCCTGTAGAAAAGTCAACATAAATACAATATCCAGTAATTTCAGTGTTTAACTTATTTAAACTTATTCCTAGAAACCAATTATATTAGAAGAACAAGATGCTTCAAACAGGTTCCAACGGACAGATTATTGGAACCCTTAAGAATACTTTCTATTCTCTTGCCAAAATCTTGGCATCTGAAATCCCATTATCATTTTTGAAGGTCTGAATATAAATACTTGCTCTAATAAATTTCCCAAAGTAGAAAAGCAGCAACTTATTTTGAAAACTGCTAAATATGCCTTGCAGTAACAAAACTGATCAAGGGGAGTTGTAACAGATTGGAAGCCTGAAAAAAATCAGAATTTGAGGAAAATTAAGATATATTTTTGGTAAGATCTACTAAAAAACCTTCAACTCCCCCCTTCTTCACAAAAAGAGGTCAGCTCAAAATACCTTAATATGACCAAAATTCTATTTTTCCCTTTAGTAACTGCAATTAAAAAAAAAAAAGAAGGCTACAAAAATCCAAGGTTTACATCAATAGCTTTAAATTTCAAAGATATATTTTAGGTCTTTCCTACAAAACTTCAAGTTCAATCTGCATCCTTTTGGGTTTTACAACATAGGTATATTGTATGTTATTTTATACACTGACAAAAATTAAATTTCTCCTAAAATTGACGTTATTCTAAACACAGACACACACACACACACAAAAATACACACTATAAAAGGAAAGACAGTAATTCATGAAATTACTTGTCTACTTCTTAGTATTCTTAACAAAAGCCTTACATCATATATCTGGATATAAGTGTCTAGCATTTGCTTAAATTCCTGCCATCTCTTACATAACACAAGAAAAAAATTTAAAACATCATTTAAATGTTTTAAATATACTAAAGATAATTGATATAAAAATTCCTAGATTCTAGATTTAATATAACAAGAACACTAAGATGTTGCAAGATTGCACAGGCATGTCCTAAATGTTGGCTTTGACGTCCAACATCGACTTTTTTTTAAAGGTTCATGTCTTTAATGCCTCCTACTCCTCCTCCCTTTTTACTGAGATGAGTAATTGTGCACTGAGGAAACAAACTTTTATTTTCTTAACTCTATTTGAGAGTCTTGGTTAATCTGTTCAAAAGATTTTAATATTTAATTCTTGAACACATGTAAGGAAGGATAACTTAAAATTTAAATAGATTTTTTTTCTTTGCTCTGAACTTGACATTTAGGTCTCTACTTATAGAATTACTGACCACACCCTTTCATTCATTCGACATAGTTATCAAACTAGAAATGTGAAGTGAATAAAACAAGGTCCTTCCTTATGAAACTAAGAATCTAAGGTCAGGTAAGTTAGAAGGCAATTATAATAACACAGTAATAATTACTATGATGCAGGCAAGCACAAAAAGATGTCTGTGAGAACAAAAAAGGAAGGGTGCTTCGTCCTATCCGGGGGTCAGAATCTTCAGATGCTGAAGGACTAGCAGGCCTTGGTTTGATGAGAAATGTGGGTAGGTGCTAGAGAATTAACTGGGTCTCAGGAAGGCTAGGTGGTAACTGCAAAGGCCTCCCAAAAAAGAGGAAAGCATGGCTCTTTATGGGAACTATGAACAGCTCAATACAACTCAGGTTCAGAGCCTAGGAGCTAAAGTGCAAGAAAGTTATTAAGCAAAAGCCAGATCATGAAGGACTTTGTTAGCCATGCTAAGGAACTCAGATTAGATTTCATCTTGAAAGCTTATGGAGAGCATTAATGGATTTGAAGCAGAAGAATGCACAATTACATTAATTAATATTCAGTCACATTCATATTTTAGAAAATTACCACTAACAAAATATTGAGGAGGAACTGGAGCAATCTCAAGAGCTGCTGTGGTAGCCCAGGGAAGAAATTAGGACTTGAACTAAGATAGAAGCAGTGGGGATAAAGAGAAATGTAAGTTAGAACTCTCATGTCCAATAAGGTAGTCACTAACTACATGTGGCTACTGAACACTTAAAATTACCTAGAATTGAGATGTGTTGTAAGTATAAAGTACGTGTCAGAATTTAAAAATTTACTTTAAAAAATGAAAAAGAATCTTAATTTTTATGTTGATTTCATGTTAAAATAAAATTTTAGATATGTTGGGTTATAGAAAATATAATACTAAAGTTAACATCACCCACTTCTTTTTATTTTTTAAATGTGGCTACTAAAAAGGCTTAAATTATATATGTGGCTTATATTAGTTTCTACTGGGACAGTGCTGGGTTAGATATTAATGAGATAAACTGACGGGTCTTTATAACTAACCTGGGTCAGGGGAAGATTCAGGTTTCTGAATTTAGGTTTCAACAACTGGATTAATGATGGCACCAATCATTAAAGGCAGGAATCATTTGAGTTTAACTGGACTTTGGGGAGACGTAGGTCTATTAGGCAGCTATGTATATAAAAGTTAGAAGTTCTAAAAATATCAAGGTTAGATAAATACCAACATTTTAAGTCATCAACATTTAAATGGTATTAAGGCCAAGGGTAAGAATCCAGATACAGTATACAAAATAGGAAGCAGGCCAGAACAAACACCTACATCCTACACCACCACCGCCACCTCCGCCATCACCTCTACAAATCCAGGAGAAAGCGAGAGAGAAGAACAAAGAAAGCAGTTCACAGGAGAAGTTCAAAGAGGTCAACAGTAGTGGCTTCCTTCTGCAAGAAATGATCAACTCTACCAAATGCTCTAGAGTGTCAATATAAAGATACAGAAGAATCCATATACTGTCAGAGCAGTGTAAAGATAGGGGAAATACAAGGGAAGAAGGCGGCCAGAAATAAACAAGCAGTGAATAACTGTAGGTAGCAAATGTAAACAATCTTTCTGAACGCTTATCTATGAAGAGAAGGGCAAGAAGGCAGAAGCTAGAGGGTAACACAGGGTCAAGGCAGGGTTTTAAGAATTTTTTTTAAAAAAGGATACTTGCATTTGTTTAAATGCTAATAGAAAAGATCAAGTAGACAAGTGGCTGAAAAAAGGAAGGTAAGTTAGGATTCAGACAATGTTTTGAAGTGAGGACAGGATTTTCTATAAGCACCAGAGATAAAATCACCTGCTAAGCCTGAATGAGGAGGGGAGGACCAGAAATTTTCAGAGGTAAAGATTTGAATTAGCAACCACAAGAACAGGGAGAAATGCTAGGAATACACAGCAGACAGTGAAGCAATTCTGTCCATTAGTTAAGGCTGAAGACCAGTAGCAATTCGTAACCAAAGTATAAGCCAACAATCTGTAGGATGCATTTGGAACTTATTTTGCAGAAAGGATGCACAAAAGTACACAAGGATCAAGGGAGCTGACAAGTGCAGTTGAAGCATTTCAGTGAACAAAAATGAAGAGGGCCAAGGATGAAACAGGAAGGAAGGAAGTGAGATAACTAAAAATAGGAAATTGTGGTTAGAATGGGCCATAAAATTAAGATTATTTAGCTGAAGAAACAGAATTTCCAGATGATAACAAAATGGAGCCATTAAAATGATGGCTCAAGCAGAATCCAGAAACTGTGAGGCTAAATTATTAAACAAGTTTTACATATGGATACTAAAAAGGTCCCAGAATGATGATAAATAAGTGTTTGGGGCGGAAAGGAAAACTCAGCATTCAGTGCCATCTTTAATGAATAAGAAGAAAACAAAGATGTGGTGACTGATAAATTTAAGAAGGCTGAGAAAATGCTGTTGTTAAATAGGCTTTAAAGAAATTGAGCTTTCAAAAGAGAATGGTCTGGAGTCTACACCAGTGCTGTCTGATAGAAATATAAGGTGAATCATATGTGTAATTGTAAATATTCTAGTAGGCACACATTAAGGTAGTAAGAGTAAAAAGGTGAAATTAACTTTAATAATGTGAATTATTTGACTCAATGCATATACAATATTATTATTTTAACATGCAATCAGTATAAAAATTATGATTCATTTTACATTTTTCATGATTCTGCATTCTTTTCTTCTGTAATAATCTTTAAAATATAGCACATCTCATTCAGAACTAGCCACATTTCAAGCACTCAAGAAACATGTGGTTAGTGGCCACCATAATAGCTATAAAACATTTCACAGATATAGAACATTTTCATCATTGCCAAAAGATCTACTAGAGAGTGTAAACTGAAATGAATAATTATTAGTACCCTGTACTGGGTGAGGATGTGAAAAAGTAGGTACTCTCCACATGACTGGTGGGATATAAATCATTCTCTGAAGAGCATGCTGACCATAAGCTTAAAGTTTTCATGCCCTCAGACTCAACAAATTCTGCTTCCATAAATTTATAATCTGAGGAATATATATGATTTAGATGGAAAAACGTTCAACAAGGCACTGTTAATAGTGAAAAACTGCAAAAACCAAGTTCCCAAAACGAGTGAAACAAATAATATATGTGGTGCACCCATATGTTAAAATATCATGCAGCTATTAAAAGTTTTAGAAGACTAGGTAGGACAATTAAAAATACATTAAATGAAAAAAATATTACAGGCATCCACCATTTCTCAAAAGTTCACATTACGCCACTTCGCTTTTCCAAAAGACCTACATTAGTATCAGTTTTCACTAAGGAAAATAACGTTCGTTCAGTATTTGTTGTACAGCAAACCTTTATACAGGCAGTTCACAGCCCAAGCAGCGAGTGGCACCACCAAGCTCCTTCCCCAGAAACTTCACTCACCACCCTCAACATAAAGCCGCCACACACTGAACTGTCTCTCGGCAAATGTGCTTTATCTCAACTTATTTTATGCATCTGTTGGCAAGATGTGTCCTAAGGTATCAGAAAATCCTAAGAGAGCTCGTAAGGGTGTATGCTTAGTGTAAAACTGGAAATAATTAAGCATACTTGGTATGATTTGTTTGGTTATTTTTTGGATCTGGAAACACTCAAAAACTTTTCCATATAAATTAATAGTAACTGCTTCTTTGTCTTACACTATTTCGGTTTATGAAAGGTTTACAGGAACGCTCTACTTTCAAATAGTGAAGAAAACCTGTATTACACAGTTGGCACAGTATTATGTACCTTTAAGCGTTCTCTTGTGTATGGACTGGAAAATTAAAAGGATATAGACTGAAATGGCATTAAAGAAACTGGCAGAGTAAAGATCACAGAAAATTTTCTCCATTAAAAGCAATGAGAAACTGGCAAAATTATCAAAATCAACTTCTTCAGAACTCTGGAAGTTAAGAAAAGGCTTGCAGCAATCCAGAGTGCTTATTTAATAAAAAGGGCTGAATCTCAGGAAAACAGCAGCACTTGTTGCATTGTAACTTGCGCCTTCTCATCTTCCTTCCCCAGCTCTACAGGAGCCTTAAAAACCAACGGCAATGGCCAAAACTGGCAGTCTGTCAGCCACTGGAGGAGGCAGGGCGGGCTCTTTCAAAACCCCATTCCCAAAGAACCACCTACCATTATTATCTGACCAGTCTGGTGGGTCACTGGAGGATCTCCCACAAGATAACCGAACCACTAAGAATTTATCAAGATGGTGCAAACAAATATGCCCCTAACGACAGAGTCCCCGAATACACAAAGACTAACTAAATGGAAGGGAGAAACAAGACAATTCAAATAATAATTGAATTTCAATATCTCGTTTTCAAAAATGGATAAAACAACTAGACATTAGATAAACAAGGAAACAGAAGATCTGCATCCTACCTTTCACATATACTTTTCATATCTCTTTTATTTACATGTTTCATTTGTGCAAAAATGTAGGAAGAAACTAAAAACTAAACCAGACACCAATGAGATTGGTTATCCATATGTGTGGGTGAGACCTGTAGAAAAGAGGAATGAGACTAGGGTAGGAGAGATGTAAGGTGTGGGGAACACTTCTGGACATACTGTTTTACGAAGCTGACTATTAACATCCCAGTCATGTTTTTCATATTTCAATAATTTTTTTCCAAAAAAAAAAAAATCAGCCAGGATGTGAGAATAACTCAAAATGGACTAGAACAGTAACAAATGAAGCTCATTGTATTTCAAATGAGTAACATAACCACACAGAGTGGGGAAGAAAACATAAGTTAACTTTGAAAAATAGATTTTAATCATACAGTACAAGACTAAATACAAAAAGTAAATGCAAACACTACCTCCTAGTAAGTAAATATATTTATATAGCAATTCTAAAACGACATTTTTATATATACCAGAATTGAACAAACATGTAAATAAATTGTGGATGAGAGCCAGGTTTTTCACAGTTGGAGAAAGGAGTCACAAATAAGGAAAAGAGAAAGACTAGACTGAACCTTGTGTTAGTAGACTAGACAGTGTATCAGTATGAATCCATGTTTTTTAATATATATTTATACACACTTAGATACATATAGAAATAAAGATGTGGGAATGTATATAATTAATTTCCTAGATCTATCTGCTAAAGACACCTAGAAGTAATGATACCCCAATAGC
Organism: Pteropus medius; assembly: GCF_902729225.1. NCBI lineage: Eukaryota > Metazoa > Chordata > Mammalia > Chiroptera > Pteropodidae > Pteropus > Pteropus medius. The sequence continues at coordinate 19,873,055 of NW_024342467.1, read as the reverse complement.
AAGGAGCACTTACACTACTCAGACCTAGGTTTCTAAATGTTATTCTCAAAAAAAAAAGAACCTGAACTCCTTGGAGAAATGATTCCAGGGATAAGAAGAAAAAAAAACAAGATAAACTAGAAAGTAAGGAAGTGCTCCAAAAATTGATGGTACATGATGAAACGATGAATAGGAGCAAACTTGAAAAAGCTCTCAATGGTCAAACCCAAGACAATCTGAACAACAAAACAATGAGTAAATTAATACTTACGTGCTTATACCAATATTAACAAGTAATTGAATGAATGAATACATGAGAACAGCTTTTTACAAAAAAATCCAATTTTAAAAATGTAGAATAGAAACAGTAATTCACTATTAAGGCAAACAGCGCAGTAATAATTGTGACAGGCAAGAATTTGTGACAGATAGTGGAAAAAGTATGATGAGAAATGTTATTTGCATAGTTCAACCAAAGACTGATATCTAAAACAGACAACTCAAAAAGACAAATAACCCAACTTAAAAATGGACCAAAGATTTCAACAGACCACCAAAGACATAGATGGCAAATAAGCACACGATTAAGATCCTCAACATCATTAGCGATTAGGAAAATGCAAATTAAAATCAGTGAGGTATCTACAGTTCTACTAGAGTGGCTAAAATTAATGAGTGAACATTCCAAGTGTTGGTGAGTGTGTGAAGCAACTAAAATTCTTATATACAGTTGATGAAGATTGTAAAATGTTACAACTATGTTGGAAAACAGTTTGGCAATTTCTGAAAAAGTTAAACACCTGCAGATAACTTAGCTTAAGTACCCAAGGGAAACGTAATCATGTGCTGCCATCAATTACAGCTTTTTAAAAGGTGTATCAAAAAAAGCCAAAAAGAAAACATATCAAATTTTAACATTGGCTGTATTTTGCTAACTGGACTTGGAAGTAATTAGTTTTATACCAGTTTCTGTTTTTCGAGTTATTATTAAGAAACTTGAAGCATTTGCATTTTAAAAAAAGAATCACATAGAAAATGAAGTCGTGTTCACCACAAGTCAGTATGGTTTTTTTACTAGGTAAGTCATATGTTCTTTATTTTCTATTTCTGACAAGTTCATTAGACTTCAAAGGAAGCAATTTTAGAAGGTAATTCTGACAAGATTTCCATCATGATGTGAATATGAGTGAGACAAAGAAATAAAGGCTAAAAAAAAAACTAATAAAAACAGATGGATTAATAGCTGGTTAGCTGTATGTCAAATTCAGCAGAATTATACACAAGGATCCATCCTTAATTAAACCCAAATAACATCATTCACTACTTTGATAAAAACATGAAAGATGTGCTTGTCAAACCCGCAGATGATAAAAGCTGAGAAAGGTAACAAAAACTTTATTTATATGACACACTAAGAATCTAAATAAAATTTAACATGGAAATATGTGAATCTAAATCATGTACTTTTTCCCACCCCCAAGCAAGAGTCTGAAAGACAAACTTTCAGTTAAGATCAGAACTATAAAATAGGACTACAAAAAATAAGGAGATGGTAGAATACATTTCATCCATTCAATCAACAAGGTTCCTCTAATTTAAAAAAAAAATGTGTTGAAGAGTAATATAAAATAGCATAAGAGGAAAAGGTAGAGACATCTTAGTTGATATTATGCTCCATAAATCAATAAAGTTACCCTAAAAGGTAATTTACCTGTAGGTCTCATTAAAAGACATACGGCATGTAAAACAATACAAAAGAGAGATGTATCCTGATCTGTAATTTTAAGATGACAAGATATTCAGTTCTTGGTGTCAGCAGGGATATGTACCAAATAAAGTTTAGAGAGCAATAACAATGATGGTTGGAAGGATGTAACCCCCTGCCATATAAACATTGTTAAAGGAAATAGAAAGACTAAAGTCTCTACAAAAGACTCAGAAAGAGTTGTTTTCAAACTATTAAATAATAAAATTAAAAGAGAAGCTACACTTATCTTTTTGGTCTCAAGGAGTAAATGAGAACTTCTGAATACAAATACCAAAGACAAACAAGATAAATAAAAAATAGGAAGAAAAAAATTAACAGTGACAGCTACTCAAAGATGAAATGTGCTTCCTCAGAAGGTAATGAGTTCCTAACACAGGCTAGATCCGCTCTGTCCATTAGAAATATAACACAAGCCACACATGTAACTTAAAATTTTTCTAGTAGTCGATTTAAAAAAAGCAAAACGAAACAAGTAAAATTAATTGTAATAATATGTTTTCTTTAACTCACTATACCCAAAACATTATTTCAACATGAATCAATATAAAAAATAGTAAGATATTTTATATATTTTTTCAAAGTAAAGTGGTTAAAATCCTGTGTATTTTACTCATACCAAATCTGAATTCAAACTAGCCACATTTCAAGTGTTCAACAGTCATACATGCTTGCAGCTATATACTGGACATTAGATTAAATGACTTACATCTTCGAATCCTGAGGTTTTGTGAAATATCGAAATAAGAAAAGTATCAAGAATATACTCAAAAATTTTAAAAGATTAACTTTGTTCCATTTTAATCAGTCGCTACTGTGCCTTGTGCGCTCATGACACACACACATATACTCTCTGTATTTTACTGTAGCATTTATTATGAACACAACAGTTTTGCGGAAGAATTCAAATTATTTATGTAATATATCTTTCAAACTAGTGTTTTAAAGACATCAAAGCCATTTCTTGTCAGAATACTGAATCCCATGACTCATAAAAATGTTTTACCGATAGTCATCTTAGCGTTGCTCTTCTAATGAAAAGAAATGTAAGTATTCATTGTTACCTGTTTTAATTTTCTTTAACTTACCTATATTACACCATCCAGAATCATAGAAATTCAAGTCCTGTTATAGACTGAATTTTTTCCCCCACAAAATTCCTATATTATGACTGTTTTGAAAGACAGAGCCTTTAAAGAGATAATTAAGGTTAAAGGAGACCATAACAGTAGGACCCCCATCCCATGGGGCTGGTATCTTCAAAAGAGGAAAAGACACTAGACATATCTCTCTTTCTCCACACGTGCACAGAGAAAAGGCCATGTGAGGACACACCGAGGAGACCGTAGGCAAGCCAGGAAGAGATCTCACCAGAAACCAAAGCTGCTGGCACCTTGACCTTGAATTTCCAACCTCCAGGACGATGAGAAAATAAATGTCTGTTGTTTAAGCCATCTGTGGTAATCTGTTATGGTAGCCCTAGGAGACTAATATAGTTCCTACGAAAAGTACTTTCAAAACACTGTATTGCAAACCAAATTATATTATTGTTGAAATTATTAATAAATTACAATAAATGTTTATGTATGTTTATAAATTTACAACCAAAGACTTGAAAAGCCTTGTTGAGCTACTGAAGTAAACAAAATATTTTGAGACCTCAAAACTGCAAATTATAATTTTATCCAAAACCAAGGTCAACTTATATTTCATTATAAAAGCATCATTCGACTGAAGATCGATACTATATATAATAAAGCCAGAGATCAGTGGGCGGCTCAAAAAAAGCATGCCAACCATTGCAAAACTGTAGTACTACCCCACAAACAATACTTGTAATCTTAAACATAAACAATAACTGATAATACATTAAAAATTGACAGTGCTTACCTACTAAAAGAGTAGTCTTAAAAGAAGTTCAGGATAAGGAAAGGATCATCAAAGACTTAGATACTTGGGAAAATTCCCCAGAATGAGTTTTGATCTGAACCTTCCTTTATGATGGAACTCCAAGGTAGATAAGATTAGCATAAGCATAAGCAGAGGAAAGAATACAAAACATGATTTGATCTGAGTAGAAGGAAACAGCCAAACCAAGAAGAACCTGAAATGACTGCCTAAGTTTTTAATGAAGGAACACAGAATCATAAGGCAGTATAAATACAGCTAGAAATATGAATTCCAGTTATCTGCTGTAACTCAGAGCTATGCTCTGTTGGGTAGGTTACATAACCTTTCTGAGCCTTAGATTGCTAGGATAATGTTTTTATGAGGTTATTGTAATGTATACATGAAACATTTGACACTTCACATACAAGAAGTACAATCTGCAATAGGGAACAGCTATTATTAAAGCCTCTGGGTTTTTTATCTTGCACATAAATGATTCTCAATCCTGACTATAATCAGAAGCATCTGAGGAGCTTGATAAAAACAGATACCTGGGCCCAGCCAAGAAATAGAGAATTAGATTCTTAGGGCCCAGGAAACAGGATTTTAAATGAGAACCTTAGAAGCCTATACTATAAATAATAGATATTCAAAGTTCTACAATAGACCAATTATGAAAGTAGTGTTTTGGGTACAATAATCTTACAAACATTTATTGAATGAAGTGGAAAGAAACTAGAAGCAATAAGACCAATGAGGAAGCTACTCAACAGGAAAGAAAGTCCTTTGTTCATCTAGGTTAGATTCTAATTTGTTAAATGAAATCAACTAGTGAATCACAACACTCATCCTTCAGTTAAAAATCAGTGCTATCTCCCAACGCAAACCAAAAACTTCCAACTCAGATTCAAATAAATTTCCATCAGGCATAAAACTCCTCCCTTACTCCCTTGCTCTAGGCCAGTACTAATGTTGACGGTGCATTTCTCAAATAACATGATGTGTTTGTATGTTTCTGGTATTACTTCTGCATTCCCTTCATGTTGATCAAATATTTAACTTTCAAAAAGATAGGGGCTGCAACTTTTCAGCAAGTCTAAAATTACTCCAAGATTTCAAAAAAGAAAAAAAAAAAGGAACTACCCCTACGTAATTATCTAACAGCACGACATCACAAATACTAACTTAACTACTTCTGGTGAGTCTGACTGCCAACTAAGTCATTCTAGTTACCTTTTCGGCTCACAACTGAATGAAATCATTTCATAAAGTAACTCTTAGTTGTTCTGTATTAGACCAACTTTTATATTCTAATAGAAAACTCAAGACAAGAATGACTACAGTTCTAAGATCACTAATTTTATCTTTTCATGCCCAGTTCTCACGTTTCCAAACTTAAACTAGAGAGAGAAATGTTAGCCACTTGATTAACTCTTCTCAGCAACGAGAAAACTAAAAAGGCTGTCCTCTGAGCACATACAGTCTTTGCAAATTATACAATGACTACATATTTTGGTTTCTGAAGTTCTCTTCTTCTTGCACATTTATTTTATGCATCCATAAAACATTAATCATTTATACTTGATTTCCTTTTCACTCAGCATATCAATTCTACAGAACACAACAAGGAAACAGAAATGGCAATCTAACTCAGTGCTTAACATATAGCAGCAGACTTTCAATACAGATATGAACCAGGAAATAAAAACTGAGCAACTAAAACACAAAGATTTGTAACAGCAAACTGGATAGCTACAAACTTCAAGGACAGAAGCAAGCAGGTACATCTAAGAACAGAAAAATGTGAAAAGCTATGTATAGTTAAAAAACAAAAACAACTCTCATACTGCATTTCTTAACAGCCCCCGTATTATGTCACAACACAAAACCAAATATTTCTAATGATTTTAATAAGTTCAGTATATTTTACCTGAAAATAGAGAAGCTTATCAGTTTATATATAAGAAATGTGTCTCCAGTGATATAAAAAACGTAAACTAAAACAAGTTTAAGGTACTAAACTAACAAATACCCTTGGAAAATAACTGGGGAAAGCAGAAACTTAAAGATACTCTTGAAAGCAACACTTAAAATTCAAAAATACTGAAACTATGAAATGTCTCAAAATAAAAAAATAAAAAATGGTCGGCAAATTAGGATAACAACAAGGGAACACCATATACATATTCAAGTAATCTTCACATAGGTTAATAAACAGAAAACTATATTTAACATTAAGTGAATAATACCTTGGTTTTGTATAAAATTTAAGAGTTTACAGAGTACTTTCATATATATTATCTCATAATATATAATTCATGCCAGAGGTTATTAACTCTAAAGGTTCATCGGAATTACTTAACTACTTAAAATGCAAATTTTTCAACCCAACCTCACACATAGTAAATTAATGAGCCTGCATGAGTGTCAACACTGGAAGTGTTTCCAATGCCTGACCAGAGTTAAGAACCACTAACCACTAATATACCACTAATTACAATCATGAAAAAAATACATATATGCAATTAAAAAAGAATACAAATTAACTTTCAGTGATTGAAACAACTTAATGGCTTTTTTTTCCTACTGGTTAATTTGTTTAAATTAATCATAAAAGGAACTAAGTATGTCTATGAAACTTAAAAATTAAAGTTTAAAATGTTGATGCTTGAAGGTATATTACTTACTGAAAAAATTTTTCTTGTTTAGATCCCCTTACATCCCAGATTGCTACATGTAACAAATGAAATGGTACCCTGGTTATTTTAATAAGAGTATAAAAAGAAAGCACTGAGATAGAATGAATTACTATGAAGATTCTGCCTCCTCTTACACAAATAATGATCTCACTCAAAATATTTACAGTATTCACTAAAATTGATTGACAATCTATACAAAATCTTCCTCAAAAAGAACCCCTGATTACAATCTGAGTGGACATTTTGAATATATAAAGATACGAAATGTCTTTGTATAAAGAAACATTAGCATGACTCTTAGTTTGAAACAACTACAGCTGCAAAATATACCAGCGGAAATTATTCATAAGTAAACATTTTAGTACTACTCAAGAAATTAGTGACCTCAATCTAACTTTGAAGAATGTAGAAGTTTTGCACAAATCACTTTACTCCTATTTCCTTCAACTCTGCTCACCAAACCCCAAATACCAAGTCTTAAAAAAAAAAAGTACCAACAAATTTATTGACCAAACTATAGCTTTTTTCAATATTTCAATTTTATTCAAGATTCAATTACTAAACATAAAAATTCAAAGCACAAATGAAAACATTTACAATAATCATAAAATGTTTATTTTCCATCCAAGATGTCTGTCCTGATACTGAGACTCTATTAGACATGCCCACTAAGATGTCCTCCAAGCCTCTCAATTTCATGTTTTACCTATTTCAAGAAATGGTACCTATTCATCACCCATATACTCTTGAAAGCTCAGATATTCTAGGTTCATCATTCACCATCTACATTCCCTCACATACCACATACCTCACAACCATCCCCTATACTTCACGCCCTTTACAAATGCCCTGCTTATGCCTTTTATCTTTTGGTCCTAGGACTGCTACATTAACCTTCCTCAATTCACTAGCCCCACCTGGGTGCTCTATCTATCCCTACTGAAATTATCACAATGCTCATGGTTACTCCTCTTCTTTTAAAATCCTTCAATAATGATTGTTTTAAATCCTCAGCATAGTACACCAGATCTCTGCTTACCTGTTTAGCCTCATAATCTATACCATCATGATTTCTCAGCATAGATTAAGCATCCTTCCTCCTCTGCCTAATCACTCCTACTTATCTTTAAAGATTCGCCTTTTCCAGTTTGGAAAAAGGTATCCTGCTCTGTACTCTTCCCACTGTACATATATCTTTAAATCATATCACAATTGATTTACTAAGTAAATGCAAGGTTGGGAATACAAAGGTGAACAAAATACAGTCCTTGACTTTAAGAAACTTACAACGCAGGCAGAAAAGTAGTCAATTGCCATATAGTCTGATGACTTTTTTTTAGGTTAAGATCTGAGTGTTATATGCCAGGCTAAGGACTTGCCATATCTTATCTCATTTCATTTTCATATAATTCTCCAGTAACTTTAAAATTCTCATTTTACAGAGAAGAAAACAGAGAAAGTTATTTACCCAAGGTTCAGTTAAGCTTTAGAAATGTGAATGGAGGTCTGACTCCAAAATCTTAAGCTCTTAATCACCATGCTTTCTACTTCTGTCACAGAATTTAACTCAGTTTCTCTAGTGCCCAGCATACAGCGGACACAAGACATATATTTGCTATACGAATGAACTTGAGTGTTAAAACTCCTAAGCTAGTAATGGCTTAACATCAATGCTACCGCTTTAACAAAATTTAACTCCCCCCGCCCCATATTATATTAAGTGTGCTCTACTGCTATTTTCTATTTCTTTTCCTACTTTTTAAAAAGCATAAGTAGAATACACAAAATTTATTTCAAAATCAACTAATACGTCTCAACTTGCAGTCTACAAAACACCGCTGTAGAGACCAAGAGTCTACACTTAAGAGTAGCTCTCATCAGGCAGGACTAACCTATAATCATACTACCTTAAAATTCTACTCCGCAAAAACACATTTTTTCTACATCAGTTTCATTGCACAATAAATCCTACATCATTTACAGTCCAAACTTAGTACGTTAAAAAAAGATACAAAAAGTTGTCTTAAAATTTAGTAAAATGCATAAACGTTAATGTTATAATAAAAAATTTCGACCTCTAGTCAAAAATTGAATATAGCTTATTAGCTCAAAATGTGAAACATGGTTCTCAACTGATAATTTAGTCTGGTAAGAATACGCTTATTGGCAAAACCCAGAGTACAGTATATAGTGAATATGTATACCATCAAATTATAAGAAGTCTGAAACCAAACTGCTCCACCATGATCTTCACTCTGACTGGTCTTGTCATCTGACTATCCCCCATTCATGAGACCTTGAAAACCACAGATCTAACTCTTCCTCCTCCTCAAGCTTTTTTTGGGTGTGTGTCTGTGTTGTTGTTAACTCGTTAACGCTCTACAACTGCTCTCAGGTCTATCAGGAGTCCTACCTTGTCTCAGACTAGCTCAGAAGTTCTGGCATGACTTACTCAAGATTATCTCTATGAGAAAATGCACAAATCCAACAACCAATCTTATAACAAACTTCTGAAACAATATACTGATAACACTACCTTTCATGTAGTTATATATCAAATACCTTTTCTCCAAATCAAAACCAGAAACCAAAAATTCTTAACTACATTACCACAATATATCCTTTCTGTAAATTCAAGTCTACTTGATGTAAACACAAAATAAATTTCCAGTATCAGTTATGAACTTCAATTCTGTAAGCCTAAGAATGGATGTGATACTTTTAAAAACTGTATTAGAAGGACCTGGCTCCATCTTGTCCCATCACAGACTGACACCATGCTGCCGTACAAACCGTCCATGTAGCGTCCGCATTTATTTCATAGCTCCACTCAATCCCATCTCCTCTAGCCCCACCCGCTGAACAGCTGGGAGGGATGAAAGATTGTTTCCTGCCCTCCCCCCTTGCTCCTTCCCTTGCTATTTGGAGGAATAAGGAATCCAGGCAGCAGGGACCAGCTTTGTAACTGTTTATATCCTAGGGTACCATCTTTCAGTCTGTAAGGATTCCATAAACTTCATTTCTTGCGTACCTGTACATTTAATGCCTAAAAAGCTTTTCCTCCTCAACTTGCTTAAAAGTTAGGCGAGGGGGGATGGATTGACTATGTTCACCACCTGCATGTATATAAATATGTAAACCAAGTAAAATGCTCTGAATGTAAATCATCTGTTCATTTAGAGTCTCAAAGGCAATTGAGAAGATATTCTTCCCTTTTATCAAAATAAAGCCAAAAGAAACCTTAAAGTTGAACTATAATAATAAACTCGCAATAAGTTATTTCAGTAACTAAGCAAGCACCTGGACGTCACATATTCTTTCCTTACACTATAAACACCCAGATGTGAAACAGTGTACCCTCAAAATGTAACTCAGCAAGTGAAAATGTGTTAGAAAAAAATCTCAGTTGCTTATTTCCCACTATACACACAGTACGAAATGGAACTCAGGAGTGGAAAATGTGAATGAAACGGCCTTGCTCTTTTTCCAATACGTGGGGGAGGAAAGGAAATGAAAGGGCTTCTTAAGAGAATAACAGACTACTGAAATGCTTTCGAAAATTAATTTCCTTAAACGCCGCCAGTCCGCATCTCCAGAAGGGTCCCTCCTTTCCCAGCGACCCTCCCCACCCTTCCCACTCCTCGGGAGGGCGCCCTTCCCAGACGTTCTTTCCCCTTTTTCTTAAAAAATTAAGCCCGAACCAGGCTCCTTCTCCTCCAGACTCGAGCCTCGCCCGCCCTCCACTGGCCCCGGGGCGGCGGCGTCTGGGAAAGGAAACCCCGAGGGGCGGGGAGGGGGCAGCGAGCCGGCGACGCGGTGCGGGAGCGCGGCCGCCTTCGCCGCAGCTGCAGCCTGGTGCATCGCTCTCCCTCCCTCCCTCCCTCCCGCCGCCGCCGCCGCCCGGGCCCCACGGCACCCTCGCCGGGCGCGCACGACACCCGCGGCCTCCCCGCCAGCCCCGCTCGCCCACGAGGGGGACGCCGGCGGGGCAGCAGGGCCGCGGGAGCCGGCGGGCCGCGCCGCGGCGACCCCGCTCGGGCTGCTCCGGCCGCGGCGTCGGAGGCCGCGGCTCACGTCCCCCCGGCTCCCCTGGGCCGCCCGCCGCAGCACAGGAAGCGCCGCCGCCTCGGCTCTCCTCGCATTCAATTCAAACTGTCACCGCCGCCGCCCCCCGGCCCGCCGCCGCGCCCCGGGCCCGCCGTCGCCCCCACCCACCTCCGTCCGCGGCCGCCCCCGCCTCGCCTCGCCTCGGGGCGGTCCCGCAGCCCGGTCCGGCGGCCGAGGGCCCCGCCGCGTCTGGAGCCGCCGACCCGAGGCGCGGCGGCCCAAAGCTGAGACTCACCCATGGTGCTGCTGTTGACGCTCCTCTCCTCAGCAGCAGCGGATCTCGCACTGACCGACATCCCCTCCCCCTCCGCGACCAGCCGGGGAGCGGCGCAGCCCGCGGATTCTCCAAAGCCGCCTACGCCAATTCCGCGGCGTAGCCGCCCGGCGTCGCTGCCCCGCTTACGCAGGCGACAGCAGACGGACTCCTCCTCCGGCTCTCGCCCGACTCCCGCTCTCTCCGCTTCCCCCGCCCCCTCAGAAGAGGCTTCCGGGCCGAGCGGGGGCTGGCTTCGATCTCGCGAGATGACGCCTGGCGAGCCTCGCCGCCTTGCTCCATTGCGAGCATGACTTCATTGGCGTTAGCACCCGTCTGCTGCTCGAGTTTAGCCGCCATATTTAAATTGGTGGGACTCGGCACCTCTGGGGTCACGGGGAGTCAGGTGTCTGTACAAATTTATTCAATGTTGAGCTTAAGGTTAAACAGCCTTAGGTTTGTCAGTGAAAGGGCCGAGGAAGCTGAGAGGGAGGGGCTGGTGGGGCGCGAGGGCGGGGTTTGCCCAAATTAAAGATGGCCGCCGCCAGTGCTGCCCCACGCAATCTCACGTCAGGTTTTGGAGCGGCGGGAGCCGCCCCGTTGGCTTTAGCGCCTGCTTACGGAGTTGGCGTAAGGCAAAGAGGCGCCTCTTGGAAGAGGCCAGACTGGGAAGCGGCGCTCGGGGCGGGGGCCGCGTTTAAGCCTCGGCTGCTAGCTACTGACCTGGCGGGCATTGTGAGTGAAAGTGAAGAGACACTTCGAGGCAAGTGTCTATGTCCCCATCCATCCCCGTTTCCCCACCTTCCTTGCCTCCGGAGAGAAAGCGAGGTTAGGCCCTAGTTGCCCCGAAATTCTCCTAGCGCTGTCACTTTGGTGGCCTGGCACAGCCAAGAGGTCCGCTACTGCAGCTTCCACCGCGGACTCGTATTGGCTACCTTGTTGGTGCCCTGTGGGGTCCTCCTAGAGTGTCCTGGAGTGCACACTGTAGTTGAGGAAATGAATGAGAGTACATGAAACTATCAGATAACAGTTAAAGAGTAATCAAGGGCTCCAATTGTGGGGTCTTGTACGGTAGCAGTGAATGTTGCTCTGTCATTGGAGCCATGTACAAATGCCTTCTGATGGAAGCAGCTTCACTTTGCTCAGAACAGCCCGTGGTCTTTTGTACCTTTCTTGAAAACTAATGGCTGTCTTCATTTTATAATTCATGCACATGTATTATCTTTCCTATTAAGCTGCACGTTAAGGAATTTTATATATATATATATGTATATATATATACACACACACACATATATATACACATATATATACATATATATACACATGTATATATAAAATTTTTTATATATCTAAAATTTTATATATATATATATACACACACACAACACACGCACACATATATGTATGTGTGTGTGTGTGTGTGTATGCCGGCTCATAGCCAGCACAAGAATGTTCACAGCAGCATTGCTTATATTAGTGAAACCATTTAAATGTCCACTTACAGGAAAATGGATAAGTTACATTGTCGGACTAATTCACATACACAGAATTCTAAACAATGGATATTAGTGAGCTAAAGCTACTGGTGTTAATTTAGATAGAGTTCCTTAACATAATATTGAGAGGGGAAAAAAGGTTGCAGAAAAATGTGTATGGTATACCATAAATAAGAATTTTTAAATATGAAACTGTGAGATCACACTGAAAATCATCTAAGGAAATGATAGATACCAAGTTTAGAATAGCGGTGAATTCTAGACAGGAAGAGAAAGGAATGTAACAGGGAGGGTTCACTTGTATCTAAAATGTTTTATTTTCTACTAAAAGTAACCTGCAGAAAATGTGGCAAAACCTTAAAGGTGGAGGATACATGGGGGTTAAATTGTGATTATTTTTTTATGTTACTTTGTATACTTGAAATGTTTCCAAGTAATTTTTTTTAATGAAGGAAATTTTATCTAAGGAAACAGCTTGTTTTGTGTCTTGATATTTACTATTTCCTAAGTCTCCATTTGCTCCATTTAGTGTCAAGAAAAAGTAGGACCCATCAGAGAGAAATTCCAACAACTTCTTGCTTCCACATTCATAAGCCTGCCTGCATCCACACCTATCCTTTCAAACATCACAATGGATCAGGTACCCACCCCCTCCCCCATCAGAGGCACAGATTTCTGCATGTTCTCTATATTTTATCTGCTTGCGCCTGTCCTCTGGATTCTGTCCTCTCAGAAACTCCACTTGATGGATATTTATTTAGTAAGCTTCTGGATTCTGTCCTTCCCACTGCACTGAAACTCCCAACAAGGTCACTAACAACCCTTTGTTCAATCCAGTGGACCCTCTTATTTTACTCGACCTCTCTGCAGCATTTGATACTAGTGATCATGGCCTGCTGTGTTTACATCCCTTGATTTGTGAAACCACACTTTCCTAGTTTTCCTCCTAGGTCTCTGGCTTCTTTACAGTATTTTTAATTTCCAGGACCTCCATCTTCCACCTGTTACTTAAATGTCCATGTATCATCTCAAAATTGTGTCCTAGTCAGTTTATTCCTATCTAACTTTATAGACTCTCCTTTGGTGATATTCACTTCCATGGCTTCAGTGACCATATATATGCTAATGACTCCTAACTATACATTTCTGGTTCAGTTCTCTTTCCTTACTACAGATCTGCATACCTGACTGCCTTCGAAATATATGTCCTGATGTTTCAACGTATCTCAAAACAATGTATCCCAAATTAAGCTCATTTTCATTATACTTGCTTCTGTGTTCCCAATGGTATCATCATCAACCCAATTGCGTAAGCACAAAATATGGATTTTACACTCAACCCCTCCCATTCTCTCACCTCCTACAGCTACCAGAATGTCCTCTCAGTTTTTCCTTCTCATATATCTCTAACCTATTCATTTCTCTCTTATCTCCACCACTGCTATTCTATCAAGGCCAATATTATCTCCTGCCTCACCTCTCTGCCACAGCCTTTCTGCCTGGTGCCTTGTTCTACTCCAACTCATTCTTCACATTGTACAGAGTGACCTTCTAAACTTTAACCGTCAGTTCCCTGTTAAAGTCTTCAAACTTTCCCTCAGGAAACTTATAAGATACATTTCCTCAACTCTGTCCAATCTACCATGCCTTGCTCTCTCTAAACTCTAGCAAGCCTTGCTGCTCTTTCTGTCTGGGACCCTTCACTCTCCTTTTTACACTTGCATTTCTTACCTAGCTTTCTCTTTTAAGTCTCAGCTTAGCCATCATTTTCTCTAAAAGCCTTTCTTGGACTCTCAAGATGGGTCGAGGTACCCTCTTATCCCCCATAATATCTTATACTCCCGTGGTACTAATAGCGCAGTTTTGCACATACTTGTCTCTTTCATTGCAGTCTAATTTCCTTAAGAGCTGAGACTCTTGTCTGTGTATCCCCAGCGCCTAGCCCAGGGTATGGCATTCATTATTTCATTCAGCAAACATGTCTTGAGTTGTAACTGCGTACTAAGCACCAGCACAGTGGTTAATGTGTGGAATGGGTGGGGAAGCTTTGTGGGAGTTCTCTGAGATGCGAGGGGACCCAGGAAGTCAGAATTATTTTAATTCTAATACTAATTTTTTTTTAACCTTTTGCATCCTCATTCTCTCATGAGTTTTCTAGAGACTACATGAAGTATGATAATTGTAACATATTGATTGCAAAAAGATAAATAATTCAGCTTTCTCATATTAAGCCTGACATCAAATGGATTTGCAAAAAATGTAAAACAATAGCACTCTTCAAACTAATTTCTATTTGTTTTTGGAAGATGTGATTATTTTTCATAAAAATATTTATATTAACATGTAATGGATTTATTGTTATTTTTAATGAATAAATATTTTTAAGTTTTCTTGGTTTTAATTTCTAGTAAGTATCAATAGCTATAGTCCATATGAACAAAAACTCTTTGAAGTCCTCAATAATTTGTAAGAATGTAAAAGGGTCCTGAGCCCAAACATACGAGAATTGCTGTACTAGCATATCCTATGTGTGCTAATGTTGATGTGTTAAATAATTAATGAATGTCACTTTGCCAAAACCTGGCACATGGCTGCTTCATATTTCTTAGCGTTTCCCCCAAAATTCCCAGAATAACTATCTGAATGGGCAAAACAATACCCACACTTAATATCTGAATATATTTAAGTGAGAGTATTCTTTAGGTGAACATGCTTTGTAAATTATGGCACGTCATACAAATAGTGTTGTTTTGGTAATTGTCTATGATAGATAAGGATCAACGTTCTAGCTTTGGTGGTGGAACCAGGATTATGTATTGTGATCTGATAGTTGACTTGAATATATGAATGTTTATAGTCACCCATTTCACATCAGTCTAATCCACATACCAATTTTGTGGAATAGATATTACCCTTTTCTTTTAATGAGAAAACTAATGTTCAGAGAAGTGAAATGATTTATTCAAGGTCTCGGAATCAGAATTGGTAAGAGCCTGAGACAAGTTTCAGAGACCTCATGCTTTTCCAATACATAAGACCTCAGGTAAAGAGATTTGTTTCTCTCTTGTCCTGAATCCTGTCCTCATTGGCTAGACATTTGCAAGCGAAAGGGTAAGATGGTTTCTACAACTTTCAGGTACTTTTTTACACTTAGGGCAGGAAGAAGGACATGTGGATGGTATTAAGGATTTCTTTGAGGGCCAATTCAGAAACAACAATGTAAGTGAGATGGCACTTCTCAAAGAACAAGTCTGTCCTGTTTTCTACAGTGTCAGAACTTAGCAGACATAATCAGGTTGGGTAGTAGGGGTGGAGCCTGAGATTTCAGATGTATATTTTATGAAGCGTATTAGGCAGTCCACAACATTTCCCTGTTAACAATTCGAATGTCCAAAAAGTTAAAAAGCGGTAGTAGAGGATTGAGAAATGATGTGGAAAATAAGGAGACATTAACTAAATAAAACTTTTTTCTTATGAAAATGAAAGATATAACTTATTAAAAAAGCAAACTAGTTTCATATGAGTGAATATGGGAGTATATTTTGTTCACATCAGATTTAGACTATGAAACCTCATAATTCAAGATATTCCTCAAGAGAAATATTCTCCCATCCACAGCATCTTTTATGTGTCATGAAATACAAATACAGAGAATCAAGGTAAGTATGGCTTAAATATTTTTGTATTTAACTTTTAAATATTTGAAAACAAATAGTGCATTCCAGTGCTGAATTCATAATCAAATAGCATAGTTATCGGAGGCAAGTTCTGTTGAGGTCAGAGAATCTAACTAAAATAATTGACAGTGTTAATGTTCTGCAAATGAAAGGGAATATTGACCTGCCCTTTTATAGATTAAGAATCTATACAGTACAGAAAGTCAAGTGACGTTTGCAAGGTTATACAACTAATGAACAAAAATTAGAAAAAATAAAGCCTCACTTCCTCTTCCTTTATATAGATCAAACTTCACCCCACAGAGGAAGAGAAGCCAAAATACTTAGTAGCAATAACAAAAGAAAATGAGAGAACCACACAACTTGAATGCCAGAGATTTAAACAAACAGCAAAATAGTCATTTAAATAACAGCTCCCATTCTTAAATTCTTTACCTTCGAAGGAGGGATTTTTCTTTTTCCCACCAGCCAAGGAGTGAGTTGGGGAGAAAGCACAGCAAAAATAGGATATCTGAATCCTGACTGCCCCAGGAGGCCAGAGTTATCTCAGCTTATCGCTGGAAGCTCAAGGAATTTTCAAATTCCAGGACTCTCATGGAAACTAAGTTATAATGCGGATGAGAGCCCGACTTCTGTCAGGACTCCGTGCCCCTGGTAATGGGCTGGCAGCACAGTTGCCTCTGAGACTGAGGGCAGAGAGGAAGCCATTTACCTTGAGGTTTCATTGCCAACCACTTGTTGTAGAGCTACCAATCTGATTACACAGTAAAAATACCACTGAGCACAATACTGGCGAAAACTCCAAAGCACATAAAATCTATTACAAGTGGAAAGCCCGTTGTTGCCAACTCCCTTTGGCATTTTGTACCACTGAATCATAAACTGACTGAAATAGGAAATAGAGACACATGGTTCTATGGGAAACCAGCTGCCTTCAACAACCAGACTTAATATTGACTTTGGCAATGATTGAATGCCTCCTGCTATATAAGAGACTACTGAAAGTGAGTTGAATTGAACTTAAGGAAGTTTAGATGACACGCATTAGGTTAGTGCAAGGCTATCATTTAGCACGCAGTTAGAAGCTGCCCTGTCCAAATCACTCTTCCTAGCAGACCTCTGAGTGAGCGTTTCCTGAGGGCCCACCTCAGAGAACCTCATATGCAGGAAGACAGGAAGTCCAGAGAGGAGGCAAGTGCCTGCGCCAGACTAATGGGCTTGCTTTATGCGAAGCTATTGCTTGGATTATCATGGAGACTGACTGGTAGAGAACAAACGCTTAGTAATAAAAGAGTATGCCATTACTCCCTTCTTTTGTGAGGCTCCTATCTCTCTAATCATTTGACATTATTGAACCTTATTTTAGGGAGATACTTAAGCACCTGATAAAAAAAATAAAAGAACAAATAATGGTGTATGTTCATTGTGATCCATTTCATGGAAGGAATCGTGATTGAGATTTATTTATGGTTTTTAGTTGATACTTTTCCCCCTTGATTTGCTTGCAGAAATTTGGCAGTAAATGATAACAACTTGCCAGTCAACCACCAGATAAACAGATTTTATGAAACCAAAATAATGGCCATCTTTATCCAAAATGGTGGGAATACAGTATTAAACACTAGTGTTGAACTACAGATGTTTCCCTCGAAGCTCTTATTCCAAAAGGCTACATTCTTAAGAATCTACTATCTTAAGAGTTGGAAGAGACCTTATAACTCTAAATCAGCCACCTACCAATTAAAAATCTTCAAATACTTTTTGTCATATTATATATAAGGCCACAATACCAACTATTAAAACTATAAATGCTAAAATGTGATTTTAAATGAAGCAGATGTAGTGCAGATGATATTACTTTATAGCCCTGTAGTTCACATATGGTATGGGTTTAATTTTCCTTTTTACGATTTATGACACATAAGTGAGCAAACTCTTCTGAAATCCTTACTTCTGATAAAAGTGTTCATTCAATTGCTTATTATTTCAGAATATCTTTTTGGCGTGAGCTAAACATCGGTGACATCTAGATGCTGTCAATGAGCGCTAGACAAAATGTGTTTTCTTGTAAGATTTAGCTGTTTTGAAAATTTGTGAGCAAGCATGACTAGAAGTTACCTTTGCTGTAAGACTACAGACCCTGAGGATAGATTATATGTTAGCTGTCTTTTCATCTTGTTCTAACCTAGCATAATGCCTTGCACATAGTAGGCACTCAGATATCGTTTTGGAAATAATTGCATATACTTTTAGTGTTTGTGGTTTAGAAAACTGAATGGAGTAGAAAAAGGAACATCAAAAAAGGACAAAAAACAAACAAACAAACATGGAACTGAGTATTGCAAATAGGAAGAGATTGTTATATTATCTTCATATTTGCTCCTTAATTTATCCCCAATGTCCAGTACACACACAAATCCAAACATGTTAAGAAAAAAGTCAGGAAAAAGCCCTTTCCTACACAATTTCCCTCGGATTTCAAATGGCAGAGATTTCTTTGTATTTTTAGCATCACCATGAGGCTTCTGTGCTTATTGGAGGTATGGGGGTTGGCATCACCTTGACAGTCAAATGTAAGGCTCAGCGGATACTGCCATTGGCAAGACCAGGGAAAGAACAGGTTTACCTACACTTCTGTTTCAGCCTAGTTGCTTCCTACCCTTCTCCCTCCCTCTTATCAGTTCTAGATAAGAGGCAGGCCTGACTCTTAGCTTCCTGAAATATACTAACCTGTTGGGGAAAAGTAAGCAAAATCCTTCCTACATCTATGGTACTTAAGCAATCAGAGTGGACTCCGGAACAGAAACAGAGGGAAGAGATTCCAAAAGTAAAACCTTCTTTTCTCTGACGGATACTCTATCTCTTCATTTTTCACCAACATGCAGCAGTCTCTAGCAAAGCAATCTTCTGCTTTACAAGTAAAAGGAATTGCTGAAGGAAGAAAGAAATATTAGGAGACCTCGAGACCGATTATTTAGCTTCTGTGGCTGTGTGATTCTGGGTGAGTCAGTCTTCTTCAGGAAATTGAAAGAATGTCAAATATGTGAAGGTTACTGAGGATGCCTGAGTAGCAGAATGTGGATCCTCAAGTAATTTCAAGTTTCCTTCCTACCTCTTTCTTACAGAAGCACACATATCGGGTGTAATGAAGGCTGAGTGACAAGGAGTGGTCAGGAGAGAGAATGTGTTAAAACACAGCCTCAAGGGGGAGGGACATTAAGTCTAGCTAGCTGCTAGGTTGATCTAGGGTAATTTAATTATCTTAATCTAAAGATTTATCTAATAAATTTAAAATAATCTACAAAGGTAAGCTACTTACTCCCATCAATCAGTGGAAGAAATGTGAAACTGGGGGAAAGATTTTTTTCTCATAATTTCAAAGTTCATATAATGAAAATAGAAGCTATTTCAATGGGAAAATCCCTTAATAACTTCTTCTCATTATCTAAATGCCATGCCAGAATGAGATACATCAAAGAACAAATTATTCAGAAACATCTAAATATCCTTAAAATTCCCCAGTGTTCACAATAAACATCTCTTATTAAATAAACCGCTATGAGGAAGGAGGGTGAGGACAACGAAGAAAGGGGCAGAGAACGTGAGCTCAAGTAAACAGGGTGCAAGGGGCTCGGACAGCTTGCTCATGCTGCATGGACCTCAGCTCAAAACCGGAGGGCCACCAAGGCTGTGAGGGTAAGCCCTCTGCATCAGCTTGCTAGGGCAGCCGAAACAAAACGCCAAAGGCTGGGTGGCTTAAACAACGGACATTTATTTTCTCATGGTTCTGAAGCTAGAAGTTCAAGATCAAAGTGTCAGCTGGTTTAGTTCCTCCTGAATCTCTCTCCTTGCAGATAGATGACTGCCTTCTCTCTGTGTCCTCGCGTGGCCTTTCCTCCCTACATGAACATCCCTGGTGTCTCTTTGTCCAAATTTCCTCTTCTCATAAGGTCACCAGTCAGATTGTATTAGGGCCCGCCCCCATGGCCTCATTTTAACTTAAGCACCGCCCCCACCCTCCTTTAAAGGCCCTGTCTTTAAATGCAGTCCCATTCTGAGGTACTAGGGTTTAGGGCTTCAACATGAATTTTGAGGTAACACAATTCAGCCTATAACACTCTCCCTGTAAGTTAGCAGAGTCTAATTTTTATGTGTACCCTTTAACTTGTCTATTCCTCTTCTAAAAATTTATCCTAGAAAAATAACTAGCATATGTGCCAAGACAATATTTACAAGAGGATGTTCATTGCAGCACTGGTTGAAAAAGCAAAAAACAGTAAATAACCTAGTTGTCCGGTAATAGATTTATAGCATAAATTACTGTCTGATCATACAGATAGAATACTAGGCCTGGAAAGATGTCCAAGATGCTGTGTCAAAATCTTAAGCTACAGAGCACTGTGTATGGCACAAACTCGTGTTTAGAAATTATGTTTGTATAGGCCTAGAAAAAGGTCTGGAACGATATATATCAAACTATTAACAGTGGTTATGTCTAAGGTATGGGCTTTGTAGTAGGGCCTTTCTCTTTTTATTTGTATACTTATGTAATTTGAATTTTTGCAACAGATGTGTTTGTTTTAAAAATTAAAAAGAAAACCATTACTTTTTAAATTATTCCCAGAGGAACATGGGGTAGACAGGTTTAAAGCCTATAAAGCTTGACAAACACTGTAATAAATAATAAAAACTACCTTTATTGAACATCTACTACTTAGTCATTCAACAAATGTTTTGAGCCCCTATGTCTCAAGAGGCATCGTTAGGCACTTCACATATTTACACCCAATCCTCACAAAAGCTTCTCAAGGCAAGTTTTACTATTTTTATTTTATCATGCCAGAAAACAAGGCTCAGAGAAGTAAAGTAATTTGTAAAAGTTGCACAGTTAACAAGCAGCAAAGCCACATCTTTGGTCAACTCTATTATGCTGCCTTGTAAAGTTACTTTCTTCCGTTATGTATATAGGATACAGAAAATTGTCATCCAGCTTGACATTATTATCTTAGAGTCACATTTATAGGTCTCTCAGCAAATCTGTCTAAATCTGTCTACCTATCTACCTACCTACCTACCTACCTACTTACTACCTACTATCTACTACCTACTTACCTATACGTATTTCATAGCCACTAATCAGAAGTCTTTGGCAGCGCAGCTTTGAACTGTGAAAAGTGGAGGATACTTCCATGATCTCAAGCTCTCACCGAACAATGGTCGAGGGCGGGAATGGGTGCCGCTCTTGTTGACTCGGTTTGTTGTAGGGTAGGGCAGTACTGTGTTCGGAATGCTAATGCAGCAGTGTCTGGGTGTGTAACTTCAGTTATCGAAAAAAAGAAGCTTTCGTGGACTGTGCCCTCTGATTACTGTCTCTGTGAAAAGCACACGCATGTGTTTTTCTCGTGCAAATGAGGACTTGGTATGGATAGGCTGGTACAGTGAAATGAACGGATTTGCGGGGAATCCCAGCAGCAGGACCCTTGAGCATCCATCTCCTGATAGCAGCAGGATCATTTGAATGTGCTACAGCTTATCTACAAGTGCGACTTTGGAGAACTCAGCGTATCTTCCAAATCCTTCCTGGCTCCTGCCTCTGTCAGTGTCGTTCCTCCAAGTGCCTGCTCTTTGTTCAAAAGCTGTAGGTCCCCAAAGCACAGTGCTTTTGTGTCATCGGACATGTATTACTTGGTGTGAATGGAGGTGAAGAGCATGACAGTAGTAACCTCCTCAGGGATTGGGGAAGAAATAGATAAAACAGAGAGGCTAGGGGCACAAAGATACACTTGCTAACTTCACTATGTTGCCTGAGGCGTAATGCTGAGAACGAGAACCCTGTCAGTCAGGAGTCACTGTTTTTTTTTTTAACCCACTAGTAAGTTCAGTGTGGAAATAGTCAGCTGCCCGGTGCCTCGTGTGAGCAGAGCCTCTTAGACTCAAATGGTCCTCCCAGCTGCTACCTCTGGGTGAGCCTGACAGGCCTTTGCCCTGGTCCCTGTAGGTACCGTGGCAGGCTGGGGGGCAGAAAGAGTACAGGCTTTGAAGTGAGAATAGAGTTAGGTTTAAACACAGCTCATCCATTTACTGGTCATCTGACTGTGGGCAAATCACCCTATCTCCCAGGGCTGTCATGAGGATGAAATGAGATTATGTAAGAAAAGAGCTTGACACAGTGCCTGCTACACAAAAGGGACCCGATATAGTACAATCGATCCTTTCTCAGTCCTTGCTGAGAACTCCACCAGGACCAAAGCCCAGCCTTGAACCTAAGCCCAGTCAGCTCTGAGTTCTGAATGCTTGCCCAAATCTTGCTGAATTCTTTCTCTTGGGCCCTGTTTTCATATCCTTTCCGCCATCAGGATGCAGCTTCTAACACGTATCCTGCCTGCCTTCCACCCACCAACTTACTCCATGGATGACTTGTGCCAGCTTCAGTCAGACTGGAGTGTGCTCTGGTCCCCCTTAGGCTTAGCAATTAAACCATTGGTTCTCAGTCCTTCCTGGGACCACCCAGACCTCAGCGGCCCTGTGTGCAGAGCTGAGCATCTGTACTTTTCAAAGCTCCCCTTTCTTCTCTGCAAGGGCCAGCTCACTCGACTCTACCCCTCTCGTTTCCAGACAGAAGTTCCCAGCATACTCTGTGACCAAGACCAGAGCATCTACTTTGCAGAGAGCGGGTGCTTAATAAATGTTTTTTGACC
Organism: Pteropus medius; assembly: GCF_902729225.1. Classification (NCBI taxonomy): domain Eukaryota; kingdom Metazoa; phylum Chordata; class Mammalia; order Chiroptera; family Pteropodidae; genus Pteropus; species Pteropus medius. The sequence goes on along the minus strand of NW_024342467.1, from coordinate 19,850,488 downwards.
AAATGCAGGCTTTCTGTTGTTTTCTTTTTTCTTACAAAGCTATTTAGTCATGGAATTTAAAAATACTATTAAAATAATGGCACACGCTAGTTGTTCAATTAACGTTTCATGAATGATTAAAAACAGTTTTCTTTTGGGATGGATTTTGGGGGAAGGGGCAGCTATTTGGGAGGATGCCTGAGAGTGCAGAAGTTCCACAGAAGTAAATGAAATGACAGTACATGGAAGAGTTTTATGAAGCATAAGGAATATGTGGAATAATAATGACGTCACGCCTTCCAAATACGAGCGTCAGTAAATTCTAGTTTGTTTCGGAGGAAAAGGAACCAGGGTTAGTGACTTCTTAAAGGTTCCTGTGTATGTCACCAGGAAAAAGAAAAGCAAGAAAATATTCTCATTACCTCCAGCTATCCAAACACAAGAAATAAACAGCTCCTCCCCTTTTTTTTCTTTTTACTTTTTATTATGGAAAATTTTAAACATATACATGGTAGAGAGAAGAGTATAATAAGTCTTCATATCTATCACAAAGCTTCAACAATAATCAACATTTTGCCTACATTGGACCAACTTATGTGATGCAAAATGGGGCTTCTGAGTTTACTTTAAAAAATGTTTGAAAAGAATGTGTAAATAAATGCTTTAGGACTAGGTCAACATTCTTTGGGAAGATTTAGAGATAACATGTACTCCCAGAACCCATTTACATATATTTTTCAACCTCTGACTAACAATTCCTCTTTGAGTTGGACGATTACCACATCCCAAACTCTCTACAATCTCCTGATGAGTGTATATAATAGAGTCACTGTACTTGTCTCTAGAAAAACAAATTATTTATTTTTAGAACTTTAGGAAATTGTCACTGTGTCTCCATCTGGGGTACAAAGGACCAGTGAGTCCAGTTTGCTCTGGTCCGTGCATTCAGTGGCTCCAGATGCACCACCCCCCAGCTAGTGTTATGACAAACCGGAGGGAAACTCAGATTGACTGCACATCTGGGTTCATGTCTTGTAGAGTCTGTGAGTGTGAAAATTTACACTCTAAAGCAAAACATTAGGGAGCGATTAGTAGTTTTATGTTGAATACAAGCAATTTCTGGGGAACCACTCTTATTTACTTGGTTCAACCATTTCTTTAAGCATAAGGTGATGTTCCTGGGTTTAGTTTTCCTATAAATTTTTTTTTTCCAAGTAAGCAATTTGTATTTTTTACTTTTAGCCCTAGGTCATCAGGTGCTAAGAAGAGAAAATGCAAATCTACCCTCTGACAGTGGGAAGTAAAAGATTAGTATTAATTAAACTGTTATTTGAGAGGAATCTACCACATTGTGCTTATTGAGCTTATGGAACACAGTTTCACATTAAGCAATTGGCTCAACATGTTTGTTGAACAAACGAAGTTGAATGTCTTCCTTTAAAGTATTTTTTTTAACTATTCATATGTTTTAATACCACATTAATATAAATTTTTTCACATAAAATCTCAGTCTACGGCCATGCTACCCTGAATACGCCTGATCCCATCTGATCTCAGAAGCTAAGCAGAGTTGGGCCTGCTTAGTACTTGGGACCAGGTGCTATAGGCATACAAAAAACAAACAGCTGTAACCAGTGTATTCTTCTTTGGAATTCAAAATCCGTATTGATAATCTTTTTCACTCCCTGGCCAACCAGGTCCTTACCTGCTTTCTGGGGCTCCATCTCGTTCTCCCGCATGTCCAGCGAGTCGCAGCCACAGTTTAGCCTTCACATCATCCACAACGTCTCCACATCTGAGACTCTCGAACTTGAAGTTTCCCCTGACTACTACCTATCTGTTTTCACTCTCTTTTTCCTCCAGTAAGTGGAATAATAGCAAATCAACCTTGCTATTCATCTAAGTGATTTTGTATTTTAAAAAACTCTCATTTAATGCTCTTCCCCACATCCACTCCCAAATACCTTAAATATTGACTTTTCTGAACATTACTGTTGGAGTCATCTTCCAAAGGTTCAGATCTGAGCATGTTCCTTCGAGCTCACTTTCCTTTTCTGTCCCTTGCCTTCTAGAGTCAAAACCCTCCATGATTTGATCCAAATCCATCATTCTAGCCTTATCTCCCACTCGATCAACTCTTGTAGCCTGGTCTGTGACAAGTCCTACCAAACAGGCCCTCAGTTGTTCTCAGTTGTCTTTCTTTAAACTATTGCCTCTGTCAGGTGCCCTTCCTTCCAGATCAGCTTTTGCAAGTTTAACAGGTCTTCAAAGCCTGATCCAAATCATTTGCTTTCAAAATGTTCTTTTCCCATCACCAAAGTCAGAACAAGAGCCTCCGCATATTCTGAAATACTTGGTTGATATCTGGAACACAGAGTTGACCACAATCTGTCTTGACATCCAATTGTTTGTTCCTCTTCTCCATCAGACTGTACACTAAGAAGACAGAGACAGTCTAATTCATTTTTGTACCCAACCCAATAATGAATGTAAAATTCCCATCGCAGGTGCTTTATTGTTTATTGAATTGTCAAATTCTGTATCGAAATTTGCTTTGATCTAATTGATAGAGTTAAGAATAAAATTTAGCTTATTTTGAGGAGCAAGATTTTTATGTTATTTTCCTTAATGATTTGCTCTTTATTGCAATAGAAAATGTCCATTCATAAAAGAACTTCTACAGTAAGAATTATTCAATGAATAAAAATTCATGATATTTATCAAACTAGTCATTGGCTAATATAACAAGTAATGATATGTTAAGAGGAAGGCACAGTATAGGTGAAAGAATATATGTGAATATCAGGAGTTTCTGGTTATGGTTAAAAGAGAGAACCTATGTAAACTGCTTACTCATTATCTGGTACAGACTAAGCACTCGGTAAATGTTATCTAATATTATATAGCAAGTAAAGTGGCTGGAAAACACACTTTTCTTTTTCCTGTGTATCCTACATAGTTTTGTGTGACAGTCGATATTAACTTTGAACTGCATTCAGTTTTAAGTCTGTCAGATATGTCTTTTTGTGATATTTTTAAGCACAAGTAACAAAGAATAAGACACGTGAGGAGATAGTATGATGTAATTTACCATGTGCACTATTGATGAGGACTTGGCTTCCCTCTGTACCACTTGATATTCAGTGAAATAAATAATGGTGATAATTGTCACATTCCTAACAAAGACATCTGCTGAACCAGGCAACTCAAGCAAAGCTGTTTGCTACTGACAGCTTGCTTCTAATATGAATATCGCCATTAAGAAAAAATAGAATTTCTGTATTTATCATGTTACCTAATATGTTGTTTTGGCAATGCTTCATCTGGAGACCAAAAGACCTAGGCCTGATAATTAAATTCAACATTTAAACTCCTATATTTGCTTAAAGGAGTATAAGAAGATCTTTACCTCTTTGTCATTTTAATGTAAATGCAGTATATATACATGATAAAAATTAAAAAACCCAACAGTTAAGAATGGTAGTAACTGAAGGGTAAAAGTCCCCTCCATGGTCCCCACCACCATTACACACTGTGTAAAAATCACACACACACAAATGATAAAAATCATCCAATTCCATTTTATATATGGCCTCGAATTTCAGAAAACCCCAATGTTGCATAATGCCCACGACAAATCATTACATCTTTTGATTTTTCTCTATTTGTCAATATCATCATTTAAAAAGTCTCTCTTTCAAAGTGCAATTCCAAAGGATCCAGAAAAATGCAAGCTCTCTATTCCTTCCTCTGATGATTGCTAAGAGGTAGCTGAAGCAGTTTCACCCTTGACCATATGAGAAAGGTCCCTCACCCTGGGCTTGAAACTTTTGAGGGTCCTACTCCCGCCTGCCCTTGGCTCTGCTCCTGGGTGAGGTGTCTGTGTTGCCAAGAAGACAGGCGCACTCAGAGCTCTCGTGCCCTCTACCACATCTGGGGTAACCTGGATAGAGGAAGTCTCAGCTTACAAGGTCCGTGTAACTTTCAAGGCTCCTTCCCACCTCTTTCTTCCTTCCTACTATTTGCTGGTCTGGAACTCTGAAGAGTCTGAGAAATCTAAATTCAAATCTAATCTTTTAGGTCATTATGAAGATGTTAAGGTAGAAGGATTAAAGTATTTAACAATTTGTTAGCTTGATTTACAACTGCAAAATATTTAGATATGTGGCATATTGGCTTCATTACGTACTTTTGACTTGGGCTGCCTCAAATGTTAAGAGATTGGCCTGATTTGAAGATGTCATTGTGAAGTTCATATAATTAAATGCCTTCTCATCTGAATTGTGTTTCTAATAGTTCCTTGAAACAAAGGCAGAATGAATCTGACTCTTTAAATCACTAGGTCTTTTTTTTTTAAAATGAATAAATTCCGGTTTCAAATTATTCTGTCCCTCTTATATGTACATACCTACTGTTGATATAGTCAGTGAAGGTATAACCTACTAGAGGCAGAACAAAACTCGGTGTTGTTAATCTCTTTTGGAAATGCTAAACTTCCATAGCTTGTTCTTCATTTCAAACTTTTTTATGGATCTGCATTCTGCACTCCCTCTTTTTCTTGTTTATAAATTATCTCTCTTTCAATCAATAGTAAGAATTCTTCAAAACAAAATTTTCTTTAAGCCTACTTTCATTTTACAGTAAAAGGAACAAGATGCCATAAAAGGGTAGCATGATCTTTTAGGCAAAGTCTAGGAGTTTGGGTTCATACAAATTTGGCAGGCTTCAATCAGTTCCGTTTTCATTTTGTACTTATTTTTTAAACGAATTCATAGAGATACAGGGGGTAGAAAGAGTCATGGTTTGGGGAAGGGGTTGTTTTTCAACAATAATCACATTTTACCCAGGGTTCCATCTCTTTCCTTATTCATAGAGAGTCCTACAGGCAGGAGTTAACAAAACTAAATAGGCTTTCATTTACATAGTTGATATATGCGTGCGTTTGCGTATGTGTGGGTGTGTATTTTTTCTTTCTGCCATGTTCTTCATCATCTGTTTTCCCACACTTCCCCTGACGGATGACCGCTGTAACTAGGTACTTGTGTGTGCAAGTGGGTTTCTTTAGACAGATACCAGTTCTTATATGACTGCTTTTTTCACTTAATAGCCTTGCAGATCTTTTTCTTATCAGTTCAGAGAAAGCTCCTTATTCTTTCTTGAACGTTGCATAGAATCATTCCATTATATAGCTGTCCTATAATTTATTTTAATTTATAACTTTTATTTCTTAAGAATAGTTTTATATTTACAAAAAAAATTGTGAATATAGTATAGAGAATTCCTATGTATCTGTTTTCCCCTATTAATATTTTACTTTAGCATGGTACACTTGTTAAAATTATTGAACAAATATTAATACATCATTATTAGCTAAAGTCTATCCTTTGTCCAGATTTCTTTAGTTTTACTGTCTTCTAACATAGGAGATCACGTTATATTTAGTCATCATATCTCTGTAGGCTCCTTTTGGCAGCGACAGTTTCTTAGACTTTCCTTGGTTTTACTTATTTTCACAGTTTGGAGGAGTACTAGTCAAGTATTTTGCAAAAGGCCCCTCGACTGAGATTTATTTAACTTATTTTTGTACAAATAGATTTGGTATAAAAAAGTTTTTTGATGAATGCTTGATTTTTTTCCTAATCGCTTGCTATTATAAACAATGGTTCAGTGAGTAACAGTGTAACTCACATGTTGCCTCTTCAATGTTGCTTTCAGCCACTTCACATGTTACCCATATAAAAGATAAATTCCCAGGAGTGGCATCGATAGGTTAAAGGGTAAATGCATTTTTAAATTTTGACATTTTTGCCAAATTGCCTTCCATAAAACTATGTCCGTTTATACTATATGTCTGAGAGTGCCCATTTCCTGACAGCTTCGCCAACAGAGTATGTTGTAAAACTTTTGGATTTTTACCTTTCTGATAGAGAAAATTGGTATCTCAGTGTGGTTTTAATAACATTTGTTATGAGTGAGGATGAAATATTGATATGTATTATTGCTTATTATAAATAGGTTTTCTTCCATTATATTTCCTAAGTATTTTTCATGTATATAAAAGTATTGATTTCTGTATAATAATTTCATAAAGTAGAGATTATTTCAGCTCGATATCTCAGGGATGCTTGCCATGCACCTCCATGTTAGATCTTGTACTCATATATTGAATCCTGTTCTCAAATGCAATAGTAGGTAACAGGGTTTTTCTAACTAGACATAATTACATATTCCTAAGAAACTGCTGTTAATCATCTCAAGAGATGTCCGAGGAATGTTACATTTCTGGCTTCTAGTAAGAATGTTGTTCTGTAGTGTGTTTTCTTTGCCATCCTGCATCTTTTTAACCTATTGTCAGCTAGGAGCTGTATCAGTCCGTCATTCCTTGTGTGGAGAGCAGAGATCATCACCCAGGTAGAGAAAAGTGACCTCAGCACTATCCTCACTTTATCAGCAAGCCACAAAAATGTGGCAGTAATGTTTACAAAGAAGGCATCCATCCAGGCTTTAGCCTCCATTACACAAAAGAAGAGTGATATATTATAATTACTCTGGGAAGCAAATTAATTCTGAGAAATTTCGAAGGAAGGGATGGCTGTCTTCTTTTTCTTCTTACTGGAGAGCCATCATGTGTGTTCGAGAAGATCTAATGAATGATCTCAAGAATAAGGTTTTCAAACACAGGTGATGACAAAATCGTGGCTTAAAGAAGGGGAAAAAACCCACACAGTTCTTTCTTTTCCTCTAACTTCTGTAATTACCTAAATTTAACAATTTATTATGGGCCTAACATCTTGTAAGATACTGATAGGAGTGCTGGAGGTATAAACAAACTATGACGCGCTCCACTCCCTGATGTCCTACATAATTGTAATTTAAGTAAAGGAGAGAGGCTTAGAAAAAATAATTATGAATTGATGGTTTAAACGCTGTTGAAGAGGTATGCACAAGGGAGTGTCACAGAGTCTACAAATAATTCTGTAGGGGATTAGAGACAGAAATGAGAGGTAAGCAAGAGGAGGGAGGAGATTACAGGGACGAGATGACATTTAAGGAGTGAGAAAGATTGACGGAGACTAAGCTGTTTAATCTTACATGATCCCTGATTCAGTCGGTCCCTTTAGAATAAGGCCATATTCCCCCAAGAATGGCGCCTTACGTTAGTCATTTGTGTGATGATTTCAGGTAGCATACTGATACAACTCAAAATAAAACTGATTTACTTGGAAAATTATTCTGTCACTTTGACTCTTTTTGATTAAATCAAGGAGAAATCTGTCTGTAATAGATATCCTTTTTTACATCTCTAATATTTTTACTTTTAAAATATAAAGATATTGAGCCTCAGAGCATTCAGGAAACAACGGTATGTAATAATATTGTATTATTTTATTTTTATTTATTATTTTTTAAATTAATTAATTTTTTTATGGAGACATTGGTTAACAAAATCCAATACTGTGTTATTTTAATTCTATTTATTTTGAAGATTACTTTCTATTTCTGGCAAATGATGCTTGGCCTTCTATTTACAATTGCAATGTAGAATTTTGAATTCATTCCTTCATTTATTCAATAAAGATTCATTGAGTACTTTCTGGGTGTCAGGCACTATTCAAAGAACTTGTGGTACATTAGTGGATAAGACAGAAGGTCCCTTTGTCTTATCTACTTAGGTTGAGGACCTTATAACATAGCTTATTATTTGTTTAGTTTTAAAACAAATGGAGTCAACTGTAAAGAAGCTAGTCAGTAAATAATAATAGAGGTCATAGCGGTATTGGGTACCAGAGCGAGTTATATGAAGAAGTTAAGACAGACTGCATCAAACTGCCTAAGGGCAAATCATAGTTCAGTCACCTGTTAGTTTTGAGACCTTGAGTTAGTTACTTACTTCGTTGTGCTTGAATTTCCTTCCTCCCTTCTAAAATAGTGTGAGAAATCAGTAAATGTTGACTAGATAGGCAAAAGTCCTGAAATGGATATTCAGATGTCTGAGTTAGCAGAAATATTAGAATAGACTGTTTAAACGATTGTTTAAAACAATGCAGGATCAGGGCTTTTTGGTTTTGTTTGTTTGTTTTAAACTTTTTATTGTGAAATAATTTTAGAATCATAGAAAATTACAAAAATAGCACAGAGAGTGCTCAACGCAGCTTCCCCTAACATTAACATCGCGTGTGACCATATGTAAGGACCAAAACTGAGGCGGTAACACCAGTGTGACAAAGGTTTTGTTTGGATTACCCTCCCTCCCCAGTATCCTCTTCTGTGATCCCGAACCCAGCATCTCGCATCGCATGTAATTGTCAGGTCCTCTTTGTCTCTGACGATGTGGACTGTTCTTCGGTCTTTCTTTGTGTCTCACAACTTTGACACTTTTGAAGAGGACTAGTCAGGTTTTTGTAGAATTTGTTTCAGTTTTGCTATACCCACTGTTTTCTCGTGTTTAAATTCCGTTTATGCATTTTGATCAGAATACTTGGAAGTGAAGTGTCCTTCTCAGGACATCATAATCCAGGAGTTCACAGTATTGATATCTTATTACTAGCGATATTAACTCCCATTACTTGGTTAAGGTGCTATTTCCAGGTTTCTCCACTATAAAGTTACTATTTTTACCTTTATAATTAATAAATATTTGGGGAAGACACTGAGATTATGACAATATCCTGTTCCTATTCCACTGATTTTAGCATCCGTTGATAGATTTTTGCCTACAACAAATATTACTGTGGTCTGTTTTTGGTTTTCTATTTCCTCGTTTGTTTCACATTTATGAATTAGAATTTTTATGTAAGATAGACCATCTCTTCCTCCCCATTTTTTAAAAATTCAATTACATATTTGTTGATATCAGTATGATTCCTTGATATTTATTTTATTCAATGGGTTATAAACCAATTGTTATTAGTTATTTATTTCTTACTATTGTTATTTGTTTCTTGCTCAAATTATTCTACCTTTGGCCACTGGGAGCTCTTTCTGGTTAGCCTTTACGTCTTTTTGACATGCTGCCATTGTTTTTCAAGCACTTCCTTACTTTTTTGGCATCATGAGCTGTTCCAGACTCACCTTATACTTTCCTTGCCCCTGTCCTGGAGTTAACCACTTCATCATAGAAAGACTTAAATAAAATCAAATAAAATCTTACAGTATAAATAGTAAACATAGAAAAATGTTAAGAAACATAAAATTTTAATTTAAAAATAAATCTTTAAACAAATTTAAAATAAAACAAGTTTGAACGTAGATGAAGGCGGTATAATTTTTTTTCTTAGAATTTGGCTGCTACTGGAATTATAGTTTCCCTCTCAGTGCTAGGTCGATAGTATGTATTGCTCAGATGTTCACAACATTGCAACATGGAGTGATGGAGGGGTATTAAATTTGAAGGGAGTAACGATACAATACAGCATAAATATTAAGGGCATACATTCTAGAATCGGATTAGATACACTCAATTTCTAGCTCAGTCACTTACTAGCTGTGTGACATTAGGCAAGTTACTTTTCTGCCTCTCACTTTCTTCATGTGTAAAAACTTATTTAGATGAGTTCTTGGCACCTAATAAGTAAAAATGTTACCACCAATTTAGTGCTCTTTAAACTTTACAAAGGACTTTCAATTATATTAGATCACTTTTATCACCAATAGCACTTTGCTTATTACTGTTTCAAACTTTTCATCATCCCTAACATGGACTATATAATTACGTGATGCAATACTGTTGCGTATCCATTGCTGAGCCATGTTGCTCTAACTTATACTTTTCCTAAAATACTAATCTGGAAACACATAAACCATCGGTTCCTTCCTTGAAAATAAAGGTAATCGCAAGGGCATTTGGTCACATTTCTATTTGTCATTGGTAGAATTATGAATAATTATTGATACTGTAGAGTATTCTTAAAAAAATACGGTCTGTAGTGAATTTGACTTTGGGCTTTTGTAGAGATGGAGATTCTTTTGTCAGGAATGTCCCCTCAATTAGCACTGATTTCCCTGGAGAGCAGTTGTGCCCTATGCAGGCTGCCCTGGGATAGCACAGGCTTGAGACGCATAGCTCACTTAATTCACTTTCCTCCGGAAGTTACTTCCAATTAAAATTTTCCTAACAAAAGTAGTTTTTCCTTGTTTGTATCTATGCTGCACATTTCTCGACTTTAGCATTCAATTCAATAGCAATTTAAAAAATTCTTCAAAGACTGATAGTTTGATCTTTGGGTTAAAGATAAACATATATGCTTTTCTTCTTTCTGGCTAGGCCAAGCTCTCCAGCCAAGAATTGGAGCATATGTCTTACATTAGAGAATCTTATCAGGCTCAGAAGATGTACTCCCATTTCCTGTTCATACCACGCTTACGTGCTGTGGAGCTAAATTATAATCATAGCTGCTATGCTATTTTTAAAATACAGCTACAGTTTGAGTTCCTGGCTCCCTTTTAAAACCATGACCATACTGCCACTTGCTCCTCACAGGCGCTATTTTCCAGTGTTTTTGAGCTGAAATAAGAAACGTTGCTATGCTAATATCCAATAAACCTTGCTACCTTGCTGGGAAGTTTATTTGGTAAAGGAGATGTATAAGATGTTTCTTTGAAAACTAAATAAAGTGCTTCCTTGTCTAAGTTTCATTCATTTGTTTAACTGAGAGATGGGGATGAGCTGGGGCATGGGAAGTTAATCTGACAAGCTAATGAAAAAGAAAAAAGACAACCTTGTTTTAAGTGAAGCAGCAGCCTTGATATATCCTTTAAACCAAGTAAAGCCAAGATTTGACATCTATCGGTTACCTATTTCATTTGGAAGAAAAGTAGCTGCAAAGTCGAATTTGCCTATTTATTGTTGGTGGGAATGTGTGTTGGCTGGTTTTGGTATACTTGCTTGAAGTATCTGTCTCACTACTGATAACTATTAAATTAGCTAGATAATTCTGTGCTGTGTAGGTTCAACCATAACCTGTTATTAGTTTTCATATGTAAGAATTTGGGGATAAATCATGTCCAAAGGGTCTTCCTCCTGGTTTCATAATTCAATTTAGAGATAGAGTGCTCAAAGGGAGGGAAAGGAGATTGAAGTCAGACATAGAAAAGAGACTTGCATTTCAGTTATTAATATTTCCATTTGACAGAAATTTTTATCGCTTAGAATATAAATGGACACAGATAAAAGGGTAGGTCAGCAAGCCACAGAATAAATCTCTTTCAACTCTTTGCCTGGAGAAGAGTTACTGAAGTTCTTCATATGTTACAACTCTAAAGTTCCTCTTTAGAGCACTAATTTTGGCATCAAAAGTTGGATCATTCGGGTTCAAACATCTGTTATTTCTGGATGGCTTTAAAATTCCATTGCAAGCTCAAAAATGCTCGCATCGCAAAGCATGTCCTTACGAGAAGTATCTACTTGGTGTGTGTTTGCCCTTCTCTCTCACGAATCATCCACGAACACTTCATCCGGGCCTACAATATCTGCTTTGTTTCTCTACATGGAGTAGTAACATCAAGTGTCTCTTTCACTCAGATCCCCGTTTCAGAGATTCAGTTTGGGGCATGGAATGCGTCTCCTCGCTAAGTTTATTCTTTATGCATTATGGAATGCACTGGAATGTATGTAAATACTTTTCAAAGTCAGGACTCGCTGTTTTCCCCCGCTAGTACTTGCCATTGCCTGACTGCTCCATACCAATTTTTCTTAGAACTTTGCAAGTTCTGGCAAGATTTTTTGGAGAAAGATAAATGCAATCAAATAACCCTTAAGGGCCAAAGGTAGTACAAACAAATTTCTTTTCCCGAGAAATAGTCGCATTATAGCTTTTCCCCCCATTCCACGCAGCGCCTCAACTAAGAGATATGATTGCAAGCAGAAGTTTTATTAGCAGAATAAATGTCCTCATATTGAAAAACCAGCGTCTTTGATGAGCACGTATCAAAGAGGGTCAAGTTCTTACCACTGTCCCGCCAAGCTACTGAACTCCGTAGCTCCGCATTTTTCTAAAATTTTTGATACTTTTTAAAGGCGAAACGGATAGACATTTACGAAATCTAGAATTTTGGTGGAGGCCACACCATTGCCTATTTGACTAGGTTGTGGAGTCATTTAAAAACGGTTGGGGTTTAGACAAACTTTCCAAAGTGACTCTTGGCTTCGATTTGCCACGTGTGGCCATTTATCTAAAGAAAACAACTTGGGAGATTTTTTTCTTTTGTATACAAACTTTGTGTTTTCTCTCTCAACCTCATAATGGTCATAAATTCCTACAGCATGTACTGTCCTAAGAATGGCAGTTTATGAAGTAAATGATTTATAGCGAAACTAAATAAACCAAGGGAGGGTCTCAGCCTTTGGCCCTCCGGTGTCAGTGGTGAATTTTTGAATTCTCAGTTCCTGGGCTATTCCGATGGCAGCAGCCGTCCCTCCAGTACCAGGGCCTGACTGCCATTGGGTCATTAATCTTTCCTTGGCCCTTCTGACTCCTTTATCTCCAGATGCACATAACGAGTTTTAAACCCACCCGGCCACTGACTTCCTGGACTTTTCCCCTCTCGGTCTTAGCTCTGCTTTTCCACAGAAGTAATTGTGATGTTTGGACGGCTGCCCGTCTCAGAGTATGTGCTGTGGTTTCCGCTTTTCTCCTGGTTCTTTTTAAAAGCATCACACATAAATTAAAGGTTTACTCTTTTTAAGAAATTATTACTACTCCTTATCTGTTGGACCGAGAGGGTAATGTTAGGTTGCATTCTGCCCTTTTTAATTATATTTATGAACTTTTTAAAAATCTTTGCTACTGAATTCCAAGGTCCTTGTTGGACTGATTTTATGTTTGTCTTTCACAGGGATGACCAAGTGCTTGTCACTGAGAGCAGAAGGGTGGAGGGCTTAGGCCCTGACATGAGGCCCATCGTATTGGAGAGCTGGCTCTTCCATGAACTAGTACGTGACAACTGGGCTATTGTTTAACCCCTACAAGCCTTAGATAAGAAGATAATGTGTGTAAACCACTCAGCATGTGTTCTGTGCAATCGTTACTCAAAATGTCAGCTGACATAGGTTTGTACCTACGTGTCGACCCAAAGGAGGAAGAGCAGCTGCTCCTCGGGTGATCTTTGGAGCCACATTCTCTGGCGCACGAAGAGTGTTTCTACAGAAGAACCCAAGGGAATCTCTCATGTAAATTATTTATACTGATAGCGCATGTTTATACACACTAGTCCACAAAATCTAAGCAGCAACCATTTCTAAACACTGCTTCTAAAATTATTAATTGCCGTTTCAGAATCCAAGTGACCAAATGCATGGACAGCCCCAGCCCAGGCAGAGTCCGTGAGTCTGTGCTGAGAGATGTGCTCGGCAGCTGCGTGGTGACCTTAGGCAGTGGCCTGGAGGCCGGACTATCAGACACCTTGCTCGGCCTTTGAATCTGGAGCTGGCAAGTCTCTCTGGCAATGAAGCTTTTCTAAATCATGAACCCTTGGAGAATAAGAGGACAGCTATGCATAGATAAGCTGTGCGGTAGGAGGTGGGTGATGGAAAGAGAGGAAAGAAACAGAGAGATGAGAAATTGAGAGACAAGAGAAGGAAAAGGAAGAGAGACGAGTCAAGGAGCCAGAATTGGAGCAAACACCCGGGAGAGGCAATCTGACACCAGGGGCTGGTTTCCAACAGACTTGGTCTCAAATCCTCATTTTCAAGCCGTGTGATTCCGGGCAAATTACTTAACTTTTTAAAGTCTCAGTTTCCTTATCTATATTAAGGAACAAAAAAGAACATTGACCTCAAAGCATTTCGTGAGGATCCAGTGAGATAATGCATTTAAAAGCATGCAGCCCAGTGAACGTACTGTGTTATAACTTTCTTACTTATAACATATCGAAGACCCTTCTTCATATGTGGTATTAATGTTCATTTATTTACTTAGGTATTGGTTTTTATTAGAAAAAGGCATCACTATAACCAAATGCATATGGTTTTATCAATCTGGAGAGATTCCTATTGCTGTATTTTGCAGGAACATTGCAGATAAGGGATGCTAGGCACCTTTTTTCTTAAGGGCTGATTATACCACCTTAAGAAATATTGACTTAATGGTTCAAATACCAACAAGGCATTCATTCATTCATTCGTTCATTCATTTTTTTCTTAAATTTTTTTTTTTATTTTTCAGTTCTAGTTGACATTCAATATTATATTAGTTTCAAGTGTACAGGATAGTGGTTAGACATTTACATAACTTACAAAGTGATCACCCCTATAAATCTAGTACCCATGCGCTATGCATAGTTATTACAATATGATCGACTGGATTCCCTATGCTGTACTTTAGTTCTTCTGACTATTTTGTAACCGCCAATTTGTACTTCTTAATCCCTTCACACACACTCCCAACCCCCTACCCATTTGGCCACCATCAATTTGTTCTCTGTATCCATAAACTTATTTCTTTCTTATTTGTTCATTTATTTTGTTTTTTAGATTCCACATATAAGTGAAATCATCCGGTATTTGTCTTTTTCTGTCTGATTTATTTCACTTAGCATGATACCCCTCTAGATCCTTCCATGTCGTCACAAACGCATTCTTTCATTCAACAGGAGTCCACTAGGGCGGAGCCAAATGCCGAGTCAGGTGAGCACAGGGGGTGCGGGGTAGAGGTGAGCACACGGTGGGGAACTAAAGAGAGTCCCCGCGCTAACCGAGTCCGGGGACTGCCTCCTTGCTCTGCCCCTCTGATGGGCAGGGGAGGTTACTCCTGTTGTATGAGTGCAATGCCAGGGCTTCCTGAGTCGTAACACAGCCAGAGGGGCAGGGAGATAGACGAGGGTCTGGCAGTCCATTCCGGGCTGCGTCTCTGCTCCCGCTGTCCACTGTCCTCTGTTTCACATCGTTCTGCTCTGACTCCCACTCACTGGGCTGCGCCTTGCACTTTCCTTCTGAAATCTCTGCGACGGATCGATGGCGATCTTTGCTGCCCGTCCTTCGGGAATTACGACAACTTGTGAAAATTAACGAGTTATTCCTGGAGAGCAGTTTAACTTCGCAAATGAAAAGCAGAGAAGTGGGTCAAGTATAGTTAACACAGCCATTGCACTTGATAACGTCCTTTCCAATTATGTTCTTCAAAAGTGGGCGTGAATGTTTTCAATTTAATAATTCAACCCAACTCTATATATTGAGTGCCTCTTATAAAAAATGTAAAAAAAGAATTAAGACTCCACCTTTGCCCCTCAGTTGGTAAATTGAACTACTTTCAATTTTTATTTGTGTACTCCCAAAGGGACCTGTTTGTCTGATTGCATCTATCAATGAACATTTGTATCTCTAAATAGATCCTGGTCAAGTCTCCCATGTATACCCCACAGAGAGGTTAGAAAGAAATTAGATTTTTAGCATCTGATGATTTGGATCTAGTAAGGATTTCTAAATACTTGAAGCGTGTGTGTGTATGTGTGTGTGTGGGGGTCTTCATTTATCCTATTTGCTGGCTAATAGGGTGAAACAGGAGAGGGATAAAGGAATGTGTAGAGAGGGCTGTCTGTTAACATTTGGTGAGCTACTGTCCTCGGCAAGAAGAACTGGTCATTTTTCACATTGCTCCATTTCCTCTGCTAACCGTTCACCCAAGCCTTTGCTGGGATTTGAAGCTTATCCTATTATTTAAAGATTGAAATCAGGATTTTAGGTTGAAGCATCAAGTTTACTTTCAGCCTCAGTCTCTAATAGGGTTTAAATTGCTTAACTAGAGATAGTTTCTAATTTGATACTTCACTCCAAATCTCCGTGCTGGGTTACAGACCTATTTTAGCTGGCTCCCTTTTCTTCTGAGGCAGATAAAGCTGAGATTGCAACATTATAAGCAGTTCAACCAATCATTATGTATAAACCTCAGCCCATTTATATAATTCAATCCTTCTGGTAGTAATGACATGGAAGATGCAAATAGGGAAGATCACAAGCCTGTCGAAGTCCTAAATCATCTGTGGCATCGGGGCCACAGAACCTCTCTCCTCGGAAGTAAAATAGTTGCTCTAATGGTGAGCAAATGCCCTCCTTCAGATCAGTATTTCAAGAAGGTGGAGTGTACGTGTCTTATACAAACGTCTATAATCGCTTTAGAAGATAATTATCGCAGTAGGCTGGGAAGCAGGAACACAAAAACGATTGAGACTGTCTGGAAGATCGCGCTGCACGTCTCAAGAGAAGCAGTGAGTGTTCAGGCCTGGGACCCTTATCCCAACTGTGAAATAGCACAGCCCGTGCGAAGAAAAGACCGGCTAATTTTCCAGCATAACATGGTATTTTATTTCACCATAGTGGACTGCTGGGAACTCTCGGGAGGCCCTGGCAGCTGCGTCTCGTCTTTAGTATGAAGCCTGGGGGAAGAGAAAGAGAGAGAGAGACTCATAATTCACCAGAGGCACAGCCATAAGAAAACCATTCTGAGTAACTGAATCAGACACCGAGGGGGAGCTGCTATTTCATGCCTAAGCCAAGAATGCTTTTTGTCTGTCCTTCTCTCCTTATCGGCTATGTGTCCTCATGAAAAGATCATTGAGGGATGATGGAACGGATGCATCAGAGCCGGCTTCTGTTTCTTTCCTTCTCTTTCCCCAATTGCTGCTGTCCTGTTTAAAAGACTCTTTGTTAACGGCTGAAACAGCAGATGCAGCTCAGATATCGTCCGTCATGTTTTCTGGAGGTGGGATTTTGTCTCGAATGGGTCTAACATCACATTTGTGTTGAAAGTAGTTCTACTGCTGATCCAGATCTTCTAGGAAGTTGAGAGACCCATAGAAAAGTAGTATTTTACATGTTTCTCTTTAAAATGATGTAGGTATGGGAAGAATTGATAGTCGGTGAAATGATACACAGAAGAAATGAACATAAAATGGCATTATGGGCTAGGGTGAATCGGGGGAGGCCTTGTGGGAGAGGTTAGGTTAATAGAAAGTGCTAGATAAATATGAGTAAAGGCGTGGAGACAGGAATGGGCTTAGTGGAGGCAAAAGTAAGAAGACTTATCAGGTACATAAAATTAGAAGTAGGGAGAAGAAAAAGGCGGTCAGGTGCTACAGAGACTAAAAATTAGGTTTAAGATTTTATATTATTTCAATAATTCGTTGCTATTCATGTTCATATTTGTGAAAAATGTTTTAAATAGAGATCATAAAAAGGAAAATCATTTACAATCCTGCTAGTCATAGAATCATGATGGTGAACATTCCAGTACATTTTCTTTCAGAAATTTTGTCTACAAATTCATTGTGCTCGTTTTAAATCCCTTGGAGGAAGATCCTGAACCAAGGATTCAAATGCAGGAGGTTTATTTAGGAGATGATTCCAAGGAAACACTAGTAGGGGAGTTGGGAGTAGTCAGGAAAGGAAGGAAGCCCCAAAAAGGACACGGTCTCGGATGCGTCAATCGGAATGCAGTCATGTGGGCGGCTCAGGATTATCCCACGGACTGCAGAGGAAGTCAGTCGAGAGTTGATTGGGTGTGGGCATTAACTCTCTGAATGGGTCTCGCTGGTCTAGAAAAAGAACCCTAAGCGATGTTGTAGGTATTTGCAGCAAAGAGCCCTCAGTGTGTATTGGGGATATGGGTGCTACATGAATATACCTAAATTATATTTTTATTTATAAAAATAGCTTTCTGTACGTTAGGCTTTTTGCTATGTGTTTCACTTGCGTTAGTTCATATAATGCTCACAGAAGCCCTGTAAGATGGGTATCGCTCTCATCCCCAAAGGGTTAGAGTCTGGGATTAAAGGCTGGTAGAAGTAGATATGAGTGTCATACTCCCTGAGATTAAATATATGACATCACAAAGAAATGATGCACTTAAAGTTTTGATCATAGCCTTATTCACCCAGCTCCTCTCTTCTGCACATTTTCTCTTTTTTCTGTCAACATAGTTTTTCCTTTGAAACTGCAAAAATCTTCTCTGTTTTCAGAGATATTTGTTAGAAAACAAAACAAGAACTTGAGACATAAAGGATCTGTAAAGGACGCCTATCACTCGTGTCTGCTCAGCATCTCCTTCTCATCTTCTTCTGGCACACCTTATTTCATCTGGGAGAAATGATCCGCCTTTGCTCCTTGTAGGTTTAATGGGCTGCCGACTAGTCTTCAGTCTACAGGGGTGAGCATGAGATCCAGACTCAGCCAACCTTAATCTCCATCTGAGCCTCGGTGATTAGCTAGAAATGTGTTTATGCATCAAGCTGAGCTAATCAGAGTCTTTCCCTGGGAAAAGACTTTGGGAGAAGGAAGGTGATGTCATTCGACTGAGATGATATAACCAGAAATTTCTGAACTATGCTCCTCTTCTCTTTATCTATTTCTATCTCTGCTCTGGTTACATTAAGATTTTATATTATTTCAATAATTAGTTGCTATTCATGTTCATATTTGTGAAAAGCCTATTGGCGTAGAAGAGAATGTAACCAGAGCAGAGATAGAGATAGATAAAGAGATACAGATAGAAATAGAAATAGAGAGAGAGAGCGAGCTGACTGCGTCGCTAAGTCTCTGCATTCCCCTGAGGTCTACTCCTCCTGGACTTCCCACCGCATGAACCAAATAAACAATAAACCAATAAACATGAACCTTACTCCTTTCTTCCATCCTTCCTTCTTTCTTTCATCCTTGTTTATTTACTTGTTTATCTGTTCATTTGTTTGTTTATAGCTGGTTTGACTTGAGTTTTTATTTCCTACAACCGCAGAGTCTTGACTAATTCAGAACCTAGTGCATTCTGACAAAGTTTGTTTGTGACCTTTAAATTATATATTGGTGTAAGAGAGCAGGGAGGTGGAGAGAATCAATTATGATAGGACGGGAATGACTTTCTTCCGTCCTTCACAGTGTTATTTGCCTCCATGGTTCCCAGATTGATTCTAACTCTCTGAGGCATAAAGGATGCATTTGCCTTCAGGAAGTATTGAATTGCAGTGGAGACATGGAGCATAGTTTCCTATTGACTGCCGCCTTCGCCTTCAGCTAGTGATGGCATTTGTCAATAGCAAGTGAACCGATTGGGACGATCTGGTTTTTCCCTCCTACTCTTGCATCTCAAGGACATGGAGAACTCCGGTTTTAGGGGACATAAACTGATGGTTCTGTGAGCTCTAACCCTGGCTTAAGCAGTTTTTTGCTTGTGTGATCCTTCAAAGATTGAGCAGATCTAAGATGCAGATCGCAACATGCTTTTATTCATCTGGAAGCTATAAGACATCTTTGAAACGATAGCTGCCATTTATTAAGCACTTACTGTATGCGGGCATTGCACTTAGGCTTTGTGTATGCTATCGTAATGTAGATGTTATCCCACGATGTCTCTGTTAGATCAGTGTGGGCGCTCCAGAGCCAAGATCGCCCCTTAGAGTTCTTGAGTTGGGTGGAAACGGTCAGGCCCTCGTACACCAGCCTTGCTCAGTCATCGGCTGGGGTTGTCCCAAGAGGAGCGTAACCTATGTGGAAAGCTGAGGGAGACCCAGATGAATCTCAGCCAGCCACGTTTCTCCCAGCCGGGTGGTGAGGCCTTCCTTAAAGGGAATAGTTGAGCATCACATTTCCATGTCTGCCACCTCACTCAACTCAAGTCATCCAATAGAGTATTATAGTGCTACGAAAATGTCCCCTGTGAACAACAAGGGAACACACTGAAATACTACTGGTTTGGTGGCCTCATCAGTCCATCAGTGTCACGAAAGAGGCATTGTTCTAGATCAGGATTTCTCATCCTTTCCTTTCGCTATTGCCCAGACTCCCACCCCAGGAGCATGTTTAGACATCCTCCCCACCCCCAATTGTGTCCTCATTGTGAAAGTTTAATATCAGAGTTACACTGTTGTCGACGTATGAAATGTCCAAACCTGTAGAGAATTTCTATAAGAGTTTATTTGAGCCCAACTGACAACAGGCTGGGAAGCAAGATCTCAAATACTTAAGAGAATGACAGTTTTACAAGTTCTTTTATGCATTTGGAATTAAGGAGGGAATGTGAGGAAGACTCCAGGAAGGTGGGAGAAAGGAAGGCAGGGACTGGATTAGAGGATAGTTAAGGTTCTGTGCTCTCCTGAGCGTGGTTCCACTTCCGAGGGGTCTGAAAAAGAGGCATTTCCCAGGTGTGTTGATCTAGATGCACAGAGAAACAATGGACAGGGCTGGCTCAAGACAAAGATAACCTTTTACTCAAAAGTTATAGGCCTGGACATGACTACCCAGCATGACCTGCCTGGTTAGGAATTGATGACAGATCACCCTGTGAGGTTGCTTTTGGTTAGATTCATTACGAGAACCCCTTATTCATCTACATTGTGTATCTATATATTTACAATATGTATATCTGTGCTTGGTACATAAAAAGAGTAAGATTTTTTTTCATCCCTCAGTAACCAATTTTCACTCTCTTAGGGACCATATTAGTCCTATTAAGAGTCCGTATTCTAGATTAAATGACATTTAAGGGATTTAACAACCAAATGTAATATACGGCCCAGGATTGGATCCCAGATTGGATAAACCAGCTTTAAAGGGCATTTGAGGGATCTGTGAAAAATTTCAATATGGACTAGATACTTTTGTTAGGTGTGACAGTGCTATTTTAGTTGTATAGGAAAACATTCTTATTTTTACAGATGCATATGGAAGTAGAAAACAAGAAAGAAATATTGACATGGTAAAGACACCTTTATTTATTATTAATCAAGTTTCCTTAGATGTATGGGATTCCCTTTCTTTGCCTGTCTTACACCTATTTATGTTAACAGTGAAGTTTGGCATTAGAAGGGGAATAATTTGCCTTCATGTGGAAGCTCTGGATTTGGGACAGCTGAATACTATGTTAGTGATGCCGAATCTCTTAAGTGAAATGTCTTTTTAAGACAAGCCCATTTTGTGAGAAACATTGGATGAAACTATAAAATTTTTACATGATTTCTTTAAAATTTGGATATTTTATTCATTGGGAGGTTAAAACTTATTTTATCAGTGTCTTGAAGTATTCATCCAATTATAATTCATCATCTTACAATGAAAAATTTTAGAAGACAACATAAAATATGTGAGAAGTTACAGACTTTTAAAAAATTCTTTTGGGGGTTATGTAAGCAATATATTTAAAGATTACTGGGCTAAGATAATACATTTCAAGGAAAGGGGATCCTCTCTTTTGCATCTTTCTAGTCTCTTTCCTTCTCAAGAGCCGATGGCTAATTATAGGCACATAATGCATTTCAGCAGGATTCCAGGCAAAATGGCAGGCCTTTGCTATTGTCATTGAGAACCATTTTTATTTCAATAACATTTTTTTCTTAGTGGTAGATTTCCATTGCCACAAAGCTACAAGCACATCAGTAGGACTCAAGAATCTTATATAAAGCTACAACTGCCTCCTGCAACTTTTCTCCCTGTAGTTTACAAACCCAACCTTCAGTTTTCACAGACCTCCTTCCTGTTTGTTGAAGGGCGAGTAAGAAATCATTCCAAATGGGAAAGAGGTCTCTTTTGTTGTCTCCAACCATTGTTAATTGAAAAGTCAAATGTGAGGGACCGTATGGTTTTTCAGACAGGATGAATCGCTGGCGTGTTGCTTTTTGAGGGGGTTCTAAATCATTTCACATGGCACATGTTTAAACCAAAGCCCTCCCATAAGGCTGAAGCATCTGGCGTGATACATGTTCTTCCAGATTTCTTGAGAGTCTGAGCTTCCCAAGGCACGTCGTGACCCACCTTTTGGGGTGTCTTTCCTACTTAACTTGCTGGCGTGTCTCCCTGTCTGGTCCTGTGCATCATTCTCCTTCCTGCCGACTTTGATTGTCTCGTCTTGGCCTCAGCTTGGAAATTCCAAAGAGGAATGTTCTACCAGTTTTCAGGCCAGGAGTGAAATTCT
This sequence comes from Pteropus medius, assembly GCF_902729225.1. Taxonomy (NCBI): domain Eukaryota; kingdom Metazoa; phylum Chordata; class Mammalia; order Chiroptera; family Pteropodidae; genus Pteropus; species Pteropus medius. The sequence continues at coordinate 19,828,619 of NW_024342467.1, read as the reverse complement.
AACAAGATCTGTTTGTTGCTACAGAGTCTGCGATTCTTAGAAGATGATTACAATCAGCTGTCAGGATTTAGATGGGATACACTCCTCAAATCTCAAGCCCACACCTATCTCTCAACTCTAGGCCATTGTTTCCAACTGTTTGGTAAGCATATTTTGTGTGTGTGTGAAAACTCACTGTGATGTCAAACTCAAGATGTCCACGATGGAAGCGCTGTGCTTTCCCTTGAACACTTCTTGCATGGGGGGCTCTACCGGATAAGCTTCCTGTAATGCTGTTCTGATCCTCTCACACACTCTTGCTCAAAAGCCTCCGGTGGTTCACCATTGTCAGCTCCTCTCACACACTCTTGCTCAAAAGTCTTCGGTGGTTCACCATTGTCAGCAACATAAAATACAAATTCTTTTCCTGACGTTCTAGGTCCTGTTACTCCAGTTAGGCCAGTCCAGTTAATATTGCCCAAGCAAACTTTCTACTTCATTCTATTAGGTTTTTGGCCACATGTTCCGCATTCTGGAATGTTCTGTCTACTGTTTTTCTATTTATTGTTTCTACAAAGATGTCTATTGCTGTTTAAATTTAACTCAGATATCTGGGTGGCTTTCCCCTCATTTCCTTGAGGTCTTCTCAAAAGTCACCACATGAGTAAGGCTTTTCTTTAACACTAAAACTGATATTACAACAAGTCACCCCTGGCTGTCCGCCACTTCCTGTCCCTGTTCCCTGCTTTATTTGTCTCCATAGCCCTTATAGCTGCACCTTATTTATTCATGTGTTGTCCATCTGCCTCCACGGGGGCAGGGATTTTTGTTAGTGTTGTTCACTATCGTACCCTCAGCAACTAGAAAAGAGCCTGGCACGTGACAAGCATACGATAAATATTTATGAATTAAGTAAGGGCATGAATGAGCTCTGAAAATATTTGAGGGCATTTAGCATGTGTCTGACGCTCTCCTGGGTCCTGTAGCGGTGGATATGAACCAAATGGGGTTCTTTTAGAGAAAGATGTTAATTGCGAAAAATGAAACCAAGTTGAAGTGGGGCGTGGTATAGGAAAGAAAAGAATTAATATCATCGAGCTCCTATTATGTATAAGGTACATTTACATATCTGGTCTCATATAAACCTCACAGTGATATAATCCGGTAGGTTTTATTATTCTCCATTTTGAAGGTAAGAAAACTGAAGTTCAGGAAAGTTAAGCAATTTCTGCTAAGATTGCATGCTAACAGGTGGTTAAAATGAGAAGGCACTTAAACCCAGGTCTCCTCGTGTATAACTCAGTACACTTTGCACTATACTACGTTGCCTGTCAAGTCATTAGGGAGCAAATATATCTAGTTCAGCCTGAGGAAGGCATCATGGGGTAGGTGCTATTTGAGTGATTAATGAGAAGTTCATCAAAGCATAGAAATGATGGCAGGGTAGTCACCTTCTGTATAAACTTCCTAGCCTACTACAGCTCACGGGCTTTTCCCTCGTTACCTTTTATTCCCTTCTGTAATATTCATTCGATAAATATTTATTAAATACTTTGCTATGTGACAAGCAAAGTTCTATACTCTGGTGCTATAGTAGTGAATAGAACAACAGCCCTGTCTCTATGGAGATTTCATTCTCTAAATTTTTTGTGTGACATTGGTAGAAAACAGGATATTTCAGATTTCGAGAGCTCAGATTAGAATTATGGCTTCATCATAGTCTTGCTAAGGACCTTGGAGAGGTCATTTAAACTTTCTGAATTTCAATTTCTATATTTGGAATAGGAATAACTACCCATCTCACCCAAATATGGTATTGTGAGGTTCAAGTAAGATGAAACTACTTTGAACCATGAAGCAGTAGATATTGTGTTTTATTAAATCTAACGTGCCACTGATTTTAAGAAACACTATTATCTTATGTCCCATTGAGAAAGAAAAATTCCACCAATTATGACATGCCATTAATTGCAAGGCCCATTCTGATTTAGAAGAGCTAAAATGTGGGAAAAAATTATGCATTTTTGAATTGTTGAAATGTGATATAAGAATGCTATTATCACCATTTCTGTACCCGTTCAGAGAGGAATGGATTTAGCAAGATACATTGGATAGATCAGTAAGACAAGTAATACAGTATTTCTTAGAGGTTTTCAAGGATCTTTCTATCTTTGGATACATTTTTTTTTTCTGAATAAAATCAAATCATTGCAGCCGTTTTCTATGTTGTAGAATTTTAAAGCTCAGTCAAACTCTATTTTCCCTTGAAGAGCTCCACCATACTAGTCCCAGAGAACTACCTGTAGACTGTTATAAGAGAGATAAATGAGTTTCTTACTTATTAAGAGGTAAATTCTCTGTGCCAATTCCTTTCCCTAACTCTTAATAGAATCCATTGCACAATGCCCTCTCCGTGAAAACTTGTCAGTATCAGGAAAAGTGGTGCTTTACTAGAACAATTATTTTTACTTATACAGGCATTGGTAATCATTAACTGAGAAATCCTCTCTCTCTCTCTCTCTCTCTCTCTCTCTCTCTATCTCTCTCTCTCTCTCTCTCTCTTTCTCCCTTCCTTCCCACTCCCTCTTCCCCTGTGTCTCCTCACCCCAGCCCCCTCTCTTGCTTTGGCTCATAGGGAACTCAACTCCAGATCTGAAGTTCTTTATCATGTACCAACTTCAGTTTGACCCGTTTTGTCTGACCTTCACTTTTCCCTTTTCTTAAATCCTAACATTTTTTTCCAACATTTCATTATAAAAATTTTCAAATATCCAGAAAAGATGACAGAATTTTATAGTTAACCCTCATATACCCACCGTCTAGAGTCCACAATTAACTTTTCCTATACTTGCTTTATTAGATATCTATCCCTTTTTTCAATTATTTTTGATATATTTCAAAGTAAATTGCAAACATCTATACACTTCACCCCTATGTGTTTGAGTGTGCATATCATTAACTAAAGTTCAATATTTGGTTGTAGTTCCTTTTTATTTTTTAGTGAGATAAACTGACATACAACAAAGTGCACACACCTCAAGTGTACCATTCAATGATCTTTGGCAAATGGATACGTTTGTGTAACACGAATCCTTGTCGAGCCACAGAATATTCCCATAGGTCCGGCCCGTTCCTTCATGATGCTCCTTGCATCCCACACCCTCCCAGGCAACAACTACTGTTCGGTTATTTTTCTCTCCAACCATAATTAGTTTTGCCTGTTCTAGAACTTCGTAGAAATGGAATCACACAGTATGTACTCTTACATAAGTCATCCTTCACTCGGCGTAATGTTTTAAAGGTCCGTCCACACTGTTTTGTGTTTCAGAATTTGTTCTTTACATTGCTGGACAGGATTCCGTTTTATAGCTGCACCTCCATTCATTTAGCAGTTAAAGCCGCTGTGGACGTTTCGTACAAGTCTCCTTATGGGAATGCTGTCATAGCTCTTGGCTTCACACCTGGGAGGTTGCCGGGCTGCAGGGCAGACACATGCTTAGTTTCACGAGACCTTTTCCCGAAGTGATTGTATCACTAGCGGTGCACGTTTAGGTTCCATGGTCTCCCATCATTTAGTGCTGTCGGTCTTTTATAAGCTTTAGCCATTCGTGAGGGTAGTAGTATCTCATTGCATTTCCCTGATGATTAATGATATTGAGCATTTTTTAAACGGATTATGAGCCATTTATGTATCTTCCTTTGTGAAGTGTCTATGTCAATTCAAATTGAGTTGTTTTTTTATTTTTGAGGTATACGAGTTCTTTACATAATCTAGATGCTAGTTCTTTGTCAGATATATGTCTAACAATATTTTATATCGGTCTGTGGAATGCTTCTGTGTTTCATTAATACTGCCTTTTTATGAGCAAAAATTTTAAATTTTTGTATAACATAATTTATACATTTTTAAGTGATTATTGTTTTTTGTATCCTAAGAAACCTTCGCTTATCCCAAGTTCTAAAGATTCCCCTCTAGGTTCTCCCAGAAGCTTTATAGTTTTCATTTTATATTTAGGTCTGTGATCCCTCTTAGATTATTTTTTTGTGTAATAAATTAAATTGTGTAAAGTAGGGGTCAAGATTCATAGTTTTTCCATTTGGGTATGCAATACTTAATCTAATTTTTTTAAAAATCTTATATCATTTTTGTAAGACCCCTCAAATATTTTTTTGAGAACAAGCAATAAATGCATTCTGCCTAAGGGCCAGGGGACACTCTCATGAGTCCCCTTACAGCTTTGCGATAGATAAGATCCCCTCAACAGGGTCATATTCAAGTATGATTCCCCACCCATCCTTCAAAGAAAAGATGCTCTGTGTTCTCTTTAACCTTGGGCTTGTTATTCACTTTCTTGCCTCTCCAGGAGTGGTGAAAGGCTGCTGTGCACTTGCTTGCCCATGATGGTTAGTTCGTTCCTACCTGGTGTCTTGGGGATGGGGATGAGATAGGAAGATGCTTAGGAGGGTTGTCTGTTGGGTCTGGAGTGAGCTCAGTGGGTTTCTATAGGCCTCCAGGGCTCATCTTCAGCACTTAGGAAGGAATTGGTGTAAGACTACCATGAGATCTAGAGACAGAGCAAAGCTTTGCTCTGGTTCTTTTGATAAATTTTGTTCTGTTTTCTCACTTCTGAATGAGAAACATACTATCTCTTCTACATAATATAAATGTCTTAGCGAGAACGTGGCATGGCATGATGCTAAGGGAAGCCTTTCCTTTATTCCCTTCAGATGGATGTATGTAGTATGTATTTATATATTTTATTTATAAAAGTGATTTTCTTCATAAAAGTAACATAAGCTCATTGTAGAAAATGTTGATAATACAAATAATGTATAAAGAAGAAAGCACAAACCAGCTATAATGTAAGCCATGGTGACATTTTTAATTCATTTTGACTTTGAATCTCTGCTTTGCCTCTTCCCAGCTTGACACCTCTTTGAGTGTCACGCCTATCTGGGAAATGGGGAGAACCTCCTCCACGGACAAGCTGTAGAAACGAAAGATGACGTATGTAAAATCTTTGGCAAATAACAGATCCTTAATAAATATACATTCGCTAAATGATGCTATCGAAGGGTGTAGGCAGTGAGCGGGTGATGGGGAAAAAAATCTCAGTTTCTCCTCCCACCCATATTAAATTCTGTTATTAAATTCCTTTAAAGCAGGCAAAACTAGAGGGACAGAAAACAAAACAGTGGTTGCCAGGAGCTAAGGGCGAGGGAGGGGTTGATTACAAAGGGGCAAGAAGGGATTTGGGGATGATGAAACTATTCTATACTTCTGTGATGGTAACTACGGAACTGTATGTGATGTTTAAAACTCATAGAACTATACACAAAGAGGCTAAATTTTATTGTATATAAATTATACTTCAATAAACTTGACTTTTAAAAATATTTCTTTAAAACAAAGTCTTAAATTTCTTCACTGATTTTAGACGAGTTCTTCCAGCTCCTTTGAGCCTTTCCGCTCCAGTTTATCTCTTTTCTAGACTCTTGAGGTTTTTTACCTTCCCGATGGTGTTCTGAAAGCTCGTTTCGCTCTCCTGTTCTTTGTCATACTGGATTCTTTGTTCCCTGTCCCCCAACTTTGCTGCATATTTTATTTCCCTCTTTTGAATTGACACTCTGTTGAGCTAGGCTCAGCTGCGCTTAACAAACAAAATGTAAGGCTGTTTCACTTGCTCTTTTCGTGCCAGCAGAGGTCTGATGGGGCAGCTAATTAATTACAGTGAGCGAGATAACAGAAAAGCTGATCCTGTGTCCTTGTGTCGGTGGTTAAAAAAAGTCCTTCTAAATCATCTAGATTGTTCCTTCTATTATGAGCAAAGGACTTGGAACAAATTCTCTGCTGAAAAATAAGTGTCGCACAAGCTCACAGTGGAACCCATTATGGCCACTTGCTGCGACTCCTCAGTGACTTGAGGTATACGCCGATCAGGACTGTCCTGAATTTTCCAGGACAGTCTGGGTTTCGAATATGCCATGCCACGTTCTCTCTGAGACATTTATATTCTGTAGAAGTGACAGTATGTTTTGATTGTGGTTCATAATGTATAGTTGCCATACTCATAAGTTAAATTTACTCATTCGTTCTTTATTTTCCCATTCTGCAGTTACTTAATGAGACTGGGTTCTCTAGGAGGCTCTGGAAAAAGAGAGATTAATAAAATCATTCTTGAAAAGCTAATGTTTTTCAGTCTGGCGGATGGACAGGCTAACAAATACACACAGGAAAAGGCCAGCGATAAGGCCTTTAAATTTTATTGTATATGTGTAGATATTTTAATTTTATAAGTAACAGATTCATTTTGTGACACTGTTATTAGGAAGATTTCATTAGACGATTATCTCTAAAAAATGCCGTATTTATGTAAATGTCCAACGTTGCTTATATTTATGTATTTGTTATAGGAGAGATTGCGCTCTGTTCCTGACGCTTTTGCTAGTGTGTCTTTTGGTTAGGAATCTTCCTCTGACTGGCTCGACTACATCGCAGTTATTTCCACTAAGGGCTGGTGTGTCCTGTGTCCGCCAAGTGCCAGGTAATTTGCACACACTCTTTCCTTCGCTCTTTCAACTCAGCGCAGTAGGCATTGTTCTCCCCATGTGATAGACTGGCTGGAAAGTGAGTGATAGAGAGGGGGAGTGACTTGTCTGGTGCCACTAGACGACTGGAGGCGGAGGGGAGATCTCATCTAATCTGCCTCTGCCTGACTGAAGGCCCTGTGCTCGCCTCCGAGCCACACAGCCCTTCTTTGTTGGGGTGCTTTTAACTGCGTATCTGGCGTGCATTTACTTAGGTCTCCCTGGCTACCGGAAAGGATAGCGAGAAAGGAGGAAGTCATTAGGATGTAGCACCTGCCAAAGCAACTCTGGTCATCCAACACTCTCGCTGCAGCCAGAGTGAGCCCTTTAAATGCCAACTGGGAGATTTCTCTCCACTCCTCAGACCCTCCCTGGGCTCCCATTGGTTTTAGGCATGCCAGCCCGGTCTCTTTTTCCAGCCCCACGGAGCCATACACTCCCCCATCCTCATCTAGAACTGCCGCAGCCATGCTGGCCTTTGTTTTTTTTTTTTAATGCTTTTTCTCCCTCCTGCAGCTCTGTCCTGTCCTGGGCCTTTGCTCCTGCAGCTCTTCTGCCCAGAAGACTCCCGCAAGGCCTCCCGCCTTCTCCCCACCCGTTAACTCTGCTCTGGTTCTCAGCGCTCTGCGGCTGGCCCCTTCTGAAAGCCTGTTCTGCTGCACCAACCCTCGCCGCATACACCTGTGTTTGCACCCGCGTCACCCCTTCATGGAGGCCATCATCAGGCTGTCGTTTACAGATAGCTGCAATCTGATTCTGTGACAATGTCTCCTCCAGGAGTCAGTTCTAGAAAGGCATGGATGCCACGGCTTTTGCTTACCATTGTTCTAGCCCTCAGCACTGTATGGGTGGGCAAAAAGTGGGCACCGAAAAATAACTATTGAAGGAACAAGTCTTTCAGCTTTCCCTGTCACCTGCGCTAGATTAGGACCCCTCATCCTACACCCTCTGCAGGACCCCAAACTTGCCCCCTGCACTCCTGTAGTTACAGACGTGGCTGCTTGTCGGATTATTAGTGTTTCCCTGGAGGGCGCTGTCAGGGCAGGGACCTTGTTCACTTTGCTCACCATCGTGAGCTTAGCGCGGAGCCTGGACAGGGCATGACGTCAGTGGCACAGTGCTGTTGGTGGACAAGCTCGGGGCCTAGTGACTGAAAAGCCAGTGACTCAGAAGTCTGAGTGTCTCATTATCAACTAATTCAAATGTACGAATTCAACAAATCACCTAGCAACGGTATCAGCACCTTCTAGGCTGAATGAGACATTATGTCTACAAACAGTGCCCGAAGGAGCCCGTCGCACTGGCCCGAAGCCCCTTCCTGGGATGGCTTCGGCTCTCTGGCCCGTGAAGTCCCTGAGTTCCGCTCTAGGCGGAGGCAGACTTTCTGTGAGAAGCTGAAGGCTCAGGAGCCGTCATTCGTAGCAAACCTCCGGGGCCTTGGGAGGGGTCCTAGCAATGTGTGCACAGGACCATGGGTTTGTGAAAAATTAGCAAAAGTATTTAAAATCAATTAGTTAAGGCCTTGTCCCTCTCCGCTCTGACTTACCTTCTGTCACCTGGTCGGGGGATGAGAGCGGCCGTGGGTATCTTGGGGGTCTGGCTATGGGGAAGTCGAGGTGGGGCCACATTGAGCTTGGTTTTAGTGGGATCTGTTCGTGTGATTTTCAGATACTTCTATAGTTAGGTCATGGCTAGCTGTCCCACTGCCTGAGTGGCTTCTGGGAATACCCCCACTGTGACAGTTTACCTGGTCTTGCAACACCAAAGTGTGGGCTAGTATCAAAAAGGTTCCTTCTGAGAATCACTTGCTTTGGCGCTGAAGGCTGTGGGCTTCCCTATACTTCCTGATTTCCTGAAAATGGCCCTTTGACCTTTGCTCTCCTGGTCTATCCACTGGTGATGTCCACCTCTATCTTCCTATGTCACCATCCTTTCTGCAGTAGCCTGGGACACCGGCAGGGGCTTTCCCTCCTGGCTTCGACTAGGCTACAACAGTTCTGCCGGAGGCACCAGTACAACCTTCACGGCGCAGCCGTCTCTCTGGGAGCCTTCCGTCCCCGTCACACCACCTTTCCTCCCTCATCCTTCTGATATGTCCCGTGGGACCAACACGCCAAAGCAGTGCACTGTTCTCTCCCCAAGACTCATGACAAACCCCCAAAACTGGGCCCTGGGAAAACAGACCATTCGTAAGAGTAAGAAAAGGCAGACAGGGCGAGCAGGAGGCAGAGAGAGAAGGAAAGGGGAAGAAGGTAAGAGCAGGGGGATGAAGGAAGATGATGACGATGATGACGGTGGTGGGCGGATGGCTGAGAAAAATGCCAAGCAGAGAGAGAACCAAGTCGAGATCTTTCCTTGCCAGACATGTGCGTGTGGGTTCAGGTCACAGTAGGAGTCCGTGGGCACCCTTATCCAGAGTCGGTTTGTGTCAGGCACCAAGTCAAGGCTGTCACATGCTTTCTCTCTCATCTGGTTCATTGCAAATATTTCCTAACCAGCTTCCCAGTTTCCGCCTCGCCCTCCTAAGCCTGTTCTCAGTCCAGCAGCCCAGCGCTCCTCTTCAGATGTGAGTCAGAGACGCCGGCCCCTGATCTCATACTCTCTGACCTCATTTCCCACTGCTCTGTCCCCACCCTTCCCGCAGACTCTCTGCTCCTCAAAGTATAGACCCGCTCCTGCCCCAGGGCCTCTGCTCAGGTTGTTCCTTCTGTCCGGAGGGCTGTCCCCATGGGTGTCCCCCTGCTGCTATGTTACATCCAGCTGGTCACCTCCTCACTCAGGCTCTTCTGGTCATTCCATCTAGAACTGCGGTCCTCCCTGGTCCCCTTCCTTTCTAACATAATATGTGGTCTATTTATTTATTTTTGTCGCCTATTTTCTTCCATTAGAATGTAAGCTGTATACAAGGGCAGGAATTTTTGCTCGTTCTCTGCTGTATCTCTCTTTTCGAGACTAGTACCTGGCACGTGGTGGGAGTGTCTCCAATGTTTGTCGAAAGAATGACCTCGTGAGGTAGGTGCTATTATTAAGTACCTTCTATAGCTGATAAAACTTGTGCAAAGTAGTTTGCCCAGGGTCACATGATGAAATGAAAAAGCAAGTGTTAAACCCGGCCCCGTCTGTTTCAAAAGCCTGTGCTCCTAAACGCGGCGCTGTAGTGTGGCCTTCCTCTTGCAACGAGGCGCCGAGCTCAGGACAAGGGGATGGTTTCTGCCATCAGCCTTCCTTGATAGTTAACCAGACCTCCAGGCCTGCAGATGACCGTAAGCTGCAAGGTGAGCGCGTTGACAGAAAGGGGTAAAGAACAGAATCGTAAAGCACACGCCCCGTGGGGAAGTGTAAGGACAGCTCTAAGTCCACTTGGTTAAAAGCAGGAACTTGAACTTGTCGAAGGCAACCTGTCTCGAGTAGAAAGGGGCTGCCTCCTTAGGGCAGGGTTACCTCCAAAGGGGCCAACACAGGCTCGGGGCACCAGCGAAGCTGGGGCACCAATAGAACGAGAAAAATGCTATATGGGTAATGGTTGGCTATTTGATATTTGCAAAAGCATAGGAAAGGTGTTATTGTAGGAAAAGACAGAAACTTGCTGGATTTTCTCCGGGGCCTGTGACTGATGACATTGTTTTCATACGAAACTACTCGTGGGGAGCTTGATCGGCTTTCCAGTGCGGAGCCTCTGAAGGTCGCCTGGCCCTGTTGATGGGGCCAGTGGACTCATTTATCTGTCATTTACTTTCCAACATAATATGTATGCGTGTGGTTTTTCACACATAATGGGAGGTAAATGGAGCAAGAACAGTTGCTTCGTAAATCCTTGAGGAATAATAGTGGTGTTTTGGGGAAGGTAGGGTTAATGCCGTTATTTTAAAATCGGAGCTGGAGGTCTGAAGAGCTCCTGTCCCTCCCTCTGCACCTTCTCTGATGTCATCTTTGTGAAGCCTCCTCTGTCCACTTCCCTGAGGTCCCCTCCCCCAGCACTACTCACTCCCTCTTCTGTGCTACAGATAGTATTTATCAAATCACATCATAATTACTCGTATTCAGTTCTGGTCCCCTGTGGGACTTAGAACGCCTGGAAGTCCATAGCTCATTCCTTACTGTGTTTTGTCCATCTTTGTATCTAGCACGGTCCCTGGAACATACTGCAGTTTCCAAAAATTTTCCAAAGGCAATTAAAGCCAGACTCTGGAGGCTAGAGGAGTTTCTAGGGAAAAGGTCTTCTTCGGTGAACTCCTTTATGAGATACGTTAGGTGCCTTGCTCTGTGTACAGAATAGGTTATATGAGAGCAGTTGCTTCTAGAGGTCCTTATTTCTCATCAGAACATCTCCGCTGGGCAGCTCCGTGACTCACGGCCTGAAGAGGAGGCATTGGTGCTCAGCTGTCCCCTAACACCTCCCTCGCTATGCCCCATGAAACGAGAAAAAACAGAAAATAGGCTTCTGTCCTTTGGGCTGCTGGGCCCCATCACTTCAATTGTCTGCGTTTTGGTTCCTCCTTTGGCACAGGTCATGAGCTGCAATGGGAGACCTCAGTTCCCTTCAAGCTTTCAGGTCTCTGACTCTTTGAGCTTACTCATGGGCAACCATCAGCCCGGAGGTCCGCTCTCTTCCACCCTCTGCAGAGCAGGTCAGGCCCAGTTACCCCGAAACCAGGCCTGCATCCACACGAGTCCATCAAGCTAATATTTTGTGACACGTCTTTCCTTTTGCTGGGAGTGCATTTCTCCTGCAATGCACTTGCCTTCTGCTGTCTACATCTGTGCTCTACTGCTGTGCTCCCGACTCTGCGAATCAAGCCTGCTCTCAATGGCCATTTTAACTAGATTTTGTTCCTATAAAAATGATGCAGTAAATTTAGAACGCTGAATATACCCTGATGCTACTTATGTATTTTATTTTAAACTGCACATGCTGGTTTTTTTGTCTGTTTGAGCTCAGATCTATTCTGCACCATACTCAGTCCCGGGCTTGCATCCCTGGGAACTATTTTCCTAGATGCCCTTACAGACCCAGACGAAGGGAGCCAGTGATGGAGAAAGAGAGAAGAGGAGCAGCCAGGTTCTCGCCCCACTCCTCTCTGCTTCTGATGCTGACTGGCAGCATCTTGCCCACGTTTCCGGCCTCTGCTATGCGACCCTTTCTGCATGGTTCCAGCTTTAGCCTGGAAGTGCAGCCATGGTTCCAGATCATTCCAGGTGGCCCCAGCACCAGGACTACGTAACACTGCTTTCTTCACTTTGTCCCCCTAGCCCGAGGGTTGAGGGACAAACCTGCGGTTCTCTGGCTTCTCAACTGTTTTGTCACCCACATTAAACTCCCTCTGCAACATCTAGCGTGGCTTCTGCTGTCTGATTGGACTCCGATTAAATACTCTGAATGTATGTGCTGTACCTTTTTAAAAATAGCTTTATTGTGGTATAATTTACATGTATAAGCCCATGACTTTCATATGTATGTATATGTGCTGTTTGAATTTGTTTTACAATGATTATATGTTCGCATGTTGCTTATATAATATTAAAAAATTAATAATTAAAAATATTAATAACAGGAGTATGACGAATGAAGCAAAATACCCGGTAATTTAGCTGGAGCCTGTAGGGAAAGGTCTGCAGCTGTCACTAACATTTATTCATCCAACAAATATTTTTTATTTACTATATGCCAGACGCTGAGGGTCTCTCTGAACAATGTGGGCATGATCCTGGCTCATATTATCTGCAGTAGTATAAATATGCAGTTTATATCAATATAAATATGCAGTTTATATCAATATTAACTAATTATAATTATTACGAAGACTTGAAAAGTGCAACGAAAGGCCTACCCTAGTCAGGGAAGGCTTCTCTGAGGAGGTAACTTACCAGCTGAGAACCAAAGGCTGAGCAGATAAAGCTTAGTTGCGGGAGAGAAATAGACAGAGTATGGGACGGTCAGGCTGGGCTGCCACTGCCTCCCTGGCTCCTGTTCTCTGAGTTTGCTGGGAGGTGCTTCTGCTCAGAACCCATGGTGGGTTCCACTTCCGGTCGCCCGCAAGCGTGCAGATTCTGTGGAAGTGCTGCAGCCCTGCCTCCCTCACTGTGGGACCCATTGTCTGTATCCCAGGTGGCTCTCACCAGGGAGAGAGGAAGCCAATGCCATGTGTCCTGTGCTAGTTGACAAGAATAGTTTGGAAGTGGCCCAAAAGCTAAAGACACCCTGGGGTCAGCAGTGGTACCGAAGTTACCCACGTCCATCAATCCCTCATCCTTTGATGGGAACAACTGACATTTTCCTCAGTCTTAAATAGAGTAGCATGCAAATGCCCAAGACAAGTCCTCCATTCATCTCCCATCCACATTTCCACTCCTAAGCTCTTCTTGAAGAAAATTGCTGAAACATGTAAAAAGCTACGCACGAAGTTTCATTCTTCCCAAGTTCTGTATTTTTCTTTGTGCTTAACCTAATTCAAATTTTTTTTTTTTTTTTGCCTGCGTCTCAGTCTTTCCAGTTCATAGACATTTGGCACTGGCTATACTCTTCTTCTTTTATTATAAGTCACCAGTCTCATTTTAACGTAAGCCACCAATTATTCTGGGAAATTAGGTTATGCATAAAGTGGCCCATTAATTGCAACGGCAGTTTCGTTACAGCATGTCCAGGTCTCCCAGACAGTAAAGTCGGGTTGCCTTTTCTTTTGATGTCCAAATTACAAAGGTAACAACAGGATCTTAGCTCGACCTCAGTGTCCTCCAGCTATTTCAGGCGTCCCGGACAGGATGTGTCAATCGTGCTTACCAGCCCACTGCTGTAACCACACAGGTACACCTGGTTCTCTCTCTCCAGCTCTGGCTCCTCAGGGTCTGCTTCCTGCAGGGCCACTTGGAAAGCGTCAGTGCTGTCACGGCCATCATGAAAGCTGAGCCGATGGAGCCAAGTCCACAGCCACTCCTCGGGCTTCCAAGCTCAGCAGGCTTCAGGTTGTCCCAGCAGAGTGGGATTTCGAGAGTGAGCAAGGAAAATGGCCCCTTTCTCCCAGCTCTGGGCTGTACTTTGTCACCTGGGATCTGAAGCAACGATGAGACTCACAAAGACTTCTGGTGAATAGTTTCCCTACTTTCTGGCCCTCACCCATCTAACCACTGGGGCTTAAAACCAAGTCCAAATAGCTAGGAGAGAAGAGACTCGGTCCCATCCCTCACGCCTTCCTGGTTCTCAGCCATCCAGCCACTGCGCCCAGGGCTACGCTCCAAGTCACAAAAGTTCCCAACCCTATCAATAGAGGCAGACACTCTCGTGTCTGTGGGGACGGTAGTTGTGCTGATGCTGACAGTCTAAAATTAGTACTTACTAGTTTTAATTCACTCGATAATCGAAATACCTAGTTTTAAGTAGATCGTGAAGAGAAATAGCCTATATCACAATGTCTTCCCCACAAAAAGACTGAATATATCTGCACATTTATGCCAAAAACATTGACAAAAACTGCTTAGGTGAGAACCCGCATATCATGGAAACTAAACGAGACTTCCTCCCCAGCTCTCATGCAGGGCTGGGGGAGGAGCTGCGGTTTCAGAGCAAGGCCTGTGGGCTAGCAATGCTCTCGCCTGTGTGAGGCCCAGCTTCGCCTCAAGATAGAGCCTGGGCTGTTTCCTGGTGAGACTTGCAACGCGGAGAATGGGTCAGGCTGGGACGCTGACTTTTTGAAGTGTCTGTCATTCTTTCACTTAGTATTCACTGTGTCCTCTTCTTCTTAAGGGCTTTGGGGATTTTTTTTTTTTTTAAGTATAAACCATTCTCTTTTAGAAGTTCACATTTTTTTTTTTAAATCGATTTTTTTGAGAATATTATGCTAAGTGAAGAAATTTAGACAGAGGAAGATAAATATAGTGTGTGAGCTCACATATATGTGGAATCTGAAAACCAGACTCATAGAACTAGAAACTAGATTGGTGGTTGCTGGTCACCAATGGGGGAAGCTGGTCACGGGGCACAAATTCTCAGTTATAAGATGAATGAGTTCTGGGGATGTCATGTACAGAGTGGTGACTGTAGTTAACAGCACTGTATTGTATATTTGAAAGTTGTTAAGAGAGTAGATTTCAAAAGTTCTCTCCACACACACACTCACGATGGTTACTATGTCAGGTGATGGATGTTGAGCTACCCCTATGATAAACATTTTGCAATATATACTTATAGCAAGTCATTATACTGTACACTTCAAACTTATGCAATACTCTATGTCAATTCTATCTCAACAAAGTGGGGGGAAATTGACTTTTTAGTAAGCCTGGCACTATTTCATTTACACTTGAGAATTCTCTCACATAATCCTCCTATGAGGTCAAATCTACTACTCGCTTGTTTTACTAATGAGGAAACTGAAACTTCGAGAGATTACATGACTCGCTCAAGGACATGGCAGAGTTGGGATTCAACACGCATAGCCAGATTCCAGAATCTCTGCTCTTATCTGATGCATCATTTCTCTCTACCCCTGCCCCCACCCCACTTCTGTTAAAAATCCTAGATTTATTGCCAATCAGGTCATCAGATTCTCCTCAGTACCTAGTGAAGACTGGTGGTTTAAACAACAGACATTTACTTTCTCACAGTTCTGAGACTGGCCCAAGGTGCCGGCAGCAGGGCTGGCATCTGGTGAGCACTCTCCTCTTGGGTGGCCAACGGTCTCCTGCTCACTGTGCGTTTGTAAGGCCTTTCCTCTGTGCTCAGGTACAGAGAGAAAGGGAGCAAGCTCTCGATGTCTCCTCCGACAAGGATACTAATCTTATCAGATCAGGCCCCACACTTAGGACCTCATTTAACCTTAATTACTTCCTTAAAGGCCCTGTGTCTAAATACAGCCACGCTGGGGGTTTAGGACTTCAACATATGAATTTTGCATAACACAAACATTCAAACCATAACAGGAGGCATTGTTGTTCTCCCCATTTTTCCCAAGTTGGTTGAGTAATTTGCCCGCAGTCATGGAGCTAGTCAATGGCGACACTGGAATGTGAACAACAGCATCATGCTCTTAACAACCATGCTGTCTCTCATCAAGTAGCCCGAGTCTTAATGCGACAGCTAACAACTTTAAACATGTCCTATAATTATCAGAGCTTTGCCATGCCTTTTTTTTTTTTTTTTTAAAGTTTCCTGCAAGGAAACAATCCCTCACTATTATTATTATTTTATTAGATATAGATTTTTATATTATCAAATTTCGAGAAATAATATGGAGTTGTTACCACAATCTAGCTCTTAAAATGCGTGCACATCTAAGTTCAACATAAAGTGAAAACTTCCTCTATTTCTAAGTTTCTCTCTCTATATAACTTGTAATTAATTGTATTTTAAAAGCTCTATTTCTTTTTAAGGATTTAAAGCTTTTTAATCCAAATTTCTGCTCAGAAAACTGGAGCACTAGAACTTGGTGACTTCTTATCCGGTATAAAGGTGAGCTGACATTGCTAACTGCATGTTCGTGGATTTGGTTTTGAGAACAGGTGATGTTGTCACGGTGTGGCACATTGAGTTCTGAAAAACGTATTTGAGAAACTAATTTTAAATTAATTAAATGGGAAGACACTTATACTCTAGGGTAAACTCAGTCAGGCGTAAGTAAACATGCCACCCTAGGTTAGGGCCAATTCGCATTACTTTAAAAAGGCTTCTCTCTCCTTCCCCTCCCCAATAAAACTTCAAATCAATAATAAGTAAGTTGTTATGGGTCTCAGGGTAAATAGAAAACAGAACAGGAAATGTCTATATAGATAAAGAAAGCCTGTAAAACATAGACGATGGTTGTAATTTTAAGAATTCCAATACAAATGGCATCAAGTTGAACTCTAATTTTAAAATAATAGAGGCTAAAATGCTTAAATGTTAGTCTTTAAGTGATTTTCCCCTCTTTTAATGGACTAATGTACATGTATCATGATCCTTTAATCTTCAGGCCATTATTATGAAAGTCACCTTAATATAGAAGAATCATTTTCTATGAAGGGTCAGAGGACCCTATGATAAAGAAACAATTGCTTTCAATGAATATTAACACGCACTTTCAGCTCCAAAGTATCACCTTTACAAGGGAAGAGGAAGAAGAGTTAAGAAAGAGGGAGAGACAAGAAGAAGTAGAAAGAAAGGGAAAAGGAGAAAAGACATAGAAGAGAAAGGAGGAAATAGACACACGAGAGAAAAGAATTCGTAAAAATGTTGGTTCTGTAGGTTTTGAAGGGGCTGTTTGTCAAGGTCATTTGCACAGTTCCTCCACGGGAGAGGAGCAACCGTCTTCTCCATCCTTTCGAAATTTAGATGAGCTCCTTAATGAGTTCACACAGCTCCCACTGTCCAGACAACCTTTGGCCTGTGAGACAGCAGGCCCTCCAGGTTTGGAGATGTAATACTCAGGCCTAATTTTAGCAGTAAGATTTCCATTGGGTCCCTAGTCCCCCCACCACTTACTCAAGCACAGGGATGGAGAAGGCATTCCCTGACCTGAGGGAGCCCATTTTGCCCACCACCTGCTGTCCCTGGGCTGGGGCTCTGCGAGGTCCCGTGGCCGTGGGCGTAGGTCCTGACAGAGGACCATGCATGTGGGGAGTATGGCAGACACAGAGAATGGCTGGGAGACATATCTTCAGCTCCCTTCCTTCCTTCTTGAGGCTATGGTCCAGCAACAATATGCCCTTCTAGGTTTTTATAATTTGGCAGTAGAGCAGGAAATTTTTAATTAAAATTAATTAATTTGATATTTATTGAGCACATACCATGTGAGAGGCTTCGGGGAAGATGTTAGAGTCCCTGCCTCCTTGAGATTCACACTGCAGTGGGGATGCAGTAAAAGTCCCTCATTTGTACCATAGCTTGTTCCCCTCCACCCACAGCAAATACGGTCACACCTTCCATTACACACTCTGATTCCTGGTCCCTCCCAGACTCTCCTCCTCCTGGCACCAACTCCAGCAGGCAAGAAGCTTTCCTTGTGCCCGGTCTGGTCTTCAGATCCCTAAACCCTGCCTCCAGTACCAAGGAGGTTTAGCCTATGCAACAATTAAGCAAAGAGTCAATGACAAATACTGCATTGGGTGCGATGCTTGTAGGTCAGCAATTTGGAGTAAATAAAGAAAAAAAAATCTTTGATGACCAGGAAATAAATAATCTGAAAGTCACCTATTGCATTTCCTTGCCTTTAAAAGATTTTTATTTTTAAAAATCGCATGTATTACTTCACTTTAACTCAACCCTCATTCATGCAAGCAAAACAAGACAAAGCAAAACGTATGCTCACCTTTAAACCCGGTGCAGGCTGTTTCACAATAAGGAGAGCCTTGCAGGCTTCTGGGAGGAGGTCGATTCTCTGGGTTTCTGCTATGGCGGCCTCTTCCCCTTGCTCCCCTCCTAGTTCTGAGTTTGCCAGAGCTGCGTGGGAAGCTGGACCCATTGTCCTCCATGGTATGAAATCAGGAACTGGCTGTCAAAGTATGTTCCTTCCACTTCTGGGTGCTCTTGTGCCTCTGCCATCTTTGTCACCTTCTAAGCTTGCCTCAAAACTTTCTGGGCGAACTGGTGGCTGTACTGTTGAAGGAAATGCCTGAAAACTTTCTAGGACAACTCTCATCCCACATTACTATGGCTCCTAGGTGATGGGTTGCCTACGCATTGCCTGGTGTGTGTCTCTGGCTCTTACTCACTGGAGGAACACTGATTTTTTTCAGATATAACTACTCCCATCCCAGGGACTCCATCTGGGGATAATGGCAGTTCCACCCCTGTGGCCAGTAATCCACGTAGGGAGGTGCTTGTGACTCGAGTATGGTCAATAAAAATAAGCGGGTGCAAAGAGTGGCAGAAAGACCTGCAAACGTTTTTGGGAAAAGTAATTTTTGCATCTGCATGTGGAATAAAGCATGATAGCAGCCATCTTGCTAACAGAGCTTGCCTGAGGACGATATTAACATGCCATGGACGGCAGGGTAGAAAGATGGAGAGAATGCGGGTCCTTGATGATGACGGTAGGTTTCCGAGAGGAGGAAGATGGCAGAATAAGAAATTCATGCTGTGGATGTATTAATTTTTTTAATGAGACTTTTTATTCTAAGATGATTGTAGGGTCACATGCAGTTGGAAGAAATAATACAGAGAGATCCTGCGTCTTCTGCACCCAGTTTCCCCCCGTTGCGTCACCTTGCAAGGCTAGAATGTCCTATCTCAGCCAGAACCTTGGCGTTGATACAATCCCCCGATCTTTCTGATGTCACCAGGTTTGCTTGCACCTGCTTGCCTATGTGTATATTTTGCCCCATGCAGTTTCATCACATGTGTAGGTTTGTGGATTCACCGCCACAGTCAAGCGACGTAACAGCTGGGATTTATGTTTTTAAGGAAGTCCCAAGCTCCCCCACCCTTTTGGCATTTCTTCCAGAGTTTTTGACTTGTGCTCCTTGCAGTTCCTGCCTCTGCCTCACCAGTCGGAGCAGGTCTCCGTTTATGTATTTTATAGTTTGGGCTTCGTAATAAGCCTTCATCTGGAGAAGAAATTCTCAGCTTCAAAACAAACAAATGGAACTGATAAAAATAAAACCTATAAAAGGTAAAAAAAAGCTTCGCTATTCAAATAATATTAGTTAGATAGAGCTTCATACTTCTTCGAGGCTATTACCTTTCTTAAGTTTCAAAACAGCTCTGATCGACTAAACGAATGAACAAATGCAACAAACATCTCCACTATCTATGGTTGAGGGAGGTTTAAGATAGGCACCGAGCTGCTGGAGAAGGAGCCCCGCAATGCCATGGCACCGCCTCTGCACCCCTCAGCAAGGAAGGGCTGCAGACTTCCGGAAGCGTGCCCCATTCCCTCCGCTGGCTAGATCCCACCAGAACTGAAAATTAAATGCTTTTCGTCACAGCCAGGTTCAGCACTGTGCCCCATGGTATCACAGAGGCTGAGAAGCTCTGTCAGGTCAGCTGGATTCTCCCGTGCTCAGCACCTGTCATGCGGTAGGGCTGGCGGTGAATTCCATGAAATCTCATAGGCTTCATTGGGGGAAATTTACAAAGTAAGAATGAACAGGGAAAGAGATGAGATGGGCCAAGGTCCTCCACTAGACATGCCGTGGGTGGCCAATTCCGGGAAAGGGAACTTGTCCCCTTGCCACTCTGCTTCTTACAGGGCAGCGGCGAGAACAACCTAATTGATGAGAGCTTAATCAGACTTCTTGGTACCATCTAGTCTGGGTGAGGTACCAGATCTTTACAGGAATTACCTGGCAGAGCCAGCCGTCCAGCACCCAAGGACCTTGGTTTATGGAAGGGAGGAACTGGTTCCTTTGAAGTTTGGGCGCAACCCCTCAAGCGGGGAGGAGGTGAGGAACCCAGGTCCCAGCTGGCTTATTGGCCAAGAAATTCAGAAT
The DNA here is from genome assembly GCF_902729225.1 of Pteropus medius. NCBI lineage: Eukaryota > Metazoa > Chordata > Mammalia > Chiroptera > Pteropodidae > Pteropus > Pteropus medius. The sequence continues at coordinate 19,808,654 of NW_024342467.1, read as the reverse complement.
GAGCCACCTATGTCAGTTTTCGACAATCTCGATTGTGGCACCTTGAGCCTCATTTAGCTTCATGTCCGCAGCACTTAGCACAGGGCCTGCTATATGATAGGGCTATGAGCAATGCCTGATGATTTAATCAACGAATGCACTTTTGTGTCAGTTGAAACAATGGATCTTGTTCTTACCGATGAAATGAGAGCCAGGTTAATCGTCAGTGTTGCTGTCCACATTTCTCGAATCCGTGGAAGTCTGGGTGCATGCTTTGCCTCTGCTTTGCTGAAATCTCTTGGAAGAATCCACAAGTCTATGAGAAGCCTCCCTGACTCGAGCAAAATCTGCTTCTCCTGAGTCTGCACCATCTCTCCCGGCAGCTCTGGCTAGTGAGGCGGTGTCTGGGGCCTGAGACACTCTGAGACGGAAGTCCTGCAGACTGCAGCCGCTCTGGAATTTCTCACGGCTGCTCCTGCTCCTCCAACCATCTTTTCAAATCTTCATTGCTTTGACTGAATTAGATCTGGAGTATAATGGGAAGTTGGCCACTGTTTGTAAATTTTTTATGAAAAGGATTTGAATGATTTGATATGAAAATGATTTACATCCCTTAAACAATTTTCTCTAGGACAGTGTGTTTTAATCCATTTCCCACTGAAAACCCCTTTTAATATGATTTCTCCCACAGAATCCCCGTTTTGAAAGATTTTGTTTATAAGCAGGCCCATTTGTTCAATAACAATTTATCTTCCCAAGAGGAAACCAAAAAGTCAAGATTTTTTTTTCTTAACTGAAAGTCATCCTTGAGGTTTTATTTTGAGTAAACAGACAATTACTTTTAAGCTTCCCATAAAACTGAAACTGGCTGGAGGAATTCTCCCCAGCCTCCTCTGACGATGGCCGTTACTTTCCTACACTGCTAAGCTTCTAAGGATTGAAGACTATGTCCCAGAGGGCACCAGGCAGATGGCACAAAATTAACAAAAGCCTATGACTTCTCCTCGGTCTCTGCTATGCTATCCCTCCTCACTGCTAATGAGGGCTTGACTATGCCAGCTATGCCTGCCTGGGTTCTCCCTGTCTCTGTGTCCTGCCGAGCGATGAGATTTTTGGCTGCCACGAAGGATGAAGCCAGACTTGAGTCCCCACTTTTTGTTAATATGACATCACATAAGAAATGTTCAACAAGCAAGCTGGTATACCCACCTAACAAGCTGTCCCTTTGGGACACAAAATAAATCACTTGTCTGCCAAGATGGACCTCGCCACCAGGATGTTGCTTGATTTGTGGAATGAAGTTGTTGTTTTAGGATGGGGGTAAAAAAAAAATCTCAAGCAAGAACATAACAAAGCAGTAACACGATTTTCTAAAAGGGAAAAAAAAGGGAATTTTTATTACGTTTATTGTCATAGCACTTTTGGGGGCAAGATTCAAATAAATAGGAGCTTAGAAATCTGACCTTGGCTGGTGTAAGAACAGAGAGAATCTGGTACTTCTTAATTTTCCATTCAGGCTCTCGTGTAGCTCTCCCGAGTGCCCAGCTTCAGCACCCAGCCTCCCTGCCAACGATCCTGCTGGCGCATTCAGCTGCCATTCAAGGAAATGGCCCTCCACACCGCCTCGCCCTGGGAAGTCTGTCGTACAGCATAAAACAGGTGGAGGGACATTCTGCCTTCAGAGTCCTGCTGGCAATGTCTTGCTACTTCTACCGCCCAATGCCAAGAATGACAAAAATCTTTTGTGTATGTTTGAGGGTGGGAAAGACCAGATATGACCAAGTAGAAGTTAACTGGCTGTTTGGACGAGATTCCCAAGGCAGCTGTCAGATCTCACAGGCAGCAGTAACTCCAACACTTGGCTCTGTTGTTGGGACGGATAGATAGAAAAATTACGTCCCTGTGATACTGTTGAATATATCACAGATCAACTGAAAGACTGAATATTTGCTGGTATCATAATAAGGAAGTGCAATAAACATTTTAACCAACTAGGGTTGTGTTTTCACCTCCAGTCCCATCCTAAATATCTTCTGCTTTCAGTAAAATCATTAGTATCTTGTGGCAAAAATTTGATCGGACATGAGATTTACGATCTATTGCTACAGCTGAAACAGGATTATCTTTTTTTTTTTATATGTTAACAATCTTATTTACACTAACAAGTTAACTTCACGACGGAATTATCAGTTCTGACTTATGAATATTCCCCATTGTTTGTTCTCAGCCAGACTTTGAACTATATTTAATTTTCAGTCTTGACATATACATGTACATAAATAATCTTTTTGATTTTTTTGAAAAAGATTATCTTAGTATTCAATTGGTAGTTAATTTTACCAAATTAAATGTACACTTTTGTGGATGATGAAAATGTGACTAATTAGAAAGTAACTCTTTGAAAATGAAGTCTCTACATAAAGTTATGTGAATCTCAACTCTGTCAGATAAGTTTCTTCAATAATGATCATCGGTTTACAAAAATAGTTGCTGGGTTTTGCCTTCATCTTTTCCTTTTGGTTAAACATATCCAGACCAATAATAAGAGATACAATTTCTCCCACTTCAGAATAGGTTTGGTATGGGCATTATTGATACAGTTAATGATGCTGTATCACCAGCCAAGCAAAGAATTAAAATTGACCTTGGCTTAATTTGACTTACATTTCAATTTGGTTATTTGATCGCAGCCAGAACGTTGGACCCACGATATTGGCTACCTGGCCTGCCTCTGTTCATCCTGACCACTCACCTCCTTGGCTGACCCACGACATCTGCTTTCTCATAATTGCCTCCACCTCCCTGAGTCAAAGCCCAACACGGCCTCAGTTGTGGTACTGGCCAATCCGGTCTGTTCTGCCCAGCAGCTGACATTCCTCTGTGCCAGGCTCTCTGCCATTCTGGGTGCCAGATCAGGCCCAGCAGCCTCTGCCAGTTTCGCTGTCGAACCCACGCCTCCACCACTCCCGTGGTGTCTACTTCTGCTGTCACATTTCCTCCAGTACTCTTGCTCTCTGCCTGTCTTGGCAGCTCTCGACCCAGTTGCTGGCACTTGCATGCACCCGCATACCAATAGGGCTAAACCACAAGGTGAATTCTTGGCCCTACCACCCTGACCTTGGTCCTTTCTCTGGCCTTTTGGACATGGCACTGGCACTTGACCTTCCTGAGATACCAATCTTGGCTTTCTCCTCTTTCTTTGAGAGTTCTTTCCGTCTTCCTGCCTCGGGGGGAGCACCTTCTCCTTCCTCCTCTAGGAACTTCCGGTAGTGGTGATGCCTCCTGCTTCACCTTGCCTTCTCGTTACTGCCTCTGAGCAAGGGCCGACTCAGCAGGTCCCCAGGCCTGGCCCAGATTCACTTGGATGCTGTCTTTACCACCTGCTTCTCTACCCTCCACAATTGCAGCACTTTTTGGACAGGTCGATAGTGTTGCTTCTGTTCACTTGCTTAGGGGTCAAGGCACAAGACGCCTACAGATCAGAGCAGATGAGACGACATGTAAGTGGGAAAATGGAACTTATGGTGGGGAAAGGGCTATGGGAAAAGAGATGGGATGAGAGAATCTAAGTGGAGTTATTATAGGAATAAGAATGAGTAGGAGTGAAATGAAAGACTTTATTTGGGGCTGGGGATGGGGATGTGAAAACGAGATTGTGAACATTAAGAGAGTTAATTATGAAATCCCTGCCATTCGACCAGCAACATGCCTCACACGCTCAATGGATGTAGTTTAACAACCCAGCCTATTTAATGAATAAATATCCTAGAAGAATTAATGAGAGTAAAATTAAGAAAGGACGTTCACTACTTCCTTAAATATAATTTGCAAAGTCTATGGGGGTAAACTTGTTTTGTAGAGCAGTAAAGGAATCCTATAGTCTTAATGTGAGTTTTTGACATAATTTTATCATATTCCCAAATGGTTATGTACTTGGTGTCTATGAGTATAAAAATCTTGAGAAACAATGGACTAAAAGATTATGTTAGGAGGATGGTTTTCCACAATGGTAGATTTCTTTCTGTAATAAGACAAAATAAGGCAACTTCCCATAGCGATAAATTAGGATTGTTCATCCACTAAAAAAGAGGGGAACATAGGTCGTTCAACGACAAATCATCATAATAATCCATGACATTTTTAAAGCAGAGTGTTGGAGAAAGAGTTATTATGTGCCTGGGCAATCATCAAGATTTATTTTCACAGCTTTAGCACCTGTGTTGTTTTCATCCCTGATCACACTTTTAAATTTACTTCAAGGGTAAATGATGGTTTAAAGTATTTACTGTTGTCTCTTTTGAAATTGTAGACAGGAGTCGGTAGCAGCGGGAGGATGAGAAGGTAGAAGAGGGAGCATCTTTGTGTTACTATAAAGCTTCCAATGTTATAAGGAAGATTACATTTTCGATTACCCTCAGTTGTTTTCTAGACGGATAGATATTTATATCTGCAGTTAAAAATTCAAAACTCCTCTAAAATGACTGATTTAATTTTTCCAATAAAAGATTGAGGGAGGATTCTGCAGGTTACAGCTTCTTTTCTTTTCTTTCTTTCTTTCTTTTTTTTTTAATGCCTACAGCACCTGGTATTCCAAGGTGGTCTCCCATCCAAGTATTAACCAGGCCCAACCCTGCTTAGCTTTGCAGGTTGCAGCTTTGGTAGAAGAGCCCTCTCCTTGTATTTGAAGGGCTCAGGATTAGTAACTAAAACTGCCAAACAACGCAGGTTCTAATACCATATATACACCTGCATCCACAGTCCTTACAATGTGCTGAAAACGTGAGTTGTATGAATCTGCAGGATGAAATGGATGACCATCCTCCTAATGTAATAATGAAATAAGTGGACCTTATTTCCCCATAAGAGCAATGTCCTAACTGGGACAGGGGACTGTCACTAAGGACTCAGAAGTAAGTAAGTGTGAACAACGTGCGCAATGAAGGCAAAACTCTCACTGCACACCTACATAGTAATCTAAATAGACATATTCTGTTCTAAAAAATGGATATTCATACATTATGCACTTTCCTTATCCAAATGTTGTCATAAAAATTTATTTCTTACAGAAAATGAGTTACTACTAAAGCATATGACAAAATAAATGTTCAGCCTTTATAATTTTTATTTAAATATTTCACAGATCATTGAAAATTAGCACTAAGAGGATCTGGTCCAACTGATTTCATCGTTTTATAGATGAAAAAAAAAAAAATGAGAGGCCAGAGAAGTTAAATAAATTGCCAAAGACAGCAGAGTCAGGACTACACTGCAAGCCACTAACTGCAGGACAAGAACTCTCTGCATTTTTTTTTCAGCCTTACAACTCGGTGCTGTGTTTATTGGTCTTCATGACACATAGAAAAACGTTTAAGGGAATTACTTTAATAGCTCAGGTCATCTTTAAAAACTTGTTGAGAAAGTCTGAACATATATCTTTTTTCTCGCTCAGTTTCTCCATGGTAAACAGATGGAATTAAAATCATGGTTATGTTTCTAAAAATTGTCTGCAATTCCTCATTCTTACCACTAGACAGCTAACCTTTGTGTGACCAAACTCCCCAATGAATAAGCCAAAGCAGGGAAAAACTGAGCTGCAGTTCTAAATGAAAACAAATGAAGATCGATGGTGAATGCAACAAAAAAGAGAAGTCTTAAAAAATACAGTGTTAAGTTAAAAAAAAGCTATGCAGAAAGCTATACACGTGAGTACTATTTTTATCAAAGGTTACAACATTTATTTATACATATTTTATTTAAGAATACATGCATTTGTTGTCGAATTATAAAGACATGCGTGAGATGGTGAACACCAAATTCACGGTCGTGACTACTTCTTGGGAAGGATGACGGGGAGTGGGATGGGGAGAGATAGCACAAGGGATTTCATCTGTACCTGAACTGTTTTAATTTTTTAATTAAAAAAAAATTCTGAATAAAGTACTCAGGCAAACAAGGAAGATGTTAAAATTTGACTTGGCTGGATGATGGGTGCCTGGAAGCTCATTATAGGATTCTTTATAGTGTTTTGTATTCTGGAAGCTCTTTATGATTAAAATAAAAAGAAAGAACAGTGGATTCGAGTTGCAGCAAGAGGAGACTGCATATTTGCACAACAACATTAGACATTTGAGAATATTTAAATACATTTTGATCTAAATCTTTATGGACCCAAGTCTATTTATGGATGGAAAATATTTTCGACTTAGCCCCATTCAAGACTCGAATATAATTCAAATGTAACCTAAATATAAACTGGTATCCCAAGAGGTCCAGCCACTGCAGAGTCTCATTCAAAAAAACACAATCTAATCTCAGAAACCTTGGGAGATGATGAAGCTTCAGTGGTGGGCGTGGCTGCTGCCATTGGAATCCCACTCCATGGAAATATCTTTGTTTCTGACAGGGGAGATAGCACTATTGACATATGTGATAGTTGGAAAAGGGGTTTGACCTACCCTAGAAATAGATGACCTGCCTGGACTTTTCGTTTTTTTTTTTGTGGATTTACCTTCTCTAAGATGATAGCTGAGATTAACCTTTCTCCTCGATCCACAGTCCAATTCTTTACTCCTCGCTCTTTCTCAGAGAACTCTGTGAATCACATGGTATTAAATCATTCCCAAGCCTGGGATCCAAGATCACACATCATTTCTTCCTCACCTATTTGAAAATGTTTAAAAAGGCATATTCTAACTCATGACTGTATTTTTTTTCCTGATAAGGTGAACTTGATATTTAAATTCTACTTTCTCTCTTGGAGTTCTGTCATCTACATCAAGTTCTGCTTTTGGTTACTCTATTTATAGTTTGTAGAATCAAAAATATGTTCTCTCTCTAATTTCACTGCTGTTTGAATTAAAATGTTTTTCATCTGATTTCACCATTCATCAGCTTCCCCAAGCAGATAAGTAAATCAGCTATTTTACATTATATAGCCAATTTATTAAATAACAGTGATTACTAGCTCAAGGATGTAATTATATTTCCATTTAGGGCCACCTCAAACTCTGAACCATTTATGTTAGATTTCTGGAATTCCTTTCCTCTGATGGAATGATTCAGGGCAAGGGCAGAATTTTTAAAACAATGACTCTCATTCAAAAATTATATACTTAATCTAGCAAATGAAAAGTCACAATGACAAAAAAGAAGAAGATAAAAATGAGGATAGATAAAAATTACTAAAGGAACCAAGAACACAGAAGAAAGTGATAGGTTTGGATTAAAAAAATTACACTAAAAGAAAGCAGAATGGCACAAAAGTTTATCATAAACATACAATATGGAAATATAATGGCGTCCAGAAATATAAATCGAGGTCAAGTTTCTAAAATATGATCAGGTCCAAGATGTAGAGCTGTAATCCCAGGGAGAATTAGCCTTAAAGATCTCTTATCCAGAGGTTAATTCTACGTTTTGGGGCTTAGTCCTGACTCTTTCTTCTGCTCACTAGCCCTTCGGAACACAGTGACATCTCTCAGAGGTAGAAGCTAACAGCGACATAGCTTTCTACCTTTCCTAAAGGAGAACATACTATATTCTTGTCCGGTGGTAACTTTTTTGTTGTTTTTACTTGAGTTATTTTAGGACTCTGAAAACGATGGTTAATAAAATAGCAAGATGTCGCAAATGAAGATTTTTTTTTTGGTTCTGATTAAAACATTGGAATAGGAAATGATGAGATGTTAGGGGAAAAAAATAAAGCTTTCCCCTTTCTCTCCTTGGCAAATCAAATGCCTAGTTGTCAAAGAAGACAAGAAAATATTGCATTCATGAGCAGAATTGCTTTTAAATTTCAGAAAGTAAATGCTACATCAGTTCCCAATTAAGCATTCTGTAAATAAAGCCTTGCTCATCTCTTGTTTTCATGGAAACTTCCATCATCAGAAAGAGTGGCGTGAAGCAGTGGAGCCACCCAGTGGCTAATGTGGTTAACCGCAGCGACACTGCCTTTCATGGTGCGTTTCGTGTTTCCTGTTTTATAAACGATTGTATTTCCTCTCGAAACTATGACACTAAGTACCTGTAAGAAGAAAATAACGTAATAGTAAATATGAGATCTGTAACTTAAATATCATTCTCAAATTAGGTCTTCATGTAAAAGATTGAAGAATGCGTGAGAAAGCAACTTTTAAAAATGAAAGAAAAATACCGTTCGACCCTGCCTGAATTAGTTTTTTTTTTAATTTTAGTTTTTTTAAACATGAAAGTGGATTCCTTTTTTCAGTACCAATTTTGATTTTAGAAAAGGTTCTTTACAGAGACTAAAACTTAAAACATGAAATTAACTTAAAGCCTGAAAATATCTTTGACTTTACCCAAATTGTCAACAAACATAATACATTAATATTTAAAACTTGAGGGCTTATGAAGGGAACTGGTTGTCCTTGTAAAATGTATATTTTATCTTAAAAATAAAAAAAGGCTCAAACTAAGAATATGTCAATAAAGCTTACTGCTGAATCAATGGATCAATGAGCTTTTAAAAATTAAAAATAACTTTTTTCCTTATGGAAATAGTAAAACAAATTCATTTAGAAAGATTGGAAAATGTAGATAAACAAAAGAGATAAAATCCTCCACAATTCCACTATTAATACTTTGGCTTATGTATTTTCAGAAATTATTTTTATATATAAATTATATAATTTTTAAGTGAAAAGAGATATTTTACTGAACATAATTTTTGCACTTTGTTTTTATTTTGTGTCATGAGCAACTTCTACCTCAGTATATATTTGTCTATGCATAATTTTTAAAAAGCTGTATAGTATTCTAATTATGACTATATTATGCTTTATATAACCAAACCCTTTATACTGGATTTTTAGTTTTCATATTTTGCTATTATAAACAATGATCTAAAACCATTCCTACATCTTTTTTTAACTTAGGAAGACCTATGTAAAGTGAATAACAGAGTAGGTATATTTTACCACAGTTTTTAATTGTGAAATATAACAAAGAGAAAAGTACATTCAACTTACGTAGAAAAGTACATTCAACTTATTTTAGCGAACAGTTATAAACAAGTGTATCCACCACTGAAGTCATCACCAGACCATCACTGGTCCCCCAGAATACAGTCTCATCCCTTCTCAATTACAGTCCCCTTGTAAGATTTTGATAGATGTTATCAAATTGTCCCCCTGCCCCCAGAAATGTGGTATTTATTTACACTCCTGCAAGCAGTTATCAGGTGTCCATCTGAGGGAATGACCATTAAGTAACTGCAATCTGCTGGTCCATGAACGCAGTTAAAAATCAAATTACACAATTACACAGAATGTCACGTTGACACACTGGCAGTGCTAAAATCGTACCTTTAATTCCTATCCAGTATTTGAAAATATAATTGTTTTGAATTTCAGTTCGCTGTGTATGTGATATTTCACACAGTAGTAGGCATGCGGGGCCTCTAGTGACATAAGGGAAATCTCACCCACCAAGTCAGAGTTAACACAAGTGGATTCAGCCTAAAGATCTCATTAGTGAAGGAATGGGCTGTCGTTCACAAATGTTTTCTCAGTGTCTTGTCCTTTTCCTTGGGCTGATTGCTTCTCAGTGTCAGGCTGTGCAGTACTGGGCTTTGATGTGGCTTTAAGAGGAAAGGGGCCCATGAACCAAAGGCGGCACAGCCTGCTTTTATTGGTATGCAGCCTGGATCTCCAAACTATGTGTGTGCGATGTATAAGCTATATAATATATGTGAATGTATATATATACACATACACACACACACACATATATCTCATACGCTTAGAATTCATTTCCCTTCATCAGTCCATACATAGCGATGAAAAAGAAAGTTAATATTTTTCCTATGGAAAAAAAAATAGCCTGGTAGCTCTGATTGGCTTGACAATAAGGATTAACTTTGGTAATTAATTGAAATAACAGATACGTGTCATGAAATAAATGAGTGAAATCTGTAGCTCCGAGATTTTAATGAAAATACATTTTGAGCAAGTGGTAATGACAAAGGTATATTGAAATTTACAAATTTTCAGTTTCCCTTTCTGAGTACAGTAGATTCCACAAGTTGCTTCCAAGTAAGAGAAATACAGGCACAATGAATAATTATTTGATGTCTTGTCATCGACTTTCATGAGCCCACCCTGAGCATTAACTAAGAGCATGACAACCGGGTAGCTAAAAGTGATGTAACAGTTTTATTTAAAAAATGCCACTATTTGTAAAATGCCAGGAATAATATCCTTTTGCAACTGTTTCAACTCATGTTGAAAAACATTAGATGTGAACTTAAATATGCATGAGGGTTTTCACAGTTGTAAAAATTATTTTGGAAGTATAGGGACAAACATTTTTGAACACCGCTTATTTCAAGACTTTCCTGTAGCAAAGTGAAAAGGTTCCTGAGTGATTTGGCTTTTTAAGTCCTCTTCCTCCGTCTCTATATCCTTCTCTTCCTCATAATTATCATCAAGCAACTCTCATTTATTGAGGGCTTACTATGCGCCAGGCACTGAACTGAGTCTGCATGCATTATCTCTTTTGATCCTCACAGCGCTCCATGAGGTAGAAATTACTACCAACATTTTATAGTCAAAGGTACTAACGCTCCAGGAGATTAAGTCACTTGCCCAAGTCCAGACAGGTAATAAGTGACACAGCTACAGTTGGGCACAGGGTGGTCTGGCTCCAGAGCTGTTAACCACTTCTGCTTTGTTCAACAGTGGAGTGTGGGCAAAAACCTCATGGTAACAAAGAACATAGACTGGCGAGGCTTGACTTCTGCATGTGTATATTCTCTAGGGATCTGGCTAAATGGACAGGATTCAAGTGTTCAAGATCCTGGGTCTCAGCCATCTCTCATATTCTTTTCACCAAAGATAAAACTAGCAATCTAAAGGGGGAAAAGTGAATTCCTATAGAAGGCAGGTATCTGAAGGTGCTCAGATGTCTTGCCTACCCTGCAAATTCTACCTTTTTCATTCCTTTATGATCGTCCCCAATTAAAAACTAACGAAACTCTAGGAAGGGTAGTGATTTGAATCCTGGGTCTTAATTTGATTTTTCAGATTCTTTTCAAGTCCTGCTGAGTAGTTTTGATAGGAAACAAGTTCGAGAGAACATTAGGTCACAAGGCAGTGGTGAGTAGGTCTGGGAGAAAGGAGGAAGAAGGATGCTGAAAAGGAGAGATAATAGAGCAAGAAAGTAAAACTTCCTACTTCACAATCTTAAATTGGGTCAAGTCTACATTTGCATTTATAAATAAATGTGAAGAAATTTATAAACAATATAGAAAATGCACATAATGAATATGTTGTTTTTGTCTGCCAATAGCCCTTTTAAGAAAATCCCCTCTCTCCACGGCTCCTTGTAAGACTGTTAGTCTCGGTGCCTTGCCCTCCACCTGCAGGGGGCAGCATGTGACCAGGATGGTCCAATCAGATCTGGTATATCTTCATGGACATAATGATTGGTTGAGAGCAGTCATCAGAGCCAAGCAAGGATAATCAGGACCCTTGAATGAGATATGATATAAAAAACTCCTTAAGACTTAAATGTATAGGCTTTAGATCTCCAGTGGCTGGTTTTCCTACTATGGAGAAAGTCCACTGAGGAATGACACCAATATATCATTGGGAAATGAGCAAAAAATGGAAAAAGAACTGAATTCGGCCATGTGTTTTTGATAGCTTACTATCTATCATATGTAACCAAATGAACAAAATGACATTTTCAGCAAATTTCAAAATATTTGATGACTCGATATTTTATATTAACAGCTGGACTAAAACAAGTTAAAATAATGCCAAATTCTTACTTTCATTTTAAACTTATTTTCAATTGGTTTAAAAATATAATGGCCAATGTATATCAAGAGTGATGAAATATTCAGATTCTTTGACTTAGTAATCATTCTCTCAGGAATATGTTTCAAGAATAGGGTTAAGTATACTAAGATGTTTATAGGAGCATTATTTTTAAAAGCAAAAAACTGCGAACTCGTATATTTAACACTTGAGAAACAAATAAAATTGTGTTATGTTGATATAGTATTATATTTTGAAACTCCAGCACTGATAAATATGACTATGTAGAAACAAAAAAGTAATTAAATAGAAATAAAAAGAATGTGCAAAAACACTTCTAAGTGAAAAAAGAAGTTTCTAAAATTGTGTGTGCATACTATTTTTACATTATAAAACTTTACATATTTATATTATAAAACTTTATGAATTTATTATAAAAATGAGAAGACATTATAAAAAATAATGACGGTTGCTAACTTAGGACAAGGAGGTTATGAAAATTAGACTATCATTAAAAAATAAGTGTAAAATAAAAGAAAATAATAGCTGATAAAAAATCCTATGAAATAGCAATCTAAAAATGGTTCCTGTTGATAACAAGTCAAAATGAGAATGGAAGTTTTTACAGGGATTTTGAAAAAACTAAAGAACCGATACATATGGTGAGGAGCAAAGGTCACCTCATGTGAATCTGAAAAAAGTACCAGTTTCTGCTGAGCTTTCTTCTCCTTTTTTAAGCTTATTTACTTTCGTAGGTTTTTTGGCATCCACACAAATATAGATGGTTTATAAAGGGTGCCTCAATATCGTCCCTTCCTGAAGTGATATTGTATAAGCTGCAATTTGGGGTGAGAATGAATAAAAAATGGTTCCGTTAGCCAAAGAATGACTTTCATGGACACAAAATAAAAAGCGATAAACATATAATAACTACAGGAGATTCCAGTTGTACGTATAATAAGACATAATAGATTAAAACGCTGAGTTTGACTGAGGAGAAAAATGCCTGTGGTGTGGCCAACCATTACATGACAGGGGAAAAGTTATGAGATAAGAACCAGGTACCATGCTGAAATTCCTGCGGCTGTTTTTCTGGGTAAGTAATAAGCAAAAGTCTCTAGTTAATCGAGGATTCCACTTTCAGCTACCTGAGATTCCTAGCAGATGTCTGAAGAGCGCCATCCCCCCATCCCTTCTGAACTCTGCCCTGGGATGATTCTGTAGTCTGTTTGATTCTGTAGTCTGTTTGCTGACCTCGTGGTATATCACCTCCACGTGGGCCAGATTTTATCCTGTAGTTCTCCCAGACAGTCAGCTGTCTATAATTGCACACCCGAAAGAGGACATGGGGGGAATACAACCACCCTACAGAAACAGAGCCAGAAGTGGCGTTAAGTAGAAACAAATAGGAAATGCTTTAAAATCTGTGGGCTTTTGATCAACAGCTCTATCAATTATTAACTCAATGTCCTTGGACACATTTAACTTCTCTGTAGCTCACCTCCCTTCTCTTGAAAATGAGTGTTATCATTGAGTCGATAATATTTGTTGTTGTTATACAGCAGGGATTGTGCTGGGCTATAGGGATAAAAATATGGTTAAGGCATAATGTCTAGCTTTGGGGAGCTTACAGTCTAGTGAGGGAGACAGTTATCAAGAGATAATTATAACATGATAACTGCAATAGATTTCACTTGGAAGCATTAAGAAAACACCAAAAGATGGGTAGAGTGAGTTTAAAGTGGGGGCTTAGGGTTTATCTTGAAAAGATGGGTAGAGTGAGTTTAAAGTGGGGGCTTAGGGTTTATCTTGAAAAGATTCAAAGAGATCACAATATAAAAGCATGTAGCACACTCCACATTTGTATCATAGGCGCTCTACTACTCTTAAGTTGCTTTGTCTTCATTTTGGAGTGATCTTAGTCACAGATTCTTGCCCCAGAACTGAGCATTTTGCACTGGGCAATATCGATGCTGTGAAACACACACCCCTTTAGGGAGATAAAATCCTGCATTCTTTGAGAGTGAGTATTCCAGAGACTGTAATCAAGACGCTGTGCTATGACTTGCTCAAGCCTGACATTTCACCAGTTTTCTTAGTGAAAGCTAGCTTGCTCTTTCAAAGACTCAACCCAGTTTACAAACCCTAGGGAGCCACGAAGAGTCATACACAAAGAAAGAAACTAAGAAGGGGAAAAAAATGTGAGCTCAGCCAAGATTTTTCTCAAGAACTGTGGCCTTTTCTCTCGACCTGTTATGTAACCATTTAAAAATTTTAATATATGTTTTGGGAAATGTTTTCCAAGATGTTAAAAAGTACAAAATCTTTGGAGTGCAAAATGCTTTGAATGAATGCATGAGTGAATGAATGAATGAAATGGGTTTCTAGTGTCCAGTATTCGAAGTACCTGTCTTAGCTGTCATGCCTTCTTTCCTTACCCTTCCCAGTCAAACCAGTCAACGATTCTGCTGGTCCCAAGTCTAGCCTCAGAATCTTAGCATAATTCATTAGGAAGACATCATGAACATAAAGAAACTGTGAGAGTCACTAGAACTGAAACGGGAGCAACGGTGGAGAGTGGGACGAGGGAGGAGGCCGTCTTGGAGAACACCACAGTGAAAAACAGGCATTGATGTGGTAGGCACGCATGCCTTCAGTGTGAGGCCCACTTCGTCTCCGAGGCACGGCCGGGCCTCTCTCTAGTGGCTGAACTGAGCGTGTCAGCTGGGCTGGAGGAAAGGCAGTGGCTGGGGTTTTAATGAACATGTAATCTGAGGGAAATGTGAGGAAAACTCGGAAGAGGCTGAGGAAAGGAAGAATCCTGTCAAATTATTGTTTGCCTTTTGCAAATTTCCCACGGCCCATTTTGACATGGCTGACCGCACACTTTCCCTCACTTTCCTCCTCTGCTTGTAGCTGAGACATAAACTGCCTGGGTTACAGTTTATAGTCACTTACGTGCTTGTCTCATTTTCTCTTACTAAACTGCAAACTCATCGAAGGTAAGTACATCTTTCTATTCTTTGTGTCCTCTATACTAGTGTCTAGCACAAATATCGTTAACTTAAATGGTGGACAGTTAAGTGTTTCTGCGGTCAGGCTAAGGATCCACATGCCTCTCTGCAAATAATGGTCTCAGATTCAACGCTATGCTGCATCCTATAAAACAGATTCCCATCCGTTCAGGGTGCTGACTCCCAACTGGCGCTGTAACCGGGCAGTCCATGTCAGCGGCATACTGGCCTGCAGACGAGAGCCAGCACAGAGCTTTACAAGGATGTCAGTGTCTCCTCTCACTAGTATACTTCTCAGTGCCGTAGTGAAGTGAAAGTCCTCTGTGCCTCCTCACGGAATGTCGAAGCGTGTGTGTGTATGTGTGTGTGCGCGCGCGCGTGCGCAGGTAATTCATGACATGGTTTAACATCCATGTTCACCTGGACCCTTGGATTCCTTTATCCACATCATGCCGGGAAAGCTCTGATATCTTAGCTGTACTAAATGTAGGTCGAGTCCTACATTTCCAGTCCAGGTTTTAGTCAATCGATCAATAAATGGTGAGAACCACCTCTGGCTTCATGAACTGACCATTAGATCTGGAACCTCTAGTAAGTGCACTCATATTAATTGATTTGGCCCAATCTAGTGTCATATTTCACCCTCCTCTGTCTAACGCTCTTAGAATGTACTTCTACTCCTGTTCCCAATTTCTGCTGATTAATATTAGCAGAATATTACTTGCAATTACTTTGGTATGTAAGCTAGTTCTTCTTGGGTCATAGTATGTCCTTGTCCCTGTGAAAATGCTGACATTTAACCCTTGTTCTAGGTCTAATGGCAACTGGTGGTGGTTCTGGTGGGTCCTGAAGAGAACAGAGACCCCTTTTTAAGGGAGATTCCCCAGGTGAGGCTATGTGTTTTTAAGCAAAGGAAGGCTAGCATCCAGAGAGTCAGCTACTTCCACTAATAGAGAAGGCTTAGAGTGACTTGGAGTTTCAAGATTGTCCACTTCATCTGGGTCCAACCAAATGTCTTCTTTCAAATTTTCAGGATCTCATTCTTTCCTATTCAATACCCTAACTTTCATAGGAAAATTTGATGTGACTGTGAATCCAACTATTGACATAATTCAGAAATCCTTAAAATAAAATTTTATGTTTGATTTCCAACATTACCCTTGAGTCTGCAAGAACTAAATGATTCTTTCACAGCTGTTGTGGAAGCATTCTGTTCTTAGACTGCGACTTGAGCTGACAGTCGAAAGACACGAGCTCATCATTTTCTTTCTGAAAGTGCTAAAGTGCACTCAGAAGACTCTTTCTCCATTGTCCTTATAGACATCTTAACTGCCATAAGGGTCAAGTGCAGCGACTGCTTGGGCAATCCCTTGTTTCAGTTGGCATGTCATCACAATCAACCACAGATGATATTTTGGTTAATTGTAATGTCCTCATCTCATTTCTCTCTGGGGAGGAGTTCAGCTAAAAGGCCTGGCCAAGCACTGCTCACATGCCTCATAGGATAAGAAGTGATAAGAAGATGGCTAGTAGTAAAGAGCAAAGAGAATTCTAAAGAGTATAGGAAAATCAGATACAGGGATCCTCTATTGCCATTAGGGCTGAGATTAGACTTTTATTGAAGAAGTCTAGTGACTGTGGCTCATTTGACATCAGAGAAGTTTACTAAGGGTGCCAAGCTGCCTAAGGGGTGTGAGGGGAAGCTGTTCATGGCAGGTGTTGTACTGGTGGTCCTCCACTGTGAAGCCACTTGAGGGGGTTCCTGGAGAAGTTATTTGTGGAAGGTGCTCCACATTGCTGGCCACTGGGGCACTGCTAGAAATGGGAGCTGCAGAAGCCACATGCGCCGTAAGAGCTGGCATAAAGGAGCACACGGCACTGCTCAGGTAGAGAAATCTCTTCTTCCTCCAGTGCCCTCCACGACAAAGCTTAATTACAAGACAACTGGAAAAGGAGAAATATTTACAGAATTTATCCCTATCATCACAAAGCAGGCAATGAAGAGTTTTTGGACACTTGGGGAAATAATGTGGCTCAATAACCCATTTCTTTTAACTGAAAAAACACAGTGAGAACTGGATTTTATTGAGACTCTGAAAAATGTTACAAATGGCCCCTTCAAAGAGATGATAAAAGCCGTGGATTCTCTCTCTAGATGAATGCACATGTGTACATACGTGCAGTCTTGTAGACGATTTAGAGTAAATCTCTGAACACAGATTAAGAACCCCTGGGTTAGGTCAATGACTGTTCTCCGGGTTCAAGTTAGCGATTATTCTTAACTTCATTTGAAAGTAGAGATCCCCAAACTCCACAAAACTATGTTTGCTTTTAGCAGCACAGATAAACATTTGAGAAATATGGCCAATCGTGTTAGATAGTTCTTTTTTGGCAAGGAGGAAATTGGTGAAAGATCTCTGGAAGAGAGAGGCTGAATGCAAGAGGAAGGACAAACAGTTGTAAAACAGCTGCAAGACCGTTATTGAGATTTGGACTTGGGTCATTGTGTATAGAAGGAGCAGGGCATCTATTACGACCTGCTATGCTGCGGTAAGGTACATGATGGTAGCTGGCCTCCAATGTGAGACCGATGGTCCTTGCCTCCTGGGACTCATGCTTCTATGTTCTCTTATCCCACATTGGCTCAGGGCTGGTCTTTGTGACCAGCAGAGCAGGATGTAGGTAACTAAGTATGATTTCCAAGTCCGAGTCATGAATGGCATTGCTGCTTTCGCCTTGGTCTCTTGGGTCCCTCACTCTGGGGGAATCCAGCTGCCATGTTGTGAGAAACTCAAGCAGTGCCGTGGAGAGACCCGCATGGAGAGAAACCGAGACTTCACACCAATAACCAGCCCAAATGGCCAGCCTTATGGGTGAGCCCCCTTAAAAGCAGATCCTCCAGTTCCAATCATCCTTCAGGTAACTGAATGCCGTCTGAAACCTTGACGGCAATTTCATGAGAAACTCAAACCGGAACCACCAGCTAAGGCTGCTTCCAATATTCTGATCCACAGTTTGGGGAAATTTTTTTTTTTGGGAGGGGGCAGCAATAGATAAGTGATACACACGTTTAGGTCAAATTCTCTAAAGGGTAAAAAATATAAGGGATTTGTCCCCTTTCCCCACTTCTCTGGTCACTTAAAGGAGTCAGTGTCGCTATTCAGCTGCAGTTTTCTTTAAGCATTATCAGCCACTTGATTGAATCATCAGAGATCTAAGAGACTTCCATGTTAGCCAAATGCTCACTCTAACTACCAACTAGACATGTAGCTTCTGAAACGCAGGAAATCCGATCACTAAACCAGCTTATGAAGATTTCTATTAATATAGAAATTAATAGACATAACAGCTGTGTCCTCATGAAAACTATTCTAAAGAAATCTCACCATGTATAAATGCTCATTATGGTTACCATAATTAATAAGGGATATGCAAAATAGTGTGTGCAAAGGTGAGTCAGTATTCCAAGTGATCTGGAAACTACTTTTGAGGACGGTTGAAGGGTCTGGGGTTGTTTGTTTAGTCTGGAGACAATGTAGAGAGAGAGCATTTAATAGTTACTCATTTGAAGGGCTGGCATATGGAATAAGTTTTATTTTGGATTGATCAAGAGGAGAAAAGTGTCTTGATGAGAAATTATAGAAACACAGATTATAATTCACTTACGATAACCATAGCTGTTTAACAACAGGACATGCTGTAGTAAAAACGATGGCAATCCCTCTCCTTGGAAGAGTTTAAGCCAAAATTGGCTGATTCCCCTTCAGAGATATGGTAAGAATGATCTGGCAGTACTTGGAGAGCTTACCTAGATGACTCTTAGGTGTTATTTCTGAAAGCCTTTTCGCCCCAAATGTGTCTTGTTATCCAAGAATATCTTTAAATATGAAAGTTCAGTGTTGAGGGAAGAGCATGTATTATAGATGACTCAGAACTCTGTTTGGAAGTCACTAGCTGTGTGACTTTGGGCAAGACACTTCGCACTTCCAAGCTTCATTATCCTCACTACCTCTCAGGGTTGTTCTGAGAATTCATTTGATGACACATCACTCAAATCGCCCTTTTGCCATTTAATGCATGTGTGGTTTTCTTCCTTCCATTTTCTACGATATGGTTTATAATCAAACATCTGGGACCAATTAAGATTTTGAGAGTGCAATGTTGAAACGAGCTAATTTTCCTAGGCTTCAAGTGAAGGATTTCATTTGTTTTTAAACAATAAACTTGATTAATATTTGATTAGCTGATTTGTGGCACAGCATCTTTTTAAAAAAGGAAAAGACGAGTTTGGTGTAAGCAGAAATAGAAGGAATCAGAAGCCAGATGGCCAACATCATCTTTGAAATTTGCAACTGCAAGATCATCACTTGACTAAAGTCTTTCCTCCCAAATTATCAAAAAAAAAAAAAAAAAAGGAAAAGAAAACAAAAACAAACCCCCCCAAATGCTGCAAACTGTATTATTCAACATCAATAAAGTATTTTATCTTTCTGAGAGGTAGTCCAAATTTCAGTAAGAAAAACTCAGTAACAAGCATTTTCTTTAAAATTTTAAAAGAAACTGGAATCTCAGAGAATGAGTCAACATACACTTTTCTAGCTGTCCTTCCAACCCAAGATTAAAATAATTGGAAGTAAATAAACATCCCACAAATACTGTAAATTTTTTTATTACTTATAAATAATTTTCTTTAAATTTATTTTGTTAATGAAGAAAGCTACCCCAGAGACAGATCACCCTGAATTACTGAACTAGCCACTAAGATTACATGTACTGAATAGTTAATATTTTTAAAGTAGATTTAGTGTTAATAATCACGTCATTTTCTTACCCATTAGCATTGTACTCTTAAACAATTCATTAGAGGCTGTCTTTAATAACAAATGGTAATTGAGATGTGAAAGTGATCTTTCATAGTTCCATTTCTTATATGCAACACCTAGAACGATTTAGGTAGGTAGCTCAAGGCTCATAGCAGCCTCTGAGCAACGGCTCTCTTGTACCCACTCAGTGCTATCTACTTTTCCCACCCACAAGTCCAACTTATATACTACCAGTGTTCTGGTTTCATACATTGTTCTATACACATTATACATAATTTAACAAAAATGGGATATTTACATACTATTTTTATCGTGGCCAAGTTCAACAGCATCAAAAGTATTTCTAGGTACTTAATTCTGGTTTTAAATAAAAAAGCCATTTTTATCAGATACCATATCATCTTTATATCCATTTGTTTCAATCTTTTGAATGTTCATTACATTTTTTAAATGTTTTTGTCCATGCTCGTGAACCTTTGATGGACTTTGCTTTAAATAGTGCTTATCACAGTGAAATGCACATTGTCTTAATAATATTATTAATGTTTATCTCATTAATAATGTACATTTTACAGTGCCAATTGAGATAATCACATTTCTCTAAAGGATTCCTGAAAGTTTGAGTCACAAGCATAAGTGACAAGAGCTGCACGTTTGGTTGGTGGCTTAAACAGGAATTGACAAAAAAGAAGTCTTCCAGCTGACAATGTAGGACTTACCCGGTGGCAGATGATGCCTTAAAGGATTTGGCCTCTTTTAATTGTTCTGCTCTGCTCTCCTTGGAATGTTCTTCGCTCTGTTGTTGCTTCATGGCTGAGCTATGGCTGCTGCACCTTCAGCATCACATTCCTCCAGAGAGAGAGAGACGCCTTAGGGCAAGGAGGAGTCCTGATCTGCAGAAAATGTCCATCTGAAAGCTTTTCTGGAAGCCCCAGTAGCAACTCCAGCTTTCCTCTTATTGGCTAGAACTGTGTCAAATGGCTGCCCCTAGTTGTAAGGAAGTCTAAAAAGAAATGTTTTTAGCTAGAATTAAGGTTCTATTATGACGATACTAGGCAGAAAAAGTCCAGGAGACTTCTGCTACAGAAAGCCTCAGCCAGCTTTCCTTACTCCATCACAAGAAATAAAGTGGACTTCACTCTTATTTCAAAAGTGCATTGAAAGGGTATGACTAAGATGTGGGTGTCCTACCACAAAGAATGAGCTAGAGGAGGAAAAGGTGTAAGGGATCCTGCTGAATGAGTTGTCAAGGGGAAGAATTTCCCCTTGTCACTCACCTAGTGGTAGCTAACCCTTCACTAACACCTCTGAAGCTGAGGGAAAGAGACCAGCTTCCCAAAGTCCCCTATGTTATCCGCTTGCGTTCTCCTTTACGTGGAAGCCCGGAGCTCTGAAAATGCACATCTAACAAATTTTAACCTACTGTACTGACTCCTAAACTCGTGCAGAAAATGGAGAGTAAGTCAGCCTTGGGCAGTGGTCTTAACCTTTGCGTTTCTATAGCTAAGCTGTAAAACGGAAAAATAACACTGCCATCTCTATTCCTTTTCCACTGTATTCAACACACAGTAGGTGCTCAGGAAACACCTGTCAACTTTCGCGAAGGCAAGAGGAAAGAAATAGAAATTAACATTTATTTGAAAGATTGCCACACGCCAGAACTGTATGAACTGGTTTCCACACACAGAGCTCATTTTGCTCCTCAGCATGCAGTTAGGTAGGCATCACCCACTCCATTCGGAGAAGTAAACTGAGGCTCAGAAAGTTTAGCCGGGGTCACACGTAGAGGTAGACTTCAGGTTAATCTTAAAGTCTTTGCTCTTTATGCAGTGCACCGCACGGTTTCTCCTCCGTCAAAGCTTCGACAGAAGAAATTTTGAGAAGTTCGATTCAGCATCAGGAAGGATGCTGACTCTTGCAGACAACTCTTGGGACAAAGGAACACTTCCCAAATCTTCAGGGCGCGGTCAAAGCAGCATACGCTGGCGCCCGCTACGCCGGTGGGGAGGCCCGAGTGCGGTTGGGGGTCGGGGCCAGCGAAGGGCAGGCCAGGCGGGTTCCCACGCGCCCGAGCGCCTCGGGGAGGCCAGGAACTCCGCCCCAGACGCCCTGGGGGAACCCCGCGCCGACAGCGGCGGCGGGAGCGGGAGGGCCGCGCGTCCGGGCGAGCCGCGCGTGACGCACTTCCGCCCTGTGTCTTCCGCTTTTAAGGGCTCCAGCCCTTAAAACAACAACAAAACCAGCGCGCTCGCGGCCGCGCCTCGGCCCTAGTCCCCGCCCTCCTGCCACCTGCCGCCGCCCGGGCCGCGCCTGGCCCTGCGCCGCGCGGCCCTGCCCTGCTCGCGGGGTCCGGCAGACCGCGGACCGCGCCCTCCGGCCGGCTTTGCCCGCTGCCACCGCGCCTCCTCGCGAGACCCGGGGCGGGCCGTGGCCGCCACCGCAGCAGGAAGGGAGCGGCCGCCGCGGAGGACGCCCGGCCGGACTGTGCTGCCGGCGGCCCTACCCCGGCGCGGAGGGCGGCGGTGGCGTGCCCCGCGGCCTTCTCTCAGGTACCGCTGCCCCGGCCGGCCACCCTGAGCGGCCCGGGCCCCCTCGCCAGCCCGCGTGGCGGGGCCGTCGCGTAGGGGCCTTGTTGCGTTTCAGCTTGGGGGTCGCGGCGGGGGCGGGGCGGTGGCTCGGGCCGTCGCGCCCTCACCCCTCTTTTCCAACCTTCTCATCGATTTCTCTCTCTCTCTCCCGGCCTCCGTCCGCAGTCCGGACTCCGGTGGAGCCCGGCGGAGCGGACCTGGCGGGGAACTCTGCACCCACGGCCGGGCCCCCAGACCCCGCCGCCGCCACCGCCGCCGCTGTCCATCATCCCTGGTACCGGCAATGGCCTTTGTATCGCCCGATGCACTTGTGACTGACTTGGATACGGAATATTAAGAACTCACTCGCATCCGTCCCCATCCCACTCGGGCCGGGAGTAACCACCTCGGCTCATTTGGGCTTAACTGCTGCTTCTCGACTCTCTTCGACTTTGGGGGCACCATGGACCAAAGTGGGATGGAGATTCCTGTGACCCTCATCATTAAAGCACCGAATCAGAAATACAGTGACCAGACTATTAGCTGCTTCTTGAACTGGACCGTGGGGAAACTAAAAATGCATCTGTCTAACGTGTACCCTAGCAAACCAGTAAGTGTCTAAAAAGCTGGGCGCAGCTGCCCTGGCCTGCAGCTTTTCGTGCCCTGTACTCAACTTCTTGCTCATCCCCTCCCCTCTTGAATCAAATAGGTCTCTCTTGGTAGACTGCGAAGTATTTTGAGTTCCGAGGTTATGCGTGTCTCTTGAGCGTCTGAATCCAGATGAGGTTCGGTTAATTAGTAAGAGTACACAGAAATATCAAGGGACATAAGAATTGGCAGGCATAAAAAACAATTTTCCTTGGACTCAAAGTCACCAACTTAATATGGGATGACAAAAAAAAAAAAATGTAAGAAAGCTCCTATTACTCTTTAGGCTAAAATTCCTTTTGATTTTCAATACCTGGCCCAGAATGTGCTCACTGTTGAAGAGCTTTTTTTTTTTCTTGGAACTGAGTCTGTTCAAGACTATTATATATGTTTTAAGAAGCAAACAGTTGTAAGTTTTAGATTTCCTTCTGCTTCTCCCTCCACTTTTCTCCTGTAGAGGACACAGAGAAGTTTCTCTAATTTGGAAGAGAACAGCCCTTGCACCACCCACCATTTGGTGCGTCTTTTTATTCCTTTCATGTGGCCATTCGTAAATCGGTGGCAGTGTTTTCCATTCTAAATCACATCTGAATATTGCAGAAATAAAATATAAAAAGTAAAGCTCCATCTGTCCCCAGGGTTAGATTTAAAAGGACATCATTGTTAAGAAGTATCAAAATAATTTAGAAAAGTAATGTTATATAGAGTATATGAAAGTGAAACTTTCACATTCTCCATTGTATAAAATTTTCATTTCTGAGTAAGCAGTGCTCAGTGATTACTAAACCTTTTGTTTAACGAAGAGGGTAGATTTTGGGTGGGAAATATTTTTGGCGTTAGGCAAATTTAAGCCGGCAGCAAGGATCTTTTGGAAGGCAGCTATGCTTTCTAAGCTTTACTTAACACTTGTTTTATGCATATAGTAAGAAGGCATTTGATTTGTATTAAGATATTGATGAATTGGCACTGTTTCAGTGTTACAGTATTAAGTTTAGAGAGTTTAGACTTACTAGAATAACTACAGGAATGTGGCAGTTATTGCAAAAACAGGAGGCTTTGAAAAACAATTCTTAGTTGGCATAGCTGTATTTGTCAGGACCTTGTGAGAAATATTTTTAGTAGGAACAAATAACGCTGAAGTGTTTAAGTACTTGAAACAAACTAGCTGGAACTGTCATTTATTTGAACCTTTTGTTCGAAAGTTAAAATTTACACAGAGGATGACAATTTGTTTTAAAAATTTCTCCTTTACAAAAGATTTCCTATTGCATATGATTCATTTTGCACATTTTCCAACTGGCAAAATAGCTTTTCAGAATAGTTCGAATTTAAAGTCATAGCCTTCCCATAGTACTGTTCATAACATAGCCCAAACTCCATTCCTAAGTACGTATCTAAGTATATATGCTCAAGTATGTACTTATGCAATGATCTTTATAATATGATTAAGCCAGGAGAGACTTTGTTTACACTGTGATAGACCAAAAGTTATCACTTCTAAAACTCTCTTTTTAAAAAAGTATCTGAGAGAGCAGTATGAAACTGATCTCTAGTAGAGGGCTGTCGTTGCCCATGTGGAGCAGTCAGGTGCCCGAGCCAGATATGTTGCAAACTTCTTTACACCCCACTCCCTCCAACCCGCCTGCTTCTTGTGCACATGAGATGCTTTGGGAGGCTGTGCAAATAATATGCAGCCTGTTAATTACCTAACCTTGTGGCAAACTTGACTTTTCTCCTCCAGCAAGTCTTCTCCATGTGAATTGTAATAACCGAAGTTTATTTCTCTGTTAATGACAGTGGATGACTTGGGGGTGGAGCACGTATTTATTTTCACAGAACTTCACTGAAAACTTTGTGAAGTTTTCTTACATTCTAACTCATTTATCATGCGAGAATTGATTTGAAGTATCGCAGTTGTTGAACAGACACTAATGATACCTCAAGGCCATAGTAATCCTCGATATAGGAGTTAGAGTCCTAAAAGTTTTCTTTGTAAGGTTGTTATGTAGAACAGAGAACATTGTGCAGTAGAAGCTATATTACACTACTAACAATACATTATAAGGGAATTTAGGTTCTTAGGGCCACAGCATCTCAGGTGCTGTTTCATTGTTGAACAGAGGTCACAGGCCCAATTCCGTGCACATCTTCCCAGTGCCTTGCAGAAGTGCTTGTCCCCCGGTAAGAAGTAGGCAACTTGATGGCTCTGGTTAGCACTGCTCTTAATTGGGTCTGATGGTTCAGGGCTGGATGGAGGGCCTTGGTTCCTGTGGGCAGTGGCTTCTAGGAAAATAAATGGGACCTACTGGAGGGAGAAGAATGGAATTTGAAGTTGTCCTTTTAGTATCTCTACAAGGATCGGTCACATGTCTGCATACTGTTAATGGGATTCTACAGCAGTGTGTAAAACCTTAAGATTCTGGCTTTATGGTCAGACGGTGACTTAATCACAGAGACTCTCTAGATGAATATTTTAAATTTAACTCCCCCTCCTTCAGTAAACCCACAACAAATATGTCCCCTGCCAAGCACACTTTCTTGGGCTTCATTTTTTTATTGAATTAGGATTTTATTGACCTGGCATTTGAATATCTGTATGCTAAGCATGAAGGTGGTGGTAAGAGTCCTTTGCTCTTAAGCTCAGGCCTAGCGGGCGGGCGGAGGGGGGGGAGAGGGGTGGGCGAGGGGAGGGTGGGGACATAGACATTAAATAAATAACTAATATAGGAATAGACTAGTGTCGTACAAGAGGGACGTACTGAGTGCTGTAGGAGCCCAGGGAAGGGATGGGCAACTCGAGTCCAGGAGTAAGGAATGTGTAGCTGCTTTAAGAAAAGGTTCGCCGGGACATTTTTCTTAGAGTTGATAAGTTTTAAGCAGACAAGATAAGAGCTTCTTTTTTCTTTTTTTTTTTAAAAACTATTCTCTCAGAGCTAACATTGCATTGGTGATTCTCAATGCTTTTTAATATAGCGATTTAATAATATGTATTATGTAAAAAGATTATATATAGATTCATAATGGGCTACGAAAGGGAAGTTGATTTCCACTTAGGAAGTAAAGCAGTGCCATATTTTTGTAGAAGTTTACAGTCATCATTACAAACCTCAGAATTGAGCTCTTTGGGGGGTTTTGTTTAACTTCGAATGGTATTGTTGGTTGAGGACTTGGTTTAGAAATTGGGAAGTGCACCACTTCATGCTGATAGTGTATGTAGAGAATTGTGAATCATATGCTAATATGACATTTGCCATCACTTCATGACTTTCGATTTTCAGATCCCGAAATTGGCCTGTAGTTTGAAATAGTTCTGAACTTTCAGTAATTGCTGCTAGGGAGTGAAGCTACTTATGAAGACCACTTTTACTTGAGTAGTCTCAGACTTTGATTTAGTTTAGACCTATTTACTAGAGATGTAAATATAAAAAAAAAAAAGGTTGAATTTAATGGACTAGAGAAAACTTAAAAAATAAGAATCTCTAAATCCAATTTTTTCTTACTGTTTTCATACACAGATATTAACTAAGATGGACCTGGCTCACCCTGAATTCAGTTTTGAATGCATACCTTCTGGAGCTTGTATGTCTTGGCTCCCCATTTGTCAGTGTTGAGGTCAAATGCCTTGACCGTAGCCCTCAGTTCTGGGTAGATTTTCTCTGTCCTGGTGCCTGATACTGTTAAACCAAAGCAGGCAATTTCATTACTCATTGCGTCCAGTTCTCTTGCTCAGTTAGGGAGTTCATGCTGCTTTTTCAAATTGTTCCTTTGCTTTGAGATTCTGTTAGAATTAAAGAAATAGGAATAGAATCAGTCGTATAAGTTCTGTTCTGAAAATATAACATTCTGTAACCTAATTGTCGAAAGTTCAGATGGATGTCTTAACTTTCATTATCAGTAGAAATAGCTTGTGTAATATAATTTGAGGCTTATGTCTCTCATTTTTGTAATTACCCTTTACCTTATTCAGCAGATCATTTTAAAAACTTGCTTGCTTAACCACCTCAGAACTGTTGATTCATACACATTAAAAAAAATGTTTTATAAGACTACTGTCTTACAACATTTTAGTACTTATATTTAAGAGAGTTTCATCTCACAGTAGTATAGTTCAAATTTTTAAAACTCTTTTTGAATAGAGGATATTATTAAATTGAGTGTGAAGGTTGATGAAAGTTTTGAATGAATGCTGATGAAAATTTATTTAACTCTTTGTAGCCTTTTCCTAATGCTTTTTTTTTTGGAAAATAACAGTACTTTGAAGGTAATGTTTTATTTAATCATGCTTCAATGCTTTTTTAAAATAAGCTTTTACCAGAACTTTTACTTTAAATTTCTCTCCTTTACATAATAAGTACTGATTGGATAGTCTCAACTGTTTTTAACTATTATATTTACACAACTAAATAATTTTTAACTATTATTTAACTATTTATATTAACTTATATTTTACACTGCCATTTACTGAGTGGTTGCTATGTGTACCAGGCATTCTACTAAGCACTTTATATGTATTATCACATTTATTCCTCATAGACATCTTATGATGTTAGTTTTATTAATAAGTTCATAGAACACTATATAGTAGAATTGGAATTTGTCAGACTTGCAAGCCTCAGCTCTTAACCATTACAATCAACATTATATATGATG
The DNA here is from genome assembly GCF_902729225.1 of Pteropus medius. NCBI lineage: Eukaryota > Metazoa > Chordata > Mammalia > Chiroptera > Pteropodidae > Pteropus > Pteropus medius. The sequence goes on along the minus strand of NW_024342467.1, from coordinate 19,781,193 downwards.
GTTATATCTAAAAAAGATTAAGAGAGGCCTTGAGGAACTTGGCCATCTCAGTTGTTTACTTGCAGATTAAAAGAACTATAAAAAAAGGTGTCTATGTTTAGGTGGTGTGTCATCTAAAGGCTACAGATGGATAGCATAGCCTTAATACTGTTCTAATGCATATCAGCTCAGTGTGTGGTTATTTCTGTTATTTTGATAAATTATAGGGAAGATATAAATTATAGGGAAACATAATATCTTGAGGCCTCAGAGTACTTTGCCTTGCCTTATCTTCATATCCCTGCTTGTTCATGTGAACCATAGCAGTCATGTATTTTGGCATTCTCTGTTGTACATATATCTGATTTGTGAATGGCCTGTGAGTGGAAACAGCTAAGCGGGAAATGCTCCTTTGAAGTTCTAGGGGAAATTCTTCCTTATGCTCTGTATGCTGCTTTTGCTCACTGTTGTTGCAAGGAGATAAGGGATAGAGGCATTTGAGTATTCTGCGCTTCCATTTACAGTGTTTCTGAATCCTGGGGCTTTAGGTTGGTGAATTAGTGGGAGTGCGAGATATGTTCCAGTAAAATTCACAGAATTCATTTCTTGCAGAAAGTACCTCTTTAGAACCAGCTCTTTAAAGCTATTTGACACTGGTGACAACTCTGTAAGTACAGAAATGTTAATAGTCGCTACTTTCAAAGGACTTGGGTTATAGGTCTTTGAACTAACATATGAGTTGAAGATTGCTTTTACTGAGTTATTGGTTTACACTGAAGTTGAATATACTAAGAACATGATTTTTTAAGCCATATATAATTATGAGAGGCCTATTTAGGCCTTCACATAAAAAAATCTAATCTTTTGTTACCTACTCCATAACTTCTAAAAATATGAAGTAGTGTTGGCTTTGTAAAACTCATCTGTTAGACTCGTGAATATTTTAAATGCTGTAGGGATGCATAGCATTTTATGTTTTTGATATCCGATTAAATGTTGAAAAGTCAGCCATTTTAGATAATATATGGAAACCTTTTAAAAATAAAAATATCTTTCCCCAGTTTCAGATTTATTTTGCACATTATACCAGCAGGTGAGCTTTCTTCACTTTGGTTTTTAAGATGTCTGTTTAGTGGGTAGCAGAATTTGGGGGCCAGCTGGTTAACCGGCTGTTCATTTGGAGTGGTAGGGTTCTGTCTCTGGGCTACTCTGCACCGTCAGGATGTCCCCAGCTTGGTGAGTTAGCTGCCTCTGCTCTGCCGGACATCACCAGGCTTTGTCTAGGATGGAATAGTGGGGGTGTGGAAGTAGCATACCTGGTAGGATTTGTTGGGTGTGAGCAAAGGGAAGAATGGTTGCAGAGTTCTCGGACATGGTCAAGTATATTTATATGTTAATTTTAACAGTAGGAACTTTTAACTGACAATTTAATTTGTATTTTATTTTAGCTTTACCAATCCTGAGTCTTCTCAATTCTTGTATTTAAAGGATGCCGTGTAACTTTTTTTGCCAAAAAATATCTTGACAATTTATTATTATTATTTTTATTGTTATTTTTAAAATTAATGAATTTTTTTATGGTGACATTGGTTAACGAAATCCAATATTTCAGCTGTACACTTTAACAGTAAGGCATATATATATATATATTTTTACATTGTGTGTTCATGTAATTTTTTTTTTTTTTGAAGAGAAAAATGAACTTTTATTGTGTTAAGCTACTAAGATCTTGGGGTTTGTTGGAGCAACTAGCATTACTTACCCTAACTAATACAGAAATGGATTTTCAAGCAAGGTAAAAGATACCGTTGCTAGCAGGTATGGATAAATTAAAATTGTGTCACTTTTACAAGTTAAATCTAGCTTGAATAGATATCTCAAAATCTATACTTTCCCTAATAATTATAATCCAAAAAAACTAGTACTTATAATCCAAAATAACTAGTTGAAAATTTAGTTGATTATTAAATATTTAATTTCCAGATATTTAAATTAAATTCATTGATGTATAAACCGAAGAGGCAAATTTTTTAGTGACATAGAAACATTTTTAATTATTCTTATCTAATTTGCGCACATGAAAAATTTTTTTTCTGTTTTCAACCACAGTAAAATTAAAGAATTCCTTTTCCTTTTAAAACTTCTACTTATCTGAAGGCATTTGAATATTTAATTTAAAGCAACAATTTCTTTATTGAGATGTAATTCACATACTATAAAATTTGTACTTTAACAACTCAGTAGATTTCAGTAGTTCACAGAGTTGTGCAGTAATTACCCCTGTTGAATGCCGGAACATTTTTATTGCCCCAGAGTGAAACCCCATACCCACAAGCACTCATTCTCTATTCCCCTTGTCTGTGGTAACCACAAATCTACTTTTTGTCTCTATGGATTTGCCTATTTTGGAAATTTCATGCCAATGGAAATATAGTATAACTGGCCTTTTGTGTCTGGCTCCTTTTACTTAGTATAATGTTCGCAAGGTTCATCCATGTTATAACATGCATCAATTCTTCATTACTTTTTATGGCTGAATAATATCCGGTGGCATGCAGTTATCACGTTTGTCCATTAATCAAGTGATAAGACATTTGGTTATTTCCACTTTTTGGAATTATGAATAATGCGCCTATGAACATTCTCGAACATATGTTTTCACTTCTCTTTGGTGTATACCTAGGAATGGAATTGAGTTTATACTGAGTCATATGGTAACTCTATGTTCAACTTTCCAAGGAACAGCCAAACTTTTCTACAAAGACTTTTCCATTTTACATTCCTACCAGTAACGTATAAAGGTTCCAACTTCTCCATATCTTTGTCCAAACTTGTTTTTGTTTCATGTATTTTTTTGCGGGGGGGGGGTACCGTGTTATTTTGTTACATTATTGTATTCTGCTTTTTTGAAAATTGATTTTCCCATTCCATTGAAAGATAAAAGTTTATTTGAGGTTGACTACTAATTTAGAGAAAAGTTAATACTACGACACTAACACATGATTGCTCCTTCACAGTAATCCGCTAATATTGGTACCATATGTAGAAATGAACCAGATGAATTTAACACCAGCAAGTGTTTTAAGTTAGTATTGTGATATGATTCATAGACTAAATATTTCATTTTCATTCTTAATGATCACATGCAAAATAACTGATACAGTGAACTTCAGATGAGCCGTTTTCCAAATTTTCGTAACATTTTGGACTCATAATACTTCATTTAATCCATTGGCGTTTACACTCTACTCTGTCAGGCACTGTGCTTGGCTCTGGGAACAGTGATGAACTAGACAGATGTGGACCTTTTGTTCTTGGCACTCGTGTTCCACTTACGGAAACAAGCATGTGAACATAATCACAGATTGTGGTTTGGTTATGGAGGAGACCAACAGGATATGTGAAAGAGAATGCTCCAAGTTCGTAAATCAAGGAAGACCTCTCTGAGGAGGAGATTTTAAAACTAAGACCTAAAAGATGATTAAGAGCTCGCCATACAAGAGCTGGGAGAGAATACTGCAGGTAGGGTGTTGGAGCTGGGAAAGAACTTGGCTTATGCAGAGGTCTAAGTGAATGCCACTTTGGCTAGTGAGTGAGGAGGAAAGAATACCGGCAGAGGGGACAGGAACCAGGTCCACTGGGACCATCTGGCTGTGGTAGGGAATTAGAATTAAATCCAGTGTGGTGGGAATCCATCAGAGTGACAGGATTGATTTACAGTTTTGAAAGATCACTCTGGCTACTGATGTAGAATGGAAGTGTGAAGACCAGCGAAGAAACTGTTGCGGAAGCTCAGGCAAGAGGTGATGGTTTAGATTAGGGTAATGACAGTGGAGATGGAAAGAAATGGACAGATCTCAGAGGGACTTTTGGAAATAGAGTCCATAGGATTTGCTTCTGATTAGCTATGGGAGGCAAATGGACTTCTTTTTTTTACCAACATGAAAATGTTTTACTCTCTGTGTAGAGGAGGTAAAATTAATTAAAAGCTTTCCTTTTGTTATTTTTGTCATTTTAAACTGAGACTTGAAAATAGTTCTAACATTGATTAGGGCTTTCTTTTTAGTCATTAAAGGTGATAGGCATCGCAGCTTTAACCAAACCTATTTAGCAATGTCCTAATCACATTTCTATGCATAATGAACATACATAGTCTGCTGTTAGTCTTAAGACTTTTCAGTACTTTCACATAATCTCTCGTTGGATCCTCATGAAATTGCATGATGTCGGAGTAGGTATCAGAAATTAGCATCGAAGGCTCATGAAATGTTTACTAGCTGTTGTGCTCTATTCTGAGAAGTTTAGTGGGATATATGTAAGGACATTTTCATTTCTGTGGAATAGATACTATTTACAGATAAGAAAAGTGAAGGACAGGGTGGTGGTCGTGGGATCTCATACAAGTTTCTTAGCATTCTTCATCTGTCTGTGCCAATATATTCATCTGTAAGTCCAGCTCCCCCACACAAGTCCATTTCTTCTTAACTACTCAAGGACATCGCTCTTGAAATTCTGTTCTTCTCTCCTCTATCATCAGTTTTTTTCCCCCTTCTACTGGATTATTCCTTTTGGCATACAAACATACTAAGTCTCTATTCTTAGTAAAACAAAAACATAGAAGTAAAACAAACAAGACCCTCTTTTAATTCCACTTCCCTTCTAGCTATTGCTGTTTCTTTCCTTGTCCTTAGTGCAAAACTCCTTATAAATTGTATATAGTCACTGTCTCCTTTTCGCTAATATCCATTCCAACTAAGTTTTTACCTTATTGCTCTACCAAGATTGTTTTTATCAAGATCACTAGTGATGTCTAAGTTGCAGGATACTCTGAGGAAATACCGAAATAAATAGTACGAAAGGTCACTGTAATAACAAAGGCCTAGAAATACTCAAATATCCATTAATAAACTGTAGTACTTCTGTATAATGGGGCATTATGCACCTGTCAGAAGAATGGGGAAGATGTCTTAGTACTGCTAAGGCGTAATCTCCAGAGGGTATTAAGTGAGAGAACAAGCTACGAAAGAGTAAGTATAGTGTACGACCTTTGATGTGAGAAAAGAAGGGAAATACTGTGTGTTTATGTTCAGGTTTGTTATGTTGTTAAATGATGGAAGGGTAATTCAGAATTATGGAGGGAACACGGACAGAAGCTAAAACCTCTTTGAATGTACCTTGTTTTATAATTTTTACTCTGTCGCTGTATAATTTAAAAAAATTTAATAGAGGAAAGTAACACCTAAAGAGTAACACAATAATTTTAGTAATTTAATGTCAGGATGGTAACATAACTACAAGGGGAATTATCTCAAGTAATTTCAAAACAGTATTTTAATTATGTATTTTTAGTGGGATATATGTAAGGACAGAAGAAAGCCACAAGCAATCTTAACCTTCATCCAGTACTGTTGATATTATTTTGAGATTATAGATAGTGGGATAAAACATATAAGTAAGTTTGCTAATGGCATATGTTAATGTCATTAGCAAGTAAGACTTTTAAGATGAGAGAAGATAAAAATAAGAACCACTGCACTACTAATTTAAACTGGAAATATCAGTACGAATGCAGCATTTAAATTAGTTTCAAAAACACATATTTTCTACCTGTATTAATAAAGAATCTTAGAAATAATGACAAGTAATAGTAAAGTTCTCAAGTACTCTTAGATCCCAGATTTTGGTTTTTAGATACCATTTCCCATTAAAAGGAATCAAGGCCCCCAGAGCAATGGCTGATAAATGTGGGCAGAAAATGTGGCAAATAGACCAGGGGCATTTTGTGCCTGAAAGCAAGGGAGCTATTTGAGACTACAGAGGTCATGTCAAAATGACATAGGAGCCAACTCGAAGGGACACCTACTGACCAAAAATGATACAGTTTGAGGTCTGAGAAAAAAATGGCAGTGCATTGAAAAACATAAAATTCCACAAGCTCATAATGATATTTAAACCAAAACCCTTGATCTTTGGTACCTAAGGACCCCTGAACCACAGTATGACATTTTCTATTATGATTGTTTTTAATATAAGACCATTTTTTATGAGCCATGCTGCATATATATATATATAGTCTATATAAAAATTGTTATAGTTTTGCTTGAATTTGGCTTAATTAACAGTTGTCGATATAGCTTCTATTTAATTGTTTTAACAGACTTCAAGGAACATTTGCCTGTTTCTCAGTTATGAAATAGGAGGTCTTATGGGGACTATACATAAATGCTTTAATTTTAAATATTTTAATGCTAGCAATGGGAACATTCAGCAGATTTATCATAAGTGCAAAACAGAGCAGAGATAACCACAACGTAGTTCTTACTTTTGGTTGCATGTAGAGATGGCAACTGAATCTCTATACTTGACTCGATTTTTCTTTAGTCTTGTGATTTTGAAAAATGTGCAAAGGTATTTGTGAGAGTGGCAGGAACAATAAAAACTAGAATAGTTACCTAAAGCTGTAACTAAATCCAACTGGCTCTTGAATTAAAGCCAATAACTTGTTCTGCATGATGTTAATAAAGGAGAAACTAAATCTTACGTTAAATTAAATCTTACATTAATTAAAAAAACTGACAAAATGGTGCAAAATAACTCTGGTGAGCTTGAAATTTTATCCCATATTAATAGAAGGCCAGCCACCTTCTCATTGATAGCCTGAAGAGTTTTAATAATAGTCACACATGCATTGCATCGTGGCTGAAAAGACAAATTTCCAATTTACTTTTTTTCTGTTTTTAAAGAAAATAAATATGCTACCCTTTGCCGACCTCATACGTGTTAAGTGGAATTTGGAAAAATAATATTTTTAAATTATGTCAGTTTTCTGTTTATTTGTGCCTAAAGAGAGTTTACTTAACTCATATTTAGGCATGTTATTCCTGGCCTTCATTTTGTACGGTTAGAAAAAGTTGAATTCTTTTCTTTGTCCCATTTCTTAGTTGACGAAGGATCAGAGATTGGTGTATTCGGGCAGACTGCTTCCCGATCATCTGCAGCTGAAAGACATTCTCAGAAAAGTAAGCAGATCTCTACACGACTCGATTCCAGACACAGAGTGAGACGAGCTATGGTGTGAAATTTTATCCATCTCCACCAGTTCAGTTTTAGATTCTTAAAATGAACCCTTTTGGGTGGCCCAGCAGGTAACGTGAACCAGAAAGTGAAGAACGTAATGAGAGATTCTGATTAGTTTAGGTAGCAGTTTTGTATATGTCTGAAAGCTAAACCTGAAATAGGATTATATATTTGTGTTCAGATAATTGTCATCTTGTATAAGAAAACATTATCGATTTGTCAGTGGTATAGGTGTTCAGGTAGTGGTAAAGGGTTTTCATTGATAACAGTCTCCTCTCTTATATCCCCTTTGACCAAACTGCAGGACATTTTAATACAAGTTGCTTGGGTTAGGAGTTTAATTTTAGGGCAAGAAATAAAAGAAAGCTTGACTGGCCTATCAGTTAGAGAACTTTGAATGCTGGCACTTCAAGCTAAAATGTATTTCAATATCGGTTTTTGACAGTCAGCCTGAATGTTTTTTAAAGGGCAGCTTTTAGCTCATGTTCATTTTTGGAATTTATAGTTTTTAGAACTTTTCTGCGTTTGAGGTACTGTTTTTTGTTTGTGAATGTAGCCGGAGTGAATAGATAGCTTTTATTTTTTGCCTTAGATCGTTAACTTAATTCTTAATGTTGTTCTGGATATCCCTGATCTGATTAGATCTATATCCTCTCCTGTATGTTTATGATCACCTGTGGGAAACTTTAAAACATCTTATACTGGTATACTCCTTCTGTTTAGATAGTTGACATTTTAGCTTTGCTGGCATGACTTCTTGCTGTCATTTTCATTTTAATCATGTAGTTTCAGGTTGCCAAAGTGGTTTAATAACCTCTTTCTCTTAAAAATAGTGGTATTCACACCAGATATTCCCTTCTTCCCTTTCTTTTTAATAGACTTTATTTTTTAGTGCATTTTAGGTTCACAGCAAAATTGTGTGGAAGGTACAGAGATTTCACATATATTTCCTGCCTCCACACATGCACAGTGTCCCCCACTAACAACATTACATATCAGAGAGGTGCATATGTTACAGCTGGTGAACCTACGTTGACACATCATTGTCACCTAAAGCTCGTAGTTTACATCAGGGTTCGCTCTTGTACATTCTGTGGGTTTGGACAAATAATAATGACACAGATACACCATTATAGTATCATACAAAATAGTTTCACTACCCTAAAAATCCTGTGCTCCACCTGTTCATTTTCCCCCGCTTTTATGCTTATATGCTCTTCGGAATAGAGAATTATTATTTTAGCTGAAGGATAGCTAGAGTCTACACACGGGTCCTTTTAAAATGGTTTTTGTTACCAGAAATGGGTTCTGACCAGAAGACTTAGAATAAAAATGCTCCAATCAAAAGACTGTTGTGCTCCTTATATAAAAACATTTGAATAATATGTTTAAACTTTGAATAGACCTTGAACCATTTTAGTTAAGGTCGATATACCCCTCCTTTTTTCAATTAAAAGCTGCCATTAGCTTTACCTGTTTAGTAATAAAATGTTTTACAGAAACAGTCCCCAAAGGTGAATGAATACTGTGAATTAATTGTGATGAATATGACTTTTGAAATTAGGTTACTAAGAGTAAGCATTTTATGCTTGGTTGCTATTTAATGTTCTGTATTCCGAGCTCAGGGGACATTGTAAATCAGGTGTGCCTTCTACCTGCCTGCTAGGCACATCTCTGGGAATGCCTTTTCTTAGCATTCTAACCCCCCATTAATGCCTTTCCCCAAACTCCTAAAGCAGTTGTGGCTTGTGCGTCTCGGCTTTGTGCAGAAGACGTATGTCTCTAACTGTGCTCTCATGTGCTAGTCTGATCTTCTAACGATGTCATGAACCTCTCTCAGAGAGGGGCCGACTCTTGCTCTTTCTGGAATTCACCTCAGAGTTAAGCACAATTTTAGATTTATGGTAGGCAGTTGACAAATTCTTTCTTTAGTAGCTTTGTTTCTCTTTCTCACAACTGGGCATCTTTATTTTTCTTCCTGCTCTCTTTTCTTTATCACCTGTTTTTTTCTTTTCTTTTTTAAAAATTGCTGAGCTACCTGTGTTCTTCTCTGCCGTTCTTTATTCTCTTTCCTTTCACCATCTTATTTACTTGCTTCATGCCTAAGTATAAATATATTCATGAAATCACTAAACTAAAATGCCAATTCTATGTTATTAGACTATTTTGCTTCAGTCATAGTTGTAGGTTTATGGAAACACTTAGAATATTAAAGAATATAGTTCAAATATATGCCTTATATAAATATAAGTGTGGTAGATAAAATCAGTTTTTGACTTAAAAAATAAGCGATGTGTCATCTTGATAAAATTAAGGCAAATGAGATTATGGCGAAGTTGTGTTTATTATAGCTGCAAAGTCTTAAGTAATGGAAATAGTTTCACTACTTGTAGTTAGTAGTTCTAAGCTTCAGTGTGACAGTTACGGTTCTGATATGAAGTTGCTAGATGTTTTTATATTGAAATAATCGCATTGACTTGAAGCGGTGTTTGCTTCAAGACTCCTTAGTATACAAAGTAATCATTTTTCATATAACAATTACTGAGTATTTAGGCCATTTACCAAACATGGAGAAAATATCAAACTCAAAAGGGCCCCAAATTCTAAATGGTAAATGTACCGTCAAATGACAGTTCATTACTAATAAAATTAAGTATTTCACCTTAGATACTAACTTTTTAAACTGTACATTTTCCAATACTACCCTTTAAATGTACTCTTCTTTAATTTTAGCAAGATGAGTATCATATGGTTCATCTAGTATGTACTTCTCGGACTCCTCCCAGTTCTCCAGAATCCAGCAGCGGTAGAGAAGGTCATGAAGCATTGGCATCCAGCAGCAATTCTGTGAGTCATTTTGGGAGGAGTAAACATTGAAGTTTTCCGATTATCTTTTTTTGCCTCTGAAAACTAAGTGAAAAACAGAACAATTGGAGCTTTTAGGTTGTAAGATTGTGTTTTGAACAGCTTGAGTAAGGCATTTAAACTTTGTTTTTAGAGATCCAGTATACAGTGTTATCCCATGAAGCCTGTTCCCCATGAGTTATAATTTGCCGTAGAGTAGGTCAGTAATAGATCCAATTTTCAGGGGTGTAATTACTGAAATACTTAGAAAACAGATTTATGATGTGGTTATTATATAACATGAACTCTTATAGCTGGTAAAGTTTCAGAAATATTTAAGGTGTTTAATATAGTACTTTTTATTCAAAGTGGGTTAAATTATTAAAATTTTAAGTATGCTAAGTCTTCTTGAAGTAGATTGCTTGGTCAGGAATTTTTTTTTTTTTTAAGTAACAGGATTTGGGCATACATTCCAACCACAGGAGAAGTTACCTACGCAGCTCTTTCCGACTCTGGTGTTCATTTCTCCCTACTTATTTTTTTCATTTACCTAAAATTGTTTTGGAAATTTTTCTTGCTAGTTGAACTTTTCAACTTAGACATACTCTACGCATTTTAAAGACACTGTCCAAAATCCTTTTATGTTGAAATTATTTTTAGTTTCCCATAAAAGCTTTGTATGGTACCTTAGGAGTTGAGACAAAAGAATTGGATGAGTGGAAGCTTGCTTTAAACTTCTTGGGCAGGGAACTTTTTTTACTGCTAAATAGACTTCCCTTCTTGTCAAGAATCTAACCAAAACTTTAAGGAGAGGGATGAGTGGCAGAGGTGATAGCTAGCTGAAGGATTTTCCAATAGATACTAGTTAACTGCTTTTTGAAGAACTAGATCCTCTAGTTGCTATATTTAATTAGTATGGCCTCCATGGTAAGTATTCTCTAATAACAGTCATGGGAATTTAGCTTACATTAAACTGCAGTATGTTTTGTCTATGAACCCAAGGGTCTTGATAAGCTTCCTACCTTGCATAAGAAGGGACAACATCGGCATCACCCTAAAGTTCTGTATTTAGTCTTTGGACAGTTATGTTACTCTAGTTTTTGTTTAGAAAGAATCCTCTCACTTGTGGTTCTTCAGCCATGATTTCATATCACTAGTATATCTAGATTTTTTGAGGCATCTTAGGAAAATCTAAAAAGTTTCAAAGGAAAATTAAGTCGAATTCCCCTTAATTTTTTATGGCTGAGAAATTTCAGTGAGATTGAAAAATGTCTTAAAAATCTAGTCATGAAAGAGTTACCTAATAAGATCAGAGATCATTAGTTTTAGAGAAATTAGGCTGTGCTACCCAATGGCTAGGCCTTTGTTTTAACCACCTTTCTCATGTCCTTTTAAGGAGAAATTTGCCCCAAAAGGAACCTTTCCCAGTTTATTACCGTAAGAATCAGACTCCCTAGTAACATATTTGGTATCCGTTTTGTATGGAGTAACACCTTGAAGAAAGCTTTTGTTCCTTTCGCAAAGCCCAGAGTCCCTGGGTCCTTTCCCACACAGGATTTAGGGAGGTATTCAAGCTGGAAGTCCTGTCCATGGGAAGGCCTCCAGGGAGAATACAAGTTAACACACCTGGAGGGTGTTCAGATTATACTGTCCCTTGCTGTTTAAAGTGCAGGAACTATAATTTATATAAAATGTAATTGTTTTTAAAATTTACACAAGACACTTGACAAACTTTCCAAAGAGCAGCAAGTTAAGGTGGTCTTCAGGGGGTTGTGCTGTTTCAGGTTGCTGAATCTATGAGTTCCCAGCATTGCCAGAGTGTGAGAATTTTAAAATCCTGATTGGCATCTTGTTCATTTTTTTAAAAAAAAAACAATATTTGTTGGTGGTTTATATAAATTAACAAGTTTAGAATTGAAAGGAATCTCGAATATGTAGTTCTATCTTATTTTTTGTAGGAAAGTGAGACTCAGAGGTTAAGTGAAATTTTAAGGTTATGTTCCTTGTTCATGTCAGAGGTAACACCAGATTCTGGATCCTCTGACTCCTAGCATGTTCCTCACTATTTCAAACCAGTGTGTTACTAATAGCATGTTATACGGTACCTGACACATAGTAAGTGTTTAAATGACACAGGAATTAGTACCATCATTGAGCACTTCCTATGTTTTAGGCCTGTGGAAAGAGCTGTGCGTGTGTTAATTTAATCCATAATTTTGTATGCTTTAATTTCATATACAATTATTTCATTACTTAGCCTTTTCTGGTTGAGAAATGAACTGTTGTATAATTAAGGTCTACTTATCTGGGTACAAGATTCAAATTAGTTAATTTCCAAAAAAAATTCACTCTTTGCAGAGGGATTTCATAAATACAGTTTTAGCAATGTGTCTGTAATCTCACAATTATAATGAATTAAATCTCCTTGAAAAAAATATCCATTTCTGTTTGCAGAGTTCAGATCAGTCAGGATCAACAACTCCATCACCCAGTCAAGAAACCTTACCATTAGCTACCAGTTCTTCCTCAGAAGGACTGAGGCAACGCACCCTTCCACAGGCACAAACTGACCCAGCACAGAGTCATCGGTTCCCATATGTAATGCAAGGGTGAGTGAAAGGGCGAGTGGTAGCTGCGGGCCACTTACGATCTGTCACTCGTGACTTTCATGCTAGCCCTGTGCGGTAATCAAAGTACATTTGAAGTTTATTCATATAACTGGTTATGAATTTCGAGAATGAGAAGGTCGAGTAGAGCAGTGCTTTTGAAAGCTGGTCATACATCGAAATTATCTAGGGCAGTATTTTTCGTTTTTAATGTTTGCGCTAGTCACCTGGGGATCCGGTTAAGATGCCAGCTCTGATTCACTAGGTCTGATGGGGCCTGAGATTCTGTGTTTCTGACAAGCTCCCTGAAGATGCCGATGCTTCTGATGCTCAGACCATACTTTGAATAGTAAGGATCTAGGTAATTAAAAGCATTTCTTTTTTTTTACTTTGCCTTACTATAGATCTATCCAAGTTAGTATTCTGGGGAGCAGATGGGTGAGCGGATGTTCTTTGAAGAGAGTATGGGGCCTGGTAATCTGTTTCCTAAAAATTCCAGAAGTGCTTCTGATCTGCCAGGCCTGGTAGCAACTGAGACAGAATAAAACTGTGAAGTATTATAAATATGCTAACTGTCGCATATTATGCAGAGCCTTTATTAGAGGACTTTACTTAAGCTTGCTATGGCTTCCTTATATTTAGCAAGTACAGTAGGCCTCTTAGGTTAGGCAGTCTCGAGGGAAATGCACCCAGCAGCCACAGTACACCTTTCAGACAGCTCAGAGGGTGGGATCTTGGAGAGTGCGGTTTGGACCTGGCTTATGTCTGAAAGCAGAGTACTTTTGGAATAAAGGAAACATGAGTAATAGTTAATGATAGCCGTTTCGTGTTGCATATCATGCTGCAGGACTGCAGTGTGTGGCAACGCTCCAGATCCACCATGGCGAGGCTGGAAGTAAGGAAATGGTTAGGTACAGAAGGGTGGTGTCAGCAGGATGACCCAGGCGCAGCCACCGATTGCCGTGCTAACAGGATGGAGAAACATTCATGTACTTTTACTCAGAATGTCAAGCTTAATTCAGTTCTCAATGTAGAAAAACAAAGCTGAGTATATAGCAAAATACAAGAAAACGCATTTGTCTCATAGTTCTTGAATGTGAAGCTTTTCCTCTAAAAGTAAGTGTTTAGATGAAGTTGATTGTAGACTTTATGAAGCACCTGTGAAATTATTTTTGTTTTTAGAAAATGATTACCACAAACCCAAATTTAGTTATTGGTAAAAAACAATGTTCTCAGGGTTTACATTATAAATAGTAGCTTAAAATACTTTTAATCTTCTGACAGTGATTCTTTTCCTCTCTTTTTTGCAGAGTAAGATAGTTCAGTTCTCTCAATTTGTGTGGAGTGACTTATTTGGTAGTGGTAGTGGAATGTGAGAGTATTATGCATATAATAAACATAGAAGAATGTATAACAACATATTAACAATGGTTATCTCTGGACAGCAAGGTTTTTAACTTTCTCATTTTGTAATAAATAAAACAAAGCTTATAAGATTGCAAGCCCGGAGAGTAAGACCTTAGATACTTGGGAAAAGATTAATAGTTTCTCTAAACTAGACTGTTGAGGAAATCAACAAACGTGAGAGGCAAAGACATTCACCTCTTAGCAGTATATTAAAAAATTTACAAAAATCTGAAATAGTGTTTATTTTGTCAAAAGTGAGTGTTAAAATGATGAGCAATAAACTCTTTAAAGATATTTGAACTTCACTTTGGGAATCTATTACTGGATAAATAATGTGTGGTTTTAAATCAGGAGGGCAGTGTAGATGGGTGGCTGTACAAATTCTGGAGCCAGCCTACCTTGGTTTGAGTTTTGGCTCTGTTCACTGACTAGCTTGGGCAAGACTCTTCGCTACTTTGCTTCTGTTTGCTTACGATAATAGTACTTATCATACAGAATTTCTGTATAGATTAAGAGTTACACCAACTTTGTGGTCTAAGTATTATTTTCTTAATGTTACTGATGAGGAGAAGGAGGCTTAAAAATTATGTAGCTTGCTTCAATGGCCAGTGGCAGAACTAGAATTCAAATCTGTATCTGACTTGAAAGTTTGTATTCTTAACAGTCTTGTTGAAATGACTCATTTTGTCTGTCTTTTGTTTCATTATTTTTTTCTAGGTTGCCATTTGTATTTTGACTTCATTTGTAATAGTGATACTTGTCTCCCTCTTCCCTCTAGTCAGATCTACTGGTCAGAGTTTCAGTATTGGTGACTGAGTAAGCTAATCTGTTTGTATAAGGATGTTGTGACTTTATTCACTGAAAATTTACTTTAGAATTTGCTATAGGCTAGGCATTGAAGGCAGGAAAATGAATTATGTACTTGCCCTCATGGGAGTAGGTCAGATAGGCAGATAAATTACCGTACACTGATGTGCTGTCACGGTCTTGAAAACACCATGGGAGCCTGGAGGAGGAAGTGACTATCTCTGCTTCAGGAGCTGGGGAGGGCTTCGTAGGTGGCAACGTAGGAGTTGAGTTTAAGGGAAGTTCAGCAGGGAGAACAGAGCAAGTGCAGAGTCTTGAAAAAGCCCATTCTGGGAACAGAGTGGTGATTGCACACAATGGCTGCATCACTGTGTGGGTGGTGGGGAAATAAAGCTGACTTGACAGGTTTTCTGTGAAAGAATTTGTTCTTGATTGTTGAAGTTTCTAGTTCCTTTCATCTCCTCTCCCTTATCATTCTGAACTCCAAAAACATACCATGGTTATCTTTTGGGATAGCTCTCAAGCATGTGTTTGTGAATAACAGCATTTCAAGTTCTTTGTTTTGTCTTAATCTCTGTTGTAATCCATCATTTCTACGTGTTTCCATGAACTTCCCCTGCTCCCCTTTTCCGTGTTTACTTTTTATCCTATGGTTGTAACTGGTTTGGCCTATCTGAAAAGGAATAAAAGATTGCCAGGACTGTGGTCACTTGATTCCTCCCACGTATGCATATGAGCAGCTTCCTTACTGTGACTTCCCTCAGGCCAGAGGGAGAGATTGGCCTCTTACTTGGTGGTCTTTGCATAAAGAATATGACATTTTAGATGGAGACTGACATATTATGCATTCAAAACACTTACATTTTTCCTGTGTTTCTGCTATTATCTTTGGCTCTGTTTGCCAAAAACAAAAAGCAAAAAACCCCCCACTTAATTTTTTTGAATTATAAAAGCAACATATGCATATTAACGAGATTAGGAAAAAAACAATAAAGGAAGGGGGAAAATTACCCCTGTCGAATCATCTAGAGACAACTGTTTGTTAACATTTCATATTTCCTTCCAGTATCCTTTTCTTTGCAAATGTTTTTAATATAATTGTAATTTTTACCATATTAACAACATGTTTTCATTTAATGTTGAAATATTAATTAAGTGAAAATTTCAAGTTATTACGTAGTTGCTCCTTATCAGTACTTTATTCCAGTGTTTTCTTGTGTTCATGTGAAGTTGTTCAGGATATTTATTGTGCTGAATGCTGGAGATATAATAACAGGTACAGCCCATTCCCTGTTCTTTGAAACAGAGTCTGGCCAGAGACACAGGAGAATGAACAGGCAGTTTCTGTTTTTAGTTGTTATAAGAGGTAATACATGTGAACGGTACCGTTTTGTTTAAATGAATTGTTTTCTGTGTATTATTCCAGGGATAAACTGTGTTTAACATGTGTGTGTGTACGTGTGTGCACGCACACTGGGTGGGTATATTTAACACAAGTAGTAGCATACTTCCTATACACACTGGCCTATGTTTAATTGTTTTGCTAAATATATTAGCATTGTCCCGTTAATAAATAAGAGCTGTCCTATTCTTTATTAAATGCACATTGCATAGATTGCTGTAATTTAATGAACCAGTCCCCTATTGATATATATAGAGCTCTCTCTATGTTTATAGAGCTCTCTCTATGTATATATAGGTTAAACAGTCAGTATTTTTGTTCATTACTTTTTAAATTAAAACAATTTTAAATATTCACAGAGTATAGAAAATATTAAAATAAACTTCCATTTACCTAACACCCAGTTTCAATAACTGTTAACAGACTCCCCGTTCTTTATCTGTTCACCCCTCACTCCTTTTTTTTTGGGCTGGAGTATTTTTTAAACAAACCTAGACATATCATTTCATCTGTAAATACTATGTATCTGTAACAGATATGATAAAGACTATAAAAAATCTTAATCACAATACCATTAGAACACTCAACAAAGTTAAAAATTCTTTAATGTTATCTAATACTCAGTTCGTGTTCAGTTGTCTGTGATTATCTCAAATGCGTTTTTATAGTTTTGATTGAATCACTGTTCAAAATCAGTGTTCAGAGAGGTTGACATACTGCATTTGGTTGGTGTTTCTTAAGGCTCTTCTGATCAAATCCCTTATCCTCCTCTTCAGTTTTTTTTTTTTTTTTTTTTTATGCCTTTTCTGTTCTATGTAATTTCCCACAGTGGTCTCTCCCCATTATATTTATTATTTTTTGGTTTATCCTTCACTGTTTTTCTTTGTGAAAATTCAAGAAAGTGTGTACACACACATACACGGACACATAGTATATGCATATAAGAATATCTTCTTTCTAACAGAAGGTAGCATATTATACATATTTTTCTTTTAAAAGAAAAACTTTGCTTTTAAACCAAACATCACTTAACAGAACATCCGGGAGATCACTCCACTGGAGTGTATAGGGACGTCGTTCCTTTTTACATCTGCACTGAGTGTCTAAATCATGACATCCAGTCTCCCTTTGATGAATATTTGAGTTATTTCCAGTCTTTACTGATACACGTAGTATTGGGATGAATAGCCTGTGCATTCGCTGTTTCACAGTTTTGCCGGTTGTATTTAGGCTTGACGGCTTGCTGTGGAAGTGGGTCAAAGTAGATAGCTCAGAGGGCAACTGCCTTCAGGGTGTGGGATTTCAGCAGTTTCAGCATGGCGACAAGTGCCGTGGTAAGGTTCCGACTCTCTCTTTAATCGTGAATTATTGTCCCAGTGTCCAGTCCCTCTGTTATTAGGGGAAAGGAGTCTTGGCATGGGGTTAGGCTGAGTATGTGGTTCCCAAGAGGGGTAAGTATGTATAAAGGGCAGAGGTGTGAAATTTTTTCCATATTTCATATTTCTTTAAGCTAATTTTCAGAAGCACAATTACTTGGGCAGTTGGGTATAAGTGAACATTTAAAAAAGCATTTAATTTTGTAAAATTTTTAAAGACTTATTCCAGTTTATCCTGCTAGCAATAGGAGAGTCAGTTTCATTTGTATCCCTTGGCAGTACTGGATATTGTTAGACAGGAAAAAACTGTCTTTATTTTAATATGCATTTGTCTTAATGATTATTTCTATTTCTGTGAGTTCTTTATGTCGAAAAGATATTCACTACTGTTTATTTCAGAGATTTTTTCTCAGCTCTGTCCCTTTAAATTTCATGTTGTCAGTTATGTGGATTGCTCTTCCTGTGCTTCTGTTGCTTTTAAGTTAGGAAAGTCGTCCTCCCTCCAAAGATTCGGTAAATTAAAATAATCAGATTCGGTAAATTCTAGTTTCTTCTAGATTTTCTGTGGTTTAACTCTTAATACTTTATTTTAGTCCACTGGAACTTATTTGAATATTTGGAATGAGGCGAAGCTTTGAACTCCCTTCCCCGTACCTCTTAATTTGGTAATCACTTTTCCCAGTACCAGATATCATTCTCCATCGTGTTGTTTAATGCTGCATCCCCTAGGATGTGTCAAGTTCTTATATAATATGTTTCATTGATCTGTTACTGTGTACTTTATTTTTTCTAATTAATTAATTAATTTTTTATGGTGACATTGGTTAACGAAATTCAGTATGTTTCTATGTATTTTAATAATAGCTTTGTTATTTAATATAAATAAATCCTTTATTTCTTTGGGAAGTACCAAATGCATAACGTCTTGTCTGAGGGATAATTAACACAACTGAAAGTCATAGTATGCCAACTTGGGCCTGGGATGTGTCTTAGCAGTTACATAGTCCAGTAGTTTTTAACTTATCGGAGAGAAAGGGAAGAAGCATATTGGAATCATCTAGGGGAGTTTCTTTAAATATATTTTCTGGCAGTATATGTTCTCAGCTGCAGTAGGGTGAGGTAGAAAGCTATAGTAATTTTTTTCAAAGTGATCGTTAGTGGCCTTTTCTTCCCTTTTAAAAACAGTGACCAAGTCCAGTCTTCTCATTTACATTTGGAGGAATGGGCCTGTGTGAGTTACATTTCTTCTCAGTGGTAGATTGGCAGAGCCCTGCTTTCAAGGGTTTAGGTTTTTTGTAGTTGGGAATACTAAGAAATTTAAATGTCCTTCTAGATACAGATTCATATGGTTGTTAATTGATTTAGGTAGTTTTCAGATTGGCTCAGATGCATCAGTTCACAGGTGGAAAGGCTGAGATCTTTAAACAAATATTTTACAGTTGTTCTCTGCTCCAGCGGTGTGGCTTTTTCTCCAGGTTTGATCACTGATTGATAACCCTTTTAGGAATAGCCAGGTTGAGGTTCTTTTCCTCTTCTTATTCAGGACTTGTTTATTAAGAGCTGGGGGAACTCGCATGGAGGCTTCTCTGCTTTTCTTTAAGGCTTGGGAAGTGGGGCGGGCTGCGCTCAGGAGATAGAGGGTCTCTGAGGATGGCGGCTCCCATCGCTCCCCCACGGGTGAGGAAAGTTTGGGGAATGTGTCGGGGAGTTGGTGCCTCCCAAGCTCTTCTGAAGTAGGTTTCTATAATCAGTTATTGCCAATTACATGTTAACAGTCTTTAGAATATAAGTAGTTTTCATGAATTTATTAATTCTTGTCTCACCCACAGTAGACCAAACTAATATCAGCTAAAGATAAAATTAAGTAATATGAAAAAAAGAAAATTCACAAGTTCTCCATTCATTTTTATGTTTATCTCTGTAGCTGTCTTGATGTATGTGCCTTTTTTGTAAATCTCACATTACACACTTTGGAGTCATGTTCAGAGTTAGGGGTTGGGGAGAGTAAAAATAAACATAACTAACGTACTGAGTACAGACTCAATCCTATGAGAAAGATTCTGTTATTAGCCCAATTTTAGAGATGGGGAAACTGAGGCATAGGGAAGATAAATGTGGCCTTCCACACATTTACTGAATAGTAGTTTAACCTACTTTCAGAATGCATATATAAATGGAATATTACTCAGCAATAATTAGGATAAAATCTTGCCATTTGTGACAACATGAATGGACCTAGAGGGTATTATGCTAAGTGAAATAAGTAAGACGGAGAAAGACAAATACTGTATGATTTCATTTATTTGTGGAATCTTAAAAAACAAAACAAAACAAAACAAATGAATAAACAAACAACAAATGCAGACTCAGAAACAGATCACATTGATGGTTGCCAGAGGGGAGGGTGGAGGGGAATGGGTGAAAAAGGTGACGGGAACTGTAGTCAGTGACACTGTGGTGAGTTTGCACAGTGACAGAAGGTTACTGGACTTAGTGGGGTAATCACATTGTAAGGTATGAAAATGCGGAATCACTGTACTGTACACCTGAAACTAATGTCATGTTGCATACCACGTAGACTTAAAAGAATGCATGTATACATATTTTCTGCTAATCTTGATTCTTTTCAAAATATTTCACCATTTTTTTATAATGTTCATTTTTTTACAGTTGGTAGGTGCTATGTTTTTAATAATATTTTATTACTAATGTAAAATGTCATCTGGCTAGTTCTCCCATTCCTCAAAATATTTTGCCATAAAGTTTATTTTAGTGTTTGGCTCTTAAGGAGAATGTACTTAAAGTGTACTGAAAATATTTTTGACCTTTTGTGCTGAAATAAGACGATAGCAGATGTTCAGGCTTGCCACACATTTCTGTGGATGATTTTTTTTATTTTCCCATTAAAACCGGGCTGAAATGTTAGTTGTTCTATATACTTGGGATCAGGGTCATCTTCTAAGGAATTTGAAGAATGTTGAAAATAGGCATTTTTCTTTTCAGTAAGGTTTAATACATTTTGTCAACTATGACCTGTTCAGAGATGAAAATTTAGAGAAATGCTTTCAATTGCCAGAGCATTAAAAGGCGATTCTTGATCTCTTCGTGGCAGAAATGTAGACAACCAGCTCCCCGGGCACGCCGTCGCGGCCGCGTTCCCGGCGTACCCCGCGCTCAGCCCGCTGCAGATGCTGTGGTGGCAGCAGATGTATGCGCACCAGTACTACATGCAATAGTAAGTGCATTCGACTTCGTGTTTTGACTCACTGTTATTTGCTTCGTTAGCTTTTTTAGCCTACGTAAGTCGATTTGGGGATTTCATTTACTGATGTGTTTCATGAGCTTTCAAAAATTATTATGAAAAGAAATTCGCCAACATCTCAGCAGATAACTGCATTTTAAATTGTTTGGCCAAAGGAAAAAGATCTCACGTCGACTACGCCTGCTCTCCACCTCTCTCCTCTCCTTATATTTAGCAGTATTCAGATGTTTTCTTTAATGTAATTTTATCTATTTAAGAGGAGAGAACTTAGGAAAGTTTCACCGGAGGGCAGCACATCTACATGAAGAGATTGGAAGGTGAATGAAAAAGGGTCTAGAGAGAGTCGTGTGCGAGGGAGGCTCGCTGGTGTCAGGCTCCGTGGTGGCTGACGTGCTTTCTGCACTGTCCGCATCTAGCAAGCCTTGCTTTCGGTCAGCATGGAACAGTCTTGGCCCTGAGTAGTTTCTTGCCTTCGCTTTTCTGGACCTCCTGTGTGTTCATTTGACATTTCGAGCTTCTCTGGAATGTTCTGCCCTCCTTGTTTCTGGGATTCCGTCACCCTCTTCATTCTTTGTATCTTTCCGATCACTCACGTTGTGTCCTTCAATAACCCAGTTTTTTCTTTCTCTAAATGTTAGCATTCCTTGTTCAGGTAGACATATTTGTGTACTTCTGCGTGCCTCTGACGCTCAGTCCCGTAGGGAAGACAGGGTTCTGCCCTGGGCCAGTCCTCGGGGATTTCTTCCTGCCGTGGCCTTAGTTGGTAGCTCTCCATGGACGATGCCCAATTCTCCATCTCTGGTTCTTCATCCTGTATCTTAAGTTTTGAAAGATTTCCATAAGGAAATTTGCCTTTCAATATATCTAAATTCAGTATGTGTAAAATTTGATTCTGCCGTCCTCATAAAGTGCATTCTCCTTCCTGACTTCCTCTCGGTGATGCTGTCTCTGCTCAACCATTTCCAAGCTCTTAACCTTAATCAGTTTTGCTTGTGGCTTTTGTTATTTCTGAACCCAAGTCACCGAGATGAGTGAGTTGTTCCTAGCTGCTGTCCTTCCCCTGTATCTCACTTCCAGTTATTTTGCTCAGGTCTTTTCTCCGTTTAGACCCACTTTATTGCAATTGATTTTTCTCCGTTTAGGCTCGTATTGTGTTTCATCGTACTGTTGCCAGGTTAACTTGCTTATGAGTCAGTCATTCCCCATCCGCCAAATATCTGTAACTCTCTTGCCTACAGTGTGAAGTCTATATCCTACTCTCCCACTAGACCTTCCCCGTAAAGCTAACCTGCTTTGTGAACTTGATGTCCTATTGTTCCCTTGCACAACCCCAGGTACGCTGTTGCACCTGACCTGCTGCTGTGGTAGTAGTTACCGTGCGAGTAACTGCTTTGTGCTCAGTACGCTACTAGAAGTTTCACACCCCTTGTCTCATTTATAACCTGACAAGAACTGTGCAGAGTAAGTGGGGCTCATCCTGGCTTGCTACTAAATCCGTATGATCACATGTATGTCCTTTAACTTCTGAGCCTCATATTCCCACATTTAGTGAAATAACTCACCTATGCATCAGAATATCCATGAGGTTGGAGGCGTTTTGGAAGCTGAAATGCCCTGTACAGAATACAAGGTATTAGCATACGGGCTTAAATAGGCTTTGTAGCCTGGAAAAGTACTCTTTGATTTTATTTTGCTATCTTGAATTTTAAACTTTTTATTGTAGAAGAATTTCAACATAGAACAAGATAGAATAGTGAAATTAACCCTGTGTACTCGTCACCCAGCTTCAGCATTTATTAATTCATGACAATCTTGGTCTATAACTTTCGCCCCCGTGCTGGATAATTTTAAGCAAATTCCAGATATATTATCATTTTACTGGTAGCATTATACAGGAAAATTCTCATTTTCGAGCAGTACAATTATAAGTAAACATCAGGACCACAGTTCTTCCAAAGTTGACAAGGACCTGTGGTCAGTGTCCCCAGATGGAGTTCCCGGAAGTCAGGGTTGGGGTTGAGAGATTGTAGTCTGGAATCTAGTTAATATTTAAAAATACTAATACAAATAACTGATCACTGACAGTGTTCACATAGGGTCATGATTAATGTACATTTTTAGGCAAATCTTTCAGAACCTGGCTCTGAGGGAGAGGTGGTGGGTGTGGAGATTTTTATTCCACGTCGAATGACAAAAAGGGCCATTAGTGAAAAGGTTTGAAAAGAGATTTGGTCATTACCTTATAAAGTAATTTAGTGAAAGAGAGAAAAGTGATTAACATGGCTGTTCCTGTCTTTCAAACGCTCCCGCCACCTGGGACTTAGGGGCCGAGGGCGCCCTCCCCGGGGTCCCCTGCCCGGCGCCGGCCCCTCTCCCCCAGGAGCCGTGGGAGCCGGGCTATTCCGGGTTGCGTTTATGAGAAATACATGTGGCTTACCCAGGAAGCTTTGACAAGTATAACATCGTGATCAAGTTTTTTTTTTTTTCTTTTTTCTTTTTAATACTTACTTTGGTGACCGTTTCAGTCAAGCTGCAGTTTCAGCTCAGGCCACATCAAATGCCAGCCCAGCTCAGCCCGCTTCTTCACAGCCTCTAAATGTGGCACATGTTCCTGGGGAAGAGCCCCCCCCGGCTCCGAACCTGGTGGCCCAAGAAAATCGACCGATGAATGAGAATGTGCAGATGAACGCGCAGGGAGGCCCAGTGCTGAATGAGGAGGACCTCCATCGCGACTGGCTGGACTGGGTGTACACGTTCTCGCGAGCCGCCATTCTCCTCAGCATCGTCTACTTCTATTCTTCTTTCAGTCGGTTTATCATGGTCATGGGAGCCATGCTGCTGGTTTATCTGTGAGTGATGCCCATTCACTTTCGGTGCTTTTAGTGACTAAAACCGTTTGGTACAGAATCTGGCATATGGTCTGCCGCAGGTGGGCTTCTTGGGTCTGGCACTGGAGCAGAGCAGGTTATGTTGAGTAAAAATGTTTATCGGAATTGCCTAGAAACAAATTTTTCCTTTACCGTCATTTATAAAAATTGTTAATTCAGCTGGACTCGCTCTGTCGGTTACTCAGGACTTGAGAAATTTTGCGATGCTCTCTTGCATAAAGATGTTCTTTTTAATTACAATGATCAATAGTAAGTCCTGTATGTATGGGATGGATTTTTTCTTCATAAGTAGACTAACTTCACCTTGCCCTCTGTTTCCCCAGCAGTCAAACAAATATCTAGTTTAATTCATTTTGAAAAATATCAGAAAAGGTTTTATGACTCCTGATATGTCTAAATATCTAGCATAGAGCCAGTTAAGCCCATAATAGACATTTAGACTTAAATTGATTTCTCTTTTGTTCTCATTGCTTTGAAAGGTGTGATTTTTGGCTGAAAGGGAGATTTGCTCTTTTTATTATAGTTCTAATCATTTTTCTCTTGTAGGACACTAATATTTTATAGTTTTACAAATAAAAACTGTTTTCTTTTCTCTTTATTTTACCAAACAGACACCAAGCAGGATGGTTTCCTTTTAGGCAAGAAGCAGGTCAGCAGCAGGCTCCCAACAATAACG
The DNA here is from genome assembly GCF_902729225.1 of Pteropus medius. Lineage (NCBI taxonomy): Eukaryota > Metazoa > Chordata > Mammalia > Chiroptera > Pteropodidae > Pteropus > Pteropus medius. The sequence goes on along the minus strand of NW_024342467.1, from coordinate 19,756,869 downwards.
CCGAAGTCAATGAAGGGCAGAATGCAAACAACCTAGAACTTGAAGAGATGGTATGCTAATGAGGTTTTTGTATAATTTAAATATAGATGTGTCCTCAGCACTGTATGAGACCAAAATGATAAACGAGTTTCAGGGTGTTGCATAGTGTTTGTAGAATGACACATGAAGCAAAGTTAACATAAATCGTGTGGTTTCATCCAGAGGCTCTGAGAGTATAATACTGTCAGTCATACATTAGAATCAAATGCGAAAGACTGACATTATTCTTCCTTAAAATAACCTAGAAAGAAAATTATGCACATGGTGGACTTCACGGAATTAAATTGGCAGTTACCCCTTTGAGCTTGAACTCTGAGGGATTTCCCAACTTTGGACTTGACGAAGATTTCTAGTGACCATCTACATGCTGCGTTCTTACCATGTTCTCACAGTCCCCCTTTCTCTGTCATGAGTTGATGCCAGCTGTTTAATGACTTAGGAGTGTGTTTCTTGTTTTGTTTGAAAGGAGCGCCTTATGGATGATGGGCTTGAAGATGAGAGTGGAGAAGATGCAGGCGAAGATGCCAGTGCAATTCAAAGGCCTGGATTAATGGCGTCAGCTTGGTCTTTTGTCACCACCTTCTTTACTTCATTAATACCAGAGGGGCCTCCCCAGGTTGCCAATTAGACATGAAAAAAAACTGTGCCAGCTGCAAAGGAGGGTCCGGTTTTAGGAAAGTGTTTTAAATAACAGTGCAATTTCAAAAAAATTTATTACTTTCTTTCATCATGTACAGAGGTTTTTTTCCTTTTCGCTTTTCATGCATATGAATATTTTAAGCACAAATGGATTACTAAATGTGTGTTTTTTTTGAGATCCTAACAGATTATAGTATAACAATATTGGTCTTGCAGGTTTTATTAATTTCAATTATGCATATTACACCAGACCTATTTGTGCATCTCATTTCTTTAAAGAGCTGCTTCACACATAAGTGTCTATAACTAATAGCCCAGCCCTTCAGTGTGTAGTTTGAATACATATATCTATTTTCTGTGAATTATCCTGAAAGTTTTAAACAGAATGACCTCATAGTTTTTATTAAAGATTATTATTTACCTAAAATGTACTAGTAGTATCTTGCCCAACCATAAAGCAATAAACTTCTCAATAATCTTGGTTTTGAAATTTGAATAAATAATGAAAACTTTCTATTTTAAGGGCATGTATCCCATCAATTGGAATTAGTACCTTAAAAAACGGCAGCTCTTCAATGGAATTAACAGCGATATAAAATGTTTGATATAGGCAGTACTTTTATAAAATAAGATATACTGGAAATCATCCCCTGTAATTTTTTAAAATAAAAGGTCAATTATGGTAAACTGTCTTATGGGATATTTGTTTAAACTCTTCAGTAATATACCCAATATGTACAAAAATATATAAAAATTTCGGTAGCTGTCGGAAAGTGTCAGTGAAGTTTTCAAGGTCATTTTCACCTCCTTCCATTCCAGATGGATAACTCCTAGTTCACAGGTAGCCTGAAACCTCAACCGTTTTTACAAAATCCTTGTGAAAGCCAATTCAATATTTCGTAAGGAAGGAGTAAGTTTCTTAAAGGGTAGCTAATTAAAATTGAACAAATGAGGATGGGAGAACTTACCACGGAAAAACTTTATCTCACGCGAAATATATTACACAAGTGTGTGTGGTACCGGTACAGTGTTACATGGTTATATAACAATAAAATAGGAGATTAAGAAAATAGCCATGAATTATTCTCTTAAGTTGTTTCCTTATGATGACAAATGTGACAGAAAGAGATAACTGGTTTACCGTTTGAAAAGTAAAATTTGGTTTCTGTTTATAGATGTCAGTCAGGACGTCATGATTGAATATGAATCATTGAACCATGGGAATACTAATAGAAAATATAGGTGACTACTTATAGTATTGGGGTGAGAAAATATCTTTGTGGCAGATCACTAAAAGAAAAGGTTGCTATGTGTATAATGTTCTGACATAATTCAAAGGCAAACGAGTAAGAAGAAGATTTTTAAAAAGATAATGTCTTTAAAAATTTTGTTAAAAACACTCCACTAGGAAATGGGCAAGGACACTCTCTTAGCGTGGGCTGCTGTCAAAAAGTACTGCAGACTCGGGGCTTAGACAGCATCATTTATTTCTCACAGTTCTGAGGCTGGGAAGCCCAAGATCAAGGTGCCAGCAGATTTGGTGTCTGGTAAAGGCCTGCTTTCCGGTTCGCGGATGGCTGCCGCCTTGTCTATCCTCAGATGGCAGGGAGCAGACAGCTGAAGCAGAGTCTCTCCCATCTCTTCTTAACAAGGGCACCAATCCTAGTCATGAAGGCTCCGCCCTCATGCCCTAAATAAGCACCTCCCAGAGACCCCACCTGCTAGTACTAGCACATTGGGGGTTAGGATTTCAACAAAAATAAGTCCATAACAGATGTAAATATGGGCAATAAACCAAAAAAATGTAACGTGTACAAGTTAAAACTTAACAAGTTGGTAAGATAATACTCAGTGTTGATAAAGCTATAGGTGAATGTAAAGTAGTATATAGATTCTCCAGCAAGTTATCAAATTTTCAAAATGTGTGCAGAGTCATTCAGTGTCACCCTATTCCTGGAATAAAGATCAGACTCCTTAACTTGGCCTACGAAGTCCTGAAAGGTCGGGCCCTTGCCCCGCTCCCCCGTCCGTCCCTCTAGGCTCGTCTTCCAGTCACCTGGGACACTGTGGTTTCCTTCTCACTAACACGTGCTAATCAAGGATCAGATGTCAGCACAGGGCCAGCTCTCGAGAGAAGCGTCCCCTGGTTCACTGCTCTTTGTACTGGACACCTTTGTGGTTTCTGTTTATGTCCTTATTTGTCTCTCACCAGATGTGAGGGCTGTGAGATTGGAGCGTATACTTACGCTCATTGCTATGTCCTCAGACCTAGAAGAATGCCTAGCAGTTAGTTCAATGCTGAGTGAGTGATCGGAAAAGTGCAGTCTACGGCCATGCCACCCCGAACAAGCCCGATCCCGTCTGGTCTCGGAAGCTAAGCAAGGCCGGGCCTGGTTAGTGCTTGGGTGGGAGACCACCTAGGAAGACCAGGTGCTGTAGGCGTAAAAAATAAAAAAGGGATTGTAAGCTGACAAGGCCCTTGTAATCTGTGAGGTCAACCAACGGTTGCCTCGCCTAAAAAAATAAATAAAATTTTAAAAAAAGGAAAAATGTATACCCTTTGAATTAGTGAAAGTTTGAAAGGATATCATGCGTAAGTGAGATTTAGCTTTTAAGATATTCCCTGTATTGTTTAGAATAGGAAAAAGAACTGACTGATGACTTCAACAGGGAGAGCTATGTGCAGATGTTTGTACCGTTTGGGTCCAGGATTAGGTATGGCTTGTTTCAGAGCATACAGAGGGAGGATCTGGGTTTTGACCTTGGAGCTAAATAAATGAACTATTGAAACTGGAAGAAATACTTCCTAGGTCAGACCCTAAAACAGAGCAGATGGGTAGAATAAGAAGGCAGAGATAATTAAGAGCTTGTCTCTTCTGTTGGGAGTTGGAGAGAGGAGAATTGGAGCCGCAGAATTCATAGAGGGCAGTGGCATTTGTTGGGACACCAGTCTGGAGGGAACGGGCAGGTCTCAGCATCCTAACTGCAGGTTGGGCCTAAGGAGGAAGGTGCTAGTCATAGGCCCCTTTGTGAAGGGGTGTGGCTAAGGGTTCCAAGAACGCTGGAGGGTGTCACCTGATTTCAAACTCTTACTTTGCCTATGTTGTTAGTTTTCCTCACTTAGTCTCACTTTCGGTAAGTCTTTGCCAAAAACTACAACCAGTGTCAGCTGTGTTTTGGACGATTAAAGGGGGAACTGAGCCCGTACTGGGGCCACCTGGGGCCTAGAGGGCAGTGGCAGCTCGGAGATGGCGTCCAGATGGCGCGAGAGCAGCACAGAAGCCCCGACGCTGGTCTCCAGGCCGAGTCGTGACGAGCAGCAGCCAGAATGGGTTTGCGGGTCGTGAACACTTCCCAGGGCTGCATAATTCGACGCCATCACCCATCATTATACTAACTAGTTTCTCTGGCGCTGACTCCACAGCACTATTGAAACTTGGCTTTTTAAATGAAGGGAGAAAAGGCCGCATGTGGAGTCTCACTGTATAGTACCACGGGCAGCTTTTACATCCCTGTGAGAAGGCTAAGGGATGCTGCTTTATATGTCAGCTTCTGTAAGTGGCGTAAATCGGACCCCAAGCCGTGTTGTGTATGGGATGGTGTCCTTGTGTCTGCAAGACTGTCCCAGGCCCTGGGACATGCCGTCCTCGTGTCCCGAAACTTCTCTGGAGCCCCGATGTGGCTGGCTGACTCACACTCTAATTGCAGCCTGGGAAAGTGAGAGGAACCGGCTGCGTGGTGGGCACAAAGCATGTTTACTGCATCTTGTATCTTGTACATACGCAGTATTTTGGATGCTTCAATGTTTAAACATTTAAAAATATACATTTTTTGATTTTTTATTGTCAGAACATTTAACATGAGATCTACCTCTTAACAGATTTTGAAGTGTACAATACAGTAGCATTTAAAAACATTTAAAACATTTAAAAACAGATAAATGATGATGTTTCTTGAACTTAAGTATTGTGGAGCCAAGCAAGCCTTTCATTAAAATCTTTGAAATAAGGTTTTTCTTACAAAGAGAGTCTGGGATAATTAGGGGTCCGTTTCAGAGCACCTGGAGCTTCTCTGCTGTCCAGGAGTCTTAGGTAGTGGAAAGCTTTTCCCATGATGAGGCCTCGGCCCCAGTGTGGGGGGAGCCGCAAAGGATCCGCCCCCTTCTCCAGAGCAAGCCTCGGTGGTCACCGCGGATTTCCTCCCGGGGGATAAAGCCTCTAAGCCCTTGTCTAGGGGACCAGGTTCATGAGCCTCTTTGCCAAAGCTTACTTCCTTGATCTTGCTGCGAAATGCTGACTCTCACTCCAACGGATCTGCTTTCCCAAATGGACATCCCAGCGCCTGCAGAAACTATTTCATGTGGCACAGTCAGCCATTCCATCCCAGAGTTCCAAAGCCACGGGAGAGTTGGAAAAATTAACATCTGTCTAGGGTCTTTATCAGTTAAGCACTCCGCACAGAGGATGCGTAGGTGGAGAGGCTGCCGTTGTGTGTTATATACTTAATAAAACTATCATAGTGCTTTAAAAATGTTATTACTGACGCTTGAACATTTGCTGCATTCCTGGGTCTGTGCTGAGTGCTATTCCTGTGCTTTAAAAAATCCTTAAGACAAGTCAAGGTAGGTGCTACTGTTACTTCCATTTTCCAGATGAGGACGCTAAGACTCAAAATGGTTAAACAGCTCACTGAAAGTCACGCAGCGTTAGTAAGGGACAGAATCGAGACTTGAACTCAAGTCTGTTTTACTTCAGAACTTGAACTCTGAAGTTAACTATTCAAATAAGGCACGTGGAGAGTTCCGCTTGGGTGATGAACTTGTTTGCACCAATTTTTCTGCTGAGAAAACGAGAAAAGTCGGAGAGCTGTCAAGAAAGCAGGGTCGATGTTGCAGAGGGATGAGGTCTACATTCGGTGCTGCCTTTACCCTGGCTAATTCAAGTGCGGTGGCTGAGAAGCTGAGCAGAGGTTCTGGAAGACTTGGAACAAAAATTGGGTCAGGGTGCACCACGTAGCAGTGACCTCTAAATACCCCACACTTTCTGTTGGGACCCGAAGGGTTATGTGCTGAGTCAAAGAAAACTGAAAACAGGCCTCTCACAGGGACTGAAGCCCAGCTTCAGATCGTCTGTCTCTAACTGAGGCAACTTGCCCAAAGCTAGTGGGCAGCCAGAAGCAAAAATAAATCTCTGAAGAAAGATAACATTATGCAATTTCTCAAATCACAATTTTTCAAAGTCTGTAAATAAAAAATAAGTAGTACAAAAATAGAAGATTTGACTAAAAATGAGAAAGTGAGTAGAAACAGACCCTCAGAGAATTCAGATAAGTTTAGCATTATCTGACAGAGACCTTACAATAGCTATGATTTAAATGTTCAAGGAGTTAAATGACAAGATGGAGAAATTTCAGCAGAGAACTAGAAACGAAAAAAAATTCTAGAATTGAAACATCATATAGCCGAAATTAAGAAATCAGTGGATAGCCTCGATAGCCACGGTTTAAGAGAGAATTAGCGAACGGAAACTTCCGAAGGTAGCTAGACTGATGCTGGGGGAGGACAGGGGAGACAATATTTAAAGAGAGAATGGCTAAGACTTTTCCAAAGCTGATGAAGAAAAACAACATTGAGCCACAGGTATAAGAAATGCTACTGACCTCCAAGTAGGGTAAAAAAAAAACACACCTGATTACCTCACGGTGAAACTGCTGAAAAACAGACACGTTGTAAAAGTAGTCAGGAAAATGTCAGTCATTTTTAAAGGTCTAATAGGTGATATTTTCAAAGAGCTTAAACAAAAAAAAAACAAAAAAACCCAGCCAACCTGGAAGACTATATACAGCAAAAATATCCTTCAAAAATTCATTTTCAGGCACATGAAAATAATTTGTCACAATTGGATAGTACCAAAAGTACTAAAGGAAAAATACCAATGAGCAAAAGGGAAATGATCACAGGTCACAGCTTGGAGGTGCAGAAAGTAATCGGAAAGCAACGGAAAGGGTAAACATGGATATAAATCTAAAAAAATATTGACATAAAATACTTGTATGCTCTGTGGGGTCTTACATGTGCAAAGAACTAAAATTCATGACAAAAAGCAGAAAAGTGTGAATGGAGGCAAATGGAATTGATTATTCTGAGGTCTTTGAATTGTCTTAGAACTGGAAATGGTGGAGGCGCTAATTTATATTAGAAATTAATAAAGCAGGATGCATATTTCAATTTCTATAATTTTCTAAAAGAATAAAAGAATGGAAAACTAAAAAGTTAAAAGAAGAAGAATACGAAACTCAAAAAAAAATCCAAAAGAAGGCGAAAAAAGGAGCTAAAAGGAACATAGAACATATGGGAACATGTAGAAAACAAAGTACAAAGACCCAAATGCATCAATATCTACATTAAGCATAAACGGACTAAATGTTACAATTTAAAGACATATTGTCAACGTGGAAAAAGAACAAAACCTAATTCCGTGAGACTTAAAAACAACATACTTTAAGTGCAGTTGTCCCTTCATATCCGCAGGGGTTTGGTTCCAAGACCCTCTAACTGCCCCCACCGCCCCGGATACCAAAATCCATGGGAGCTCACGCCCCTTACAACAAAACTGCCTAGTATTTGCACATAACCCACCTATATCCACCCCCCTCGTACTTTAAATCATCCCCAGATCACTTCTAATACCTAATACAATGTAAATGTTAATAGTTGTGATATTGCATGATTTAGGGACCGACAAGAAAAAGGGTCAATTTACCATGAATGTGCAGCTCGCTGGGGCATTTGCGCTGTGCATGAAGCTCACACAGGCTGCCCGGGCCCCGCCTCATCCTGGTGATGGTCCAAGAAGCTAACAGTCTAGAGGCACCAGACTCGAGTATTGAAGACAGAGTACATGTGTGCGTGTGTGTGTGTGTGTGTGTGCATGATGCTGCCAAGATGTTTAGGGGGAAACAAGGGATGGAGCAGAAGCACTCAAAAGGGCAAGAAATGTAGCATTTTCTTTTTATAAAGAAAATGTAAATGCTGGCTCTGAGCTTACCCACCCCCAGCAGCTGCTTTTTGGGGTCAGCATCATTAAGAAATGCTGTTAATAATAGATCAAACTCAGCAAATCCTCACAGTTCTAAGTGCCTTGCAGGTATGCATTGATTTGATCTTCATGACAACCCTAGGAGGTAGGTAGGTATCTTTATTACCGTTTCTATTTTACAGATGCAAAAACCAGCAACTGGCAGAGCTGGTATTCAAACGAGGCCACACCCCACCAGCGTCTCTGCTCTAAGCCATGCAGTGTGGCCTCTGGACTTTACAGCTTGCCTGACTTTTTGGATAAACGTTATCATACCTCTACTAGGTTGTCGTGGAAATTCTGTGTGCCCAGGGTTTAGAGAGGAGCATGAGAGGGAACAGGTGTTGACTGGAGGCCTCATGTGAACCAGCGCTCATCCAGGTAAATTATAACAACCTTTAATGGAGCTATTATTAGCCTCATTTCATTATGAGGAAAATAGGTTTCAGGGACATTCAGAGAGAACAAGTCACATTGAATAAGAAGAGAGAAGAGATTCTCTCCTGGTCATCTGACTCCAATGTCTCTTCCCAATAAACCATTGGCTTGCTTCACTACAAAATGAGAGCAAGCCGATCAAATCTTGGTATGTTGCTTCCTCAAGGTTGCCAACCTCTGCTAAATTATCTGTAATTACCCCCTCTCCACCCCTCCGCATAGCTATGACCGGAGAGGCAGACAGTATTGTTGCACTTTATTATCCTCAGCACTAGATGGCACTGTAACACCACATATCTTTCTTGCTCTGGGCCCTGGAGGGCAGGATGCTGGCCTGGGCTTCTGGTCCTTGAAGGCAGGGTGAAGACGGTGGCCCCCAGTCAGCTCCAGGACGTGCAGTCGGGACAGCCTGAGCTTCTCTCAGGCGGTCCAGGCTTGAACTCCTGGTTCCATGAAGTCCAGGTGAGTGGACATGGGCACACACCCACGACGGGGCACCCCTATCTCAGAAGCGCCTGCAAATGGAGTGAGGTTTCTGGGCATCGAGGAGCAGGGTGCTGCAGTCCGATGCTCAGGAGACCTGAGATTTAAAAACATGGTTTGTGTGTAAACCTGGTGAGGTCCAGTCCTGGACCTACCGAACCATTTTCAGTCTCCTTCCTGTCTCTTCCGGGGACCTGCTCAAAGTCACAGAATCATCTCGGCTTAGCACCCAAATCAGGGCCCTTCCCCAACACGCTGACAACTGAAGAGCTGCCTTTAATAAAACCGTTTTTGGGGAGATTGTCGTAAACACAATGGACTTAACTTTTACTTTGACTCTTCAAAACATGTTAAGACCATGAAAAAAAAAGACAGAGGAACTGCCCCAGATTGGAGACATGGCAACTAAATGTAACGTGGGATCCTGGCCGGAGGACATTCGTGGGACAATCGGTGGTGACATCTGAATATAGTCTGCCGCTTAGTTAACAGCATAGCTTCCGAGTGGTACCATGGCTCCGGAAAGTGTTAACGTTTGGGGTAGCCGGCCAATGGCAATGGGTTTACAGGATTTCTTTGTACTATTTTTGAAACATTTTTTTTGTCATCTGAAATAATTTAAAAATTTAAAGTTCACTAGGAAAAGAAATTATAAAAGCATCACCTTGACAGTATTTGGGTATATTTCAATATAAAGAAAAATACAGAGAATAAGAATAACCACGTGCAGAGGTGACCCCAGGGTGCTGTGGGGGACACCAGAGGAGGGGTGGTTCTTGGAGGTAAGCATTGTCTTCTCACTCTGTGCAGAGTTGGGCACAGACCACTATTTTTTTAGGCAAAGGCCATTTTAATTTTTGAGAGCCTCTACTTCAGGACAAATTCTCAGAGAGTCCACCCATAAGACCACAGTTTTTGACAATGAGATAGCACCTCATGCCTTAGGTAGCGATGCTCATGGGAGATGCTTTTCTTCAGCCCTCATCTGTAATCATTACTGTCTGAAACTAAAACATATAGATAAAAATAGCCTCAGTGGTTTCATGTTTTTTTTTTTAACTTTTTCTTTAACTTCTTTACCTTTTTTTAAAAAAATGAACTTTTAATTTTAGAACAGTTTCAGATTTACAGAAAACATTTGTAAAGAGTTCCCATATACCCTGCATCCAGTTTCCCTAGCCATTAACGGCTGGCATACCGTTATTTACTCAAGTCTATACTGTATTCAGAGTTCCTTAGAATTTTATTGTATTTCCCAGTCCAAATTCCCAAGAGAAGAAATCTGACTGACTCAATACAAATTTTCTTGCCAGATAATTCCACATGTCATAAGGCAGCATATGACTGGCTGCCCTGGATTAGTGCCAACCTGGTTCCGTCGTTGGTCACCTGGGAGTGGGCGAGTGTCAGTCCCTGAGTCCTGCTCCTTCAGCAGAGGCTCCAGCACCAATTTGACTTAGAAGAGGCTGTGGGCATGGGAGGCGGTCCTGCCTCATTTATTTACTGGGCCGCGCGGGGAGAAGCGAGGGTTAAAGAGATCTGAATAGCATCGGGAGTGCCCAGTACTCTGGTGACAATAAAACCAATATTTGTACAGCATCCTGAAGTTTGCTACGCACTGTATGAGCACGATTGCATTTTGTGCATATCTCAGTAACACTTCTTATGCTGTATTGTAATTGCCTCTTTGTTTTCTTGGGCACATCTCTGGTGGTCCAAGGCAGAGACTCTATCCAGTTATTGTGATATCCTTAGTACTGACCCTACAGCTAATGTTCTAGAAATATTTATTAAACATAGAATTAAACAATTGATACATCTTTGAGGCTCTGACAGATGTTATTACTGTTTCACTATTGAGAAAACAGGCTCAACGAAGTGACAAGAAGTAATGAAGTTAAACGGCTGGGTTCTTCGTGGCCCTCTTACCAAGTTGCATTCAGAGAAAACCCAGTTCGACCCTCTCTTCCTTCCCATCGTGCTGTGGTCCCCTGCCTCCTTTTTTCTCCCACTCCACAAGTCGTCAGTCAGAAGTCACGGCCGAGTCTGGACCCTCCGGGTGCTCTGAGCCATTCTCCTGGGTGCTGCTCGTGCCTCTTGGAGAGCAGTGGATGGAAGCCATTTGGAACGTAGTGGTTTAGTCATCCTCACTGATTTCCTTATGAGAAAGCTCCGATGAATAAAAGTCGTCACCTCATTAAGCCAGCTGCTACCTGGAAGATTTATAACGGGAATGGTATCTCCTGCCTCCGGCTGGGATGAGGGTTAGGGGCAGGTGCGGGGTGGAATAAGGCTGATTAGCCAGGTCTGAGTGAGCTGAGTTTGCGGTGTGACCTCCAGGTGGAGGGTCCAGCAGGCAGGTTGGGACACACGCCTGGAATTAGAGGTGGCTTGTGCAGATGTGCACGTGGAGGCATTCACAGAGATGTGGTGACTGAAACGTGCCACAGATGAGAGCATTTACTAAGATAATTTAAGAGATTATGACTTAATGTCACAACCACCATAGATAATTATGTGCTAAAATGCAAAATCGTGTGCATAATTAAGTTAGAAGAAAGACCTCAGAGAAAGGCCATTTCGTACCCAGACTGTTAGGGCAACCATTGCTAGTATCTCTGCTAAGCATGTGTCACTGCCTCGCCCCCTTTGCTGCCCCCCGCGGTCTTGTGCCCATCAGGCTGTGTCTGACTCTCCAGTGCCCAGCAGGGCACCTGGTCCACAGTGGGCACCCGGATGCAGAAAGATGCCCATTGCATCATCTTGAATAGTAGCGAAGGATAGAAAACAATATAAATATCTGAAAAAGACAGCATGGTTCGGTAAACAAGGGTGTGTTCACTCGGCGGAAGGTCATGCAGCCTTTCTAAGCGACAGCAGTGAAGACCACGTTGTCATCTCAGCAACTGGACTTAAGAGTTACAGACTTGAAAATAACTACACTTACCATGTTTGAGGAATAGCAAAAAATAGTGAACAAAACAATTTAAAAAAGAAGGTGCCCTGGGATCCTGGAACCAGAGGATTCGGCGGCAGAGGGAGGGGAAGAGCGTCCCAGGGTGGCGATGAGGGGAGGTCCCGGATGGCGGCCTCTCCATGTTGCAAATCGTGGATTCCAAGCTCCCCGCTGCCTTAGCACCATCCTTGTGACCTTGGGACTAAATGTCCGGGTGAGACCGGCCCAGATTCTTCTCAGCGCTTGGCTTCTGTTGATTATGTAGTTCCTGCCTGCTCTCTCCCTGCCTCTCCCTCTGCTTGGAGAAGCTTTAGACCACTCCCTGCGGCTGACAGAAGATCGTGGTGAATTTGGGAGGAAAAGTGCAGGACGGCCTCCTCCTCCTCCTCCTGGTGGGCGTGCGGTGCGCGGTGGTTCTGTCACACGCTCCACAGTCGTCGACCCTTACGACTCCCAAGGCTCACTCGTGACCTGGCCCCCGGAAGCCCCCGGAAAGGGCTCCTGCAAATTCTCAGGGAAGCTGAGCCAGACCGTGCCTCGGCGCTTTGTCATCTTCTCTTTCGGGGGCCCATACATAATGGCGTCAGCATGCTCTCGCGTAGTCAGATTGGTGCTTCCTAGTCCATTTTGTTTTAAAACTATGAAGAGAAGCAAGGGAGTGGTTAACACAGAAGTCAGGAAGGGGTTGTCTCTCGGGGAAGGGCACTGGGCTGAGGCTTTGTGCGGTGGGCGGCTGTGTTTGGGTATAAAGGAAGGCCACATCTGCCAGCCTCCTCTGTAGTAAAGTTGAGGCCTTGTAGCATTTCTCACGAAAGAAAACAGAGATGTGTCACTTCTTGAGAAAGGCAGTTAAAAGCAGATTTGAGTGTTCCATGCCCTCTCTCTTACTTGTCATACTTGACTAGAAGCAAAAACTCCAAGGTGGTAGGATTATAAGATGGAAGCAAGCTAAAGTCTTAAAGTACTGTTGGAGGTATCATGGAGAGCCCCTTGGCCTGCATAGACAGTGGTGTGAAAGAGAAGTGTGTGTGCGCGTGTGTGTGTCTGTGTGCACACGTGTGTGTTTTAAGCTAATTATGCGATCTATTATTTGTAGTATGCTATTTCTTAAACTGGGTGATAGATTACATAGGTGTTACTTTGATTATTGTTCTTTAAACTACATATTTTTTATATACTTTTCTATATGTCTGATACGTTTCACGGTAGACATTTAAAGTCACCCTCTTCTGTACATTATGACCACTTTGAATTGACAGTTATCCAGCCTGTTAATTGAATAGGAGACGTAGGAGTTTAAATTGGAGCAGTGTTTTGGGAAAGCTTTTCGCAATATACCTCAACAACCTAAATATTATCCTTTGATTCGGTAGCTCCACTTCTAAGAGTTGAATCTATGGAAATAATCCTAAATATTGGAAACGTTTTATGCAGAAAGGTGCTCCTTGCAGTATTACTAATAGTAATGGACAATGGAAAGAAAGGAGTGTGGTTCATTAGAGTAGAGTGTGTCACTCAGTGGAAGGTCACGTGGCTTTTCTGAGCGATGGCTGTGAAGACTGTGTGGTAACCTCAACGATGTGTGTGATCGGCTAGATGAAAAAGGACAGAATACAAAGTTTGTCTGTTGGAAGAGTAGACCTATGTAAAATCGTGAAACAGAGCTCAGTGCCCGGCTTCTGCCAAGTCCACGCTATGTCAAAGTGTTCTCTAGACCGTTACTTGGAAAAATGACAATAATTTAGGTGTAATCCCATTTTGTGTTTAGGAGGAAAATAGAAAACGTGTTCGAAGTTATAGATGAGATCCTTTTCTTTTTCTAGGTTAATTTAAAAAATTCAATCTGAGATTTAATCGATCTTATTCGATTCAGCAATACGGTTAGACGAATTGAACACATTCACGTGTGAGGCCGGAGGAGGGCAGAATGACGAGGTGGGGATGCGAAGGGGTCGGGGACAAGGTTCACGAGAGTCCAGGGGCTAGCACCCACAGATGGGTGGGCGACGACCTCTAAAGTTTCTTCCATTGTGTCTATGACCTTGCATTTCATCATCTGAAGAGAAATCTGTTGTTAGAATGTTCCTTTCTTCCCAAAGCTTTCCGGTCATCAAGGCCTTTCTCATGAAGACAAAGACTCATGGATTTGAAAAAGTCAGTTTTTAAGAAGGTGGTGAGGCAAATAGACCTTCTCCACTCTCCTCTATTCCCACGGAAAGACGAAACCACCCTTCCTTCCCACGGTTCTCCAGACCGTCACGCTCCGTGTTTGTGCTCTCAGTTAAGCTGCCATGTCTTAAGGCAGTGAGACACTTGCTCACTTCTCAGAGATCTTTAGTTGCCTTACAACTGTTTCTCTTTGGAAGGCTGCCGGGGTGACAGACTCTCGGATCACAGACGCAGATAAGATGGGCAAAGAAAGAAAGATCCAAGAAGGAGCTAAAAATGTCCATAATGAACTCACATATCTCGAGGAAACCTCTAATCTAATGAGAATGAATTTCGTTGAGAAGATCGTCCGTGAGCAATTAATTATTCATGGCAGAGACGTCGTTAGGGTTTCATTTGGTTTAAAGGCCTCTAAGTGACTTAGGCAATTGGGTTACGCTGCAGAAGAATTTCAAGAAAGAGACAAGGGAAAGCTTTTCATTATATTGACTTTTTCTAATATTTTCAAGATAGTTATTTTGACTTGGCACATAAATTATGCTCCAACTGAAGACGGCCAGTGGTTTCCCTGAGTAATAGTCTCCACGTGGGTGGGTTGTGGAATACCGTCAGATGGAAGCAGACAGAGATTTTCGAAGGGATTAGGAAGGTTATTCCAGAATTCTATAATAATTAAATATGGCTTTTCGGTTCCTTTGGGAGTGCGAAGAGCCTCCTTGAAGTGACAGCGGGATGTGTGCCACCGGCGACATTTGCATTCTGATCCTTTTCCTGGGGTTCTCTGGAAGGTGAGCACCTGTTCATTCACAGTAAGTGTAAAGTAAGATTCTTTAATAAAAACCCAAGCGACCTCGGGTGTTACAGGCCCTCTTGCCGGCTTATCTTGAGGCGAACATCAGAAACTGGTATCAGGCTGAGATTTCAATGTGGGAGTGATTCTCAACACAAATTGGAGATATAGCGTAAGTTCACAGAGAGGTGTCGCATCAATTCAGAGAGAGGACCAGTTTCAATGGGCACTTAAGAAATGTTAGCTGAATTAATTAAGGAGTTTTTAATTCAAAAAAATTTTTTTTTAATTTTGTCTGCGTTTGTATCCTAAGCAATCGGAACAGTGCCTGGCACATAGTGAGTGTTCAGTAAGTATTAGTCGTTGAGAAATTTTAAGTTTGAAATAGTGAATCGGGTCATGTTTAGGTGGGGACAACGCGCCAGCCGACGATGTGTTTGGGCGGAGAGGTCGGTGGAAGGGAAGCCACTTTTCCCTGTTCGGGGACTCCACAGTCCTGGAGCACCTTTAGGATACAGGTGTTAGGGTCAGCACCCCAGGCCCGCAGGGCGGAGCGGCGGAGAGGAAGGGGCAGCAGATGCGCAGTAGGACGCCTGGGTCCTGGGCCCCAGCAACCGCCACCACGTGCAAAGAGTCCGCAAGCAATAAATGCAACAAATAAGTAAATTCTACGGCATGGTACAAGGTGATAAATGCTACATAAAAAAATTTTAAATCGTGGTATGCCTAATGCGATTTCATTTAAGAAAATCTATACATTTTCAGAAACCGGACTCATGGAAAAACAAGATATTCCCTTATCTTTATACATATCCAGCTACAGAATTTTGTAACCACTGCTTAATAACTGATGGTGATATGAAGCCAAATTGCACGGCTTTTAGCTCTAAGTTCTCAGCAACAGAAATTCTCCCTTATTTTAATGTCACAACTAACAACATATGTATGTGTTTATCCGCATCGGCCTCTATGTACTTCTGTGTTATTTACCGTGGTGAGATGAGATGTTGTTTTCTTAGCTTGACACATACCACAGCCAGAATTCCATGACCAGTTTACACATTTTACAGCTAAATGTTTAGGCCTTGAGAACCAGGCCTTCTTCTTTTGAAATCAAATACTTGGCTTCCCACACGGCTTCCTCCCTGAGGGCCGAGAAGTCTGGCCCCTGAGGTTGGCTCCAGAGCTCTGGTCCTGAGCGACACACAAGCCCTGAGGTGGAGCCAAGGCCGGGGCAGAAGGAACTGTTTCTTCCCTGAGCTTAGTTTGTGGCCAAACTGAGAGAATTTGTTTTCATACCAGCCCAACACTTCGATGGGCATGAGAACGGAGGCTGGTGTTCGTGACTGAGTCTCAAGATGGCCCCTGATCTGGTTTCTTTTAGTTTATTAGTAACTCGTCCTTGCCTTGTAAGTCCTTAGAATTTTAGGATTCTGGTGCTCAGTGGTAGCTCACAACCAAAATTTGGGCTTTGGTGTTATTGCTCCTCTTTTTGGGAAAAATAGAATAAGCTGAGGTGCTTTCTCGCTTCATCTCTACTCCATACAGCCCTTCCCACCTTCCACATTGGAGTCCGAAGTTCGCTGTAGGTTTTTTTCCTCTCCTCTATGTATTCAGATCTAGGAAGCACATTAATCAGAAATCTGGACACTAAAGCTCTTTTCTCTGAGCCACAGGGGAATAAACGGGAGGATCTGAGCATCACTCTGATAGTATTCTGTTTCCCTCACCAATGTAATTCCATTATTGCGTGAAAGAAGAGAATCATCGCAATACAGATCCTTGGGAACGGTGTGAGTGACGTGCATTAAGGGGCCTGGTTTGCATCTCACTTACCTTTGGCTTGTACGCATGACAAGGAAGTAACCTGTGAAGATGCTGAGGGGAGAGACCCCAGCCAATAGTTCCACATGCTACTTCCACGTTAGGATTACTATTAGGCTTGGGGCCAATGTTCCATTTTCTAACTACTGAGATTCTTCAATTTGCGGGAGAAAATGAAAATAAATAAAAACAATGGTGTGGTTTTAATTTCTCCTCTGAGAAAAATGATGCCAGCCAAACCTGTACCTTAAACCCCGGCTGACCTACCAAGACACCATGAGAGCGATTGTCCAGTGGGCACGTAGTGGGGGCTTTAGCTCAATGAGCTCCATTTTCTGGGCTATGAAGTTCTGGTTGCATCCCAGTTATACTTGGCTTCTGCCATTAGCTCGGCCTCACAGCATCAGCCCAACTTCCGCTGCGTGGATTTTGTATTTTTAACTTTGTTTCCCCGACTCTGACTCTCAGATGGCTTAAGAACTCTAGATCTGGCCTTTTCCCCTCCTGATTGCTTCAGGCAGACTCAGCCTAGGGCCCGAGGACCAGTCATCTACCTGGACTCTGGGCGGGCCACCTCAGTTGTCTGAATATTTGGATTTAAAACAGTAACAGCTATGCTGATGTCACCCTGAGGGGACTCAGAATGTGCTGAGAAGTCCCGCTCCTCATCGGCAGCCTGAGGCCACAGCCTCGAACCTTCTCTGAAGTTTGAAGACCCTCCCGCCTGTAGGTTGGAAGGGTCACAATTTGCTTAAGAGTGAGACCGAAATTTTCACACCCTCTGTGGTAGACCGAGCAGTGGCCCTCCAAAAGTGTCCACATCCGAATGTCCAGAACCTCCGACCGTTATGTTGTCGCAGGCAAGGTGGAATTAATCAGGTGGCCTTAAAACAGGAAATCGTTCTGGCTTATCGAGGTGAGCCTGATGCAGTTATGAGGGTCCTTTAAAGTCAAGAGGGAGAGGGAGAGGAGGTCAGAATCAGAGCGAGATCTGAAGATGATTTGCTACTGGCTTCAGAGATGGAGGCGGAAGCCATGAGCCAAGAAATGTGGGGACCCTCTGTGTAGGAGACCTCTGGAAGCTGGAAAAGGCGAAGGAAGAGTCTCCCCTAAAGTCTTCAGAAGGAGCACGGCCCTGCTGACGCCTTGACTTTAGCCGAGTAAGACCCAGTGCTGACTTCTGGCCTTCTGTAAGATAATAAATCTGTGTTGTTTTAAGTCACTAGTTTGTGGTAAATTGTTACAGCAGCCGTAGGGAATAAATACACCCCTCAACAACAAAAATGCCCCTTTTTATTCCATGGTAAATTTTTATAACCTAAAAAACAAACAAACAAAAAATCCATTCTTGAATAAATTGCTACTTAACATGCCTGGACTACTAAATATTAATACGGCTTTGTGCGCGTCCTTGATTAGATTCTTAAATCAAACACATATAAATATGAAAGTGCTTGCTCAAAGTTTATGGCCATTTCAGAGATATCTGAGACAAATTTGCTGATAAAACGTACAATCTCTCCAGAAGTATATAGAGTGCCATTTCCGTGAGCCCTTGCCAATACTGAATTTCTATTTTAAAATCTTTGCCAATTGTCAGACGAGAAATTGTTTTTCACATATACAATAAATATTCATGGAGTAGTCCCTTTGCGCCAAGCACTACACTGAGCAATGTGTAACTTTAATTGGAAAACGTTGCTTGTTGAGATTAAACGTCTTTTCATATGCTCAATATCCCATATGCACATATATTTCCTATTCGTAAAGCTCGCTCTGGCTGTAATGAGACAAACAGACCATGGGAAGGGAATGGGGGCCAGAACTGAGATCAAGAGATTTTTCCAGAGGCTGTGGCAACAGTGTTGGTGGCAGCCCATGGTGGCTGCGCCTGGCGTGCGCCATGGAGATGATGGGACGAGATTTGGGATGGTCTCTGAAGGTGGAGCTAAGGGGACTCGTGTCGGGGGCTGTGGGGAAAAAAGAGGACTTACTAGCGTTGATGTGTGAGATGAAGGAAACCATGTGAAAATACCTCTGACACGTGTCTGGCAAGTGATCATTATTCTGTATCTTTCGTTTTCCTTGGCTTTTGATCACTTTTGGATCAACGACGCAGTGTAGTTATGGGTGCTGACACTGCCCACAACCAAAGGTCACCAACAGCACATCTGTAGTGGGACACATTTGCCTGGATGACTTGTCGCCACAAAAAGGACCACGTCGGGGAGCAACTCAGGGTTTAAGCTCGCGTTGGGTGGTTTCGTGGCGTGTTTAAAGGAGCAGAGCTCTCTTCCAGATTGGATACTGTCCGGAAGTAAAATTAAGTCTATGCTCAGATAACAATAGTTTTTCTCAAGAAGGTGAAGAGACGGAGTAGAACGACAGATATACTTGACGAAAAGGCAGCGGTCGCTCACGTTAGCTGGAGGGAGCTCTGATGGCTTCCGTGGTTGTCCCCAGAGCCTTGTTTTCGTCTGTTCTCAGACATAATCTCAGAGGCGTCTCACTTTGATCTCACTCTAGTGTGATCCCAGAGTGACCCCATCTGCGGTTGCTGTGCGGTGAAATTCTTTCTCTTCCGTGGAACATCATGGTCCGGCCGTTAGCGCCAGCCGATGGCTTTTTTCTAATTCTCACTTGTGTTTTAACTTTGTTAATTTGCTAATTCTAATTCTCACTTTTGATCAGGAGCAGGTAAAGTTAGGCCACGGGACATTTATCCATGATACTGAGGTTCTCACTATGATGTGATACGAGCAGGCCGTCCAGAGAACGTCATTTGCACCCGGACGAGTTAGTACCTCTCGCTCGTCCTGTTGCAGGGCGCGTGCGGAGTGACCCGACATGCCAGGGCCCAGGACCCGCTGGAGCTTCATCCGCAACGCCCCACTTCCACCTGGTGATGGAGTGTGCAGTGCTTTCTCAACCTGATGGCTCAATGTGTCAGACAGCACCTCGTACATGATAGGCAGCTCAGGGCGCATGGTGACTTGGTGGCCCGTGATCCGCTGTTGTCTCTGCAAAGGTCCAGCAGAAGTTGAAACGCTGTTTCTCCAGAGGAGAGTAGCCATCTACAGGGAACCTGCGGCTTTGCTCCGAAGTCTTCAGAGCCCGCACTGCACTTACCTGTAGAGGCCATCGGCCGTGCCACACAGAATCTCTGTTTGCCCCCCGACATTCGAAGCACCACCTGTGCTGATGGCTGCTGTGCCTCAGTGAGCAGCCTGCGTGGCAGTCTGGACAAACGGCAGTGCCTCCTCTTGTTCTGGACCCCACTCAGACCTGCAAGGTTTTGGATCACCAGGTAAATGGGTTGGAATAACCTGCTCGAACGAGGCACATGTCGCCTCCAAAACCCACGGAGGCCCCTAGGGGCTGTTTCTTTTCTCAGTGGTAGGCGCGGCCAGATGTGCCCACTTGCCCTTCACCTTGGAAGGGATATGCTGACATGCCTCAGGCCCCTGGACTCCTCGATTTTTTGCTGAGGTAGAAAGCCCCTGGATGTTGGTGGGATTTGCTGCCTACGTTCTGGCATGCAAGCATCTTCTCAGTGGGTAGAGTCGCCACTACTTCCTCTCACCAGATCCAGTCAACATAACAGCGTCAACGCCATGGGCCAGAGCGACGTTCTGCGAAATGGGAAAGACACTCCAAGTCTTGTAGACTAGGGCCGGACAGTCTCTATGCCCCTGAAACAGGGAGTGAAGAAAAGTGACCGGCCTCAGCTGATGCTCGGTGGTCTTCAGTAATAGGTGAAGAGAAGACCATTTGCTGGACTAATAGCAGCATATCAGGTGCTCAAGGAATTGTTGGTTTGCTCCAGCAAAGACACAGTAGCAACTGTGATTGGAGTCACCACTGGCTTAAGTTTATAAGAGTCTACTGCCATTCTGTCTGCTGGACAGGCCTCGCTGGCGAGTCGAATGGGATGTGGCAGGAATCACCACCTCTGCATCTTTCAAGAGTCCTCTGGGAAGTGGCACTGGTCTCTGCAATCCGTCCAGGAATGAGATATTGCTTTTGGTTTATGGTTTTTCATGGGTTGAAGCAGTTCTGTTAGCTTTTAGTTGGATTTTCCTATCATAATAGTCTGGGCAGAAAAACAAAAATGGCTGCTGCTTCATTTTTATCCTCTGAATCTCACATAAAAATGTCTTTTGAGGTGCACCTTAACCAGAAACGTTTCTGGGAATTCTGGGAGACGTGGTTCAGCCTCGCTAACTTGAACTGTTTTAAAACATTTCAAAATCAACCATAGCTATCTTCACATACTAGCGTGCTTTTGCAAACGATGACATTCTCCTCTCTAATTATACACCATCGTGGGACTTTGCTATTTTCATTTTACAGACGAGGGAAGAGAAAGCACAGAGAGCTAAAGGAACTTGTCCGAACTGCAGCGTCCCTGGTGGGGCTGGAGTTTATGTCCAGGCCTCTCAAGCTCCCAAATCTGTGCTCCATCTGCCATACTCATTCTCGCTAAGCCGCAGGTGTGTACATCTGATGGTATTTACATGGCGCTTGGAGACAGTACTGAATCACATGTTCACATTTTTAATTATCTTTATGATGATGTCAACGAAAAAAAATCTCAGGTCAGTGCCAAGGTGTTTCTAACACCCCTCCACGCACCCATATATATTTTTTTTATCTTACGTTTTTAAAAAAGAAATATCAGGCCTCAAGCTTAGAGCCTCGCAGATAACAGTAAACCTATATACATATATCACAAAGTTGCAGGGGGGTTGCAGTTCTTCTCAAAATAAATTTACTTGAGTAGAAAAAACACAGATTTCTGAAAGAAAAGCAGCCAGCTCATTCATTCATTGTATGATAGTACAGGCAAAATTGCAGCCCGAATTGTGAATTTGGTGTGTGAATTACTAAAGTTTCAGAACGCTCCTTGACCATGCTCC
Organism: Pteropus medius; assembly: GCF_902729225.1. Taxonomy (NCBI): domain Eukaryota; kingdom Metazoa; phylum Chordata; class Mammalia; order Chiroptera; family Pteropodidae; genus Pteropus; species Pteropus medius. Next base: position 19,735,536 of record NW_024342467.1, on the reverse strand, counting down.
TTTTCACCAGGCAAGTCATTTTCCTTGAGAAAACATGTTTTATCCATAGCCTCAGTGAATGAGGGCCACTAAAATATTAATTATCTGAGCATTCTTAAGCATAACTGAATCAGCTTCAATTTACCTAGATAGATAGACATTTTAGTGGTTCACAGCAAAATGTAATAAACTGAATAACTGTAGGCTTTAATGTAATCTCACACAATCCTATTACATCCCAATTACTTTTTTGACCTTTTTAGGATAGTTCTTGCCTTAAAAACACACACAATCTGCAGTTCTGAATGTCTTCTTCCTGTGCTATGCCAAGGAAATCAATAGATCAGAAAGAATTAATATCTTGCTCTGCCTTCCATTTATAATAATGCTGTCCCAGGAAAGGCATAATGCGTGCCTCCCAGGCATAATAAATGTCTACTGGGCGTTATTTGCGAAGAGCAACTCGTTTGTCATTCCCATGAGTTTCAGGACCTTTATAACATCTTTTATTCCCCTTAAATTAATAAACAAATTCAGAATCGATCTTATTGCTGCATCAGAAAAGGTGGGAGAGTGGCTGAGTTCGGCATAGATTTGACGCTGGAAAGAAACTCTTTTTGAAAGTAAGTTTGTAATGTGTTCAGGGGTACATGACAGTGTCAGTTATGCGGTCCAGAGAGAACCGTTCGGAATTATACAGTTTCTATTTAGACCGATCAACATGAAGTCCAGTTGTCCACGTCCACTTCCACGTAGTGATGTTTGCCAAATGATGACGGTGATGATAAATTAATGCACTCACTCAAAATTAAACAGCTGAACTACCGTTCCCTGAACAGCCGTTATGTACCAGGTTCGAAGCCATGCTTGGGATAAAGGAAGCTGCGTAAGACACGCGGAGTGTTTTTTGGAGACTCCTGTCTAGTTCGACTAAATAAATCCCAGTGCAATGAGAGGGACAGGAAGAGAGGATAGCGGCAGGGCAGGGGGTGGCACAGAGGAGGCTGAGACCAGTGCTACTTAAGGGAGAGTTTGGGAGCCCTTCGTGGAGGAGGACGGGGAAGGGCAGGGTGATGAACGCTGTGCAGGTGCCACAGAGGCCCTGAACAGAGGCCAAGGACAATCAGTCACCTCCAGTGGAAACTGATTCCTAGGAGGGGGGATAGCTCCAAAGGGTACCGAAGTGTGTTCTGAAATCATTACTATTTGGGAAAGATCGTTTTAAAGGCTTTTGAGGGCCATATTCATTTTCGGCTCACAGAAAGCCCGATGAACAGTCCTTAAACCATAAGGGTTTATTTGTTTCAAGCAATAAGAGTGTGATGTAGGTTGGCTAGGTCTGGGATGATAGGCGAGAGATGCATTTGTAAAGCATCTTTTCTTCTTTCTCGTCCACGAGCGTTAGCTACAGCCTCAGTGCTCACGTTTGTGCCTCATGGGCACATGCTGAAGCTTTGGGCTCATGGCCGCATCCAAGCAGGGAGATAGAAGAGGGAAAGAAAGCATAAAGGGATATTATACCTGAGGATGTTCTTTTAGAAAGTTTTTCTAGAAGTTTCTCCTGGATACTTCAGCTAACGTTATTGGCCAGAACTTGCTCACACGGCCATCCCATCTAAACACAAGGGCATCTGAGAATCAAGAATGTTAGCTTCCCAGCTCTTAATCGAGAAGGGGAAAGAGGGAGGGGACTGTGAGTATTTGTGACCAGCCAATGCACGAAGTCTAGTATAAAGGTCTAGTAGGTGAGACAACGCTAAGCCCAAATCATATACTTTTTGCACTAAAGGAGGTCTAAATATTTAAAGGAGGAAAAAAATATCTCCTCTAAACTCTTCATTTTGCAGATGAGATGACTCAGGTCCGGAAGGGCTGAGGCGCTTGCTCAGGATCACACAGGCAGCTGGTGACGGAGCGGAAGCTGGCACTCAGGTCACCCAGCTGTCGGGTCCTGGGCCTTGGCTCATGCACACTGAACGGATGCGTGGATCTTTAATTGTAGTTTACGCTGATTTGAATCAAGCCGTAATTACAAAATATTATTGAAAATTTCTATAATTATTATAACCAAAACAGAAAACAACAGCTGTAAGAAATAAACTCTAGAAGAAACTTAAAACTCAAGATACATGAGCAAAGATTGATAAAATAGCTCCGTGAGTACTTGGCATCTTGGTATCTTATTTCTCCCTGGACGGAAGATAAAAACCAAAGACCGTGATTATATTAGGCAAGAATAAACCTCCTGTCTTCTGAGGAAGAAAGATCTGAAACGAAGTTGGTTCTTCGAAGCAGAATTCAACTGGCCTAGAAAGAGATCATCAAATCTTTCCCCTAACCCTTCTTCTTCAGATCTTGAAAGCAAGATGACATTCCTCCCGAAGAAAGCTATTTTTCAGTCCCGCGGAGCCTGTTTATGACGACAGCATTTCTGCTTATCACGGCATGTCGAAGGGCTGTCAAATGGTAGTTTACAGAGGGGAGGATAATGGATGGGAAAAACATTCCACAAAGACATTTTTCTCCCCTTTGCAGTGAGAAAAGCCTGTTGTCAAATTACTGCCTCTTACTTAAAGGAAGGCCGCTGATCTCGCACACTGCAATTTAAACCATGGAGAACACAGGCTGTTTTATTAAAAGGCATGTAAATACATATTGATTTGGAAAGAAAATTATATGAAAATGTTGTGATGACTTGTGTAAGAAAGCAAGTATGCCAAACGTTACTTTCCACTTCTAAGCGTCTTGAGGATGAAACATAATAGATACAGATTATACAATTAGACATTTCTATAAATTCTATCCATCAATACATAGTCATGAAAATAGGTACCCAGATAATGTCTGTTTGAAGTCTGTCCCCTCGATGAGTCAGGTCCGTTGGTGGCTTCTTCTTAAATCTGTCTTTGATGGTTTTTCAATTTTCACATTGTGTTTTCAGGTAATATTTTAAAATCTGTTCAGGTGACCTTATTGCCTGCTCTGAATTCCACTGTTTTGAACCCATAGGGTAATGAGTGGCCTGCTTCAACATGTAACTACAAGCAGTTCAGGAAGAGCTGTATTATAATTCCACAGCGTAAACAATCATATTTCACTTTCTTGTGCTTAGCATACGGTAAACACCGAGAAACTGACCAATCGAAACCCGTTTACGTGTGACTTTTCAGCATTCAGACTGTGTGTGTGCCGCAGAGCAACACTATGCTTCATTTTTCTGACCCACCCTGTAGAATTCTTGGCCGACTCCAAGTGTGGCCAGATTCCCCTCGTCTCGGTGAGGTGAGGTCGTCGAAGGAGTTAAAAGTATAAGTAGGTTGTAGAGGTTCAATATGCTGTATGGATAACAGCAAGAACAAATGACCTCATTAATTGTGATCCTAGGATGATGGATATGCGGGGTGTGGTGGACAATTACTGGCCATTAGTGAGTTGTAAAGTGCCTAAATATCACAAATTGTGTGTCAGTTCCAGTCCTGAGAATAACTAATATGCATTTTAAAACATCAGTTTAGGATAGTAATCATCGTCCTATCATTATTTTTCTCTTTGATTTTCTAAGGCCCCACCAGTCCTTTTCAGCAGAAAGCACGGTTTCTCACATCAAAGCCACTTCCCTTCTGCTGTGCTAGGATCGTCTGTGTCCTGTGAGCTCTGAGCCCGCCCAGACCGCCCGCCTCACGGAGAGGTCCCCTTTGCTGCCTCTGGACGTTGGCTGGGATCATCCCAGGCCTTTTGAAGCTCTAAATGGAAAGAGTCAGGCTTTCAACTCTAACTTTCCCAGGAGGCTTTTTTGACTTAGACAAAAAGGCCCAAGTCCCAGCAAACCAGCTCTGCAGAGCAAGCAGGCCTGGGGGCCTGGCTTCCAGACCACCGAGCTCCTGCGCCTCGTCTCCCCACAAGAGGCCCCTTAGTGTTCTGAGTCGCCAAATGAGTATCTGTTCCAAGGTGACTTCTGTTTACACCTAGTCAGAGAAATGGCTGACAGCTCTTTTTCCAATTAAACAAATAATTTCTAGGACTTTCGACTTCATTTACTTAATCAGTAAATATTTATAGACCACCGCGATACACAGAATACTGTTCTATAGCAATGCGTTTCAAATCTTTTTAATGGGGAACAGTATCTTACATTGAGACCCCACTCTACACCTCTACACACACACACACACACACACACACACACACACACATACATACACATCTGAAACAAAGTTTCATTTAGTGGAACTTACCCTTAATATGTGGGAATTACGCTGCTTTAGCTGTCCCTTCCTATTTGCTTCCATTTTATACTAAAACATCAATAAAAAGGTGGTCAGGCCACTAAGTTGATTTTACTACCGACTGTAAACTGCAAATTGGATAATAGCTATAGGGAACATGAAAGCCCTTTGATGGGCTAACGTAGCTCTAGGCATGTAGCAGATGCTCAATAAATATTAGTTGATGTACATGATCCCTTCTCTCAAGGGTCTTAAGATAAGACAGACATTAAAAATAAGATACCATTTGAGAATTAATGAGCTGAACCTATCATAGTAATCATTTCACAATATATATAAGTCGAACCATCACGCTATATGCCTTAAACTTATATACTGGTGTATGTCAGTTATCTTTCAATAAAACTGGGGAAAAAATAATAATATGAATTAGCTAATGAATGAAGTTACATGGCAGCAGTATATGATAAGAAAAATGGTATAGATTATGTTTTGTGAGTTAAGCTAATAAATGGTGATTTCTTACAATATAAATATAAACAACTTATTTTTATGATTAAATTTGGTCTTTATTTGTGAAACATTGATGCAATGTGAAACATTTAGACAAGTCAGTCAGCTGTAATAAAGGGACAAAAAGCAGGTACTGATAAACCACATTTTTGTTTAGCCTCCAAATTCAAAGGGTAGTACTTTATTAAAATAGTATGAATTCTACTTTAATTTTAAATCTTGGTAAATGAAGAAAGATTTGAATTCTTTAAGTTCTTCACTGGGTAATATACTGTAGCCCAGGAAATGAATTTTGATATGCAAATGTTTCCAATCTAAGTAGGTAGTTTTTTCTTAAAATAGTTTGAGATGTAGAAAAATCCGTTTTGCTTACAGACCCATGAAGATTTAGTAGTAAAGTATGAAGACAGTACTTAAGACAGTAAAGTGTGAAGACAGTAGTTCCCAATCTTTGTTGAGCATTAGAACCACCTGGGAAACTTTTAGAAATTTTAAAAATGCTTGACTTCCATCCATGGTGACTCTGATTTAACTAGATGAGGTACAACCCGGCATGGGAACTTTTAAAAGAGATTTTAATGTAAAATTAAGTTTGGGAACTCTGTTTCCAGAAGCCTTTAGTATCATGTGGTGATGGGCTGTTCTTGCCTTAGCTCAGGTGTAAAAATGAAAATATTTCAGTTAAAAAATATCTCCCTTTTAGGATAGATGTGATCTTTGAGAGAAAAGCGGTATTTTGATTTTTAGATGATTTGGCTTATCTCTCTAAGAGTTGATCATGTAGGTATGAGAAAAGTATTCACTAAAAACTATCAAAAAATCCCAGATTGCCAGAATTTTACGTTTGTTCCAAGGCGATATTTTTGAGAAATTGGAAAGAATTATGTAGGGAAGTTACCACTATGTGAAAGAAAGGTGATTTTGGAGGGGCTTAAAAAATTTGTGTTAAAGTCACAGAAATGTATAAAATAATTGGGTTTTTATTGAATCAGTTGGGTTGATCCATTTAATAGAGATGGAAGAATTACACAGGGAAGGCAATCTAAAGTCAAATTGACATCGACATTTTGAAAAAAATAGCGGCCTTAAATATTGCCTGGGGTTGAATCACTCCCTAAATTCTTTTCATATGTTCATTCCGCCATTTCAAAGTCACATGCTTTAATGCATACGCGTCTGGATCACTTATTTGCCAATGAAAATAAAGTGCTAGGTTGGTTGTTCTCAGAACTGGCTGAACATTAGAATCACATGGGGGCTTTTGAAAAGCCCTCAGGCCTCAAGCTGTGCCTTGATCAATTCCATTCGAACCCCTGGAGTGGAGGCCAGGCCACCGTGGTCAGGAGCCCCTGTACCAAGGAAAGAAAACAGTCAATGTTACACAGAGTCCTGTCCTCTTGTCATAATGGGATAAATGACATTACTGGGGTGTGGGACGCACAGTTGTGGAGTTCTGGAATTTGGAGGATCTTCCAAAAGTTAGAACAAGTGAGGCTTTCTAAAGCATTTCTCTTCTTAGAAAACTTTTGTGAGAAGGGTTAATTATTCCAAATCTTGTTTTACAGAGGGTCCAAGAGGTGACCCACAGAATTGGGACTCTAAGGTATCCCAAACTGACCATACCTGTGAGGTTTTTCTATCTGGGAATGGCATGGGTGGGGATGGAATAAATTTCTATATGTGTGTGTGCTAACTCCAGATGATTGGAGGTGATCGCCTTGAGCACAAGGAGAGAGAGATCTCAAGGCCAAGTGCAGCTTCAGCAAGATGAGCACAGAGTCTGCTTATGACGTCTGCTATGGACGTGGAGTTGAACTGTGGAAACGTTTATGCCACGTTTGTCCTACCTTGAGTCTTGGGGAAAGAGCTGGAGCTGTGAAGTTAGAAAGGATAAATGAGAATCCCAGTTCTGCCTCTGTGGTGAATTTTGACCATGTCCTAAATTCTTTGACACACTTCCCTCCATCAAATGTGGGCTGGACTTAGTGATTTTCTCCTAACCAATAGAATGTGATTGAAGCGATGTTATGATAGTCAAATGAATTACTTCCATTTGGCCAAATCTCTATAGTTTGGGTGACTCGCTCTGAGGGAAGCCAGCTGCCACATCATGCGGACACTCAAGCAGCCTTGGAGAGGTCCACATGGAGAGCAGCTGAGGCCTCCCACCACCGCCGGCACCAGTCTGCCAGCCACATGTGTGACCCACCTGGGAAGCAGGTCCTTCAGTCCCAGTCAAGCTCCCAGTGACCGGAGTCCCAGTTGACAGCTTGGCTGAAACCTCATGAGAAATCCTAAGCCAGAAGCCCCCATCGGAACCACTTCCCAGCTCCTGACCCACAGCGCCTGTGGAGGTAGCAAATGTTCCCTGTTGGTTTAAGCTACTAAGTTTTGGGGGGTAATTGATTAGGCAGCAACCAGCATAGCCATCTGGTGGCTTCATTCTCTAAGCTTTGGTTTCCTCGTCTGTAAAATGAAGACAAAAGATGTCTCATGATGTTGTTTCTCAGATAAAATAAGTTAATAGTAAAATCTTTCATGTATTGAGTATATTTGAGCGCTATTACGGGATCTTGCACTGTACTGGCCTATGAACTATTTTAGGGTTTGGAATGAAGGCTGACCTCTACAAATAATCCCTGAGCATTGTGAAAGGAAGGTGTGGTCAGTGATATTTGTGCTCTTCTAACATGGTCCAAGTCTGTTTTTACCGATGGAGTCTTTCTTAAGGTCTTAAGTGGAGAGAAGTCAGACCTAGGCGTGAGAGTTGAATGTTGTCTTGCACATGCGCAGAGGTCCCCGTGTTGTGCAGGTTCAGAGAATGGGGTGGCGGAGTGCCGAGGAAGGCCGATCACCCATCATGATGAGAACAGGGAACCACAGCATGATGGCTGGGGGTCCCGGGAGCAGCCCTGTCTATGGCTTTGAGGTTTTGCTGTCAGGAAGACCTGGATTCAAATAGCAGCCTTCCCCCACTGTCTGTGTTGTTTTGGTCAAATTACTCAGCTTCTGGTATTTCATCTATGAAATGTAAATAGTGATATCTACTTTATAAGACTTGTTAGAGTGATTGAATTTAAGTATGAAATAGTATCTAGTGCAATCTTGGTACTTAATAGGTATAATTAATAGATGTAATTAATTTTTCTCTTCGGTATCTGTTCCTAGGAGGTAAGTAACTCTTACCATCCTTATTTTACAAGCGAGAAAACTGAGGCCAGTGGCATCAACCCAAGGTCACACAGGCGATTAATGGGGTGGACAGAATATAAACGCTGGCAGTCTTGTTTCTAAATAAAACAAATTATTTTTCCACCTCTTTATTCTTTCCATGGAATGAATATGTGTGTATATATGTCTTAAGTCTATTGGGAGAAGGCGAGATGGAAATAAATAGGCAGAGAGCGGTTTAAACCATATACGGAAAAATATTTAAAAAAATATTTGTAGTTTCTGGGTAGTTTTGCTTCCTGACCATGTTTCCGATTTGCTCGTGTAGGATTTTTCTCTTTCCTCCTCAAGTCTCTGGCTCTTCCCTTTGTTTTGGCCACTATAAATTCCTGAGGGAATCTGCTGTGACATTAGACCGGTGCATGAAGCCCTGGAAACGAGTTCACAGCAGTTAGAGGGAATTAGGCACAAAAGCAAATGCATATCTGGGCTGAATTCCATGAGGGCCTCTCCACACCGGGGGCAAGCTGTCTGGCTGACGAGCTTGGTGGGGTTGCAGCTCAGCTACATGCTTTGGCTTTTGTGAAATAGATTTTTCTTCTAGACTGTTCCCTCTGAGGATAAAAGACAAGGCCATAGGTGTCTTTTGTCTAGATTTCTGAATTCTCGGAGAGGTGAGCTCAGATTTCTTGTATGAATGAAGAAATGGCTTCCTGGTCAGGGAAGAATGTATTGCTCAAAACTGGGCGTTTCAGTGGTTAACGAAGAGGCAGAGGTGAATGCCAGCTGGCCACTCAGGTGGGCCTCTTCTCAGGTGGGGTCGAGGTTTATAAATATAGAAACCTCCATCTCTGGGACACTAAAAGAATTTTTGTTAGTTCATATACTTCATGATATTTATCGAGAGCCTACCATATGCCAGGCAGAGCACCGAGAACTGGTTAGAAACCAGAATGGTAAATTTGTAATGCACAATGAAAAACATAGTCTTTGACAAGATGGAGTGTGTCAGAGATGGGCTCCTTTACATGATTCCGGTCCACTTACCCATAGTGCACTTGGGCCAGATGAAACACATGTCAGCGGGCACAGATTTGCCCTCTATCAATCTGAGACTACCTGCAGCCAGCTCTTCATTTTCCTGGTTCCTTGGCTCTCCTTCTTACTCTGTGCTCTAGACCTTAGTCCCTGAGGTCTAAGGATGGACTTGGTTTTGACCTCAGCAACTCCTCCAGGAAGCATTTTAATACCTACCCTCCGAACCATGCATCCCTAGTCAAGGCTCGATCGGCCTTGGGGATCTGTTGCAGCTCCCATTGATAGCATATGACCCGAGCTTGTCATATTTTAATAAAAAGTCCGAAAATTTAATAGGTATGAAAAACTAGTGTTGGTTCGATTCCCGGGGCACGGGAATCGAAACAAGACTTTCTGTGTGGACTACGAATATAAAATTCATAATCAAGGTAACTATCCCCCAAATCTAATGAAACTCTAATTTTTGCCATCGTGACGTGATTATTTTAGGAACAAAGAAATTTTGTCCTCCTCTTTGCCCCAGTAGAAGTCTTTTTTGGCCCATTTATCAGCACCGAATCAGATGAGCACAGTGGCTCCGTGAGAGCTAGCTGGTCACTCACGTGACAGGACCTAAGCTGCAGCTTCCTATCCCCATGGGAGAACTCACATCCGCTTGGCGGGGCGGGCGTGAGGGGCGATGCCATGATGCCGGAAACACGCCTACCGGTCTACGGGCACACGCATGTCCACAGCAAAGAGCTGTTTGTTTCCCTCCTCCCCTTGCCCTGCCGATTCTTCCTCCCCTTCCTTTCCCACCACTTGCTCATTTCCATTCTTGTTTTCTCTCGAAAGCCATCACGGGTGTGCAGTCGGGGTATGCTAGGGGAGCACCATTCCAGATAAAGCGGGCAGAGCGACAGACCTGTGGCCTCTGGGTAGCAGCTGCTCAATGATGTAAAACAGATGAGACCTCGTTGGATTTTTCTGCAACAAAAATCAAGCATCCAGAAATACAGAGTGGACTGCGTTTCGACTGTAACCCCCTTCCCTAGGCAAAGCCATTCTCTCTCTTCCTCCCTCTCTCTCTCCCCCTGTGCTCCCTCCCCGCCCGCCTCCACCCATCCATCTCTTTCTTTCTCTGCATCTTTCATTTTTGAACATTTTAACGACTTTTAATGCTTCCTCCAGACCTTTTGCAAACCTCGCCTTCCATTTCAAGCTTCAGCAGGACCCAGCACCTCTCACGCTGGGTGACAATTCGAGTCCCAGCAAGGAGAGTTAGGGGAGGAGTCGATGAACAGGGCCATGTGACCACAAGCAGGAGGCGCCTTGTCGCTTCCTGAGTTACAGGAACGGAGGCCAGTGAGCCCCTGCTGTTGCTGAAAGGGCCTGGCTTCCTCCCAGGAACTCTGGTCTGTCACCAGGGCTGGACCCTCGCTCAAGTTCATCACCTCCGGGAATCGGCTGATTTGCTCCGATATCACCCTCCTCCACCTTTCGGTAGCATCGCACGTGCAGATCGAATCTAGCAATTGAGTGCGAAATAAAATCAGAGGAAGCAGGGGTGCATGTGTCGACTTCTAAAGGTATGGCTCATTATCCTTCTGGGGTGACATGGAGGCGTCAACGGCGCCATTTTGTTGTTTTAAGGAGCTACTTTTTTAATCTGCCAAGGGAAAAATAGCTATGGTTTCGGACAGGTGGAGAGGTATTGGCATGATATTATGTCTGTTCTTTGGTTACCTGGCAATGAAGGGGCATCTTAGGCAAGTCAACGGAGCAGAGTGTCCTGGAAACAGCATGGGCATTGCAGATGGGCAAGCTGGGTTTAGACCCCAAGCTGTTACTTGTCCTGTCACCTGTGTGTCTGTGGTAGACCAGATAGCCTGTCTGAGCTTCTCCTCACTCATCTGTAATAAAACCAGGGTGACAGTCACCCCTTCACGGGCAGCTGTGAGGAGTAAGAAGAGGACTGTGCACACACCCAGCTCTGTGTCTGACACACGGTTGGGGCTCAAATGAGTTCCTGTTCCCTAGACCTAATCTGCACTCATATTTCTTCTTTCCAGACCCCATACCAGCATGTATTTAGAAAACAAAACCATTTGCTTGGATCTCCAAAAAAATATTTACTCTTTCTAAACTCAGGGAGGCTAGCCAAGGGTGAGTGTTTAGTTGATCGAGGAATTAAGGGCGTGATCCTCATTCCTGCCTGGAGGGGCTCTGGAAAGGCTCTCTCCCTCAGATAGCTCCTGGGTAAAATCAAAACGTGGCAGCTCCACTGGGCTCCCTGTAACCCACTGAGGGGCCTCGCTATTTCTGGAATGAAAGAAATGGGAAGCAGGACAAGTTCTGTTTCTGCTCCCTTCCCCACAGCGCTCAGCCGGGCTCTGGGGGCGTTGTCAGCTCAGGCCCCTACCCCAGCAAGGCCGGCCTCCCCAGGCTGCAGAGGATGTAATGGCGAGGCTGGAGGCTGCTTTACTCATTCCCACTTTGTGTGTTTCTGGATTGCAATGACTGTGGTCACGTGAATTATAGTCCCTTACATTTTACGCTGCCTTTTTGATTTCCAGAATATCTCAGCCTGCACCATGTCGGGATCATCCCACCAAATCCTCACAATTTTCACAAGTGAGAAAGTATGCGGAGACCAAGCCAGAGCACTGGTTGAGAAATAGTTCAGCCTAATCGCACCTGGCCAAACTCCCTAGTGAGAAGGACTGGTAGATAATTCCAGAAACATAATGTCATTAGACTTGTATAGTACATAAAAGTTTGTAAGTGTAGATAGATGATAGATGACAGATAGGCAGACAGACAGACATATAAATGTGTGTAAAGTTCATTGCATAGTGTGTGTTTGAGGTTTCTTAGTCAAGTTAAAAGAACCTCTTTAGAGGAGAGATCTGAACGAGCAGACATTGTACATCAGGCCTCACCATCGTGGGCCCTGGCCACGATGAGAATTTGCACATTTAGTACCTTCTTGTGGACTAGCCATATGTACTTGACTCACCATTTACAAAATGGAACCGGAACAGGGATCGGCTGTTTGGGTCTGCGGGTAGACTTTTAGTATCCAGTGGTTCCTGGGCATATTTCCTTTTCAAGCCATACAGCTATCTAGCGTCTCATCAGGAACACTGTGATTTTCTAAGTTTTAAGTGGGGAGTAGAAGCCAGCAGTTTAGGTCTCCTTTTAAGCCCGAGTGCTCAATTAACTCACACTGTATCTTTGGAAAACTCAGTTATAGCTAATAAATGTATCAGGCTACTGCTCTGGGGTTACATATTTCCTGTCTAGATTTTTTTTGGGACATACTCAGATAAAAGGTTGCATGGAAGGAGAGATTTATTGGTTTGCATTGACTGTCCCTTCCTTATCATCTCAATTTACTGGATTGGAACTAACTATTGGTGAGCTAATCGCAGCAGCATCGCTGTGGAAAGAGCTAGACTTCTTCAGCATTCTGCTACTGCTTCTTCCCACATTCAGGCTTGAACTGAACTGAACATTTTTCGGAACCCAAACCAGTGTCTTTGGGGTCTGTATGCCACGGTGGCAGCAACTCGCTTCCTTATTGGAGTCGGGGGAGGCAAAGACACAACCATTTGGAGAAACCACAGATTGAAGTGAGTGAAATGATTCCCATCATAAGTTTGGTTAATACATCCATCTCCTCATATGATTATATATATTTTTTTATGTGTGTGGTGAATATATTATCTATTCTCTCAGCAACTTTCAAGTAAGTCATGCAGTATGGTTAACTATAGTCGCCTCGCTGAATATTAGATCCCAGAGCTTATTCACCTTACAACTGGAAGCGTGTACCCTTGGCCATCACCTCCCCAATCCCCCACTACCCAGCCCCGGACAACCAACATTCTACTCTGTTTCTATTAGGTTGGCTTTTTATTTCTTAGAATCCACATATATGTGAGATCACATAGTATTTGTCTTTCTATGTCTGACTTATTTCACTTAGCATAATGCCCTCAAGGTCCATCCATGTTGTTGCAAATGACAGGATTTCTTCCTTTTTTATGGCGGAATAATAGTACATTATACATATGTATATGCGTGTGTGTGTATGTGTGTATATATATATATATCACATTTTTATCCATTCATCCATTGATGGACACTTATGTTGTTTCCATGTCTTGGCTATAGCCAAGATGATAAATTTGGGGATATTGCTATGTCTTTGAGATAGTAATTTTATTCATTTGCATATATACTCAAAAGTAGGATTACTGGATCATATAGTAGTTCTATTTTTGATTTTTTGAGAAATCTCCTGATTTTCCGTAGTAGCTGTACCAATTTACGTTCTCATCAACAGTGTACTAGGGTTCCTTCTTTTCCTGCATTCTTGCCAATGCTTGTTATCTCTTATCTTTTCAATAATAGCCGTTTTAAACACGTGAGGTGGTATCTCTTTGTGGGTTTGATTTGCATTTCCCTGATGATTAGTGAAGCATCTTTTCATGTACATATGGGCCATTCATATGACATCTTTGGAAAAATGTCTGTTCGGGTCCTCTGTCCATTTTTAAATTGAATTATTTGTGGGATTTTTTTTCTCTTCCTCTCTCTCCCTCTCTCCCTTCCTTTCTTTTTGTTATTGAGTTCTTTACATATATTTTGAATTTTAACTCCTTGGTATATGGTTTGCAAACATTTAATTCCATTCTGTAGGTTGTCTCTTTATGTAGTTATTGTTTCTTTTGCTCTGCCAAAGCTTTTAATTTGATGTAGTCCTACTTGTTTATTTTTATTTTTATTGTTCAGTGTTTTGGTGTCATATCTGAAAAATTGTTGTCAAGGCAGATGGCGAAGAGCTTTATTCTTCTGTTTTCTTCTTGGAGTTTTATGGTTTTAGGTCTTATACTTAAGTCTAATACATTCTGAGTTAATTTTTGTGAGTGGCGTAAGGGTCCGATTTAATTATTTTGCATGTGATCATCCATTTTTTTCTAACATTATTTATTGAAAAGACTATCTTTTCCCCATTGAGTGTTCTTGGCTCTCTTGTCAAATATTGTTTGACCATATATGCATGGGTTTATTTCTGGGCTCATTATTCTGTTCCTTTGGTCTATGTGTCTATTTTTCTGCTAGTACCGTACTATTTTGATTATGATAGCTTTGTAGTATCATTTGAAGTGTGTCACCCCCAGGTTTGTTCTTCTTTCTCAAGACCGTTTTGGTTATTTGGGGTCTTTTGTGTTCCCATATGAATATTATCATTGCTTTTTTCCATTTCTGTGAAAAATGCCATTGGAATTTCGATAAGGATCTTATTCAGTCTATAGATGGCTTTGGATAATGTAAGCATTTTAACAATATTAATTCTTCTGATTCAGGATATCTTTCCATTCATTTGTGTCTTCAGTTTTTTTCATCCATATAATTTTCCTTGTATAGAGCTTTCACCTCCTTGACTATTAAATGCATTCTTAAGTATTTTATTGTTTTTGATGCTGTTGTAAATGGGGTTGTTTTGCTGATCTCTCTTTCAGACAGTTATTGGTGTATTCCAGGCCAGGAGTGGCATGTGTAGCGTGGTTAGGTGGGAGGCTGGAAAGGAAAGCTGGGAGAGGGTGCAAATGTGGAGAGCGTTTTAGGCTCCGGTGAGGATGTCGTACCAGGGAGGGGCTGGGTGCAGTCAGATCAGATTTTCTTCTGGACAACAACTCTGGACACTGTGTGACAGATGGATGTGGGAAAAGCCAGACAGGGGAAAGCTGCAGAAATCCCGATGAGACTCTGAAGGTCTGAATTTAGTGAGGCCCATGAGGATGGGGAGGGGACTCATTCTCAAGCAGGTCGAGAGGCCTTTGTGAAGGAATAGGTAGGAGAGAAGAGGGAGGAGAGGAAGTAGGTGGAGGTGACTCCGTGGCATCTCATGGGGGCACTGAGTGGATGGTGGCTCCGCTGACCACAATAGGGGATGCAAGGGACGGTAGAGAACACGAGTCAAGTCTGTGGAGATTATGGGGTGGTTTGACTCCGTACAATATTTTCGACACCTACAGCCTGATCTCCTGTTTTTTTTTTTGTAGTTGATGCTTCGCAATGATTACCTCGAGATGCACTGCCCATAGGCACGTGCAGGTAGATGCCTACAGGCACCCTCTTCGCCTGCTCCCAAAGGCAGAGTCACCGAGAGTAGCTGTCCAATTTCCTGGATTTGAACACTAATCCGCAGAGTTTTGCCACAGATGATTAACTTCTGAATTTGTGTTGTTTGCAGATAGTCCAGAAACCTAGCTTTGTGGGTCTTCCAAAATATAACCAAATGTTTTAAATTATAACCAGTTCTCCTAGTTTTCGGATGTTGGGTTTCCTTCCATCTGGTGTGCAAATGGCCCATGAATGGAGACATTCAGTAACTGCAATCTATTGAGCTGAAAAGTACCTTGAGTTTTGGAGGCCCTGCTGTGGCTCTTAGGAGGTTTATGGTAAAAGTGACCATGGCTGAGCTGAGACGAGGTGGCTCTAAATGGCCATAGCAAGTTCCAATGCTGTCGAAACATAACTAGCCAATGACTGTTGGAGCATCACATTCAAAGGACAAGTGAGTCATGAAGGAGAGAGAGTGTGGGTGGCTGGATACCACTAGATTGGGGTCCTCACGTTATGGCTTTATTTTCTTTGAGGGATGCAGCGGTGGCTCATGAGTGTGGCAGTTTGTCATAGGAGAACTAAGGTCACCAAAGCTTTTGGAGTAGAGTCCATTTTGCTGTACAATATAATATTTATTTTTTTTGTGTCTAGCCACGATTAAAAATAGCAGGCATTCATGAGACAAAAACACCAAAAGGCATAGAAATATGTGTTAAGTGAAGGTGTATAGTCTTTGGGGAACCACTAGCCACCAGGAAACCAAGCTGCGGAATTGATAATTAAGAATAGAAGCACAGTGATTCGCCAGAACTGCAATTTCTAGAGCAAAGGGAAGTGGAGATTTACACTGATGAAAAACCCCTGGGCTCCATGAGGAGTGAAGATGCTTCTGGACAGCTGGACGGAGAAGACCCATGTGGGCGAAGACCCATCAGTGGGCCCGGGAGGGCAGCCCGCTTCTCTGGTTCCTTGCAGGAGCTAAAAGGGGCTGACGTCTGCTGCTTGCACACAGTGGGGCTGTTGTTTTGGAATGTGCGGGATCTGATCTGAGCATTTGTAAGTGGTGCATTAGATGATTTAAGAAGGCCAGCTGGGCCCTTCGGTAGCTTCCTGGCCTGGTTAAGTCCATGGAGGCAAAGCCTGTCACTTCTCAGCAGGAGTTCTACCCCACAGCCTCCATATATGGGGATATTTTCTGTACCTTGATAGTGTCTTCTTGAAGTGTGTGTGTGTCCTACCCATTCTTGGCATAAGCATGGTAGTAATATAATGATAGCTTCCAAACGTGTGTGTATTATTGTGTGTGTGTGTAGGGGCTGGAAAATCAGTCCTAAACTATCATGTCCTTCCCCTTCTGTAACCATTCTAAATCGGTAGAAACATTGGGAGCCCTTCTACCAATGAAGGGGAGCTGGGGCGTTGGGTAGAGACTGGCTCCCTGCTCGGCAACCCATTTCTTCTTTCTGAGACCCAGCTAAACAACATTCCCAGCCCCTTTGCAAATGGAGGGCGGGGCCCATGTGATTAATTCTTACTAAGGGAATGTAAACAGGAGTGATGTGTCTATTTTGGGCCAAAGCGGTTAATGGTGGGCGTGGCTTCTCCACACTTTTTCTCACCTGTTGATGTGGACGATCCAGTAAAGAAGCCGGAGCTGGCTCTAGGAGTCATTTTTGGATCAGGTGACCAACTCATCCTGGTTTGCCTGGGACTTTTCTTATTTTAGCACAGAGTGCTCATGTCCCGGGAAACCCTTCCATCCTAAGAAAACGGGAATGGTTAGTCACCCTGCCGTTGGAGGACAGACATCAATCGTGAACACCCACACTGGATTTAGGAAGAAAACCAGACTTTTTTGTGAGTGCTGATCCCCTCATACTTTGTTTGTTATCAGATTGGCTTACCCTGACTAATACAGGCAATTTCTGTGCCCCGCCCCTTTACAATGTCACCTTGCCCTTTCTGGCGTTTTCCCTTTCTGGCTGATTCTTTTTCTTTGGCCCTGGCTTTCTTCCAAAAATACCAGTGAAGCTTGAGATTGACTTTAATTATTTTTGGTTTCCGGACTGTTTACTCAAATGAAAAATTGTGCAGAGCCTAGATCACTTGGTATATTAGCTACCTATTGCAATGTGACGAATTACTCGAAAACTTAGCGAGCTTCGAACAACACACATTTATCATCCCACGGTTTCTGGGGGCCGGGAATCTGGGCACAGCTGACCTGGGCTCTCTGGCTAGGGGACTCTCAGAAGGTTGCAGTCAAGATGTCACCATGGCCGCAGTCCTTCCAAGGCTCAGCTGGGCCAGCTCACATCAACCATGTGGTCGATGGTGGGATCCGGTTGCTTGAAGGACGTTTGTTCCTGGCTGTTGGCTGGAGGCCACCCTCAGTTCCTTATTCTACAAACCCGTTAAAAGAAGAAATGAGCTGGGGCTGGTCAGGCAATGGCCTTGAGGTGGGGGTGGGCTCGAGATGAGAGAGGAACTGCAAGGGACCTGGGCGGCCGGAGCACATGTTTGTAGGTGGTCGTGGGTGTTAGAAAAGGGTCGGGGACAGAGGTAGGGTGCAGTTCCAGATTCGCAGTGGCAAAGACTCTGAATTTTATGCTCTTGAAGGTTTTGAGCAGGGACATCTGACTTATTGAACACAGTCAACCTGGCTTGTGGCAGTTATTAAGTGCAGTTTAAGAAATGGGCTTTCATGTTTTAAACCTCGGTCCCTGGAACTTGGTTGAGTGGATGAGCCTTTCCTCTGAGAAGTCATGGGTGTCTGAACCCAATTAAATTTTGGACTGTGGTACATCCCCTGAGTTGGCAGATGTCATCTGTGAGGCCTCTAGGGGGTATTTGGGAGCCCGCCCCCACAGACACACGTGACCCCCCCTCAGCATCAGCCAGCCAGACTTTTTATTTGAATTTTCGTCATGGGAGACATTTAACTGCTGCTTGGGCTTCCCTGCCAGCCTGGGAGTCGTGCATGACGTCTCAGAGCCCCCATCAGTTAGTTATTCTTGGCAATGTTCCCCCACAACATAAGGTCAATAAAAGTAGCTGGTACACAAGTGGACCTTGACAGACAGTATAGTGTGTCCTCTGCTTGTGTCTTGGAGGCGGAGCCATGAACCTTTGTGTGCATTTTTAATTTATCTGTCTAAGTTCCTCTGATGGGTAATTTGCTGGGTCAACTTGGTTGGGTCATGGTGCACAACTATGTAATTAAACATTTCTTTGGCTATTTCTGTGAGGATGTTTTTGGATGAGAGTAACATTTAAATCAGTGGGCTTTGAGTACAGCAGATTGACCTTCGTAATGTGGGTGGGCCACATCCAATCAGGTGAAGGCCTGAATAGCACAGAAGTCTGACTTCCTCTTAGGAAAAGGGACTTCTTCCAGCAGGCAGCCTTCAGCCTGGACTGCGGCATTGGTGCTTCCCGGGTTCGCAGCCTCTTGGCTCACCCTGTAGATTATGGAGTCGCCTATCTCCATGATCAGCAAAGAACCCTGACGAATACACTTTCCCAACAGATGTCATCTACCTTATGTGTCTCGAAGCTTGGAGAACATTCCCCCAAGAATGAGCACAGAACAGGTGCTGAGTTTGCGGAGTGCTTACTTCTCCCTGAGGCCAGCACCCACATAGGGAGCTCTAATCCTAAGGAGAACGAGCACCTGGCTTTAATGGTCTGATGTCGGGATGAAGCTCTGCCATCAGGACCACCTGGGTGTGAATTCCAACGCTGACTCTTCCTGATCGCAGACATTTGAATTCTCTGAGCCTCTGTGTCCTCCTCTGTTAAATGGGGTTATGAGTCTCCAGCTTAATGATGAGGTTGCTGAAAATATTAAAAGAGCTAACAAATATAAAGTATTTGGCAAAGAGTTGGTACCCAAAAGATACTATTGTTATCATAAAAACCTTATTTAATACTTGTGAATACTTCAGCAAGTTACTTAACCTCTGATATATTTGGTTTGCTCACCTGTAAACTGTCCATAAAGAAAACGTTAACGGTTATTTTCACTACGTTAAATTTCATACAAATAGAATAGGCTGTAAAAAGACTTTCTCTGTTATGGGTTTTGATGTCCTCTATCCATTGAAAATGCTGTGTGACAGCATGCATAACAATAAAGATATGTTTTTATGGTTCATTTTATCTCCACGATCCCCCATGCGATGCCCTCTGCCCCATTCATGAATGTAAGTATGTGACTATCGAGTGGCTATCATAGCCCAAGAACTGTGTCAGGAGCTCTATGCACATAATTTCTGCTGTTCTCTGCAATTCCTAGTGTGTCGCTACCCCCATTCTAGAGATTAGGAGATTATGGCTCGGTTGAGAGCAAAGCGCTTTGGAGCATGTTCAGAGATAAGTGTGCCGTCCTCATCCTCACAAGGGTCATCGTCTTGTTAACAATCACCTGAGAGAATCCTCGTTTGGACCCAAAGTGGTGGCATTTAGGGCACCGAATGGCATCGTCTTCTCTGCACAGATCTTCCTCAGGCCTTAATGCACCCGAGCCCGTCTGCTGCCCCAAGGCCGAACTTCACCGTGAGATAAGCTCTGCAATGAAAGTAATGGAGTTAGCTCCTTTCTCGCGGTCTTCTTGGCTAAAATAAGCTATTTAATTTCCTGCTCCTGGAACTGGATCTCCTTAGGGGAGATAATGACTCTGTATGGCCTATCAGGATACACTCGGGGTTATCTGAATGCCCCAAATGAGGCTCTAGCAAATTTGCAACCAGACGTTGGCTCGCAAGACCTTTAGAAATTCCGGCTTCGTTGAACTTGGCAATCTTCCTGCCAGAGAGGTTTTTTAAAATTTGGCTGTAGGATAAAACCCTGTAGGATCCATAATTCACGGTTATGTAAAACATCTCTAGCTCAAAAATATCTGTAATTCGCCCTTCCTAAATATAATCACAAATGGAAAGACAAATTGTAAAATGTCGTTAGTGGACAATTTCACTCCCGAGGGCCCAATTTCTCTATGAGAGGTGCTGACACCTCCACAGTGTGCCCTGGCAGCTGCTGCTCCTTGGAGGGCCAGAGGCTCCCCCTCAAGCTGAAGCCCACGGGCCACGGCTTTGGTCTTTGTCCATGGAGAGGCCCCAGCCCGTCACCAGGCGTGACAGGGTCAAACATTCATCCTGAGTGAGCACTCAGCATCCGCCCTGGACTCCACCCTCGAACCTAAGCACCGTCTTTGCCCATCCGTCCTATCCACTGACGTTGTGTGGCCAGGAGAGGCAAAACGGCAGGGCAGAGGCGCTGGTGGTTTGTACCTGACATGGCGAAAATATAGTTGCCGAAGAGAGGAGCAAACAGACAATGAAAAAAAGGGGAGCAGAGAAGGCAGGAGGCCACGAGGACCCAGTTCTGGTGGCGACTCTGCGGTAAGGGGCCGAGAGCGAGGCATGAAGAGAGAGCTTGGGAGCAGCCATCGGCTGTGGGAAATCACCGGTGTCACGTAATGGCAAAAGAGAATTTTGGGTGTGGCTGTGGGTTATAAAATTATAGCTCCCTTGACTTTCTTTGCAAAGCATCGGGAAAGCTTGGGATCGATTTTAATTATTCCAATGAAAAGTTGTGCGGAGCCTAGATTACTTTGTATACCAGCCATCCATTGCAATGTGATAAATTACTCGAAAACTGAGCCAGCTTCCAACGAGCCACATTTATCATCTTACGGTTTCTGTGGCACGGCTCACCTGGGTCCTCCAGGCTCCACTGGGACAGGGTGCCCTTTCCAGCTCATTCGTGTGGGTGATAGGGGATCGGCTCCTCACAGAGTGTTGGACTGAGGACCTCACTTTGTCTCTGGCTGTTGACTGGAGGACATCTTCAGTTTCTTGTCATAGAGACAGAAACCTCCCCATAGGGCAATACAGCATGGAAACTGGTTTTGCCAGAGAGAGAGAGAGAGAGAGAGAGAGTCAAAACAGACATCTTTCAGAGAAAAATTTTTTTTTTTTTTTTATGGAAGGAGGCAGTGAGATTCTTTGTGGTTGATGTCAGTGACTTTTGTTAAAAATAGAAATAATATTCTCCTGTCTCTACTATACGCTTGGCCAAGAAGGTGGTCCAGTCCTTCAAGGGAGAGGGTTTCATTTTAAATGAAACCTGGAATTTCATTTAAAATATAGACCTGTGTTGCACGCTCCAAATAATTCCTGGCAATGCCTTGGAAGTTCAGTCCACTTCGAGGCTCCGGATTGCCTTCGTGGGCACCTTTCGACGGCTGCCATTGAACAAACAAATTGGGTTTTTGGCACCCATGGGAAATGCCATCCATGGATGCCAGGAAGCCCATGTCCCTAAGACTCACAAATGCCCCCCGCCCCCACCCTAACTTTGAGGCTGTGGCTCTTCCAGGGGTGGCCCAGCTAAGTGGCCTGGATCTCTTCTCCTCCCTGCATCCCCAAGCCTCATTTTGGAAGTTGCTCGTTATGCGGCCAGCATCCACTCAACATAATGTGCCTTTACCTGCCAATGTGCTTTGAGGGATATTGTTAGCATTAAATTTGCCATTTACATTTTCATGTCTGACATAATTGAGGAATGAATGCTCTTATGAAAATTAAACTTGTGGTTCTCCTGGGCTGCTGTAACCCTGTTAAAATGTAATGTGATTTTTGATGCTTCTTCTTGAGGTTTTTATTAAATAGAATATCAGGATGACTAATTCCCTGAGCCTAAATGCAGGCTGGGAAGAGCATTATTGATAGGGCTATGTCCAAATGGTCCTCTGTGCTCAGCCTCTAATGGCCTAATAATGCATTATACTTGAATCAGAAATACTTTGAGTTGTAGTGCTTATTGCCATTATTGAAAACACCTGGATGCTCCATTCATCAAGGTTACATCCGAAGGGGCCCATTTGTTTATTAGGCTGTCAGTAAACATCTTTATTTGGTCTGGATTCAGCCACATTTGGCCACGCTGGAGAGAGCTCAGATCCAGCCCGGGGACCTCTTGTGGTTTCTCCTGATTAGTTTTCTCTTTAAGAAGAAAGCGAGCTAATGACAAGTTGGGAGTGGCTCTATAAAGACCACGTTCGACCTCGCGTAATCTGCGGGATGGTAGCAGAGATCAGGGCGGCGGCTCCTGCAGGTCTGGGTGGCGCCTTCTGTCAGCAGCTGCCCGCGTGGCCTCTCTGCCCCCTGTCCTCTCAGATGCTGCCAACACTCGTCAGCTCCGACCCCTCGAGGTTGTCTGCAGCTCTGCGTCCCTCTGGATGTGGAGCGCGGGCCCACACACCCCGGAAGGGGCACGTCTCCCCTGTCTGTAGCTTCCTGCAGAGCAGAATCAAATCCTCCTCACAGAGAGTGCCAGGTCCCTCTCACAGACGTTTCCTGACCCATGCACGCCATCTCTTCGAGGAGGCTTTGGTAGCGACGATTGTGATTAAACTGGAAATACTTCAGGATGCTTTTTTAAAAAAGCTATGTTTTTTTAAAAAAATTATGTTTGAAAATGAATGCGACAAATATCCCGCTGCATAAGACATAAATATATTGCTTAATGGATTTTTATGAAGTGAAAAGCCCGTGTAAACTCCTTCCCCCGCCACCGTTGAGCTCTAAAACTGTGCCAGCAGCCAGGGCCCCGTGCCCCGGAGGTCATTCAGGTGGGCTACGAGATGTGAGTCTGTAGACCCCCTAGGACTAGCCACCAGATCCATCCGACTTTCCCTTTTAAAAGCATCTACCCTTTGCTTTCCAGTCCCGATTAAAATGCACCGAGGAATGAGGGATGGAGGGTTGCCCAAAGCAAACAGCTCAGCGGACGCAGAGAAAATCTACCCAGCAGCAAAAGTCTGAGCCTCAAACCCCAAAGCTTCTCCCTATGGTTGCCCAGACTTCCTGGGACATCTCGTGCCGTTCCAACACTGGGTGGGTTTGTGATTGTGATCATAATGCAAACGTCTCCATACCCCTCAAATTGTATGTGTGTCTCATGGAATGCATCAGGGAAAGCTGAATTTGCAACGGTTCAAGACCACATACTCGGGGGGTATTCTGTAACTGCCACCCCAAAAGGGGAGCAAAATCTGTCAAGGATGAGCATGTGCTGGTCCTCAGTGCCCCTTGGCTTTTAGTGTCTCTTTGGGGACCGCTCCATGATCTTTTTGGGCTTCCCTGGCTGTGGGAGTCACAGGTGGCCTAAGCAAGAGGGGGCGTGGCTCAGGTTGGCTGTCAGGTGGTTCATTTGTCAAGTCTCTGGGGCCGGGAGGGAGGTCAGACAGGAAGCTAGGAAACTCCATTCTCTCTTGCAAGTGGAAATTACCTGAGCACAGTTTTCGCTCCCAAAGTCCCCAGAAGCTCTCCTGTTTTCACATTTCTTTTTTTGTTTTCTCTAGAGTCTTCATGTAATAACCTTAGCCTTATCTTTCAGAGCATCAATGATTCATCATTCTATAAAACTGGCGTCAGTTTATACACATATTTAGAGATTTTAGCAATTTTAACACTAGGCCCATAATTTTTTTTCACACTTCTACCCCTGAGGAAAGCGTGG
Organism: Pteropus medius; assembly: GCF_902729225.1. Taxonomy (NCBI): domain Eukaryota; kingdom Metazoa; phylum Chordata; class Mammalia; order Chiroptera; family Pteropodidae; genus Pteropus; species Pteropus medius. The sequence continues at coordinate 19,711,966 of NW_024342467.1, read as the reverse complement.
GCTGGGGCGAGGCCAAGGTCTTCACACCTGCTGCTCTGAACCCCCTGCTTGCTTGGCGGGCTGCGCATGCGCCTTCATCTCAGGCTCGCATTTATCGGGGTTCCCCGCTCTCGTGCCGCACACAGACCGGATTTCCCTCAAGGGAAGACCTGGCCCTTTCCTGTCCTTCTACGCCGCCGGTGCGAGGCTCTAGCTTCATTTCCAGCACTTCTGCTATCAGAGCTTTATAGGCAAACATGGGTCAGCGGGATAAGGTAGGAGGTGGCCCAGGGGAGGCCTCACACCTGCGTTCATATTCAGACTCTGCTCTTCCCTAATGTTATGACCTGGAGCAACTGTCACAGACTCCGAGTACCTCAGATTCCTCGCTCACACAGCGGGCCGGGGTTACCAGGAGTGAACGCGACGCCGTGGGTAGAGCGCTTAGCGCGGAACCCGGTATGCAGTCGGTGCTCAATTGATGTCAGCTCCCCCTCTGGTTTGCCTACTCTGAGATATTTGCTTAATTGCTTAAAAAATGTCTTCTGGGACCATGCTGCCTCATTAGAAAGCGTAGTTCTCAGAGAAAGAATTCTGGGGTGTGCCTAAAAATCAGAGAGATTCTGGGGCGTCCTTAAAGGCTGCATAGTTGGTGGCGCCTTTACAGAGGTGTCCGGGCAGGGCAAGGGCCGGTGGGTCCTCCTTGCTTGCTGGAGAGGCTGCAAATTCTCAGTGAAAACAGTTGCTACCCTCCACGTGACAGGCGGACCCTGCTTCTCTGGCTCTGGCGGTAACCGCCCCCCCATGGAAGGAGGGGAGAGCTTGGGGGCAGATTTCAGACTTTCACTCCCCAGGGCCTGATGGGCTGGGGCTTCATGCAAATTGGCCAGTGAGTTTTTAAAACCTGGAAGCAAAATCAGGGGAAAGGCCTGCTGGGGGAGACATTCAAAATAGTTAGCAGGCCTTCAGCCAGGACTGTCCAGAACTGTGCAGGGCAGGGCGGGCCCTCCTGGCCCCGTGGGAATCAGCCTTGCCTCTGGGCTTCCCTCCCACAGGTGGCTGGTGCCCAGGAGCAGAGCCTCTTGTTTATTTTTCCCTTGATCACTGGTTCTGGATTTTACTCTTTTAATTCTCTGCGTTCTCTCCCATGGCCCAGGTGACAAGGCATGGATGGCATCCTGTCCTCTGCTCCCAGCATCCTTTCCACGAACAACTCATGAACGAGAAAGAACGTCAGGGCCTTCCCAGAGCGATGGTTAAGAAAAATGTCTGACCACAATAGGTAACTATTATGAAAACAAGCGAAACAAGGCAGGGCCTATGGCATGCTGACTAAGAGCTTGGCTGAGTCAAGGGGTCGGGGCTTAATCCTGGTCCTGCTGCTCCCAGCTGGTCACCCCTGGGCTGGTTGCTTAGCTTCTCTGATCTCAGTCACCCACAGGGTATGTGAGGATTAAATGGGATTGCTTTGCTCAGTGCCGGGGCCACAGAAAGTGCTCAACGAATGTAAGCTCTTATCATCCTCGTCACGGACCAGGGGCACGGACGTCAGTCTGTTCTCTGCTGGTATTCCTCGGCTGCAGAGCACCTGGTGCTCAGGAAATACGTGAGAAATGAACGAAAGCATCTTCCAGGGAGAAAGGGTGCTTGCTGTTAGGTAGAGAACTGGAGGTCTGACGTAATATCTTTTCTCTAAATAGATTCGGCTGCTGCTGACACCCCGCCCACCTTCTATTCAGACAAGATAAATCATTTTAAAGAGTCAGGGGAGCTGCCAGGCTCTTCTGCTTCTCCCAGTTCTCGGGCCCCCCCTAGGAGCTGTGGTGTTCTGGCTGAGGGATGGGAGGGGTGTGGAGGGGACGGTGGCTTTGGCAGCAGGTGGACATGGTTTGAGACCCAGCTCTGGTCCTCCCTAGCTGAGACCCTGACGAAGTGACTCGATTACCAGAGCCTCAGTTTGCCATCTTATCTGGGGGTCGTGAGGCTTCAAAGTCTGTCCCATGTGGTTACCTGCTCATTAGATGCCATTGCCTTTTCCTGCAGATGATTAAACTGAGCCTAGAAATCTAAGGGAGGTGTTTTAAAGACAGTATTTCCTCCGAACTGTGGGTTTTCGGAATATTAAGCAAAATAATTTAAGGCATCTGAATGACCTGAAGGCTTCTTTAAAACACAGACTCTCCCCCGCCCCGCCCCTCGCCCCCCAGTGTCTGACTCGTACGTCTGGGGTGGGCACAAGAATTTACATCTGCTTCAAGCTCCCTGCGGCTGCTGGTGGTCCTAGGCCCATCCTTTGAAAATCATTATTAAAAAGGCTGAAAGATGCCAGGAAAACGGGCCCTCAGAAAGCCTAACGGAGAACAACAAAATTAAAGTAGAATATCTCAAGTCTTCTAACGCCACATGCAAGGAAACAAAACGGCGGATGCTTTGTAAAAGAAAATACACATTTATGAAGAGCTGTAGTCATCCATCCTGCCTCTGGCCTTGGAGGGCGAGCCTGGGGCTTCCTGGGGATGGGACGCCCTTTCTGCCAAAGGCCCTGGCTCCGGTGAAGACAGAGATGGTGCTGCCCCTCTCTCTTTCCCTCATCCTGGCCTCGTCAGAACCTCAACTTCTTGAGATCGCAGCTGCCAAAGACAGGCTTTTCTTCAAGAAACCCGAAGCCCACAGAAAGTGCGTCTTCCTGGGGGACTCTCTCTGACCGGACAGGTCGCTGTGTGTGAGGGACACCTGGGAGGCACGATCACTCGCCTGGGTGGCATGATTGCTCACCTTAGTGGTTCTCAGCCTGGTACACACGAGAGTCACCTGGGGAAGCTGACAAGAGCTGAGAAGCCTGAATTCTTCCTTCTCTCTGCGCCTCCGACGGTGGAGGTTCTTTGTAAGTTTCGCGAGGGATTCTGACATGCATCCAGGGCTGAGAACCCCTGCTGGGGCCCCTGGCGATCCTGTCTCCCTCGATTTGTCCTGCTGCTACTCTCTGCTTTTCTGCACTGCCCCCTGATATTTCAGCAGGTGATTTGCTGACAGAGTATGTCCTTGACCAAACTTCAGTCCCTCTCCTCTGAGCCCTCCCACCAACGAGGCCTTGACTTCCGGCTTCCAGGCTTGTCTCGGCCTGGTCCAGTTTTAGCAAGAACCCCGCTAAGTTTGTTTTGACAGAATCTCCCACCTTCACTATCTGATCAGGGTGTCCTCAGCCTGGGTGACAGCTGCTCACCCTGGCCTGCCTTCAGCAGGAATCCTCTTAGGTCCTATTAAAGAGAATACCACAGGCCTCAAATGGCGTCACCTGTGCTAAATAAAGCACGTGATAGCAAACCTCAGTTTCATACCTGACCTATTGCTGTTTCAAACTCTCCTGGAAATATAATCTTAATCAACCAGCCTGGAATTTTCTGGTGAATACCAATGATGTCATCTGTCACCTGGGCCCTCTCCAACCCCCACAGAAAGAAGAGGCTGTCTGCATGATAAAAGCTCTTGCAGGCCCCATCTCCTGAGCCCCCCATCCCTGAAGAAGATATCTTGGTCTAAAAATAATCCTTCTTCTCTTTTGTTACTAGCCCCCTGCCCCTCCCTTCTCCCTATGAAAACCCCTCAGCGGGCCCTTCTGGTTGCTAGTGGGATGTTGCCCCAATTCATGAATTGCTGAATAAAGTCAATTATACCTTCAATTCCTCGGTTGTATTTTGTTGCTAACAGTGGATGTAGTCAGAATCCACCCCCATCACCCCTGATGTTCCCTGCTAGTAATTTTTCATCCACTGACTCCACCCTCCTCCTTAAATTCCCGCTTTTCCTTGTTATATTCAATGTTGAGCCCAATCTGTCTCTCCTCGAGGCAGTCCCTGTACCTACCTCATCTGTCTCCAATAAAGTCTGTCTGACCCTTTTAATGTGTCATGAATTGTGTTTTCTTTCCCATCGTCGGCCGAGAGGCCTCTCTGTCTTGACAGTTCATGCTTTTGACGAAGCATTTTCCAATCTGTGGCCCCGGAAACACTAGCGTCCCCTGACATGTTAGGAGAGAGAGAGGCAGGGAGGAAGGGGGAGGAGGAGCATCTTTTGGGTGCATACCCAGACGTGGAATTGCTGGAGCACAGGGGACTTCGATCCCGAATGTTTTGAGGAACCATCATAGTATCTTCCAGAGAGGCTGCACCGTTTTCCACCGGCAATGCACGGGGTTTCCAATTTCTCCACCTTCTCAGCAGCACTTACTGTGTTTGATTACGGCCCTTCTGGTGGGCGTGAAGTGTATCTCATTGTGGCTTTTATTTGAATCTCCCTAATGACTAATGATGGACATCGATTGAGCAGCCGAGGAGGCAGGCCCCGGGGCAGAGCAGCCCAGTCTGTCCGGCTTGAACAGTGGATCGCAGAGGCAAAGCCTTGTTTCTTGGCCTGGGTTCAAGCCGTCTGTTCCCACAGAGAGAGCCGTGCGCTGGGCAACTGGGAATCACAGCTGACTTTCCTAAGGAAAGGGTGACTGTCAGACCACCCCTCCTAAGACGAGTCCTCGGGGCCTGTTTTCTGAGGCTCCTCATCGCTGGGGAGGGCCACCGGGCAAGCAGCACAGAGGGACCTTCCAACTCCCAGACCAACAGGCTCAGCTACCAGCAATCCGTCCATAGTGACTGCTGAGGACTGAGGTCTGCAGATGGTTCTCTTGTCCCATAAACTGGCACATATGCAAAGACATCTGTATAATAACTGCTCCCATGCACACTTGTTTCCCTTCATCTTTCCAGAATAGAGCTAAGGGGAGTGAAATGAGCACTTCACGGGACTGTGCATAATTTCCGCTTTTAGACTTGTTGTGTCCCCAAGGAGCCGTGTCACTCCTGAAACAGGATTTAGTTGTGTCCCTTGCAATTAGGGTTGGTGCGTTTTGATGTTGTAGAAAGTTTTATTTTCGTTTAAATTCTATTTCCCTTTATTATTTATTATTTTTCCCCCATCTACAGCGCCTGGTCTTCCTAGGTGGTCTCCCATCCAAGTACTAACCAGGGCCGACCCTGCTTAGCTTCCGAGATCGGACGGAATCCGGCTTGTTCAGGGTGGCATGGACGTAGACTCTATTTCCCTTTAAACCGTGACCCGTGGATCTATTTTTAGCAAGGTAGGAGATAAGCACAGCCGAGGGTGACTAAGGGAGGGAGCACTTCCCTTGCGAGTGAAGGTCGTTCGTGTTGCAGCCCACATGTAGCTGAGAACCGAGTCGCTCCGGATCGCCCCTCGGAATCGCGATTACGACACCGAGGTCTTGGCCCGCTCCTGCCCTACCTTTCTGCACATCTCTGCGCCCCGCGGCTCGAGCACTCCAAGTTGGTGACCACAGATACAAGTTTCGGTAAAACGGCCAATAAAATGCTGGAACACTAGGTGGCGCCAGTGCCTAGCCGATCTGCGCCTGGACGCCCGCATCTCACTGGCATCCAGTGTCGTGCACCGCGAAGGGGCAGCCCCTGGTGGAAACGGTGACCGTTGAGTGCAGCGGCATCCCAGCCACTGTCTCCGCGAGCCCCCGCCCCACGTCCCCCACACGACCCCCCACACGCTGCCACACTCTCCCGCGCCACAGACCCCGATTCCCCGCGACGCTCCTCCGGGACCCCGTACGCCCCTGACCTCATCGACTCCCCTTCACGCTCCCCACGCCCCTCCTTTCCCTCCCCGTCAGCTCCATGCACCCCTACATGCCACGTGGACAAGGCTGACCGTGGGACAACACAAGCCCCGTGGACAGTGGTCAAGGAACACGTGGGCACCCTGTCCCATTGGGATTCCCGTGACACCCGCCCAGCAGGAGGGCGGGTGGAGGGAGTTAGAAGCCCCCGCGGTGTTCTGCGGGGTGGGGTGGGGGGCAGCTGGATGGGGTTTTGAGTCGGAAATCCAGGCCAATGGTCGGAGTAAAGAAAGCAGCATTCGCTGCTCACCTGAGTTTATGATTGAAAATTCCCACTACACAGACGACGCTGCGAGGAGACAAAGGCTGGAAGCTGCTCCCGTTACCGGGGCTCCATTCCGAGGGGACTAAGTCACAATGTGTAATATACCGGAGTTTATGCAGTTTTATTCCGTTAGATTTAATTGCATTCATGCTACTATTCAGTTTTGCCAAAAATATGTCCAAGATTTTTTTTTTTTTTCTAATAACACAAAGAGCTCAAGTTTGGATGAGTTTAAAATAGTCACCCTTTAAGAGGATCTGATTGAATGTGTCCCCACATGGCACCAAGATCCAGGACACGAAAACTCAAAGTTCATGTCGGTCGCATGAAAGAAATGGAAAGAAATGGTTTACTTCTTCCTCCTCTGCAACTCATCACAGGATCTAGATATCTTTATAAATGATTAAAAACTGCTAAGAAAGGCTGCTCTTGAAAATACGTGGCATTTTCATCTCGAGTGACATGTCCGCGTCAGGCTGACACAGGTACCTAGGGCCTCACCATTCCAGTTCTCTATGTTGAGTGGGATCCGGCGTCAGGTGATCCTGTCGTGGCCCACCCAAGGGTGCTAAATACCGCTGTACCAAAGTCGCGATCAGTCTTAGTTCATCCCTGTGCTCCAGCGTCTGGCACAGTTCCCAACACAGCAGACGGTCATCGAGGCACTGAAACCAGGACGCTGGCCAAGGGTCCTCCCGTGTGCTCTGGCTTCCTCGTCCTCCAGGTCCTTCACTCAGGCGAGTGATTCTACCTGGCAGCTTTCCGCATCTCCTCCCCAAGGCTGCCCTTTGGTGGAGGGTCGGCTCATCCTTCACCGGCCTCAGAATCCCCCACCCTGATGCGGGTTATGCCTCTACCTCTGCATGGCAGCCAGCAGGATCTTTCTGGAACACCAAACAGATCTCGTTACTTTCATGCTTAAGAACCCTAGTAGAATCAGCACCTTCAGGCTGAGTCCAAACTTCTCAGCAAAACACTCAAGGTCCCCCCACCAAGCTTCGCTTCCTGCCACTCAGCACCCCGCTTTTCCCACCCTCACGCTCAGGTCCCCTCAGACCCCAGCTGCAGCTGGGAACAGGGCCCACCGTCTGAGGCAGCTAGGAGCCAGGCCTCCGCAGTCAGATGGGTGGCACGTCCTGCTGCGTGTCAGCTGGGAGAACCTGGGTAAGCGACTTATCGTCCTTAAACCTCCCCATCTCCTCCACCGTAAGCCAGGATTGACACTCCCGCCACTCCCCACATCAGGACCACTCTCTCTAATTCTACCTGCCACATGGGTTTGTTGTGAGGATAAAATGAGGTTGCGAAAGACCCTTAGTGAAGAGCCAGGCCAGGTGTCAATGGTGAATCAACGCTGGCTGGGCGGAGCCATCAGCAGGGGCGGGGCAGGGGCTAACAGTGGCTGCCCTGGGGGGCGGGACTCTGAGGGGCTTTTTTACTTTCTTCTTCATATGTCATGTTAGAAATGTTGATATTTCCTACAACCTGCAGGCCTTATCAAGACACAGTTGGAAATGATTTCCTCTCTGGAGCCTCCCTAATTCTCCTCTAGCTGGTAATCTGTTAGCACTTGGTACCTACCTGTGAGAGAGCAGGCTTGGCAGGTGACGGTTTATTTGCCCACCCGCCTGCCTTCCGCACTGACCAGCGCCCAGGACCTGCGCTGCCGTGGGGTCTCTGCTTCCCCAGGACTGTGCCCGGCACGTGGCAGCGGGTGTGAGCTCTATCAATGCCCGTTCCTTTGACTCGAATGGAATGCTCTCTGGCTGAAAATCGGGGGGATCCTGCCTCCCCGGGCTTTGGTATTCTATCCAATGTTTAAAGCATTTTAGGGAACATACGTTTTTAAGAGACATGTTTTCTCCCATAAATCCCCCAGAAAGTCGAGCTGTTCATTATTGCCATGACGCAGGCACGGCAGCAACAGAGGACGCACAGCCGGCTGTGCCTCCTGATGAACTGAAGGGAGCGCCCTGGTCCTTGCTGAAAGGTGTTCACAAGCGCATCGATTCCGCCTTCCAATGAATTGTCGGAGAAGAAAAATCGATGTCTACTTTGGGCCCAACCATCCTGCCTAACGAAATGCAACAGGCCCCGCTTGCTGGAAAATTCTACTTTAAATCTAGAAACTTCTCTTAATTAGAATTTTTCACGGGATGACCTTTGAGATTCTTCCACTTGGAAATGTTGCTGTCACTCCTATGTGACAGCAACGTTGATAAGGCCTGCAGGTTGGTGGCTATGCTCGGGGCCAGGTCTGTCACCCTCACCAGGCTACCCGCTGCCCCTACCGTAGTGTCTGGTGTGTTACAGGCCCCTAGGAGACACGCTGGACGCTGGATGAAGGGACGAATCTCATTCCTTGCGCACGGGAGGAGCTGGGAACGGTCTGTCCCAGCTCGTGGTCTCCTGCCTCGCCTGATAAGAGCCCTCCCGTCAGCACGATACATCTGTGCACACCTGTTACTAAGTGCATTAACATGCTTCTCAGACAGAGTTCTTATGACAGAAGTGCTGTTGCCTCAACTTTTGGGGATAGAAGTCTATTTTTCAAAATACCAGACTAAAGACTCAAGTAGGAAACTATTGTGAGGTTTTAGTTGCTATAACGAAGAGCCCTCAAACTTTTTTACAGGAACGTGTTATAAAGCACTGGACTCACCTGTTGTCGGGATGAAAATGATCTTACAGAAAAATGGAATTGTGGTTGATATGGGTCCACGTTTGCGTCAGCTTTAATTAACATTCGACCCAACAGAGAAACATCGACTTCAGACGCCCTCCCTCCTCCACACACATATTTTACCATGATGTAGAGTGTGGTCAAGACCATGTCTCATCCAGCGGAAATGAAAGGCCCACCTGTGAAAACCCTGCTCTCGCTGTTAAATCTCCATTTCGAGCAGAGAAAGGGGAGAGTGGCTTCCGCAGGTGCTGTGTTGGCATTCGCCCGTCCCTGGGTCCACCAGCTCCCAGCTGCTCTCACGGTGCACCACACAGGTCTCCTGCAGGTGGCTCTGCCTCCCTATGACCTCCTTCTACCTGGCAGTGACTGCGTATCTTTAAGCTCCAGCCATAATTCTAATGGAGCTCCAGCCAGGTGCTTCTGAAATGTGGATCTGAACCCCAGGGGCCTGGCCGTTTGTGGGTGCTGCTTATGCAGAAGGAGAAGCCCTTGGACATTTAATGAGGGGGCGCTGGAAAGGTCCGCTAGCAGGAGCCCAGCTCTGGTCTCAGCAGGGCTGCAGCCATCCCTTGAGTCTGGTGACGGGAGTGGACAGAAGCCCGGTCCTGAGTGTCACACCAGTATTTCCCAGTGTGTGTCTTTCAGGACGTGGATTTGTCCAGGTTCTCACTGAAAAAACAAGACACGGCGGTCAAATATATTTGGGCAAGGCTGTAGACTTGTTGTCTGTGGAGTGTCATAAAGCTTCTCGGTATTTTAAAAACCGTAACGTTCTGCAGGAAAAACAATCTGCTTACTTTTGTTTAACTCGGGATTTTTGAACTCAAGACCTACTGATATCAAGTAAAGCCGTGCTCTGTGGTATGCACCCTGGAGGCAAGAAGCTGGGGCCTCTACACTTTTGGGGGGTGGGAGGAGGGTACAGAAGAGGCTCTTTAACCTTTGGCAATTCTGCCAAGCAGCCAGGTATCACGGGAAGTGTGTGTGTGTGTGTGTGTGTGTGTACTGTCCGAAACATATCACGGGAACTGCCCAATCCTCGCAAGAATCGGGAAAGAGAAAACTCCGTTTACTGGCTACTTTATCTGTGTCAGTCCTGGGCTAGATTCTTTTCATGCGCACCTGTGTATTCGTGGCATTTCCTGAGGAAAGGGAATCTCCACTCCACAGGTGAGAGGTGGAGAGGCAGGCCACTTGCTTCGGTTCGCATGTGAGCAAGCGAAGGCTCAAACCTGCTGGCCTCGAATGCCCTTACTTTGTATTTTGTTTTGTTTTTAACATATTATGCAAGGGAATTATTGAGAGCATTTTAGTAAGGCGGAAATTTAGATTGATTTAACTTCAACGGCCCGTTGAGATGTAGTGAGAAGCATCACCGCTTCCTGGTCACGTGGCCTTGGGCCAGTTATCTAACCTCTTTGCGCTCCAATGACCTCTTCCCTACTATAAGAATTACTTATGGAGAATTAAATTAGAACTAAGGGTGTGGACCAAGTACATAACGGATGCTCCAAAAATGTTTGGTCTGCGGCCACGCCACCCTGAACGTACGTGCCTGATCCTGTCTCATCTCAGAAGCTAAGCAGGGTCGGGCCTGGTTAGTACTCGGATGGGAGACCACCTAGGAAGACCAGGTGCTGTAGGCGTAAAAAAAAAATAATAAAAAAATAAAAAGTTAAAAAAAAATGTTTATGTAGTCTCATGAGCCTCCTCTTGCTGTCCCCACCAGCCACCGGCAAATGGAGGCAGCTCGAATTCTGTCCAGGGCTCGGAAGCAGTGGGCCTGGGGGCCTGGAGGCCCAGTCTCGGGGCAATGCAGCTCAGGTTGTTCCTTCTGAACCTCTCTAGGGTGGCGGAGCCTTGGACGTCAGCCAGGACCAGGTCAGAGAACAGAACGAAGCAAGGTCCCTGTTATCAGGAGTCAGAGCTAAATTTAGGGTGCAACTGTGAAAATGGATACTCAGCAGGCTCTGCGAAGTAAGGAGGTGAGTAATTATCTGGCCAACTTGATTAATGTGGACAGGCCGTGCTGATAATTTGGCCGGTTCTCAGCCACACAGCCCCTCCTTCTCCCTGGGACTCTCCTTCCCCAAACTCTCCTGGTCCTGACCCCTGGGCTCTGTCCGTGCATCTTGGCCTTAGTTGCCTGGGGTTTTCTTGTGTGGGAATTATTAAATATTTGCTCGGACCCCGCTCTTCCCTTTGATGGAAGATTGCAAACGGGGGATCTTGGGTGCTGTTCAGCCCTCAGAACGTTCCATTTGGCCTGGACAAGTAAAAAAAAAGAGCTTTCATTAGAGAATTTGGAGATTTCACTGAAAAATTTAGATTTTTGCTTCATCTTGAAAAAATAGGAAGATGGAGCCAGGCAGGGTAGCTGCTGCCTCTTGTAGTGGCCCTGGTTTCTTCCTGTCCCGCCCCACAGTTTGGCATCAATTGGAACTTGTTAGAAATGCAGATTCTCAGACCCTACCCCAAACCAACTAATACAGATCCATGGGGCTTGGGGAGGCCTAGAAATTCGTGTTTTAACAAGCCCTCCAGGTGATTCTGATCCAGGCTGGAGTTTGAGAACCATCTGTATGGAGAGGTTGCTGATGAGACTCAGCATTCAGGGGGTTTTGCCCTGACTTTCATTCATCCATTCAGCCAGGCATTGAACGCGCAGATTTCTGGAGATTTCTATGTGTGGCAAGCACTGTGCCAGTTGCCGATGACACAGAGGTGACCTAGACAGACAGTGTCTCGCTCTCACGGAGCATGTAGTCCAGTGAGGAACAGAGACAGACACCTCGGTTTCGTCACCTGCACCTATTACCAAGGTTGCTCTAGCCTGGTGGTTTTCAAGCTGAGTTCTGCAGAGTCCCAGGGCCGAGGAAGGCAGTAGAGCTGCAGGCGTACGGGACAGAGAAGGTGGCTGAGGGGCGGGCCTCTGGCCCCACCTTTGGGTTCCCCAGACCTCTTTATTCTTATCCCTTTAATGTTTTAGAGTTCCAAATAGGACTGAATTGGGAGGGACAAAGGGTTCTGCTGTCAAAAAGCTTAAACAGTACTAGACTAGGCAATTTTTAGGTACCTTCAGGTCTAAGACGCTAAGAAACACAATGGGACACCAGCAAACATTTTTTTTTTAGGTGATGAAGGGTGAGAGAAGCATCTTAAAAAAAAAAATTTCATCCTACATCACATCCGCTAGGATGGCTATTATTAAATAAAAAACCCCCAGAAAACTGTAAGTGTTGGGAAGGACATGCAGACATCGGAATGCTTGTGCATGGTTGGGGATAGACAATGGTGCAGCCACTGTGGAAAACAGTATGACGGTGCCTCAGAAAATTGAACAGTGAACTAGCGTATGATCTAGCAAGTCCATTTCTGGGTAGACACTCAAGGGAACTGAAAGCAGGGACTCAAACAGGTATTTGCACACCAATGTTCATAGCAGCATTATTCACAATAGCCAAAAGTTAGAAGCACCCCAGATGTCCACTGAGGGGCGAATGGGTAGACAAAGTGTGGTACAGACACACAGTAGTGGACTGTTATTCAGCTGGGAAGAGGTAGGAAATTCTGACACCTGCTGTGATGAACTTTGGAGACATTATACTACGTGAAATAAGCGTCACAAAAGAAAAAAGTCTTGTATGATTCTGCTTATATGAGGTGCCTAGGGAGGTCAAATCTGTCGAGGCAGAGAGCAGGATAGAGGTGACTAGGGGCTGGGGAGGGAGGAATGAGGAGTTACCATATAAGGGGCACAGAGTCTCAGTTTGGGACAATGAAAAGTTCATGGGTGGATGGCAGTGATGGCCACACAGCAATGTGACGAACTCGAAGCCCTCGAGCTGTACACGTAACAGTGCCGAAGCTGGTAAAAGTTATGCATGTTTTTCCCACAATGAAAAGAAACCCAGCCTATGATTCGCTACGAAAGCTGCCGGTCTTCCCTCGACTCCCCTCAGCCCCTCCACTCTCCTCTCTCACTTCGCCTCCACTCAAGTTTTTTGTTGTTGTTGCTGTTGTTGTTTTGGATAATTTAGCACTGGGAAAGTCAGAGGGAATGGGACACCCTCACTCACTGGGTGGCTGAGAACCGCAGCTGGTGGGTGACTGGAAAAGCCTGTCACCACCCAAATTGCTGATGCCGCTGCCGTACTTGTGTGTGTGGGGGGCAGGTATGCTCTGGAAGACAAATTACTCAAGAAAATACCTGTAGCCCTCCCAGGCAATTGTCATCTCCCAGGCAACCGGCATCTCCTAGAGCCTCAGGGGTCTCCTCACACCGGTGGAAGACATTGCTTCGTGGCTTGGAAATCTTGGCCTCACCGTGGTTTGAACGCTTGGGCCCGGTGGTCTTTGCACTTCCGTGCACGCCCGGCTTATCTGAGGGCTTTGTTAAAACATGGATCGCTGGGTCTTACCCCCCAAGTCTCTAATTCGATAGGTCCGAGGTGGGGTCTGAGGATTTGTATTTCTAGGCAATGCTGAGGTCCGCCTGAGACCACACTTTGAGAGCCACTGCGTCAGGCAGCTTAGCTTAGAGAGAGGAACGGAAGAGGAGGGAGAGAAGAGCCGGCAGAGAGGGAGACGGATGCGCACAGTGCAATGGTGTGTGTGAGTGTGTGAGTGTGTGTGAGTGCCGCGCGAGTGCGCGGAGTGTGCGTGTGTGATGCACAGAGGTAAAAGAGTGCGAGCACGTGGAGAGAGAGTGTGTGCGTGGGTGATGTGAGTGCGTGAGCGCAATGATGCGTGTGAGTGCGCGGCGCAATGAGGAGAGAGCAAAGTGTGCAGGCAGAGCGTGAGCGCGCAGAGCGCGCAAAAGAGCGTGCGTGAGAGTGCGTGCGTGAGCGCGAGCGCACAGGAGAGAGAGCGTGTGTGTGGGCGAGCGCGAGCGCGCAAAAGTGAGCGTGCGGAGTGCGCATGAGCCGCAGTGATGAACTGTCGAACCTGATCCCAGTCAACATCTAACGCCGTGGCCTAAATAAAGTGACCTAGGGCCTCCTTGTCCTCTCAACGCAGAACTTTTGTAGTGATTAGAAACTGTGTGGTTCTAAATTCATGTTCATTCGACGGTGTCTACCACATCACACAGTATCCCTGTGGGGAGACATGGCATGGCATGCACGTATGGAGGCCTCCACATCGTCACAGTATCCTGTGGGGAGCATTGGCGATGGCATGCACGTATGGAGGGACCGCATCGTCACAGTATCCTGTGGGGAGCATTGGCGATGGCATGCACGTATGGAGGGCCCGAGGGCAGGGACACCCGGGAAGAGAAAGGGAGCATTGGAGGGGTCGGGGAGAGGGAAGCGAAACCCAAACGCTTAGTGTTGCAGGGCCTGGCTTTTTTCCACGCTCCACAGGTTGGGAGCCCCAGAAAAGCTGGCCGTCGGGCTCTTAAAGAGGTCCCATCTAACCACGAGCGCATCCCACGTGCTCTAAATCATCGTTAATGCTCCGGCTGCCAAGAGCACACCGTGAGTCATTCACGAGGATGCCGAAATCCACAACTTCCCCAAAGGCCCCGGAGGCACAAGCCCTCAGGCCCGAGGTGCTCTCGGCTGACCGAACACGATGGCAGCTGTGTTACAGTATGTCACCGGGCGCCACCAGCTCCTCAGTCACCACGCACTGGTCAGTGTCACTGTCAGGAAGAATTAGCACGTCTCATGGGCCAGTGTGGACACAGCGAGGGGCCAGTCCAGAGTCCCTTCCTGGGACTGGTAGCCAAAGGAAAGCTGACCGCCAGCCTCGGCCTGTGTTGACGCCGGGTCTGGTGAAGTGCGTTTTCATCAGGGCTGTGCAACAGGCTTCTGGGTGGCATTTGGGAACCACCGGGCTGACGGTGCCTTATTTTCCGCTCCGCCGCCACGGTGATGAGGGGACATGCTGACAGATCACGGACAATGCTGGTGAGTGACACGGCAGCACACGCGTCACCAGCAAATTCTCGCAGAGAAGAAATGCTCACAGGTACTAGACCCCTGCCATTGTGCTAAGACGCTTATTTTTAGCATTTTCTCTAGGGAAAGAAAATGTGGGTGGGAACCCTGCCACCGCCGCAGTAGCCAGCCACTTAGAGCGCGAAGTGACGAAGCCAAGATCAACTGTTCTGGGGGAAGGGAAATCAGTCGGCCCAGATGCCTGCTTTCCGGGCGTTTACCCGGTTTGCACCAGAGGCTCCAAGGCAGCGGGCCCTGGGGGAGGCAGCGCCCAGGTGGCTCACATAGGACTCTGTTGGGGACCCGCCTGGGGTCAGTACTTGCGATGAGGCCATTTTTGCAACCTGTGCTTGCAGAAAGCACAGAGAAGGCGGACTGGGAAGCACTTTTCTCCAGCCCGCCCTTTCCCAGACAGTTCTGCAGGAAAACAGCTGAATGGTGTTTTACTGAACGTCACACAAACGTTTGGAGACGGTTCCCTCTGGACCTGCCACACCTGAGGTCAGGAAAGAGGACCATTTCCGACTCCATTTAAAAACTGGAAGCGTGTGTTCTGAGTTAGGAAGGGAGAGGTGAGCGGGAGCGCTGGCTGGATCCTGCCCTGAGGCGCGGAGGGGCCTCGGTGTCTGCATGGGCGCGTGACTTTCTTGTCTTTCTCCAGCATCTGAAGCCCCACGGGGGCCTCTTCAGGGGCGGCCTCTGTGCGGTCTGGGGCAGCTACCCAGCCTGGCCGGAGGGGACCCAGGGAAAGGGGCAGAGCTGACCAGCGCGTGGGACGAGGTTTTTCTAGGACCTGGTGCCAGCGAGGGAGTTGGCCTCATTGAGTTTAGTTTCCTGTTCCTGAAATTTTACCAGGGAACGGACCACAAAGCCTGGTGACCATCGGTGGCTTATCTCTCTACTGGACTGTCAATTCCACGAGTGGGGTTGGTGCCCTTGTAAGAGAGACCCCAGAGGGCTCTCTTGCCCACTGTCACAGTCTGAGGCCGCAGAGAGAAGTTGGCAGTCTGCAGAAGAGGGCCGTCCCCAGCACCTGGCCCTGCCGGCACCCCGATCTCAGACTTCCAGCCTCCAGAGCTGTGAGAAAAAAATTCCTGTCATTTGTAAGCCACCCAGTTCATGGCGTCCTGTCATGGCAGCTCGAACAAAGACGATAGACGTTGTTAGTCCATGTAGCGGAGAAGGAAACGAGCCTAGGGAGGTTCCAAGCCGGGCTCGAGTTGGCTCAGGTGGCAGATGGTAGGGCTGGTATCAGAAACGACAGTTCCTTGCTCCAGGTTGGGTGCTCTGTACTTACTAAATTCCCTTGGGGTCATTGGAGGATGCGCCTCGCTGGGGCCTCGGTGATAACTTCTGTGTTCCTATGAGTACGCCTGACGACTGATAAAGTGTTTATAAAAGGTGCAGGCCGAGCTCTGTTCCAGAGGAGGATTTAAACAAAATATTACATTCCATTGATTAATATGTTAATATCTCCGAAATGTATTTTATAATTGACGGCGTGGCTTAGTTTAATAACGTTTCTTATAATCAATCGTGTCTTAGATGCAACACAGTTCAGTAGAAAATGTGTGATCCTCTCCATTCGCATAAAACTGAGTGCAAGTGAGTGAGTATGAGTGTGAGCGTGTGTGAGTATGTGTGTATCCACTGTCCTCTTGTATGTACTTGTAACGAACAACTGTTCAATACTGTACTCTGGGTCCGTAAGCACAGAAAAAGTTATAAAATATTCTGGGCCTTTAAGATTCTCCTTGAACATAAAAAAGGCACTTTTAGAAGAGGAGAGAGTAACCATTTACATTCTCCATTTACCAAAGGGACAACAGAGATCCAGCCTTCTCTTCCTCAGGAATTTCAAAATATACAAGGAAAAACGTGAAGTTCGTTTCACCTTTGCAGCGAACTGAATCTCATCATCCTTAGCCGTTACTTAGAAAAATAGCAAGTTTCTTAGGCTGGGGTTTAAAACAGTAGCTCATAGTTCTATTTTACTACTCTCCCGTTAACTATCCAGTGGATATTTGCCCCTTCAGGTGTTTACTGAATGATTTCCTCCTCAGGTTCTTGCGTAGGACTGTTTCTTAATGAGCGGTTACGGTGTGGTGATAATTCTTAAACTATCTTTCCTTTCCACTTATCGGCTGGACTCTTCTCCAACGCACCGACTGTTCGGTGATCCCAGGTACAGTCTGCTCATGCAAGTCAGGGTAGCCGCTCGATTCCGAAAAGCCTTCGAAGACAACCTGGTCCGGGTTCGAATCCTGCATCTGCTCCGTAGTGGCTTGTCGGCCTTGAGCAAATTGTTTTGAGCCTCAGGTTCCTTACGGTCAAACGGAGACGGCGTTGCAGGGGTGTTGTAAGAATTCACTAAATAATCTTGAGTAGCAGCACGGCGCCCGCTGCAGCGTGGGGCTCGCTGAACGTCTGCCGTGGCGGTAAGTCCTTCCGGATGGCCCAGGCCTGGTGTCCACGGGGACTGGGAGGAATGCGGGCTCGGGGCCTTTCTCTGGTGCCCTTGCTACTCCATCAGCCGACCTTCCTCCCCGGGCCCCCCACGGCCCCTCAGCACTGCAGCTGTGACTGTGGACGGCTCACCCCAGCTTCTCAGGGACGGCCCTGAAGCTTCTCGTGGACATCTTTCCAGGGCTTGCTGTCATAGTCGGGTTTATGTTTCACTGTGAGTGGTGGCAGGGTCGGGAGAGGCGGCCCGACTCCCCTCCCAACTCGACCTAACTGGCTGGGAACTGAGGGAGGTCTCGGGGGCCCCTTCTCCATCCTACCTCCTTCCTCATCAGACCACAAGGAGCCCAGCGAGCAGGGCCAGGAGGGTTTCGCCTGCCTCTGGGACTTTCCAGAGCCGGTGCTGGTAAGAATGTTCTATAATCTCAGAACTCCCAAACCAGAATTGTCATCCCGCCAGCCTGGCTGGGCTGAGTGACCGTCTCTCTAACTGGCTGTGACCCTCTCAGGCTTGTTCTGCATAATCAGAATAAATTGGAAGCTAAAATATTTGTCTGGACAATTCTGATCAAAAAACGTCCCTGGCTTTGATCTTTCAGTCAAAACACGGTATTGTCTCTGAATTCTGACGACATTAACCTTGAGCCACTTGTTCAGCTGGGCAGGCAGGATTCTCCAGCTCATTAAGGCCAGTTTTCAGCCAGTGAGCCCCGGCCAGGCCCAGGGATTTGTGCATCACCTCTGAAATGTAAATAGTTATTGGCAAGTGTGGAGTTGGCCTGGAAACCCAGACCTGAGGGGTCTAAACTGCTACCTGCCTTTTGTCTGCACATTCAGGATTTGGGTCAAGCACCCCCACAGAGGGACAGCTGGAGGGGGGCAGGCACAAGAGGAATGACGCTCTGTGAGCGAGATTACGGGCATCATGCAAGCTTGCTTTCCGTTTTCCTGCGAAGAGGATGGATTCAGGAGGTTCGCAGTTAGGCTTTAGCTTCGAGAGGTGAGTGGTTTGTCTCAACTGGTTGCCCTAAGCCCGGGAAGCCAGTACCCTGCCTGCCCTTTCTCTGGGCCGGGGGGGCAACCTTCAGCACTCTGATGGCAGAATCGGGGCCACGGGGTATGCTACAGAATCCTTCTTGCTTCTGCCGTGGAGCAGGGAAAGAGCAACTTGATTTTTATTTTGAGGGGCACTTTTTAAACAGCCTCGTCCGTTGTTTCAGGTGGTTGCAGAGGACATCGGTGTATTTCGTCTGCCGAGAATCCTTTCATTTGGACCGCCTGCCCAGACCTGCAATGCACGGGGCTGCTGATTACCCTGGCCGCCTCCACCCACCCTTATTCCGTCTATGAGGATGGGCACGTGACCCAAGCAGGCCAATTGCAGTTTCTCATCCTCTGGGCCTGTGATTTGTCCCGAGAGGGGTGCTGACCCCATCCAGGCCTGTCAGAGCCCTTTGGTGCGTTTCTGAGGGTCTCAGTTTCCGCAGGCTGCTGGGATGATTTGTATAAGCTCGAGCTACCTGCAGCCATGCCTCTTTCCCCGTCACTCCCATCATGGGGAGGGTGCCATCTGCAGTAGGTGAGGTCAGTAATCGGGGAGAAGCTGAACCAGGATGTGGAAAGGTGTCCCTGAGGCTAGCTTTACCAGTGAACTCTCCACTTGCATGAGTGGGTTTGTTGGGTTTTATCACTTACAAACAAATAAGGTCGGACTCAGCGATGAAAACTCCAGACCCCTGTCTGCCGCCCACTCACTAGCTGTGCGATTCACTTGACTCGCTTAACTTCTTTGAACCTGTTTCCTTATCAGTAAATGGGGAAGATGATATCGGCCTCACGGGATTATGATAAAGGTCAAATGAGATTATTATAAAGGATGAATTGCTCAGTTCAGTTCAGCAGCTGGCACGTAGTAGGCACTCAAGAAAGAATTATTGAGGACATAAAGTAATACTGGTTGATTAATCTGAGGAATGTTTTGATTCTCAGATTAACATTTGCTTCTCAAAAGTAGGTCATGGGCACTGTTGGAGCTGCATCGTGGTGGCCTGGGGACACCAGCAACCACAGAACAAGTAACATGCAGCTCTTCTTAGACCATCGATTAAATCAATTACTTCGATACATTTTTATATTAAAAGAAAATGAATGTATTATGAAATAGAATATAAAAGTCATATGAAAGACAAGAATTCAAGGGAGCTCCTTGCATATGGAGTCGAGGCTGTGCTTTTCCGCGGCCTGTGCTCTGACAGTGGGTTTGGGACCCACTGCTGAGGAGCCGGGGGCAGTGGCTCCAACCTGCCTCAGTGACACACTGTGCCGCGGGCAAGTCATTAAGCCTCATTCTTTTTCTCAACCAAAAAAAAAATGAGTTTGTCTGTCCTCAGAGTTGCTTTCAGGATCTAATATCTCATCTTCGCCATGTGAGTTAATGAATACTCTCTCAGTAGAAATGTCGAAAAAGGGACTGAATGGATGAACTTATTAATTATAGGGTTCAACTAGTTTAATTGTGGTCCGATTCTATGATTGTACTCTGAACCTTAGCCAGGTATAGTGTGATAATTTATAATTGGGATAGACATTTTCTAGAAGTAAAGTATACCTAGATTTTTATAGTAGTCATTTAATAGAATATTCAATATTGATTTTAATACTATATCATATATATCATAATACTATCATAATGTGTATCTATCATAATCCTATATCATAAATCAATAATCAAGTAATGATTTTTAAAATAAATTTCTTATTTAAAAAAATTATTATTTTATTTTTCAATTAGGGTTGACAATCAATATTTTATTAGTCTCAGGTGTACAGCATAGTGATTAGACATTTCTATAACTTACGAAGTGATCTCCCTGGTAGGTACTCACCTGGCACTATACATTTTGTTACAATATTATTGACTATATTCCCTATGATGTACTTTAATCAAGTGCTGATTTCAGTATTTTAATATTATATGAGTATATGGCAGCATATTTAAAACCAAAACCCAAGCAAGGCAGGCCTCTGGGCTTCTATAAGAAGATGAGGGTTTTTTTAAACATTCAAGGTCAGTATGAAGCTTTGCATTGCCTGGCAGAGCTGGAAAGGGAGGAGAGGGCTGTGACAGCGATATTTAACACTTGTCTAGACTCCCCAGCCTCCTTGGAGATTGGGCAAGGTCATGTGACCAGTTCTGGCCAAGTGACTGAGTAGAGGTGGCATGTGCGACTTCCAAGCTAGGTGGGAAAAAGCTCCTGGGACAGCCCCTAGCTCCGTCACTGAGACTGCAGAAGTTACGCTTTGAGTTGATGGAGCCACAGAAAGGAACCACGAGGGTCTTCGAGACACTGCTTAAAGGAGACTGCTCGACCCATGGGCGAAGCTGACTTTGAAGTAAGCTATTCTGTGAAGTCATTGAGATTTTAGGTTTGGTTATTACCAAAGCATAACTTAGCCTATCTTGTCTGATAACTTAGCCTATCTTGTCTGACTTTTGGACTGGTGTTTAGAGTTGCTCTTTCTGGCCACGCAACTGTTAACTCGCTAGCAGCAAACATCTAGCAGCAAGAAAAAGAAACTCTGAACCCTCGATAGCTCCTGACCTCCTCCAAGTCTGCACATAAAGGCTCTTTCCTCCTTCCTTTCCTGACCTTTCACTGCTTCTCTGCTCTGCCCCCCAATATTTCTGCATGTTAATTTCGAGGCAGATTTTCATGATTACATTTTTGTTCATGTGTCAGTCTCCCTCGCTGGTCCATAAGCTTCTTGAGAAACTGACGCATAGCAGGTGCTCAGCCCTCCTCCCTTCTTTCTCTGACTTCTGCGGGTGAGTTAACTCATGGCCTCTATTGCCACCCCTGGGTGGAGAACTCTCCAACATCCAGGTGTCCCCTCAGCCACACCTTTCCAGTGGCTGTTTCTCGCCAAATGACACTCAGGAACCTTAGACTTAGCATGTGCTGGCTGCATCCTTGTTCTCTGTGTGTGTGTGTGTGTGTGTGTGTGTGTGTGTGTGTGTGTGTGTGTGTGTTCGTGCATCATGTTTGTTACTTTTCACCCACCATCTCCACCTCGCTTCTACACTTCCTCCCTCGGTGTTCATGATGCCACCATCCAGCCTGAAGACTTGACTCTTCCTCTCCTTTACCTGGTACTTTTGGGCACCGAGTCCATCAAATCCACCGCAGAAATGTCTGCTAAATCCGTCCCTCCCTCCCCATTCCCACTGTCAGGCCTTTGTCCAGGCCACTGTCCTTTCCTGCCTAGGGTATGACTAGAGCCTCCCTTTTTAGAATGAGGTGGGCATGTACATAGATAAACAGCAAACACTAATATTTACATCAATAAAATTATGGCTCGCCTCTTCTCTGTAGTCTTTCTACCTGGGGAGTTCTCTCTCGGGATGGAATCCTGCTCAGAACACCCAGCAAACCTTTCCTAGGGTGTCCAATGAGCTCTCACATCCGGCCTGCCTCTCTCTGTGATCCTGTCCCTTGTGCCCTATAGACCCCTCATGGCTCCCAAAGAAGCAGGCCACTGTCTTATGTCCCTTGTTTTACCTGCCTTTTGCCAGACCTCCTGCCCCAGAGAGCCTCTCCTCTGAAACTTTCCCCATCTCCCTGATGGTGGTTGGCTCTCTGGGTCTCACAGAGCACTGGACACGTATGTTATGGCCTTGATTTCACTACACGCTGACTCTTGATTAGGTATCTGCCCCCAAGGTTGGACCACAAGATTTTTATGGGCTGGAACCGAATCTAATTCTCCTTATGCCCTCAGCATCTAGCATACTTTTGGGGAGGGAGACACTCTATAAATATTTCTCATGATCTAGTTTCCCCATATTCTCTCTTATTTCATGTTCAAGTCTCCAAGATGTCTTCTTCCTGAAAGCTGTTCCTGGCATCTTCCCAATATCGCTCAGAAATGCTCTTTCAACCTCCTCGTGCTAGAAACAGCCCCCGCCCCCGACCTGGCTCCGTGCACCCTGTCTCTTGCTCAGGCTGTTGCAGTAGCTTCCTGTCTGCTCTCCCGGGGGTCTTGCCCTCCTTCCAACTCCTCCACCCCGCAGCTAGTGAGATCTTAAATGCAAACTCGATGATGCCACTTCTAGCCTAAAAGCCACTGATGGCTGCCTGAACCTTAGCCTTTCCATGGCGTCGCCCACCTCCCGGCCTCTTACGCTCTCCTCTTTGTGTCCTCTTCACCTGGCCATTTCTACTTGATGCCACTCCCCGTGAGAGGGAGGGGCGGCCTGCCCTCACCGTGGCCCCCGCAACTGGCTTCCTCAGACCTGCTCTGTAAGCACCCTCTTATCCTCATTCAGAGGTTTATTCTAATTGTGATTTGTGTGATTGTTTGTGCAAATGTTTACTTGTTGTCTGTCCCCGCTCCCCCCCACCGGAGGACAGAGGCTAAAGCCGTCTGGCTCACTGATGCATCCCCAGAGTTAGGCCCCAGGCTTGGCACACACCAACATTTCAGCAAGTAGTTGTGGAGTCAGTAATTGTGGACGCTTCTCTGCACAAATCTGTAGTGCCACTCTCTCCTGTTGGGGGCAGTTCTGGGACAGCGAGGACGACCCCTTAGCACCTCATCATAATAACATTAACCACGACAATAATGATAGTAGCTGAAGAAAATAGCTGATATATCTTCGAACGCTTAGTCGATGCTGAGAACTTACATGCGTTACCGTCTGGATAACTCTATCAGGTAGAGGCTATTACGACTCCATTTTATAGATGCAGTAATTGAGGTGTAGAGAGGGCTTAAGTTCACGCAGCTGATACTCTTTAACGTCTAGAAATGCTGCGCCTCGGTGCCTGGGCCCGGCTTCTGTGAGGTTCCCTGCGTGGTCCTCCCTTCGTTCATCTCAGCAAGAGGAGCGGCGCCATTGGGAGTGATGGAGAGAAGGGGGCTCCGGGCTGCAGTGTGGCGGTGGGGTGGCTGGAGGGCCAGTCTTCTCGAGGCCCAGAGTGCCCAGGACCGTGCAAGATGCTCCGTTAGAACAGCTTGTGAGGAGCGTGAGGCTTCGCCTCTGCCGTGTCATTTAAGAGTGTATGGGATGGGCTCAGAAGGCATCCAAGAGCGTTTTTTTTTTTCATTATAAAGATTGTCTTCGGCGACTTGGAAAAAGCTTGAGGCTAGCATTGAACAATGATTTTTCTTTTCTCCTAATTAATTTATTTCCTGCCAAACAAATTGACTGTGTCCCTTTACGCAGCACCAACCCCAATGCAAGGTGGCCCTGGAGGAAACCAGGGGATTGATTTTTCAGCCAGGAACTATGCAGCTTGGCTGAACAGGCTTAAGGCTTTTAATTTGCTTATACATAGAGTGGCTTGAGCTCTATACATCACCAAATCAATGCAAATCAGTTTACTTGAAGCTGGTTCAATTTTAAAAGAATTTCATTAACCAGCAATAAAAGGCCTGGTTTAATGTAATTACTATAGGATCCCAAGCTCATCAGGAAGAATTCCTTTTCTATAATGATCTTAACATTTATATTATGGCATTTTTCTAAGGGGAAAAAAAAAAAAAGGGAAACAGAAAAGCATCCTCGTGGAAGATGGTGACTATAACGCTGTGGTTCTTACACAGCTCGGTGTTGGAACTACCGTGAAACAAACTTCTGCTGACGCAGGGCAAGGACCTGGGGGAAGACACCTGTTTACACATTCGCGTGCAGATGTGTACAGACACATGTGCGATGCGTTATCGAGTCCACCCAGAACCGTAGCCACTCACAGGCGGAAGAGGCCTTAGTGGCATTTCATATAACCGCCTAACTTTATCGAAGAAGAAACTGATGCCTAGAAACCACAAACGATGATCGGAGTTTGGCCGTCTGGCTAGCAGGGATGAGGGCCTGGAGATGGGGTCTCTGCTCCCCTCTCCATCAGTCCCCTCGGGTGGACAACCCTGGAAGCCCTGCCCGCTTCACAACAAGTGATGAGAGGCATGATGGGAAATCACCTCCCTGGAAGAGCTTTTCATAAAAGAGAAGGAATTCCTGCAATTTGTGCCATGGATGAAACTCGAGGATGTTATGCTGAGTGAAATAAGCCAGGGCAGAAGGACAAATACCACATGATTCTGCTTATATAAAAGTATCTAAAGTTGCCAAATTCATACAATCGAGGAGTGGAACAGTGGTTGGCAGGGCTGGGAGGAGGGGGAACTAGTTATTGCTAAGCAACCAGCACCCAATCTCAGGTTAGCGAGATTAATAAGTTCTTGAGATCTGCTCTACTACGTTGTACCTACGGCTGACGATACTGTGTCATACTCTTAGAAATTTGTCAAGAGGAGAGATTTCGTGTTACGTGTTCTTACTACGATAGAAGAACATTAAAAATACGTTGTAAAGGGCCATTGGGAAGTAAGGCATTGATATGTGTCTACCTGGAGAAGCTGGCCGTCACTTCTGGTGACTTGAAAAAAGGTTTAGTCCAGCACTGAACGTGATTTTTCTTTCCTCCTAATTAATTTATTTTCTGCCAAAGAAATGGAATGTGCCCCTTAAACAGCACAGTTCCCAAAGCATGGGTCCCCTGGGGGAGGTGTTACAAAGGGCGCTGCTAGTCTATCACACCAAGATTTCACCCGGTTCACATCAACTCCATCTTCTCTTGGGAGAGCATTAGCTTGATTGGTCTGAGACCTGAGTTCTTTCTGCGCCCTGACTGACTGCTGGGTGGGGCTGGGGTGCCTTACAGATCGGCACCCGGCACCAAGCTCCCCACCCCCAGGCCCGGCTCCCATGCAGTAAGCCCACTGTGTTCCCTGGAGCAGCTCAGCCACGTCCAACAGTCCTCCTCCTCCACCGACCACGCACCTTGGTGGGCAAGGCAGCCCGGGGTCCGCTTTGCAGCCTGTTTGCCTTAGAGTGAGAGGCAGAGAATGGGAGCCCAAGGAACGTCCTTGAGCCTGAGCCTCGAGCTCTAACTCAGCTCTCTGGAGAGCCCCGCACCAGGGGAGATCAAGACATCGCCCGGGTCCTCCAACAGCGGGGCTTCTGTTTTCTGTCTGGTTGGCCATTTGGAGAGCAGGAGGAGGGAGAAGCAGAGCAGGGTCCAGCTGGTCCTGGGTTTTCTGCCCTTCCTCTAAGTCCACAACCCCTGACCTGGGTGCTAGGGGCCAGGGCGTTGGAGAACTCAGAATCATTCTATGGTCACTAGGCTAGGAGGTGGCTCCTCACATGTCATCAGGGCTGAAAGTCAGTGTGGCCTGAGTGGGGACCAGGTAATTGATATTGAGATGACGCAGAATTTAATGAGGTGTGTAGATTTGTTCCCTTCAAATACTTCAATGCAGACCTAGATGGCTGATGGCTTGACCCCTGTTGGGATTAGGGCTGGTGGCCTCTCAGGGCAGCCTGAGCCACC
Source organism: Pteropus medius (assembly GCF_902729225.1). Taxonomy (NCBI): domain Eukaryota; kingdom Metazoa; phylum Chordata; class Mammalia; order Chiroptera; family Pteropodidae; genus Pteropus; species Pteropus medius. The sequence goes on along the minus strand of NW_024342467.1, from coordinate 19,686,540 downwards.
TGCTAATGCCACCCTTCCGTGTTGTAGGTTACAGCCCTGCACTTAGGAGAAGACATTCGAATAGTTTGAGTCCCTGCTCACTGCTCACTGGAGTGGTGGCCTTAGAGTTTCTAGGAGTCTAACGCTCGGCTCCCGCCTTCTAAGACTGTTATCACATCGCGCTCAATGCAGACCCTGGAGGAGCCCAGTCACTGCTGCTGTCTGGTCACCCTGCTAGGGTGTAAGCTCCTTGAGGCCAAGGGGGTGGCATCTCAGTCGTCTTTGCACCCCGTGTTCCCCTCTTGATCTGAGAACACAGAAGATGCTCAGCAAATGCTCTCTGAAGGCTGGAAGGAAGGCACGGGGAACTGGCGTTCTGCAAAACAATTCTCTTAACGGTACGGGAAGTGTGCGGGGCTGCTTGGTCTCCACTCGCCCCTGAGGCCCACCTCCACTTTCTCTGCCCTGCTCGGTAGGGACCCCCCGTTTCTGACCTTTCACTGCATTCCTCGGTGTCCTCTCGCCCTCTGGCTTCTGGTTGGGTTTGGCCGAAGGGAGGCACAGGTATGAGACAGGAAGGTGGATGAGAGGCGAGGTTGGGGCGTTTCTTCCCACACCCACCTTGCTTCACTGCCATGGGTCTGTGTCCGTGACTTTGACTCCTGCAGGGAGCACCCCCCCAACCTCCCCAGGCTGTCAGCAACAGCACTTCATTCCTTGTCCCTCCAGACCTGGGCTGGACGTGGCTTCCTGCCATTGCTAGTCCCTGGCTGCTTCAAAGTCCATTTGGGGTCCGCCTGCCCTGCCCACACCTCTTCAGGCGAAACGCCCTAAGTGGAGTCGTCTTTGCTGCCAGGGCCCTGACTGACGTTCCTGAAAGCAATTCTTTTAAGAGCGTCAACATAGGTCAATAGCTTGTCTATATCAGTTCGTAACTGGCTTTTAGCAAGAGAAAGCAACCACCAGAAGGATAAATTGGGTCCTACTGAATTATCTCCAAATTTTCGTGGTTGCGATTTCTTATTCACAGGAGCAGGGAGAGGGGCCTGCAGTGTGCACAGCACAAGAAGAGGCAGCAACATCCCATTCTGCAGCGGACGGAAATGAAGCCGTGACCACCAGTCCCCTCCCGGGTTGGCTGCCAGCCTCTGGCAGAGGTCGAGGCTGCATTCCATCGCTGCTTATGGTTTGTGAGTAGCAAGAAAACCCAACAGGACTTCTTTAGCGGAAAGGCCAGCTGGGCAAGCGAAAGCAGATTCGGGGCTTCAGGGCTGGAATGTATTTTTCTGGCCGTTTCTGGCCATGGCGATATTCTATTCGACGCTTCTTCATTTCTCTAGGTGAGAACGAACTGTCCCCAGGCCCCCAACAGGCATGGACAGGAAAGGCCTCTCTTTTCTGCACGAACCCCCTGGAATGGTCTTGAGATGCCAGCGGTGTCCCGAAATGGGGTTGGGGGTGGGAGAAGCCGGTGCTGGGCGGTCAGCCCTGGGCAGCGGTGGGAGCAGCGGAAAGCAAGGTCTGATTTAGAGCAGATGTGAGGCCTGTGAGGGGCCATCTGTCCTCAGCCCTGTCAGTCCTTCTGTTGTGTCTGCCTCATTTTGCTGCCTCGGCCCCCAGTGGCCCGGCCAAGGCCCACTCTATTTTTAGCTCACATTTCACCTTTCTGTCTGGGAGGTGCTTTTCCCAGCCTAAGAAAACACACTGCAGCTACCGGCTCTAGCACTGACCCCATCACTTCTGTAACCCCCCACGACCTCAGCGGAGGGGAGAGGCTCCCACTTGAGGCTGAGTGGGCCTCTTCTGGGGGTCTCAGAAGAAGGCTCTGGTGGTCCCTGGATTCTCTGAGGCTGATTAGAGAGACTGGTTGCCAAGAGACCCCAGGACACTAACCTGATCGAAGGGGTGAACACAGGGTGATGAGCCCCTGGATTGGATAAGAGATGCCCTGACTCGAGGTGGAAGGCAGCCTGAGGTCGTCCTGCCCTGAAAAGCACAGCTCATTTCTATTATTTGTTGTTACTATTGACAACCATATTTATATGCTAATTAGGGGGAAATTTGAACATATAGCAATGTAGAAGGAAGGAAAACCAGTTCAACCCTTTTGCTACCATCTAGAGATAATTGCTGTTAACTCATTAGTGAACTTATTTCTAATCTTTTCGAGTGATGTAAGTTTTTTTATGTGGTTATAATCAGATGGTAAATTCAACATTGCAGAGTAGTTGTTAAATGCCTATTTTTTTCCCCGGTCATAAAGATCAAGGTACCCAATTTAGAAAATGTATTAAAAGTAAAAAAGAAAGATTTCCAATATCTTACCACCCACGGATAATCGCTATTAATTTATTGGCTTATGTCCTGACAGCCTTTTTTTTTCCCGTGCATTTTAAAAAATAATGAAGATCATGTTGCTTATTTGATTTTCAAGCACACTCAATAAAGGAAATTCACAGTTTCTAGAAGGAAGATGATATGACAGACAGAGGGACTCGATGATAGATATCTGCTCTTGGTCTTTATCAATTAGAAAGCCCAATGATTCAGTTAAGTAAGCAAACAACTTTTAAAGATGCAGGATGACTTCAGTTTTGGGGCAATAAGCATCGATCATCTATCATGCTACGCAAAGCTGCTTTTAAGTATTTATTTGAACAGTTCTGACAAAGTCTTCCCACCGTGTAGAGGGTTTTAGCGTTGTTAGCAAGTGAAGGAAGGAAAGGCACCCACTCACTGGACACGATAAGTGTCCTGAACGAAGTGGAGGATATGGTGTCAGAAACGCAAGTTCTGTGAGTGAAACGAAGAGGCGCCTTTAACTAGTTTTCAGAATCTACGTATAACACCATCCAAACCGAGTAAAGGAAAATTATTAAGTTGTTAATTCAATTAGTCTCGTCGGCAGTGTGCGTCTTCAATGGTTTTTCTCAGTAAGGATCCACGGATGCTATCTGATTGGAATGTCTTTGAGCTGCCTCCTCCCCTAAGAATTTTGTAGGGACATTTTATACTCTGGCCTTCGGTATTGCCGAACTGCCTGAGGCCAGACTGACCTTCGCTTCTTTGTGTGTAACAGCTGTTTATAAAACTTTCTTCTTTTTCTTATTTAAAAAAAAGTCTTCGTTATTGAAATTAAAATATTTTCCCAAAACTATGGTGGTAGGGCCCTATTTTCGTTTATTTTAGACTAGCATGTGGAAACCCTTTCATTCCGAGCAATCCAGCTACTTCTTTCTCCCGGGGAGTCTTTAAAAATCGCATCTAAACGAAAATGTTATAATCTTTTTTTGCCTCAAAGACACCTTGGAGGTTGATGATCTGTTTCCTGTCCTCCCTATTTCTCTTCTCTTTTTTCCATTTCCCTCTCTTTGTCCCCGTCCTCTGCATCTTGAGGGAGTTCCCCAAATTCACCCTTCGCCTGTTGGTTCTGTTGTTTTGCGGTGCCGATTCTATCCTCTGTCACCTGCAATGAGGACTTTAATTCAGTCCTTGTATTTTTGGTTTCCATTCTTTATTATCTTTCTCCACTCCCTTTTTCGTTCTCATTGTGTCTTTTTATCTCGGTCTGTCTTTTTCGAATTCATTTTTCTGGTTCATGCGACTGGAGACTCTTAGATTCAGCTGAGCTCAAGCACTCCCTGAAAAGTTTTCTCTCTTTCAGTTCGTAGATTTTCTTCAGAGGTCCACTTTTCCTCTGAGCGTTCTATATGATGTGTCCTTTCCCTTGGTCTGAAATCTTTTTTCATGGTTCCTATAATAATCTATCTTTTCAATGAACTCACCGTGAATCGTGGCGACATCTAGTCGGAGTTAGTTAAACCTGTGGAATGTGTTCTGTCCCTTTGGATGGCAGGTGATGTGTATACACTCATCAGTCCAAATCCCAGGATCTTAATTCCTGGGGGCTTGGCCACTGTCAGCCTTCATTTTTATTAGGACCATCAGTTTCCCCAGGAGATTCAGGAGAAATTAAAAGAGTCCATGTGATATGCTCTTATTATACAGAAAGTATTCCAGGTAGGAGAACCTATTATGTGCTCAGGTGTCTGGGAGGTGGTACGTGTACACTCTCTCACTTTCAAGTTCGTTTGAGGTCAGTGCGATTAACCCTCTTTGAAGACATCTCACTGTAAGAAAAGGTGAGTTGTCAGGAAGGAATATTCAGCTTTTTGACCTAAAGCAAAATTACAAGTGCAATGTCTCACCACCCAAAAAATATTTGCCAAAAAGGAACCAAAGCGACCTTTTAATACTTTGGTAGTTTGGTAGGAAAATAAGATGTTTTCACCAACTAAGTGTCTAGAAACACAGAAAAAAGTAGGAAATTAACTGTGGACTAAATAACACAACAGTTATGGATGGTGAGATAGAAATTTCTTTTAATCTAGATTTGTTTGACAGAGCCCTTTAGTCCTTAAAAAAATGAAATTAGTGTAATGGGAAAAAAAAATACTAGTGTTTAAAATCAGATTCACTGTGCAGATGCCTGGTCTTGCTGGTACAGTTACATGACAAATACCTTTCAAGAATGACGATGATGGTGATGATCGGAGTTTAGAGCTGAGACTTACAGGATATGTGTATAATTTGTAGTAGATACCCTCAGTGTGCTTCCTTTAGCCACATGGCTCAGGACCAAGGGACAGGCCATGATTCAAATGCTGGAAGATTCTGAGTTAGGCCTTAGAACCTGACCTGGGGGACAAAGCCTAGGGACAGCTGAATCAGTCCGTAATGTGCTTGGGACCTCTCCTCCTTGGGAGCGGGTCTCTCTCAAAGGCCCGCATCTCTGGTGGTCCGTGGCAGGAACACACTTCGGCCCTGAAGGCCTGCTGTGCAAGCACTTTGGCACTTGCACCCAGAGGCCGGGGGTTGTGGGCGCGTGGTTTTCACACCAGCCCTGTGCTGCTGGCAGCCTGAACTCCCCAATGTGAGGTGCTAATGCAGCCTGGCAGGGCAGGCAGCCGAGGCACCTGCAGACGTGCTGGTCTTTTATCCAGGGGAGTTACACCCTGCAAGCTGCTGGCTGCCCTGTGGGGAGAGGTACAAGGTCAAGGTAAGAATGGGCTTATATGGAGTTCAGGGAATCGGCAGAAAATTAGATTCATGCAGCCGAAGCAACTATTTATAAAAAATTTCAAGGCTTCACGTTCTGCTATGTGGATGTTTTCTGGTCTCGAGAAGAAGCAAACGGCACAGGCCCACGAACTCAGGGAAGGATCCTCTATTTGGATTCTGTCTCACTTTGCCATCTCCCTACTTGGGTGGTGGGGAACAGCTCGTCAAAGTGTGGATACAGCTGGGGGCCTCCCGGAAGGCTGGCAAGAGTGAAAGTGTGTTGGCAGCACTCGGCCGTTCAGTGTTCGTGGACACTGGGGTCTGACAGTCAAGTTTACCATGCAGTTATCGGAGCGTGGCAAGGGATAGACTTTCTTTGACTCTAAGTTATTTAGTGTTCAGAATCCTAAGATAAAGCTGATATTAAGCGACTTCATCTGTTGACAGCATCAATAATTTGGATGCTGCTTATAAAGTTTTGAAAAACAGTGTCCTGTTGGTAACTCGGCACAAGATACTACATTCTAGAATACCCCGTCATTAAAAATCATGCCATTAACTCCTGAAAGGCAGAGTGAACATTCAGGACTGTTTCTGGCAGAGGCTTTTTCCAATGGAAGCTCCCCCAGGGACCCGGCTCCCCTCATTTCATTTTTTCTAAAGGAGTAAAGCCCTCTTTTAGAAAATAGTAAAATACAACGTGTGTGATTTAAAAAAGAAAATCATTAAGTAGGAGACACAAATGCTTGAGAAAACAGACTAGTGATCAACACCAAAGCTGAGCTGACGGGACCAGGAAAAGGGAGTCTCGTCCCTCTCCCAGGGTTCCTACCCGAGACGAGATGTGCAGGTTCCACGCCGACCCCTAGGGTCCCCCTCTGCAGGCACGGTGTGTCATAGCAACCCTCCTTCCAGCTGGGCCTGTCCTCGGGTCTGGTTTAAGCCTGTGAACCGAATCCCAGAGGAAGCAAGTGGAAGAGGCAACGTAAGATCTAGTTCCTGTGGCGCTGTCTCTGACTGGCCGGGCGGACTTTACGAGCTCGTTTTGCTCTGCTGTGAAGCAGAGGTGTTAAACCGAATCCTCGCAGGAGCCTCGTGCTCACGTGAAGACAGGTGAGCTCTCTGGTTTCAGTCCTTGTTGTTAAGCTGGAGCCAACACGGACTTTTCCCAGAGCCTTCTGGTGCCTTCAGGGGCTGTTCGAAGGGGGCCTGCTGGGGGAAGGGTGGGCAGGCTTTAACATTTGCGAGGTCAATTGCACAACATTGGTTCTAAAATGCTGAAGACCTAGGCCTTTGTGTCCCAGGCTCCTTCCTGCAGGGTGGGCTGCAGCGAGGGTCAGGAGGGGCTCGCCACAAATGTAGCATACGCATTGGGTGCAAAGTAAAGAGCTGGGGTGGACGGCCCCAGACCAGGTCATTGCCAAAGGGAGGGAGGATGATAGCAAGAGCCAAGGACAGAATGACATGAGGCCAAGAATGCGCGGAGCTGAGGAGCACCGCTCTTGGAGGGATGCCTGGGGGGGGCCTCGGGGAGACGGTGCTCATGGTGGTTTTTTTATAGCACTTTTTAATGCCATTCTCATGTTGGATCATGTAGACAATTATGGGGACTGAAACGCTCCAGTAATGTAATCCAGACATGGACACATTTGCCGTCTATGTTTTCAGCACCCTCTTCATACCAGAGTCAGAATTCTCCAGTTTTGGACATGGCTGTCCTGGCTATGCAGGCTTTGCAAGCCAACCAGCACAGCGTTAAGCTGACCCCTGAAGGCTCCGAGTTCCAGCCAACTTAGCTGCCAGCACTGCAGTCTTGGGGGGAGTTTTCCTCCATGACCCCCTTCTTTCTTGGAAGTCTCAAGGGCTGCTTGCATGTTTGAGAATCAGTTCTGGTCACTGCTCGCTACCATGGCCAGCAAACAGATGGCCTTGTAGGGCTCTCAGGTGACCCTTGGAGATGAACCCTAGCCTGCTATCCTAGCTGCTGCCCGGTGGTGGGTGGCTAGTGACCCTTCGCCCCTCAGTGCTGGGAGCTGGGCCTTCTTGGGTCTCAGTGCCCAGGAAAGCGGACCACCCCAGGGCTGCCGTGCTGGGAGCCCATGCTCCATTCTGTCCCTGGACCAACACACTCAGAATCCAGCTTGCTCTCCTGGAAGCGAGAGCACCATGTGCTCCAACCCTTCCTTTCGTGCTAAAATCAGTTGGGGGCAGATCAGGGCTGCTTGAGCCCCAGGTGAGCCCGCTCTTTCAATTCTAACACACCTGCCACAGGGGTGAGCTGCTCAGTAGGGAAGTCGGTGCCGTTCCATACCCAGGGTCCTGCTTATTTCTCCTGATGGAGCCCCATGGCTTGGGCTGGCCCACGGGGTCAGATTCCTTTGTCCCTTGTGGATAATTTCTGCTCCAGGGATTCTGTTGTCCCTGCCACACTCTGCCTCCCACTAGGGCCACCTCCGTCTGCCAGACACACCCATAGGCATTTATACAACAATTCTGGCAGAGTTTGATTTGTTACCATTATTATTTCATTTTTAGATTCTGCCAGGAGGCGTTCGGCACTTGTGTCACAGGTGTAGCTGACCTACAGGTAAGCCATTCTATCACCTGACATTTCAGTGGGAGCATCGGGACCCCACGAGGCCTAGCTATGGCGACACGGGGTCCCCAGCACTGAGGAGGAGACTGGATTGGGTTTGAGAAGAATCATAACGCAGAGGCGAAGAGTCTGGACAGCTCGTGCCCAAATCCCGGCCCTCTCCCTCACCGGCTGTGTGACCTGGGGCAAGTCACTTCGCCTCTCTGTGCCTCTGTTTCTTCATCTACAAAAGAGGGATGATGATAGTGTCTGCTTTATGGGGTTATTGTGATGATTAAATGACTTAATGTATGTGGAGCTCCGGGCCTGGCATAGTATACACATGCTCGCTATCATTACTGAGTTTTGAAGTCATCGAACACCTCCAGACTCACTAAATATGAAGCCGCGCAGGACGCAGAGGACAACGAAAGGGGTTCTCAGGCTATTCGACGACATAGCGGGCCAGCAGCACTGACCCACAGCGTTCCTTCTGGTATGAAATTAGGACCAGGATTTCAACCAGCCTCAAAACATCTCCCTTAGACCATTTTGTCACGACCTGCACGTCGCGAACTCACAGAAACTCCCACAAGGAAGCCGAGGTGCCAAGTGCTGGTGGGAAAAGAGCAAAATGTCCAACGGGCATCTGGAGCATTTGACCCCCTGGCTTCTTGTTACTTTTCTTGTTATTTATACAGCTGAGTCAGAGGTTCCAGGAGAATGAGGCAATTCTAGGGGGGCTGGGGAAGGGGGAGCTTTAGGGAATGAGAGGGGAGAGAATCAGAAAGCACGTTTTCTCTGGGAGTAATCAATTGATTCAGTAGTTTCGGCACAGAAATTCCAATTTACTAGACATCTCGTATGGACTTCCCAGTACCTTTATAAAAACAGGTCTTGTCTATAGCTTTGCTGGCATTTTTCACACCTGGCTTTAGTCAAAATTTGAAAGTTTAAAGACATAGGACAGTCAATAGTGAGGTCGCAAAGTGTTGAGTCCATAACTGCAAACTCTGGATTCAAATCTGCTCTTACTTTTTATTAATGTAATTGAGAGATAGGAAAGCTCATAGAGGTGAGGTTCGTTCGTAGGGACCGAAGGTCAGCCTGAAGGTTACAGACTGGCCTTTCCGCTCGAAGATGGGCAGCAGCCCTCCTGTGGGTCAGAGAGGAATGGCACTTGTTTTCTCGATTTCTTCCTCGACCACGGTCTCCTGTGCGATTGTTCTGAGGGGTTTTTAATTATAGAAAAACCTCACATGGCAGTTTCGGATCTCGGGCCGTCTTTACTGCAATATTAGTGGACGTTTCTCACCATCTACTGTTTTAAAGGAGCAGAGTTTGTGTGTCAAGTGGCTATTAATATCACCAATTCTTTTCAAGTGTTCTTCATGTCCTCTTTCAGAAGGACTGATACTTATCAAGCAGCTACTATGTTGCCGACCCTCTTTTTGGCAATTTATGTAAGTCGTGTTATTGAAAAGAAGATCGAGATGTAGATTATGTTTCCTTTATTTTATTCTCAAGGAAACAGAGGCTCAGAGAGATCAGGTAATTTGCTCAAGGCCACACAGCAAGTGGAAGAGGCGGACTCCAACCCAGACGACCTGCATCTCTGCTCACGGTCGATCCCACTTGCTCCTTGATGCCCAACCGTGCCCTGCCACTTCTGGAAACCTGCCTGGCGCTCATTAGTTCCAAGTGTTCTCCCTCAGCCCTGCCACCATCCTGGCCCAGGGCCTCCGTCACCCACGGCCAGGCTTGTGGCAAAGGCCCCTCACTCATCTCCCAGTTTGTTCCTTTGCCTCCCTCCAGGAGTGAGTTTCTTTTAAATATTTCATTATGAAAAATGTCATAGGTATGAAGAAGAATCCATATACCCACCCCAGATTCAACCACAACTGTTTTACTCTACTTAGTCACAGACCTGTCCATCCATTTGTCCCTCTACCCACCCTTCAATCTGTCTTAGTTTTTGATGCATTTTAAAGTAAGTTGTGGACATCACTACTCTTCCCCTAAATATATTAGAATGTATACAGAAGAGATTTTTTTAAAAATGAAAGGCCTATCATCTCATTCTCCTGCTCATGAGCCCCAGGGCATTCATAACTCTTGGAATAAAAGCCCCGCCCTCACCATGATGCATGAGATGCTGCTGGATCCGGCCCCTCTGGCCCTCCAACCCTATTCCTCATTCCCTTCTCCTGGCTACTTGGCCACAGCTACTTGGCCACTTTTCTGCTCTGGAAACATGACAGGAAGTGCCCTGCCTCAGAGGCTTTGCACCTGCTGCTCTCGCCATGCCTACTCCTTAGAGAAACCCTTCCCGGTCACCTTGTCTAGAAGAGTCCCCCCACGCTTCCCCATCCATGCCGCCCTGCTTTATTTTTCTGTGTATCACTCATTGCTACAGCTCACGCAGTAAGTTCTTTATGGTACGTCTGTCTCCCTGAGAACACAAGTTGCGGAGAGCATAGATTTCGTCTAATTCACTGTTGTCTGGCCAGGGCCTGGACATTTCTGGGATACATAATAGATATTTGTTGGATAAATGGATGGATAACAGAAGGAAAGAAGAAAAGGAGAGAAGCAGAAGGCAGAGAGGGATGGGAGAAGGAAAAGAAGAGGGGAGAAAAAAGGAAGGTGGGAACGAAGACAGGAAGAAGAAAGAAAGGGTTGATTTTAGTTGGAGAGTGTTCTGTCTTTTCCAGGCATCGCTTTACGTCACGTTGATGAGGGAACAGGCCTTCCCCCGAATGGCTCCCGCTGGCAGCTTTCCCCAGAATCCAGACCTTAGTGGAATGTGCAAAGCGGTTCTTGGAGCGTGGGGGGCAAGGCAGGTCGGCACCGCCCTGGGTGCCCATTTCCTGCTGCTCCTCTGCCAAATGCCTCCTACCTCGCGTCTGATCTTTTGCCTTGGCCTCTGAAGGATTTGCAGGGCAGTGGGGGCGGATCACCTGAGAGGACGTCACTTCAGTTAGAGTCTAATTGCGCCTCCTTTGATTCACAAGGTAGGAAAACATTGTCTCTAAAACACTCTGGACGGTCACAGATGATATTTAAAGTGACACGAAACCCAAAGCTTCCCCAGGCCCTTCTCTTCTGCGGTTGTTTATAGATTTTCAGTAATTCTAATAAGCCCGGATCTGCTCAAAGTTTTGCCCAATTTGTTCTCTGCGTCTCAGGGCAGTGCCCAACTAAGCAACTAAATGTGTTCCTAGGGTGACCTATTGTTGCTGCTGATGTATTTTTATGGGGGAGAGTAGGAGGGAAGGAAAAGCATCCAACGAATCATTAATGGAAAAACGGACGTCACTGGCCATGCTCGTAGGTGCGTTTTGTTTCGTATTATTGCCTTTAGCCTGATTTTCACTGGTGGGAAAATCACATGTCGGAGCAGAGGCCTCCAAAGACCTTAGTTTGGCCTTGACCTTAAGGGTGTCAGGGGCGTTTGACCTCTCTCCTGTTCTTCTGTTTCATGTGCCTTGGTGGTGCCTGCTGCCCACAGGGCTGAGCGGTGCCACGTTTTTGCCACTGCCGCGGGAGACCCTATAGGTTGCTGGTGTTGTGCAGAAGGCCCCGTTTTCTTGGGCTCGAAGTGCTGCTCCCCTCAAGGTGCCACATTTCAGCTGTGAGTCCTGGGGTCCTCACGGGGTTCTGCACTGGCCCGAGAGGAATGCCATTCTCCCCCACTTGAGCCATACTTTGTCACTAACCAGAGCTGCTTGTGGCTCTTTCTCTCTCTTGGTCCCTCCCTGAAGGTCCTGTACCCACAGGGCTCACACACAGTTCTGTGGGTCGTCACTGTCACCCCAACCCAGGCCCCGCCAGGTGAGATGCCCCAATGTCAACCTGGGTCACCCTCAACCTTGTGTAGACGAGTCCGTAGAAAGAGACACCAAGGGTTGCCCTACAGCCTCACAGCTGGGAGTGTGTTTGAACTTGATGACTCTGGTGGTGGGACTCCCGATTCCCCATGTCCTTGACCACGTCATTGGTGGGCCAGCTTCGCGTGTCCTGGGAGTAACTCCTCGAGACCCGGCCTCCAGCCGACTCCAGACCTCCTGATGCTTTGGTCAGTACCTGAGTTCCTGTCTTCATTCTTCCTGGCTAAAGTGATTTCTGCTTCCTGCTCTGAACTCTGACCCTATGGCCGTCTGTTCCATTTTGTTCCTCCAGTATCTTTGAGATAGGGTTAATATCCTGCTTCTGGGCAAGGAATCTGAACCCCACGTAAGATACAGAAAAGGGCCATGCCATAGGTGACAGAATCTGGCTTCGAACTCTGCTTCCAGAGGGTCACAGCGACATTGCTTAGCCTCACCTGAACAGAAAGGATGGGGGAGGGACGAAGCCACGTGAGGGCAGACAAGGGAGGAGCCCCGCGGCGTCATCCACCCTTCTCTCCCCAACGCCGGGCTTCCCTCCTCCCCAGACGCCAACGCGACCAGACTTTCCAGAAGAACGTGGACATCCTGGTTGTCAAATCCACTCCCCTCCTTCTTTTCTCTAATACTCCAACGGGGCAAACAGAGACTGCAGCCCCCCACAAAGCTGCAGGAAACCCAGATGCCTGTGGAAATTCTGCTCCACTTCTGGCTTCGTTCCCGTGCATCCTTCGCTTCTCTTCCAGGCTCGGGTGATTTGCTCGTCCTCTGGAATCCCTTGTTTTTTGAGGTAGGTCACTCAAGTTTTCAGCAAATTTTGCCTTCTGGAGTGGTGACTTGAATTTGTCTCAGAAATACCTCTTCTACCAGGCTAAAATGGCATCTTCACATTCCCCATTCACCTACCAGTGCACACAGAACCAGGCCACGTTCAGCCCTGAGAATCCACTGAGACAGTCCTCGGCGTCATGGAGCTCCTGGCCTGTGGGGACAGGCAGATGCTAGATGAGACAGCATACATATCAAGGCAGAAAGATGCAGAAGGGGCTGGGGTAGGTGCGCTGGGCACAGAGGAAGCCTTGTGGCTCAGAAAAGTCTTTCCACAGGAGGTGGTTGTGAGCTGGCTGAGGTTCTGAAGTCTCGTTAGGAATCTTCCAGACAAACAAGGTGGGGAGGGCATTGTGGGTAGAAGGGGAAGGATGCGGCTGGAGCGAGTCCGGGTGGCCGCAGCTCAGGGTGGGTAAGGGAAGCATGAAGAGGGGAGGCAGGGGCAGGTGATGGAGGGGGTGGGACAGGAAGGGCTCAGCGGATACTTGGCAAAGCGTTGGTGCTACGTAAAGTCTTTCCGCGGGAGAAGATACGTTATCGCTATTCTTTCGCAAGGCAAACAGAGGCGGGCGCTGAATGCTGCTCCAGCGCGGAGCTCTCTTTCCAGGCTGGCTTGAGCCATCCGTCACATGAGAGCACGTCCCCACCACCCCCATGTGGGGGAGCGGGCGCAGGGCAGAGAGCTGAGGGGGCCAGAGGGAGCCCCGGCCGCCCACAAAGCCGCCAGCAGACAGCCAGGCTGCTCTTTAATGTGGCCGCCTGGGTCACTCTTCCTGGCGCTCAGTTTGTGGGTCTCGATTTGGCTCTGATGGAGCTCTTCTGTTTCCTGATTTCAAAGCCCATGTTTTTATTAAAGCCTCTGAGATTTTCTCCTTACACGTGTGGTTTCTTCCCGTGGTTCTTAACCATCCTTCTGAGGAAGCTGAGCTGTGCTCTGCACTCTGGGCTCAGGCCACCCCCACAGACCCCCGATGAGTGGCAGAGTCCCAGGGCCTTGGTGCTTGCCACCGTGTCACTCTCGGGGCCTCGTAGGGCTGGGAGCCCACATGGAAGCGGGGATGGCTTTTATGTCTTGCAATGGCATGGTTTTTGTTTTCCTCTGTGAGACTTAAGAACTCCCGTTGCCCTGAGTCCCAACATCTCAGCCTGCCCAGGGCTGGAGAGAACGTGGGTTTGCATCTGCCAGCAGCGCACACTGTGTGTTTGACCCTGAGCAAGTTAGGCAGCCTATTTGGTTATGTGTCCAAGTCTCAGTGTTCCTGACTGTAATAGGATTTATGTTGTAGGGTTGTTGGGTGGATCACGTGTGATACCCTATGTAACGAGCAGCATAGGGCACCGTGCAAAGTGCCGCCTCGTGCTTTTTGCATAATCTCACGCGAGGTGCTTGACCTCTCGTGTCTCAGTTTCCTCATCTGGAGCGTGGAGATGATCATCATTCATCTGCTTTATAGGGTTGTCATGGAGGTTAAACGAGATAAGGTATCTGTCTATTTGCACATCTATCTGGTCATGCAGACATCAGAATGATAATAAGCGGTGGGATTGCTAATGCTTCTTTTCTTTACGGTTCATCCTTGGTAGGTTGTCCATTTCATATGGGTTATACAATTCGTTGGCATACGATTGTTCATATTTTACTTATTATTATTTTTTTACTTCTCTAAAATCAGTAGTGATGTCCCCTCTTTCATTTCTGACTTTGGTTAATTCGAGTTATTTTCCTTCATCAATGTAGCTAATGGCTGATCGATTTCTTTGATCTTTTCAAAGAGCCGACTTTTGGTTTTGTTGATCTTCTATATTGTTTTTTTAGTCTCTATTTTATTTATTGCTGCTCTAATCCTTACTATTTCTTTCCTTTCGCTAGGTTTTGGTTGAGAGTGTGTGTGTGTGTGTGTGTGTGTGTGTGTGTGTGTGTGTTTTATAGCTCCTCATGTTGTAAGGTGAGGCTGTCCGTTTGACATGTATCTTTTGGAAGTGTCTGCAGGTGTACAGTTCCCTCTTGGCACTGCTTTTGCTGCGTTCCATAAGTTTCGGTTTGCTGTGTTTTCATCTTCATTTGTCTCATGATATTTTCTAATTTCCCCCGTGATATCTTCTTTCACCCATTGGTTGTTTAGGAGCATAGTTTTAATTTCCATATGTTTGCGAATTTTCCATTTTTCCTTCTGCAATTGATTTTTTTGGTTGAAATTCTTATCTTATTCATATGTCATCTTTCTGATTTCCTTTGGTTCTATGTCTATGTTTTCCTTTAGCTCTTTGAACATACTAAAAGTTGATTTTTGAAAAAAGTCTTTGTTTATTAAGTCTGATCTCTGTGTTTCCTAAGGGATGAATTCTGGAGAAATATTTAGTTTCTTTCAATAGGCCATCATTTTCTGTTTCTTTGTATATTTTATTTTATTTTTAGTTGGAAATGGAACGTTTGAAAAGTAGTCACCTGTCCCGGTGTTTGCAGATTGACTCTGTGCTGGGGTATTCCTCTACTTATTAGCTGGGTAGACGTGAGTCTTGGAATCAATCTAAGGTAGAGGCTTAAAGTCTTCGCAAATATTTTCTGAACATGTGTCTTTCCTGGACCTGTACTGGCTTTTTCAATTCCCCCATAGACACAGGTCCGCAAGTCTAAGCTTTCTTCCTCGGCCCTCTCTACTGTTTACCCAATCTTCTGCCTTCTGGTTAACTCTTCTGTGTGTACCCCAGGCAAATAGCAGTTGATTGGCATTCTCTTGGCAGGCCTAAGTGGGTGTTAATGAATGGAAGAATATGCTCTCCTTGCACCTGATAAAGAGCTAACTGACCCTGGGTTCCTCTCTCTCAACTTCAGTGTTTCTTTTTATTTATAATAATCTGTAGAGACAAGACAGAGGCTCCAGTTTAGACCCTAGTTTAGAAGTTACATTTGACCAACAGCTCAAGAATGCATAGATGCTATTGTAAGGTACAAAGTTCTCACATGATGTCATGACTGACAATGTATATTTAAATAATGTTTTGAGGCATTTGATACTTGTACTACACAAGTAGATTAAATTGAAGGGCTGAGATGTCCATCTGTCTGTGTGTCAATGTGTCCTTCCATCATCCACCTCTCCAGGGAGCGTTTATTTAATGCCTACTCTCTGCCAGGTCCCTTTATGTACTGTGTCCTCACAATGCTACAAGGTGAGTCCTATTTTATTGGTGAGAAAATGGGCTCAAGAGATTAAAATAATTTGTTCAAGGTTATATAACTCAGAGATGAAGATCAAACTCTCAAGTTCAAGACCATTACAGCTAACACTCTGCCCTGAATCAGTTCACTGTCTAGTAGTATGATAATTATGAATTTGTTCTAAATTTCAAGTGAAAAGTTTTGACTGTCATCTCAGTTATCTGGATGCTTCTACCAAAAGCATATGGGAGACCCAGTTATTTTGGATAATTGCTTCAGTCGATGTCGCCTCAAAATGTGGAGTGTCCTACTTAGCAGTGAGCATCAAAGGCCAGCAGCATGCATGGTGGGCTACCTCACAGGCATCCTTGTTTCTGTGTGCTCTTTCTGCATTTCCCCATGTTTCGAGCTGGTCGTCAGGCCCTTAGCATTTCTTTGCCCTGGGGAGGTTTAGCAAGACAGTAATAAACCAGAACTGCTGCATGTCTATGATTCCTCCTGCATTTTGTAAACACTTGTGGCAGCTTAGGCTGTGTGCACAGGAGGAGGGTCGTGGGGGGGAGGGCAAGGATTCTGAGGATCAAAATGATGTGGGAGTCCACTTGCCCTCCTTGGCACTCCTGGAGGCCTCAAGGGGATGGCCTGTGGGGGCCCCAGAGGTGGGGCTTAGGGCAAAACTCTGGGACACCACACCATCCTGGGTGGCAACCAGGAAAAGGGAAGTCTCACTGATGGCTGCAAATCAATCTCCTGCCAGCCCAGTGGCCTAGGGCCTTACTGTCAGAAGACAGTAGATTAAAAAAATACATATGGTCTACGGCCATGCCGCCCCGAACAAGCATGATCCCGTCTGATCTCAGAAGCTAAGCAGAGTTGGGCCTGGTTAGTACTTGGATGGGAGACCGCCTAGGAAGACAGGTGCTGTAGGCGTAAAAAATAAAAAATAAGGGATTGTAAGATGACAAGTTCCTTGCAATCTGTGAGATCAACCAAGGCTTGCCTCGCCTAAAATATATATATATATATATATGTATATGTATATGAGTTCATACCACGGTTTTCTTTGCAGGACATTCAGCATAAAGAATTTTTACTACTTCTGTGCCTCAAAATCAAAGCCGGATTCCTCGCGCTGGTTTTCAGGTCCTTCCCTGCATCTGAGCCAGTCTTTACTTCCAGTGGAGGCTCCTCAGCTCTTTAGACCCTGGGCTTCGGCCCCCGTGGACTGCTGGCAGATTTCCCTGTTCACGCTCAAAGCCTTGCACATACTGTTCCCTCTGCCCGCAGGCCTCGTCTCTGTTCTCAAGCTCTTCCCAGCCTCTCCCCTGCAACACACACACACACTAATAGCAGAATTAATCATTTCCATTTTTGTGTTTGGTGGCATTTGATTCAGGACCCATCTTCCAAGGTGGTTGCGAGCATCTTGAGGTCTGGTGCTGTGTCTGGTTCATCTCTGATTCCCCAGGACTTAGCGCAGCCCCTGGCACATAGAAGATAATCTGGCAAATGTGTGCAGGATGAATATGTCGTAGCATGAGTGAGCACCGAAGGATGGGAGGAGCCACCAGGATATAGGGTGGACGAGATGCTGCACCCCCGCGTGCCACGGATGCTCCGAGCTGGGCTCTCCTGCGACCAGAACAGAGGAATCCTATGTCCAGTGGCACCACCTGGCTGGAGCCACGCCGGCAGCAAAATACGTGACTATTTTGAATTTGATAAAGATTCTCGCGTTCCTTGCATTCTTTTATTTCATGCCCTTTACTGATTTTCGTGGTTCCCTTAACCTTGAGACTTTTATAAGCCAAGAAATGGGCCCCAACAAAGCAACCACTCAGATTTGGGTTCAGGTTATTTCACAATGCTGTGGGGTGGTATCATTGTCCCCTTTTTACAGAAGTGTTAATCCAGGCTCAGAGAGGTTAGGTAACTTTCTCATGTTCTCATATGAGAAAGAGGTCAGATGCAAACTCAGGTCTGCCTTATCCATCAGCCACTGGGGCCAATGTCCTAGTGGGAGAAGGGGCCCCGCATTAGGGTAATTAGAAGGGTATTTATGTACAAAAACATTAATTACCAAGCTGTGGGCAGGTATAGGGGAACCAGAGGGGAAGGGCAGGAATTGGAAGGGGGCCGTAGAAACCTGGAAGGGGGGGTCGTCAGGAGGCAGAGGCCTCTGTCTCTTGAAGCCAGCCAGCCTTGGGCAACTTCCTGCTCCTTCTCCCTCTGAGAGGGGCACCCATCAACCAGGCGCAGGGTCCAGGGAGCCCGTGGGAGGGGTCCACAGGAGTCCACCTCTGTGGCAGAGAGCAAGGTGAAGCAGGGGGGAAAACAAAGTTGGAAGAGTGAGCGGAGGGCAGGTGGGCACCGGTAGCATTTTGCACAGGCAGGCGAGAGCAATAGGACTCGCGGGACACCTAATCAGGCCCCCTGGCATCTGGGGGACAGTCTTACAGGATTCCAATGACCTTGGGCCTTCAACTGCAGGTCGCATTCCCACCCTGCAGGACCGTCCCCTCTGCCCCACAGCTCCGCAGCTCCCGCGGGCAGGGTCTGTCCAAGACTGAGTGATGGAGACCAGGGGCTCTTCCTTCTGTGCCCCTCGTTTAAAACCGTCACAGAGGAGAATATCTGATGGCCCTGTGGGTCCTAACTCCCCGCAGCATCTGCTTTCCCTTGGAGTGAGAGGAGCAATGGGCAGCAGGCCAAGCCTGGCCTTCTCTCCCCGCCCCCGCCCGCCCCCCACATCCCATCCGTGTAGAAGACAAAGGCAGCACTGTCTTTCCATCCATTTCTCTCACACTTTGCCTCCCTCACCTTTTCTCCTTTTTAATCTACCCGTGGCTCCTAAAAGGATTAATTAGAAAGATGTGAGCAGGGGTTGGAACGTCAGAAAACAATCGTCACTTTCCTATCTGACCTCTCTCACCAGCTGCAGAATTAACAAATTGAATGTCCTCAGCAGACAGGAGTGGCACATGATACGGAGTTCATTACCAGCCTCGCCAGGGCCCGTGTGCGAAGCCCCGTTTAAACAACTCTCGCTGATTAAATTCCTCCCGGGCACTCCCGCCAGACACTGTTAGAAAATACTCACATCCAATAGCTTCTTAATTTTTTTTAAACATGTGCCAATTATTTGCCTGCTATCTGCAGGTGCTGGCAAGCATCACGGCTGGCCTCGCTGTCTACACTCTTATCCGCTTGGCGCCTGCTTGGGCGCTCACGCCGTCAGGAATAGGACCCTGGGCTCTGGTCTGGGCTGTCAAAAGCTCTCCAGCCACCCTCCAGGGCTGGCCTTTCCTGCCCCCAGCCCCCAGCCCCACACGTCTCACCTTCTGAAGCTCACAGCTCTCTCGAATGTTTCAAGGTGACAACACAGCCCGGGTGACCTGCCAGAAATGGGGCCCAGAGGGGTAGGCACGAATTCGTGCCTGGGCTGGTGCCAGCTGCCTCCCAGCCAGGGTGTGCTTCAGACCTGAGCCAAACAGGGACATGTAATCGCCACGTTGGGACCAGGCGGAGGGCACTGACATCCTGCGTGCTGGCATTTGCCCACAGGCCCCTTTAAAATAAGTCTCAGAACCCACTTCTCTTCACGCTCCCGATTACTCGGTCCATTCCCCGTCTGGTGCCGAAGTCAAGCCAGCGAGTGCTTAGCCGTCTACTAGATGCCAATTAATATCTGAAAGCGAGGGTTCAAAAATGTAAGCTATAGAAGTTCTGTCAATGTTCACGTTTGTTTAACAAAGATGATAGAAAAATTTTTGCCGGTAATCACTTCTGCACCGCGTTCTGCTGTAACCCACTCCCTCCCCTTGCCCCCCAGGCCAAGGGGCAATGACCATGTCCCGCTTTGCCCAGCTCCCTGGACCGCACTGTCCCTGGGGCCTCCTTTCACCCGTCCCTGTCTTTGGAATTGACTTTTTTATTGTCCTCTCCCTCAGTTTCCCAATATGAGCGGCTGTCGCATCTCATTGACGATGGCGGCTCCCGCTAGGAATAAGCGCTTTCTGCCTGTCGTCTTTAGAAAGTCCTGACCTGTCTTTCGATGACACTCAGCACCAGTTCATGGGCATTTTCTCCCTGGCCTGGTCACCAGTTGGTGCTTATGAGACCTTGTGTTCCTGCTTCCCATCGGATGAACTAAGAACTCCCACGAGCCAAAGGACACGACGAAGCAGGTACAAGGAGCGGCAGGAGTGACGGAGGGTTACCTCGGAGAGGAGACAGCGGGGTGGGGTGGGGGAGGAGCGTGATGTCTCCATTCGGTTGAGTGTCATCTCATGGAAGAGATGACAGACTCAGGCTCTGCGTCCCCATGTGGCAGAACCAGAGTCTGCGGAGGGACGCAAAGGAGAAACACATTTCAGCTCGTTGGAAGAAATGGCTTTCTGACCATTAGAGCTGCCCAGGGTGGAATTGATTGTACCAAGAGGTAGTGAGTTCCCGGTCACTGGAGGTATTCAAGCAGAAGACGAGGGCTGAGTATGCCAGGGAGGGTGAGAGGTGGGGATGGGTGACTGGATTAGACCTTTTTCGAATCTTCCAACTTGAGATTGTATGACTCTCTTGTCAGAAATAATCATAGTCCTTTTCAGCCCCAGCGCTTTAGAGGTTTCACATGAAGAACAGGGTGGCCCTCGAGGGTCCCAGGAGAAAAGCCAGCCCCACCCGAAGATCAGGGAGGAGAAAGCCAGACATTTTAAAAGGACTTTTAAAAATGCAACAGATCGGGGCCACTGAATGTAGAGACATCATCTTACATATTTTAATAGCCTAAAAATTGTCACTGTGTTAAAACTCTGCATCATTTTGACAATTTATAATGGCTATCTAGTTAGAAAGAAAAGCCAACAGAAAAAAAATCAGCAAAATTTAGAATCAGAAGTTAGAATATTTTTATTTCACTTGGTGTATGGTACCTGCTATAGTCCCTCTCCCCTGAAATGGCAGTATAAAACTCATAAAAATGCAACAAACAAACAAACAAACAAGCAGATACTGATCCTTAACAAAGCGGAAGAGAGGTTATATGGTACATTCTGGGGATACTTGTCATTAATGACCTGACCAGCAGGAAAGGGTTAAGGAACGATGTTGGCGCACACGTTCTCTAACAAAAACAGCCCACATCTAAAGAGAGAAGCTGAAACAAGCTAACCGCCTTCCCACCAATGTTCCTGTCTTGAAGTCACAGGGACAAGGATTAGGAAGACAAGCTGTCTCTCCTCCAGCATCTCCAAAGCCAGCTGAACCACTGGAGTCCTCCTTTCCCCAGGATGCTATTCCCTGCCCACTGCCGTCAGCTCCTCATTACCTGCACCCATTCAAAAGCCGCAGTCCCCACCAATCAGAGGGAAAACCTCAGGAAGCACGTTGCGTCTCGGTTCCTCCGATGCCTTTAGAAAAGCATCAGAAGCAGGGTTGAGTCTGCAAGAGCCCTGGACACTATTCTAGATGAGGGGCGTAATCTTTCATTTTCTAAATCATATACAGGAGAAATGAAACCTGCATCTTATTCAGAGAACCTGATAACTGGAGCAAGGGAAATCTAGCTTTGGCCCAGTAGCATTACCCAAGACAAAGGCCCCCAAAAGGACCTGGTGGCTGGTTCTTGGCTCTGAACCCTAGAAGGAGAGCTACAGCACCGGAATGTGCACTGATGGAGGTTGTGGAAAATGCCAGGTTTAGACAGCGATCTCTGCTCTCACGGATGAAGGAAACGAGAAGAAGAGTAAGGGGCCGATAGAAAGGTACTAAGAATTATGGGAAAGTATGCAAATTTGGGGGAGCTTACCTAATGATTCACGGATCTAAAGTTATTCTATTAGAAAAAGAGAGAGGTGGAATAAACCTTGCTGCTGTCCGCTTCTGCGAAACAGGCACAGGAAGCTGTGAGGCCAGGTGGGCTGGGACGAAGGCAGTGTGCAAACGTAGCTGGCTGAAATAAGAAAAGAATGCAGAGAAACCCCAAAGGCGATAGCAGGACTGGAATCCAACTGAAGATGGTAAATGGAAGAGTAGATCTTGCGGAATTGCACAAACAATATCACTCTTGCCTGCTTCTGCGCCTTTGTACCCGTTGTTCCCGCTGCCTGGAATGCTCGCCCCGCCCTGGTCCACCAGACAAAAAGCACTGCGCATACCTCTCAGGCAGGAGGAGCTGAGGTGGCAGTCACGGCGCCTACCACTGGGAACCAGAGCGAGCCGTTCCCAGGCCTGTCTCCAAACCACAGAACGTGTTTCTCCGGGGAAGAGGCCATGGCTTAACCATTTTCGTATCCCCAGCCTTATGTTGTACTTGCTACATATTAGCTCTCAGTAAATTACAGTTTGATGACTTGGCTAAAGAAGTATAGAACGGGGGACCCCAAAACTCCGGGTTGGAGAGGCCCAGCTGGAGGAGAAGGTAGGTAGGTGTTCGGGCCCGGCCAGGGGACTCTTCCTGGTCCCTGGTGGGTGGCCAGGCTCGGTTTCTCTCTGAAGAAGCCAGATCAAGGACGGGCCTCCGGTGGGCATGTCTCAGTCCTCTGGAATCATGAATACCATGAGCTTGAGAAGCTCAGGCCGTCTGCATGCCTCCTAAGGTCATCACATTTGGTTGCACCGCATGCCATCGGATTCATACAAATCTGTTCTCCCATCAGAGCACAGGGTGCAAGCAGCAGCTTTCAAGGGCCACTAAGGGCTCTTGCTAGAAGGGCCATGGCTTCTGGTCTAATTAATAGCCTATTGCATCTGCATAGCTGGGGGTCCTTAGGCCCACAACAGAGGTAATTATGGGACAGTCTAGGGACAAGAACGCCTGATATCTTTGGATTAGCCTTTTAATGTATTAAGGTCCCGGGTTCTTCACGTAGTAAATGAGAGTGCTGGATTAAATAACCTCTTAGGTCCACAATTCTGCATTGTTTTAATCACGAAGATTGTATTCAATTGTTTAAGCCAACCACTGATCAAGGGATAAAATAGGATGATTTACTTTCTGTTTTAACACTTTCTTGGTGATTGACCTCTTGATTATAGAGAAAAATCACAAAATTCAAGCTCTTCCTCTGGTAGTTTGCAAGTTATATCGGTCATTCCCACCATAGAGGGATATAAGAAAGCTCTATGACCTTCATCTTACACCGTGGTGAATATCTAAATTAAAATAAGACTTTTGGACTCTATACATAGTGGACTGCCTTTTCACTATCTTGATTCCTAGAGTTGGAATATTAAGGACCGTTCGATTGTATGGCAATCAGTCAATTAACAGTTATTGACATCTACTGCGGGGCCAGCGCTGGGCTAGGGACTCATGTTGCAAACCTCATCTCAGGGAGCACTTTCAACATAGCTGATCTCATTCTGTCCTCATCACTGCCTACGAGATGTGCTCCCACCAGAGAACAACACGGGCCACTCAGAAGCGCTGTGTTTGAAAAATCATTAGCAGGGCTTCGCCCTGGCGGTGGAAGATGTCACTCTGCCCAGAGAAGGTGCGACTCTGCAGCTCTCCCCTGACTGCAGAGAACGCCCTGAAGGATGGCCACTTCACCAAAAACCTTGAGTCAGCCCAAGACACAGCCTTAGGCTTGATCAGAACAACCTTGTGGGATTTCTTATCTTTCCAACTTTGACTTGGCCGGAAATGCCCTGAGACCACCCTTCTCAGCTGTATTTTAGCACTTCTGCCTCTAACTTCAACAGCAGCAATAACGGGTAGAGAGACGTGAGACACTAATAGTATTTCACCCACACGCACTTAAAATAGCCCAGGCTTCTTGGGAATGGCGGCGGTTAGTTCCGTTTAAGTTTCACGGGAAGGTGAAGTGGCAGTGAGCCTCCTCTGCTCTCTCTCTGCACAGAGGCCGTCAAGTCAACTTTTTGTTCTGACAGGAATGACAAGAACCTGGGAAAGCAGGAGAATCAGGTGATGTGGGCTTCTTCGTTTAGCCCATAAAAACATCTTTTAAAGACCTTTATTATGAGAGACACGATGGCTCCAAAAGACAGTCTCTGTTCCTTTAAGGAACTCCCAGTCTAGACAAATAACCTGATAAATTACAATACCATGTCATGGCAGAAATAGTTGCTTACATGCTTAATGAATGGCCATGCTCCCTTCTTTCTTGCTAATGGATCTTCAATTTTATTCCCATTTAACCTGCTCTGCCATGGTGGATCAGTTATGACGGGTCTGAATTAGTCACTGTAAGTCTGATGCTTTTTTCCAGTGACTCAGTTCTGGCCAGGAAGACTTTAGGGGAAGTCTTCTGGACAACATCTGAAAAGGAGAATTTCTCCCCGACGAAAGGTATTACAAGGATAAAACCTTTTGTTTCTTCATCCCTTCGTCTTTCTTGAAAGGTTGGTGTGTAATTATGTGATGCTTCGAATGGGAGAGGCCACGTTGTGACTCGGAGGAGAGCTATCGACAACCATTGTGGATGGCAAAGTAGAGACATTGGTGCTTGTGTCCCTGGTGGCCTCACTGAGCCACCAAAGCTGACCTGGACCACCTATCACCTGACTTCCTGTTAAGGAAATAAACATCCTTCCGTTTGAGCCTCAGTTAGTTGAATTTTTGTCGTTGTTCCTAGAAGCCAAAAACATTCGTAAATGTTAAAATGTGGAAAGGGGTTTAACAGGAGACGTGCTACTAAATCTGGGCGAGGAAGGCCGCTGCACGGAGGAGCTGACATCTGAGCTGGGTCTTGGAGGGTGAGTGGAGTTAACCAGGTGGAGAAAGTGGGGAAGCTGGGCAGAGGCGCGGGCTCGAACGATGGGACAGAGACGCAGAAAGACATGCCACATTTGGGCACGGTGAGGAGTTCGGTGTGGTTGGGATAGAGCCTTCAAGGGAGGAGTGATGAGAGAGTCAAGGCTAAGGCACTTGAACAAAATACAGTGGCTTAATGAATGTAAAAGCTCACTGGTCTCCCATGTGACAGTCCTGAGGGGTGTGGTCCAGGTGGTCAGGGAAGTACAGCTCTGGGTGGTCCATCAAGGACCCAGGTTCCTTGGGTCTGTCAGCTGCCAGGGTGGTTCCGTCATCCTTATGATCCAGGGGCTCTCCACATTCCAGCTTTAGGGAAGAGGATGAGAAACTGGAGAACCACATGCTGGGTGTTTGAAGGCCCACACCTGGAAGTGGCACCAAGCAAAAATTTCATTTTTGCTTACTGTCAATCAGCAAGAATTTAGTCATGGGCCACAGCTAGCTGCAGGGAAGCCTGGGAAATGTAGTTCCTAGCAGCGTAGGCCACTATCTAGCTAATCCTTGTGGCTAGAGAGACTTGAGCCTATTACAAAGGGCTTTCTGTGCTAAGATGAGGGGTTGGGAAGTTCTGTAGGCAAGGAGAAGCACTGAAGAGCTGAGGAGTGACATGATTGAGACCGATTTTAGTTCCATGTCAGAATGAAGCCTTCCACAATTAGAAGTGCCCCAAAGTTAAATGACCTATTTAATGATGAAGTCAGCTTCTCTTCATCAGAGATATTCAAGCAGATGCTGGACAGCAACTATTCAGATGCATGTAGAGGGCACTGAAGACAAGACAGTGGGCTGGACGCTTTCCCTGAAGGACCGCTCCCATGTCGAAGACCCTTGGACTCTGCTCCTTCTAAATGTCTGATTCACGACAGCGGTATAAGGTATAATATAAATGCATCGGGCAGCCTGCGGCTGGAGCAAGGAAACCAGTTATGAGGATGAGCCAATCCGAGGTGGTGCCAGTGGGGACAAAGAGGAAGGAATGGCTGTGAGGGACACAGTAGAGGAAGGATCAGCAGGACTTACCGTCTGATGGGTTTGGGGACAGGTTTAGGAAACCGGAGGATTAATGATGACCCCAAGCTTTCTAGTCTGCATAACTAAAAGTGTATCACCAACCCACTAAGAGAGACAGACAAGAGGAAAGGTGGAGGTGAGGGAAAGGTGTGTTTAAGGTACCCGTAGGTACCTTAGCTGAAAATGTAGGTATTGAGATCACGAATTCGTAGAGAGATCAAGGCTAGAGGTTAAGATTTGGGAATTTTTTAAATACATGATTTTAAAAATAGGAATGATCGAGATCACCAAGAAAGAATGTAAGAAGCAGAGACGGTTAACCTGGCATTTACAGACTTTTATTATAGGTCCGTGAGTAGGCATGTATGTGTGTATGTTTATTAGATTTTCAAAGAGATTTGTAACTTAAAAACATGTCAAGCATCACAGCTGTAGAAAGATCATATTCTGTCAGAAAGAAGAATTTGGAAAAGACGTTATTCACAGGTGCCAAAGGGAAGATTCATTCCAGAAAGAGAATGTTTGGCAATTCCCGATGCCACATGGGTGTCCCATGGAAGCTGACGATTGAGAACTGGCCTTTGGGTTGGACCACCAGTGACCTTTAGGGAAGCCGTCTCCGTAGGTGGGAGAGAGCGCACCCCAGATCTCAGATTGTTGAGAAATGAACGGGCCGTGAGGATTCACAGGCAAGGAGTGTGGCGCCCCTCACGAGAAATTTATTTAGGAGAGGAAGCGATGGGCCGGATGCTTAAGGGGTAGCCGACTATATTTTACCTCAGGGAAGACAAATAAGTCAGCACGTGGAGGAGAAGAAACCCTGGAGATGCAGAGCGGGAGCTGCGAGTTTCCGGCACAGAAGTGGGCGTGGCCCAGAACGCAGGTAGGGTGGGGGCGGGGCCCTGGCCCAGGCAGGGAGAAGGAAGGAGGAAGGAGTGAGAGCTCACGGGCCTATTGCAGTAACGAGGAAAACACAGGAAGCTGAAGAAAAATGGCCTTGACATCGTCTGCTAAGAATGAGGGGTCAGAGGTAGACTTGGGGGCCGAGTGGGTGTGTTTGGAATTGCTGATGTGAGGGGTTAAATGGGGACCAAAGCATCAAAGCCCTCGGAGCTGCCCCAAAGGACCGTGGCCTTGACTCCCTGGGCCCCACCCGGCCCCGCGCTGATGGGCGGAGGCCACAGGCCCATGTCCATTTCCTGCCGCCTCACTGCGAAGGCGTCTCTTTGGCCCAAATGTTCGTGTGGCCCCCACACCAGTTCCGGACCTCTGCCCGTGATGTGATTAAATGAGACCTGTGCCTTTAAGGAGCGCCCCCTTCCTCCACCCTTCCCCCTCCAATTACAGCACTAATTTCAGTAATGGAGCATTAATAGAGTAATGGGCGAGTGAGGCTGGCCTGAAGGAACTGTGGAGCTCAGCACAAATTGAGTAAATAAACCATATATTAGATTTCTAAACAATACTTTTAGTCTAGTCTCCAGGGAAAGAGTCGTCAAGACTTACTTAAGTCATCCCTGCAAAGTGTATGTAAAAGAAGTCTCTTTTCGGAGTGTGGTGGTTATGGAAACCAGAAACCGCCCTCTCTCTTCTCCAGGGACGAGGGAGATGAGATGCTGTTCCCGCATGGAATTCCCTTTTCTCCCTATTTACCAATTCCTCTTACTTTGACAGATGTATCAGAAGTGAGAATCCCCAAGGGTACGGCCCTCCTGGGGACCCAGACAGGAGTGGAGGGCATGGGACACTTCCAGACGAGAGTAGCCCCAGGCAGGTGGCCGTATGGATGGGGAGTGGGGGAGGGGCAGGGTCCAGAGAGGAGAGGAATTGGGGAGAAAGTGGGGACATCATTAGCAGGTAGCCTGATGATGATGTAGTAGTTGCTGCTACTACTTGGCAGTGCTTTTATAGGGGTCCCTTTTAGAAGACTTAAGAATAATAACACACGTTACAATGACGACTTACATTCGTGTTGCCATCATGGATAATGGAAAGAACAAGAAAGCATCAGAAGACCAAGAAGAAGGTCTCAGGTCTGTTTATTCCTGGCGGTCAGACCTTGGGCAGATGATAGTACTTCTGTGCCTCAGTTTCCTTGTCCGTAAAGTAGGAAGAGCAGTATCTTTCTACTCGCTCCCCAGGGAATTATGAGGGAAATGGGTGATTGTATTAGTCGGGTGGAGGCCCGGCCTACAGTAGCTGGACAGGCTTCAGCCTCTGCTTCTGAGGGCGAAGGTGATTCTGGGCTGCAAGGTCTAGGTAGTCGTGGGAAACCCCCAGAAGGTGAGTTTAGTGTCATGAAACATTAACACAGTGGTCACCTGCTCCATGTCTATGATGATGACCCTCTGAAGCTGTGAGATAGGACTATGGGATTTCAGTATTATTGCTAAGACTCACCCTGACTTTGTTTGCTCCCAGCCAGTCCTGACTGTGGGCTGAGAGCCTGGGGCCGAGTGCCTGGTAGGCGCTCTCTGTCCTCCACAGGACCTCTGACTCCAGAAGGGCTGATTCACAGACTTCCAGTGACCGCAAAGAGACCCGAGGGTAAGGCATTGATAACCAATGGCTTCTCTACTACACCTGCCAAATACTCCAGATGTTCCATGTACTAGAGATGAACTACTGAAGCTAAGCTCCTCGTGAAGCTTCTGTCTGTGTGGAGGGGATGGGGGCAGGGGGCGGGGTGAGGAGGCAAAAGACGGTAGGAAAGAAGCAAAGCGGGTTCTAATGCCTTCTCTTAGTGGCTGAGAGTTTGGGTTCTGCATTCAGAGTTGGGTTCAGATTCCTGTCCTGATACTCACCGGCTACGTGACCTTCCAGGAATGTCCCGTCACCTCGAAGCAGCAATTTCCTAAATGCTGACATGTGTGAGACACCTCTCTTAAAGGCCTGTCGTGAGGGTTCGGTGACAAATGCAGAACTTGTATCTTACAAATGGCTGTCGTTTCTTTAAGATCAGGTATCACGTTTTTTTCCTTATTTCCCCTAAACTCAGCACCTACATAAATAGGGAAGGAAGGAAGAAAGGAAGGAAGGTTATCTGTCTGACTTAGCGGTGAGGAGTCCGGATGTCTAGTAATCCCTCATGGCCTTCAGTGATCTTAGAGCTGGATTCATAGGTGGCGAGGCTCAGGGTTCTTACCTGGTTTCTTGACAGTAGCATCTGCGATAGGGACTGTGGCGGAAACAGGGTCCTCTTCCTCCCCCACGCCACGCCCTCTCCACCTGCGCCTCTTTCTGAGATGGTCGTTCAAACAGACACCCATCTTGTAAACAGTCAAGGGAATTGACTATCACTCAACTAGAATGACAGACTGCTTTCTGACCTAGGGTTTTGGGCCCAGGTATGTGTCGGGGAACCCAAAGTGACACACAGGCCCCAGAAGCACTGCATCATGACAGGTGCTGGGTGGAGACCACCTCCAGGCATTAGTAAGGGCAGAGGACCTTGTTTGAGAGGCCACTCAGGTGAACTTAGCCTTGGACACTTTGGGGTGCTTTAAATGGACAAACAAAGCACCCAGAGAAAGCAAAAGGCCTGGAGAAACAGGAGAAAAGTGACACCGTGGTCACTGCGCAAGGGAGAAAGGTGAGTGGGTAACGTGCGGGAGAAGAGGCTAGGGATAGACTTTTAGCGGGCATCCTGACCTTGTTTCTATTTTACTGTTATCAAACTCTGGGGCCTTAGACAAGTCACCTCACTCTTCTCAGTCTCTTTCCTCATCTGCGGTTAGCCCATCGGCTGCTTTGGATTGGACAATCCATGCTTTGCATGCAAAATGATTGGTCTTTAAGCACAAATGAGACATGGACTGGCCTCTGAAGTTTCGCCTCTGACCTGGCTTTGGGGAGCCCTTGCAAGCACAGACTCAGATTACTAGCGGGTGGATATCAAACCACTTCTCTCTTAGTGGCTGGTTTACATGGGGCTCCCAGCAGGCTGGTGTCTCAAAGAATCTCAGGCATAAAAATAATCATAAACTCTGGAGGAAGATGCTTTGCTATATATATCGCTTTCAAAAAAAAAATTCAAATCAGTATGTTATTTTCATCCTTTACAAGACCATGCAACCCGAAAGTATTTTGTCTAATTAGATTCCTGATGAGCAATGAGCCCTATGAAAAGGCAAATGCATTCGATAGCTCACAAACAATACGTATCACAGAGCAACTTCGGAGTTTTACCGTTTCACCCAAATGTGCCCTGCTGGGAAGGTCTAGTTCATCTGGGCTGGAAAATGATATGCTCTACAAGTTGTTGTGTATGTATAACATTGGCCTTGACAGTTTTCATAAATTATTTTAGAACTTTTGGGAGAGGATACGTAAGGCATTCTTTTAGAGACCCCTTATATACGAAGCACCAAATGGCCTGAGAGAGGTGGGTACCTCAGGAGAATCGTGACACTGTGGTCACTGCACAAGGGAGAAAGGTGGGTGGGTAACGTGCGACAAACGGGGCTTATCAGAGCAGGCCTCCGCAGCCCCCCGGCGTGACCACTGCTTTCTGAATTCCGCTCTTCATGGTCAACAAAAATGGAAACTTAGATAATGAGCTAAGCCCCGATTTTTATTGGGGTCGAAGGACGTTTTGCATCAGGGGCATCCTAGGATATCTTCACATAGGCATCTTGATACTCTGAGAGGCGTTCTTTGTCTTGGCTGTGAGAAGACCTTCTGTGAAAACTTGTTTGTCAATATTTCTTAGGTTACTCACCTTCGTTCAAGTCTCCTTTTATCATAATAGTAGAAGTGTAATAACGATCATCGCACTCACCGAGCTCTAACCGTGTTCCCGGCGTTTGACGTGCATCTTTTAGCCTCCCAGCAACCCCATAAGTTAATTCGCCTTCTTCCCAGATGGAAACAGCAAGGCGGAGTGATTGAGTCTCTTACTCAAGATGACACAGACTGACTTAAGCTGGGGGTTGAAGTAATTGTGGCACTATGCGCTCAGTGGCAAAACTAGCTTGCTTGGCAAGATATGACTATGGGGAAAGCTGTTTTCGTTTGTGGTTAAGGAGATTTCAAATGGAAGATGTGTGTTCAAGACACAGTGGAGGTGGACAGAGCGGGACCATAATTTCAAAAGCTGGTTAATTGTCACAGCTTATTTCTGAACCCTCAAAAGCAGGTCATCCAGGGTTTGTGCTTTGATCCAGGAGCTTTCCTAGCCTTGACTTTCAGCTAACTTCAGGCCTTTAAAGGGGTGGAAAGTCTAGAAAAGGCAAAAATGGGCGTGGGTGGAGAGGTTCCACGCACTGCTCCAGCAGATGGATCAATGTTTTAATTTAATTGGTGGCTGCTGTCCCATTGGAGCCCACTGCAGTGACAGAATGGCATTTGTCGAGCTTGGCAAAGAGATAGACCACGCATATGTGCACTCCTTAGTTTCTGAAACCGGCACTTTTAAATTTTTTTATTAATGTCCCTTTGTTGTGTTACAAGATCCTAATTAGAGCAGTTCCATAAATCGGTCCCTTGGGCAGTTACACTTCAACACAGGCCTGATTTGCTAAGCACTGGTAGATATTAACCAGTTGTTGGAAATGTACTGTGACTCATTCCTCAAAGACCCATTTAGGGATCTTAGTCCCACCAGAGGTGCCAAGACCAGATTCTGGCCCCGAGTGTCTGTTCCCATCAGATAGTCCATGACTAATAATACCTCCCTCAGGCCTTTAGTGGATTAGGCTATTGTTTGCTAAAGGTCTGGACAGACAGCGATATGTAAGTGTTAAGTGGTGGCCTCATGGCTCCAAGTTTCCTGTGGTTACTGCCCAGCCTTGAGGATTGATTTGGGTCCTATCTCTGTAGAGAGTCAACTCTCCTGTGCGATCCTCATTCATAACTTCCTGCTACATCTGGAGAGATGCCAGGACACTCAGTTCCTCACCTACTAGGCTGAAAGGGGGAAGAAGCGAGGGTGGAGCATTACGGAGGAAGGAAGGGAATTAGGGATGCCTTATCTTCAGAGTCCCTCCATTCCTTCTCTGCAGAGGATAAGAATAGCAGGTCAGCCCACTGGCGTCCTGCGTATCCAGCCTGGGAATGAAGAGGAAGGATGTGATATGCCGGGAGGGGACACTCCCTTCGGAACCAGCACCTGGAGAAGCAAAAGGATAATACCGACATTTTTCTGAGCCTTCCCGAAATACCAGGCCCTGTGCTCGAGACTTTAAAGGCAATATTTTATTTAAACTTCCCTACAGCCCTGTGGCTTTCTTTGAGGTAAAAACTCTTATTAATTTTAGAGAAGATGAATTGAGGCCTGGAGGATCCAGCTCCTTGCCCATCATGCAACTAGCAAGAGACCGATGGGGTCTGACCCTGAACTAACCATGCTCCGTGAGGTCATGTAGGTGGGTAAAGCAGTTTCCAACTTGTCCCCAGCAGCAGCAAGTATGAAGATTCTCTCTCCTGTGGTGGACACTGGATCATGCACAGGTCCCCAAGGGTCAGTTTTGGGACTGGCTCTACAAGGTCCAGAGGAATATAGTGGGTGGAATGAATTTATTATTACAGAGGGCAAAGCCTGGACCTGAGCTAATTGATATTTAAAAAGCAGATGATTTGCAAACTTTGGAACTCTTGCCTCCTCTTAGCCAGATAGTACCACATCCTATCTCACGGCTGATCGTGGTACACCTGCGGGTCTGTCTTCAACGTGTCTCATGCAGACAGTGCTCAGCTTCCTTCTGTGACATTAGGAGTTGCTTTGGATTTGGTCTCTGCCATCTTTTCTTCTACACAACCTCTTAGGTGCTTGTATAGATGCCAGGCCCTGTGCTGGGGGAGTAGGAGGCTGAGAGGAACAGGCAGCGATTCCTGCCACCGACGTGAGCCCAGCCTGGGATGCGGCCAGCAGAGACCATGCAAGGGTTTCGGTCCTATTGTCTAAGTCAGTCCCCAGCTGCACCCAGTACCTTACTGTCATTGAGCTTTGGTTTCTTCATCTACAAAATGGGGACAATAATAAGACCTGCTTCATTGGGAATAGCCAAGATTACTAGCAGAGATAATTCATATAAAACTTTGCCCCAGGCCCTGGTGTATAGTGAGCTCAAACAGCTGTCAGCTGTTATTAGCTCCTGACTCTTTTCATAACCGGGGGTTCCTGGCTCCGTGGCCCTCGGCTCTAGAATCTGTGTTTGGTTGCTGACTCCCTGAGAACATAGTCTCAGTTTTTAACTGGCTAGCTTATAAGACCATGTGGTGACTTGTGTCCCCAGCGAGGCCTCAGCTGGGGGAGCGGGCCTGGGGGCACACACCTGGGCCCAATTTGAATAGATGTTTTGACCAGGTGTGAATGGCTAATCAGCACATGAAAATATGTTTAACATCATTAGCCATTAGGAAAATGCAAATCAGAGCTACAGTAAGATGCCATTCACACCTACTAGGATGGCTATAGTTAAAAGGACTAATGAATAGCAAGTGTTGATGAGGATATGGAGAAACTAGAACCCTCGCGCATTGCTGGTGGGAATGTAAAATGATACAACCATTTTGGAAAAGGGTTTGGCAGTTTCTTAAAAAGTTAAACAGATACCATACAACCCAACGAATTCACTCATAGGTGTCTACGCAAAAGAAAACATATATTTACACAAAGATTTATATGCGAATGGCCATAACAGGCCCAAACTGAAACAATCCAACTATCCATCAGCTGGTGAATGGTTAGACAAAAAGTGGTATACCTATTAAATGGAATATAATTCGGTAATCAAAAGGAGTGAATACATGCTAACAGCATGAACAAAGCTCCAAAACAGTAGGCTAAGTAAAAGAAGCCACGCGCAAATGAGTACATATTACACAATTCCATTTATATGAAGTTTCCCAGAAAGAAAAATCTGTAGAAGCAGCAAGCAGGTTAACGGTTGTTGAGCTGGGGCGAGAATGATGATCGACTGCAAGTGGTCGCAAGGGAGCTTTTTCGGGTGATGGAAATGCTCTGAAATTGGATCAAAGAGATGTTCGCACAGCTCTATACATTTCCTAAAAATAACTTTATTGAGCTGTATACTTCTTGTTTATTTTTCGGTACATAAATTATACCTCAGTAATGATGTTATATAAATAAATACTCATCTGAGATCACGCAAGTAGTAGAGTAGGAATTTGGGCCCAATATTCCTTCGGTGCCCTTCTCGCTCCCCTTTGCCATTTGTTCTTCTGTGTGCTTGCCTCCCCGACAGGTGGACAGCTCTCGGAGAGCAAGGAGCATGGCTTTACCCCTTCGGGACTCCCTCACAGCGTTCTCGACAAATATGTGGCACTAAATTGATAGCACATGGCATTATGACGGGATTATTCTGTACCAGGAGTAACAGTGTGGGGCTGCTGTTTCTCCAAATGCTGCCTGGAGTGTTGAGACATGAGGGGTAGATAGTCCATCAAAGGCATGCCGCCTGAACAACAATGTAGTGACAGGGCTGGCTGACAACGAGAGACAAAGAGCTGTGCTGTTGAACACTGCCCAGAGCAACCTGTCTCTTCCTGCTCAGCCCAGCCGGCTGTTAAAAGGACCACAAAAGGCTGCAGGGGAGATGACAAGAGCTTAAGAATTCGCTGAATGTGTTACCCTTGATAGCAAGAGTAAACCCGAATGACCTTCCTGGGACACGCAGTAGAGATTATTAGAATGTAGGCCAGACTTGAGTCCAGGCAGAGAGGCGCAGATATGTGTCTGAAGACCTTACAGTGGCCTCACACATTTGATCCACTTGGTAAAGTTAATGACTTTGTTAGAAATCAATATCAATTTTTTTTTTTTCACAATTTAAAAAGGTGTTACTAGGAAAAATTGTCCAAAGCTTGCAAATGGGGAAAAGAGACTATCAGGTGTCCTTTCGGTGGCTTGCTGGACATTGTCTAGCATACTCTATAAGGTGAGCACTTTTTGATTGGCTTTCTATTGATTAGGCTATTTTCCAACCATTGGGGTAGCAGTTAACTTGTAGAAAACTTGGTGACAATGAAAACGATCACTGTCCAGAACAAAGCAAGTGAATTTCATCCAGTAGATGTAGAAAAAATAACCCCGAATATGACATTTTATTGCCCTTTCTGATATCAACCAGTTTTGCATCTATTAGCAAATTTATTTTAGCATTCCCGACTGCCTGTACACATCGCTCTTCTTCAAATT
Source organism: Pteropus medius (assembly GCF_902729225.1). Taxonomy (NCBI): domain Eukaryota; kingdom Metazoa; phylum Chordata; class Mammalia; order Chiroptera; family Pteropodidae; genus Pteropus; species Pteropus medius. The sequence continues at coordinate 19,652,103 of NW_024342467.1, read as the reverse complement.
CTTCGATGAAACAGTCTTAGCATCCTGTGGGTTCCCCCATTAATTTATGAGTCAGATAAAATCTTTAACACACATTCCTTTTATATTTTATATTCCTTTTATAGTTTAACTTTTTGAAGATTATGCGTTAGCTATGTTCATAGACACAGTTCATGTTCACAGCTATAGTGACTGAAAATTGTGCACTGGCGTCTGATCAGATGACTGAGGAATTTCTTTTCCCACCTCCATCCTGAAATCCCCCTGTTCCTTCTCTACCAGTCCAGGAGGCACCATTGTCCCCACCAGGAAGCTCTCGCTAACCTTTGGACTGGGCTAGGTATCTTCATTCGGGGCTTCACCGCAAGCTCTCTCTGGATTTTTCTTTTCTCATTAACACCGTAGGCACACCTGCCTGAAAATGATGACAGTCCAAACAGAGGCACAGTCAGAACATCTGCAGTGTGTGGTTTCTGAAGAAGCAGTGGGTGGAGAAGACTCTGCTACTGATTCAGACCATGGGTAAGTCCCAGGCGTTACAGAGTTTATCTTACTGAGGCCAGCAGGCGAGCTCGAGGAGCAGGCGGGCAAGCAGAGGCTGGGTACCAGCTTGGAGTCCACCTACGAACTCTGTAACTTTTCTGGGCAGGCTGTTTTCCTCTGAAGTCAAACCACCCAATCAAAGTTCAGTTGACCACAGCTGGCCCACGGGGCACAAACACCAGCGGTGGCAATTTTTTATGTCAAGATTAACAACGCTGTATTGAATAGTTAAAAAAATTGTTGAGGGCAGCTCTCCTGTTAAGTGTTCTTACCCTGACCCCAAATAAAACAAAGCAAAGGGGCATGAAGAAACTTATGGAGGTGGTGGATAAGTTTACCACCTTGATTGTGGTGACGGTTTCATGGGCGTGTCCACATGTCCAAACTCATCAGATCGTATCCATTAAATATGTACATTTTTTTGGTATTTTAATTATATCTCAATAAAGCTGTTAAAAGTTTTAATATGAAATTTTTAAAAAATTTTAATTAATGTAAATGTAGTCGAATAGCCAAGGGTCTTGGGTGAACAGAGAGAACTGGCTAAAACAATTCAAAACTACTGCAAGTACTCAAATGAATATATGCCGGGTCTTACACAGAAACTAGCCCTGTGGCCCTTGTTGTCTCTCTCTCTCTCTCTTTTCTATCAAATCCAACTCTCAGAGAGAGAATGTCTTTCATATATTAAAAAAAAGTTTATACTTTCCTTTTTCCAGTTCTCAGGTAAGGTTTAGCTACATATGTGCACTGTCGTGATGTACAGACACTTTGGTTGGCCTAATGACTTCCCCAAGTCAAGTGAGCATAGATTCGTACATCTGCATGCAGCCATACCTGTCTATAAGTGGGAAAATTGTAGTTATAATATGTTATTATTTGTTATTATTATTATTTAAAAGAAATGGAAAAGCACATGTATACACACTCATGTATACATAACAGAAAAGCTAACACGATGAGAACAAGATTATTACATTCACACTATTAATTTTTAAATTCTCATCACAAAAGGCAGAAATATTTAGATTTAGTTAAAATAATCTAAATAAAATATTTTAGATAAAATAATTTACATTCTCTAAATGTCTAATTACTATATCATATACCTGAAACTAATAAAATATTATATACCAACTATACTTACATAAAAACGAATTTAAAAATTATATTCCCTTTATAAGAGACATAATTCAAGTGACACAGAAAGCTTGAAAATAAAAATTTTAAGGGGCAGGCAAAAAAAAATACATGCTAATATAGGCAAAAAGAACAAAGTTGTCGATATTAACATCAGGCAAAGGAAAATTCGAGGGAGAAGATTAAGTAGAGCAAATAAATATAATAAACATTTAATCATTTATTAAGGCACTAAAGAGAATTCGAGACATCCCAAAGCATAGAAATTGTACAGTCTATGTTCTCTATCCACGATGTAATAAAACCAAAAACAAATGTTAAAAATTTTCAAGGAAAAATGTTTTAAAACTTGAAAAGTTTTTAAATGCATTTCCAAATATTAGTGAATGAAAAAAATAAAAACCATAGTTGCAGACTACTTAAAAAATGACAGTAAGAACATTACCTGTCAACTCTGGGTCATTGCCAAACTTTTGCAGTAGATTGTATTATTCTTCCCAATTATTTGCTACCTTCTCTGTGATGGTGATTTGATACCCATGCCCCATCCTCCCCCCCTCCCCCAGCCACCACCGAACCCCCTACTTAACATTTGCTTGGCCATTAGAATGCGAAGGGGAGTAACAAATGTCCTGTCCAAACAGAAGCTGTAAGAGCCACTGCTCTTTCCTCTGCCATGAGACTAGCACATTTCAGTTAGGAGGCCATTTCTTCAGCTTGCATCTCAGAACGAAGAAGACATTGATCAGAGCTCAGCCAACACGCAAAGGCTATGTCATGTGAAAAAGAAATAAGCCTTGGATGTTGTACACCAATGAGATTTGGGGAGTATTTGTCCCTGCAGCATATCCTAGCAAAATTAATACGGCTATAGGCAGGAAAGAAAATCAGAGTCTCAAGTGCATTTTTAATTAAAAACAACAACATAATAATCTAAGCATTTAACTCATTCCAGAAAGAGAGAGAAATATAAGGGAAGCAGGAGAAAGGTAGCATAAAGTTTAAAGCAAAATTAATTAGAAAAGTAGGGAAGCGATAATGAATCCCAAATCCATTCTTTCAACAGGGCCAGTTACACTGGCATACTCCCCACAAATACAAGCAAACAAAAAGAGAGAAAAGAGAAACAACTCCTGAAATAAAAAAAATATAAAATATCAATAATGAGAAGTGGATTTAGGCAAAGGTACAAGAGAGATTATGAAAACTTTTAAGAACATCTGTATGTTGATAAATTTAAAAAATCCTAATTAAGTGCATTTTTAAAAATGAAAATACAAATGGTCCAGTTTATACAAAATAAGTCAGAGTCTATACAGAACAAAATGCATGGAAAAGGTCGAAAAAATGTTATAGGTTTATTGTTAAAGTACTGAATCCAGAGAAATTTATTGACAAATTCTTTCATACCTTCAAGGAACATATAATTCCTGTGTTATTAACTCTATTAAAAGAGAGAGAAAAAAAATCCTCACCATTTATTTTAGAAAACTAGTATAACCCTGATGTCAAAACTTGACATATTAGAACCTAAAAAAGAGACAACTAACTATAGATTAACTGTACAACTGTATAAATGTAATAATGCCATGTAAAATATTAGCAAATCAAAACTAGAGCCATATTTAAAAATATACTCTGCCCAAGTGAATTAATTCTAGAAGTATAAGGATGACATAATTTTAGAATATTTATTAATATAATTAATCATATTACTAGAGCAAAAAAAGTATTAGTGTTGAAATGGCAAAAATATTAATGTCAAAAAATTTTGATAAAATTCAAAAGCTATTCCTGATTTGGAAAAAAATAAACTCTTAGGGAGAAACAGAAAAAAAAAATTAACTTAAGAATCCTGAAATTAATATTTAAAAATTAATAGCACAAAAGTAAATAAGAATTTCTTTTTAAGTCAAAAAATAAGGCAAAAATGCCTACTATGACCAGAAATAAGAGGTATAAACATTGAGAGGAGGAAAAGATATGTTTTTCATAAGACAATTGCCTATCTGGAAAAACTAAAACCAAATACACTCTAGAGTAAAATAAGGTATATATTATTTAAAAACAAAAATAAATAAAAGTTAGAAAAATTGTGTATATAGACACATATAAACATAAATACACAGAACCATGGTATATGCATTATCCTGACAAAAGAGGGAAAACATTGATAAATTCGATTTTTAAAAACTTCTACGTATCAGAGAACACAACAAATAAAACCAAGAGGTACATGTTAAATTGAGAGAAATATTCGAAACCCATCCTAAGTGTTAATTCCCTTGATAGATAAAGAACTCTTACAAATTGTTGGACACGTTCATTTATTCAAATATTTATTGCACACTTAGTCTTTGCCAGGCATTCTTGTAGGAGTTTAGAGGCATAAATGAAGAAACAGAAACCCTCGCATCTAGAGTTTCCCTCTTCAGGCAATTTATTTTTAAAAATTCAAATGCTAATAAAAATAAAAAATTCTTGACTTCCATTAGCACTGAAATGTGAAAGAAAATAGTTTCTTTAAATTTTTCACTAAATCAGTAGAGATTTAAAAAAATCGATTATACTCAGCATTTGTCAAAGGTGTGGGAAACACGTACTCTTACGTGACTCTGGAAGTAATATAAATTGGTAGAAACTGTAGAAGGCTGTCTGGCAATCTTAAGGTTGACTGGCCATTCCTCTTCTAGGATTTTTTACCAAGTGAATAAATATATAATTGCAAAAAAAAAGAAAATTAACTACAAGGATATTTAGTGCAGAGCTATTTGTAAAAGCAAAAAAGTTAGAAACGATCTGAATTTGGTATACTTACACAGTGTAGAACATACCTACATACATAAAATATATGAAATTATATTGTAGAAGAACATGTCATGATACAGAAGTATTGTTAAATTAAAATGCAAGTTATACTATATACTGAATGATTCAATTTTAAATGAAAAAAAATGTGGCTTTAAATGTTGGAAAGATACACATTAAAGTATTTATTAACGTTCTTTCTTAGTGTTACAATTTTAAATGCTTTAAATTTTTCTTTGTGATTTAGGTGGTATGGATCTTTCAATGAAAAAAAGTACTGTTTTTTTTCAAGCTAATGTATAGATTGAAGATATCCATATGCCTTAGAGGTGTTATATTTTGTTGGATCCTGTTTAATTATTGCAGAAAATCTCCCAGGTTTTAAACTAACTCCCTTTAACCATTCTCAGGCCTGAGAAAAGGCTGCCGGGAGAGACGGGTCTCAAGAGGGCCGGGGTTAGGGGAAAGCAGATGAGGTAGGTTGTTCGAGTGCAGGATTGGAGCTCGTCTTTTAAAAATTTTTTGATATTTTTTGATATTTTCTTCATCGTGGATTTTTTTGCATTAATTTTGTTTTTAAAAAATATTTTATAAAAGTATTACTTTTTGGAGTTCCAGTTTTTGGCACCCTCTCCCAAATTTGGCACCTGAAGTCAAGGGCCTCACTCAGCTCACCCTGTTCCCAGCCCTGCTCCCTGATAGCCCTCTGCGTCCGCCATACTTCTGCACCCCCAGGCCCCTCCTGGCAACCTAGAAGCGAGTGGTGGTGCTCTGGCTGGAGTGAGGGGTGACAGCAATCCCAGCCATTCACGAGCGCTTCCTCTGGCCTGGCCTTTGTGCAAAGCATTATCTGAATTCTTGCAAAATTGCATGAGAGCTCGGGTAGCAGAGAATCCTATGCATTCTTCAGTACCATTATTTCCTCTAAGTAATATGACTTTTTAAATTGCTGGACACATGGTCATTCAGATATTTCCCAGGCTCTCTTGCAGCCAGGTATGGCCACATGATTAAGTTCTGGATGAGAGAAAGTGAGGAGGAGTGCCATGCAATTTGTAAGACATGTCAGTGAAGGGGAAGGCCATTCCCTTTCTTTCTTTGCCTGCTTCCTCCGTATGGAATATGAGTGTGAGGGCTGGAGCAGCAGCATCCATCTTGGACCAAAAGATGAAAGCCAGCACTGAAGATGGTGGAGCAGCTGGGTGGAATACTGGCCCCTTCATGTGGAGATTCCATAGTAGGCCTGGACTGCCATCTTACATAAGAGAGAAAAAGACTTCCAAAACCATTATTAGCTTAGGTTTCCGGGTAGTTGCAGGCCAACTTAATCCTAATTTATTCTGGTTGACATTACTATTAAGTTCCCTTTGTAGATGAGGAAACGAGTTACAAAAGTTAAGCATCTTTTACAATTTTGCACAGCCATTAGGTGACAGATCAGAATCCAAAAGCAGGTTGTCTGATTGTAGTGCCCTAGCTCTTAATCCTGTGCTCTTAAAATTCTGTGCTCCAGGAAGATTTCTGGATCTGAATGAAGGGCTTTGAATCCCCGATTTCAGATCCTCATTCCTATGCTTTTCTCCAGGCAAAACCCAAAACCCTTCTGGAGCTTCGGCAGTTGAAAATGGCTCAGCAGACAGGATTTCTCTGTCAGCGTCTTCTCGGCTATTACCCATACCTTGCTGTGTCTTCAGTCCACTGCGTGGCACCCACATGTTTATATGCACTGGTCTTTGAGGATCATGCATTATTGTTACCCAGGACAGAGGTTACTCTGCTCTTCCTACCATGAGAGTGGTGGGGCTGGGGAGTCGAGAGGGCTGCACCCCTGGAGACACTTCAGAAATCACACCACCTTAAGGCAGCCTCATGGGGACCCGGCCCCAGCCTTGGATCACCCGGTAGCTCTGCGGCATTTTGACACTGGTTGGCTCTGCATTGGTAAAGTGAGTCAGCACGTTGCCATGCGTTTATCCCCTGAGGGCAGGTCAACGCTAAAGGCAGTTCATCGCCTCTGCTTCTTCAGTAACTGATGTCTGATGCCTCGGCTGAATGCATTTCAGGCTTATAAGCAGTTTCCTCAGATCTACAGGCAAAAAAGCTTTTGCCATCTCCCCCCGCCCCACGAGTGACCAGTGTCTCAGCATTAATGCATCTGATGGCACCGAGCCTTGGTGGCCTGAGTGAAGACATTGCCAAGCAGGGATTGAAATCACATTTTTATTTACATTATTACTTTTCCACAGCTTGGTTTCTTGCAGGCTTTTGATCTATTAGGCCACACTCTTTAGTCTGGACAGAATCCTTGAATTACTTTATTTTTTCTTCCAAGACTCAAAGACCTTGATAAACTTGTACTAATTCATCGAAATAGTCATCTAGAGTGTTAATATATCAGGTCCACAAGTGAAACCACTTAAATGTACACAGCAAAGAAGACAATTTATACACTTCCAAGAGTAGACTTTGTGATGTTTTATTTGTGAAAAAAAAAAAATCATTGTTATTTTAGGGAAACCGTAAGTTTAACCAACTCTTGTTAGAACTGGATGAATTTGGATCCATACCATAAAATGGAAGTGTGAAATCCAAGCTTTCTCATAAACTCATATTATCATTTACACATGTCCAGTCATCGCATGAATAAAAGCAGATTGTCTTGATAAAGCACATAGTTAGCCTTTACAATAGATGTGAAAATAGGATTTTGGATAATTGCTCTTCTTTATGGTAAATGTTAGGTTGTTTTAACCACCAAACTTTTTTCGACAGCTTTTAGGAAGCAAGTTGGTAAGTGTATTGTGATTGTTTTAAAAGTTTAAACTGTCGCTTTTGTTTCGTGGCATCCCTCCTCCACACACCGAGGACAGAGATGGTGACAGGAGCAATCGGAATAGATACAGGGGGATTTGTCAGGACAGAAATTCTGATTCATTTATCCTGATTCTCACTTACCATCAGACAATAAGAGAGTAAAGATCCACTGACTTTTTCTTTTGATGAATAAAATGGGCAGTTTTCTCAGAGCGAAAGCTTAGTTTTGGAAAAGCAGCCCTGAATGGACTTCTGAGTGTAAACTCTAAATTATCTCCTGTGTATTTTAAGAGTGAGGGACAGGTGGGTGACAAAGCGACTGAGCTGCATCCATTGTAATTGGGCAGGGCCCTGAGAAGGGCAGGAGGAAAAGTGGACACCGCCCCCAACCCGGGCCAGCTAGGGTGCCTGCGTGTGGTACAGAATTTCCCAGAATTGCCTTCCCGCTTTGGTTCTGGGTTAGGGTGGGCCACAGGAGACGTTTGTAACAGCGACACGGTAGTCGTTACACTCCAGAGGCAGCTCATGCACCTTGTTGATGACTTGCTGGCTCACCTTGTCAGAGGTTCAGCCGCCAGAACTGCAGTGCCTCCGGCTCCCACGGGACGCCCTGCTTCAGCTTCTCCGAGCCCTGGGCCACAGGAATGTGCAGCTCTGAGGGGAAAGACACTGGCTTCTTCTGCAGGTCACCCATGTCATCGAGGTTAAAGGTCTGAGAGACAGACCCGGGTCCCCATTTCTCTCTGTAGGTTTCATTAGACTGACAGTTTTGGCCACTTTTCTCATTGATTTGATTGGGGAAAATATTTTCAGAGGTACTAACGCCACCATTTCCTCAGACATTACCCAAGAATGACATTTTACAAAGATAATCTCAAATTATACTTTCTCCACTCCCCTGCCTCTAGTCCCCAAAAGAAAGAAAAATTAAAAAGATAAAAATCAAAATCACATCACCCACTCATCGATTTAGATATCCCAACCCTACTAACATTAGTGAAATAAAGGGTATCGATTGTGACACGCTGTTGTGTCACTACGTGGACATCGAGGAATGCCAATCGAGACATTTTCTTAATTATTTGAACGTGAAAAGGACCACTTGCCTAGGACCAATGTGGATGGCTTTTGAAAAAATATTAACGACATTGAGACAAGCAAAGAGGGTCAGTCCCCTCCTCGGACGGAGATGACACACAAGCTGTCATTAGACTTTCTCCAACATTCACTCCTCCCATCAGGTACGTACCTCCCTGGGACCAGCCGAAGTTTTGGGGAAGAAAAGTAGAGAAGATGTTGTTCTTCATCCTTCAGTCTTTCTCCTACTTCATGTCACCTCTTTCTTACTCTGTCATCCAAGGAATTAATACCTCACTTTACCCTTCAACTGAACAAACTTAGTCTCTGGCAAGGTGCTCCAGAAAGCTGACTCTACCCCACATGTTGGCTTTAGAAAATTAACCCCACCTTGTCCCTTTGTTGTACTGCAGTGGACTTAGCTTTGGCAGACCTCAGCAGTTCCTGGGTAATCTGCCGTATGTTCGTGATCCTGGACTTCTCAGATAATGTGCTGTGTGACTGTCAAGATTATGTTTAGGATGTCATATTTTATAATAGTCCATGTTCCTAATTGCGAAGCAACCAGAATTCATTCTGACTAGTTTATGCAGGAGAAGGATTTATCGAAGGATATGGATCAGGCGGAAGGCTTGAGAAAGAGCTGGGGGCTCTTTCCCAGGAGCAACGCCCAAACCCTGCAGAGAAAATGTCCTGATGTGGAAACCACTGCCTCTGCCGCCGCCAAGCACTAAACACCAGAGTTTGTTTTTTTATTGCACCAGCTTCTTCCTCCTGTTTTGAAGCCATTTCTGCAACAGGATCTTCCATATGGAAATTTTGCCCCGGTGCTCCTGATTGCTGGACACCCAGGTCACATGCTGTGTTCTAGCTGCAAAGGAGGCAAGTAACTTCCTTTATAACTTCTACACTGAAAGACGAGGACATTTCAGCTAGTAAAGGGGGTCACTTAAAAGTTGATGAGCAGGCAACCACATGACAAATGTCCACTACCGGGCTGTCATTCTTTACTATTAGCAGACTGTGCTTCCCTTAACATCTAAGCCCCTAAAATGACAAAAATTCATGTTGGACAAATATAAATATGGTGATGAGCAAGGCGGACAAGTCAAATATTTTCAATCAAATTCTCACCAAAGCATTATGTAAGATGTCCTGCCATCAATATACATTCAGTATTCTCGAAACACTTAATAAGTTTTCATTATTAAGTGAATAAATGTTGTCATGTAAAGTATTCTTGTTCCTTAATGAGAACTCTAAAAACTATTAGAACCTAAATTATTGATAGTACTTCTAACTCCTTATTTTCACACCCTCTAATAGTGTCTACCTTCTCACCCAAGAACATAGTTTATCTGTTGCTATAGTAACTTTGTTTCCCTGCAGGAAAATTGGGGCACGTGATTCCGACAGAGAATCTTGGTAATTGTTTCTGGGCATAAGAAGCAAGCTGATAGGTGGCACTCAAATATTAAAATGGGCCATTTTGGTGGTTGGTGGGGACAAGCGAACAGAATAGTTCAAAGATTGTTCCAGAAAAGTGCGATATGCTCATGGTATGTACAATGGGTATAGCAGTTGCTTCAAGGAGAAGTTTTACAGGCATTAGTTAATTCACCCAGGCATTCATTTTTTTTTTTATCTTAAAAACATTTTTCTTGAGTGCCTACTATGCCGCAGACACGGAAGTGGGCCCTCGTGTTATGTTCCACAAGCCTCTGTAGTCCGATCGCACAAGAGAAATAGGTAAGCAACACAATGCAATAAAACTTAGAGGTTCTAGGACAGAAATCTACACGTGTGCTTGACCACACACTGCATTATAATGACACAATAAGAAGTGCCAATGACTCTCCCTTCTTAAACACAGAGTAACTACAAAAAAATCCTGTATTAATATCTCGTCCCCAAGGCTCAGCAGATTTCCACTGAGAGTGTTTTGAAGTCCGCTACATCTGCTCTCCTGCTTAAAGACTTAGTTTCACTTTGCAAGTAGTACATCGATGTGCATCTAGAACCTGGGAGAGAGGAGCTCATGCAAATACAAAGGGAAGCAGCGTGATTCCCTTAGCCTGTGTACGCAACAGACTTTTAATGAGTCTGTTTTCACTCTACTCTCTCTTAGGCATCTTTTTCAAAACAAACAAACTTATATCCTAAAATCTGCTGTGAAATCTTTAAGAAAGACGCCTCCCCAATATTCCTCCTGCATTCCAGTCATCTCTGTGTGGCGCAGCCATTGCCTTGCTTGATGGAATAGTGTTTATCTATTTTCGCCTGTCTCCTGCCCTGCATGGGGTGTTCTTTTTTATCCTTGGCTCTTAGACCTTGGAATATGAGCAATCATAACAGAGGAATAGACAGAGAATGGAAGATGAGGTTCACCCCTTACCAACCAGCAAAGCGTGAAGATCAGTTTTCAAGTTAGTTTAGCAGTCAGAGAGGAACCTGGGCTTGGAATCTGTCTCTGCTGCTTACAGGTTTTAAGAACGCCAGCAAATCACAGACTCTCTCTCAGCCTCAGTATTTTCATCTGTAAGATGGGAATGGTTAACAGAGCGTGCCACACAGGCTTGCTGTGTGTAAGACTGCTTGGGACAAAGGATTTAGCAGACATTCTGCAGCAGCGTCAAACCTGTGGCTGATCCTGAATAGTTGGTGGAGAGCCATCGTGAAGGATATTCCAGTGGATGGTGATGCGCCTTATTGCAGCGGACACCCTCGCGGTTAGGGGGGGCCACTGAAATGTCTGGGTAGAACATGGGGACCTCGGTTGCTAATTGCCTCTGCCTCCCACCGCCCTATAAAGGTTTTGGTAAGAAAACACCCCAGCTTGGTTGGAAAGCCTAGCCTCCTAATTCATCATGAAATGTAGAAATCTGATCAACTAGCCTCATTAAATTAAGAGCCCACTATCACCGCACCGAGAAGTTTAAGGAACAGAGGAAGTTGGTCAGATTGGTGGGCGGTGGGGAGTAGCACTCCCCACCCCAAACACAAACACACGCACTCTCTTAAAATAGCCAGAACCGTTTTCTCTGTTTTTCCTCAAGTGGAGGCTCATTCTGAAAGCGGATCAAGTGGAAAAACACAAAGCCCTTCAGATTTGTCCTGCTTTGTAACATTAAATTGGGCTGGAGCATGTGATGGGGGTGGGGATAGTTTCATAATATAGTAAGTGGAACCTTTTAGCTTCGGTAAGTGAGTCTGACTCAGGAATGCAGGCGATTGTATCTCCAAAAAAATCAATATTAAGATGCACGATTGCTCCCCTGGTATCGAAAGAATTAGTTGATCTACATGCTAAATGACAAGCCTCTTGATAACAGGGATTATGCGACCTGCCTTTCCAGCCAGGGCTGCTGGGGACCCTCCTTTAGGTCTCTAAGGCAGAGATAATCTAATTAGGACAACAAAGACCAGGTCCATTTGAGGGGAAGGCATCCGTGGGGGCAGGGTGGGGGGTCGGGAGGTGAGGGTGGGTATGTGGGGAACTGCGTTGGGTCTTGTGTTGGCAGGAAGGGCCTCGTCCAGAACAAAAACATCTAGGTGGTGAGCTGCTGGGGAGTGAGGCCAGGAGGGGCGGGGGATGCCTGAAGGAAGGGTGGACAGAGGTCACCTCTAGACCATGAGTCAATCTCCACTTTGGCTCCACAAACATTGCCACTCTGGCTCCCAGACTCCAGCCAGACTTGACGGAAGGAGCGAGTGAGTCTCCAGACGTTCAGACACTCAGAAGCCCTCCAGCCAGTCCCAGGCGAAAAAGAAGGGCCTGGGACACACGTGGCCTGTCCAAACAAGGCCCCCTACTTCCTCTGCATCCACTCCGCCCACTAGGGCCAGGCCCTGCTGGTGTTTTCACCTGTTCATAGCCAAAGAGAAAAATAAGGCCATGAGCTGCATTTTCCAGGGAACTAAACTTTTTTCATTTAAATTTAGGACTGTCCTCTCTTCCAACATCATGTCCTTCTCATGTTTTTGGCGATAAATATTCCCCTTTAAAGAGCGACATGACGGTGGCAGTAGCTAGGAGGAAGTTTTGCTTTCGGTGGTTTTTCTTCGGTGTGTTTACAATGCTCTTACCTGGTATGATAAGAAGTTTCCATTGATTCCAAAAATATTCATTTCTGAAATTTCATCAGACTTTGAAGACTGAAAACTTATGAAACCACCTTGTCAAACAGCCTTCTCAGCCAATGTTTTTAAAATGTTACCCGCATAGGTAACGCAATAAGCTTTGCTTCTAGTCTGTACATCTTCTATATTTTTTGCTCCCGGGATAATAGGCGTTTTCAGTACCATGGAATTTCTGAGGCATCCATTCGATGGGTAGTTTCCTCATTTCTTAAAAGCGGAAGGATCTCTTATGTAACCAGGTCACGCAGACCCTCGGTGTGGTGTGAGGCCGGCGAACTCTGATTGAGGCAAGGGGAGCGCAGAGCCCTGCCATCCAGGCCCCTTCTTCAGATGCCCTGCCCCCTCCAGGGAGCCTGGGTCCTTCATGTGTCCCTGGGCTGTGGCGGGTGGGTGTGCTGGAGACAAGTTCTGTCACCCTGCTCCGTTCTGGCCCAGTGGGAGAGGACCTCCTTTCCTCTCCCTGGACGCTCATGACGTGGAGAGTCTGAACTGGCCCACTCTCTAAGGTTTCAAACCGTAAAAAAACTGAATGTCCATGAATCGAACTTTCCCACACCCAGGGATGCTGGGTGGAGATGCTGGGTGATTTACCATGATTTATTTGAGCGGAGCTTCCTACTCATCTAGCGGAGCTTGGGTGATGTCCACGAAAGCAGCTCCCTATCACAAATTCCTGAGTTTCTTAGAGATGGCTACTACATAAATCATATATTAATTCAGTATTGTTTTTATTAAAAATTATATTAGTGATAATCGCGAGCGTTTTTTTTTGTTGGTTTTTTTTTTTTGGTTTGTTTTGTTTTTGGTAAGAACAAGCTTGCAAGATTTTGCTAAGGGGAAGAGATTACAAACATTTTTGGATGGAGAGCTAGAGCGAAACTCTTCACGGGTATTATCTATATCTGACTTCCTTGCTAAGTTCTGAGGACCGAATTCTAGAATAAATGAAAGTTAACATCTGTTTAGCTTGAGTTCATACTGTACTTGGAAGGCTTAACAATCTCTCTCTTTAACTTATTGAAGTTCCGAGAACATATGTTAAATCAATTTGCTTAGGCATGGAGTCGAGTTTGGTTTTTAGAATATACTGCTTTCATCTGAACCTTATTCTGATTGAGTTTAGAAGGCCATGGCTGAATGAATGAGAAAGGGGTAGGCAAAAGAGAGGGGATCCCCAAGTCCTACCTCTCTTCTATCCGTAATAAGATATACATGTATATTCTAAAAATTAAAACTAAATTTGCTATTCGGATTGACTTCTAATATCAATTGTTGAAAACCTATTGTGTTCCCACTATTCTTGTGGGTACCAAGAAAACTTTCCTAGTTGGGGAGAAAAAATGAGCACCAAGGAGGTAACCCGGGCACAGAGCAAGACTGTAATTAAATGCTAAGTTGTGTGGTCCATCAAATTCAGTTGCTGTCTATGTGGGCTGTGGCAGAAATAGGCCTTGAGACTTGATTTGATGGATGGAGAGAATAATGGAGCATATTCCAGGCAGGAAAGCACCAAAAAAGGAAGCTCAGAAGCAGAAGTAAGAAAGACATAGACGTGGTTCAGGGGAAAGGTTATGTCAGATTCTGATTCCAGCACAGGACCCTTCTTTGGAAGGTAGAAAAAATGAGATTAGATGGGTAAAATGAAATCAGATCACGGTGGGTTTTTATGTCCAAGCTGGTGGCCACTGGCCCTTCTCCCTTCCTTTGGCCAAGAAAGACATCACCAATCGATCCCCCATGGCACTCTAATTCTGTCATGTAGCTATCTGGGCAGGCACTGACAGTTGTTCAGTTTGGCCTTCGTAATGGAATCTATTTATCGTTACCATCCAGGCCAACAACTTTAGACTGGATATATACGAAATGGGGAGACATTGAGCGAAGGACAGATGAATGAAGAAGACACGAGTCCCCAGACTTTTCATTTACCATCGGTTTCAGCCTTTCCTGACGTAATTACGTTTTAAACTTGGGCTTGGCGTGATGGGAAGAACACTGGACTGGAAATCCTGGGACTTACATTTGAAGTCCGGTTCAGCCTCCAACTTCCCCAACCTGTGCCTCATTTTCCTCGTTTGAAAAACGAAAGATTGAAGTGGGTTGATGGGTAACGCCTGTTCTGACACTGACTTTTTAGAATTCTACAGATCTCAAGAGAAAGGCAGCCAGGCTGAGCCTTGCTCAAGCCTCCTCCAGGGAAGAGCTTGAGGGTGGTACAAGCCAGGCCAACTGTGGAAGGGAAGAGGCTAACCCACGGCCTAAATTAACAGCTCCTGGAAAACTGAGCATCTGTGTCAGTAGATGCTGTTTGTGTTAGATGGTCCATATGGTACAGAGCGTGGTTTAGGCGCCTTGAGGTCTCGCTGTAGGAAGTCGATGAAAGGCCTCATCTAGAAACAGCTTTCTCTACGGATCGAGACTGGTGGAAACATTTCGTATATCATTGTTTGCTTCCTCCATGTCTATGTCCTCAGCTTCATGTGGCCAGTTTGGCAGATGTTCCCGCCCGAAGGGACTTTACAACAAAGCAGCCTTTCTCCCTGACAGAGTCCCCTGCTTCCTCGTTTGCCAGCGTCTTTGGCTTCTGAGAGTTGTGTTTTGGAGACACGGGCCACAGCGGGATGAGGTCACGGCTGTGTGCAGGAGGAGCTGCACACCCTTCATCCATGGAGTCGACCCGCGTTTATTACCCCGTTTGGCATCTTAACATCAAGGGATCAGCTTTTGGGAGCCAGCTTGCCAGTGGCTCTGGTTAAACTTCAAGAATGCAGATAAGACCGAGAGGCTTGGAGCCATGGTATTTGAATGTCTAGCTAGGCGTTTTGCAGGCCTGGATTGCTTAATTTATTAATTTGTTAGTATTCGGACAAGAACACGACAAGATTCTGTGCTTACCTCCTGAAACGTGCCTTTTCTCAAGCTCCCTAGAAGTCTTTTCAGGGACTAAGTATGTGACAGCCCATCTGAAAAATTCAACATGGCAGGAATGATGTCTGTCTTTTAATTTGCTCATTTTAAGAAAGCTCTTCAATTGGCACTTAACAAAACAAACATCTGTCATCTATCGTCACTTTTAAATATGTCTTTGGAAGATGTGCCTAGAGACAATAAAGGGGAAACCTATATATTCCTGACTGACATTTTGCGTGTCATAGTTCTAGGATGCCCAGGAGTCCATGGCTAGAAATGAAGAGTTTTGATTTAAAAGCAGCTGAACGTATTTTTCTCCTCTTCTTGAGCTGAGGTTTGTCACATCCATCCACCCACCCACCCACCCACCCATCCATCTGTTAATCTATTTGTCTATCCTCTGTCTATCTGTCTGTAATACATACTATTTTTTTCTATACATACATACACTTTATGGTTTCCTTCTGGCATATCCAATTTGTCAGCGTTACCATTATAAGGTAGAGTAGGGGTTACTGAACACAAGCTCTCTGATACCACAACAGATGATGTGATAACCGAGATAGCTACAAAGTGACAAATGCGCAGGGAGTGTATACAGCGTCGAGACACTGGACAAACGGAGATTCACAGCCTAGGCTAAAAGAAGCTGGGTAGCATGAAATTTCATCGCGCTACTCAGAACAGTGTGCAATTTAAAACTTGTGAATTGTTTAATTCTGGAGTTTTTCATTTCATATTTTCAGACCACAGTTGACTGTGGGTAACCGAAACCACAGAAAGTGGAACCGTGGATGAGCGTGGACGATTGTATTAGGGAGGGGAAAGAGGGGGTTGGAACACAAGAGTTTCCTTTTCCAGTAGATGCATGAACTACACAGCTTTGGAAGAGAATGGGGAGGAGCGCCTGGGACCACTGGAGGTCAAGCTTGGGTCTGCTGAGCAGAAAAGACACAAGTGTGGGCCTGCTGTGGGCAGAAGTCTGGGCGTGGCTTAGTTGTCTTCTCAAGGTTTCATAATACTGCCTTTGAGAAGTTGACTGGGCTCTGTTCTCATCTGAGGTCCTGACTAGGGAAGAATCCACTTCCAAGCTCACTCATGTTGTTGGCAGAATTCATTTCCTTGCAGCTGTAGGACCGAGGGGTCTGGTTTGCTGCTGGCTGTCAGCAGGAGGCCTTCTTCAACTCCTAGAGGCTGCCTGCAACTCCTCCACACGGCCACTTCATCAAGTGAGCAAGGAGAACCTCTAGCTACGGGGCACCACTAGCAAGACAGCTTTTTATAATACACCATAGTCGTGAGAGTGACATCTATCACCTTTGCCATTTTATATTAGTTTGAAGTAAGTCACGGGTCCTGCTGACACTCAAAGGGAGGGAGTTATACAGTGACTACTGAGAGGTGAGGTCATGGGATCCACCTTAAAGTCTGTCCACTACTGTGTACTCTGCATTTTGCATTTTTGACAGGTCTTCTAATAGCAAAAGATAATTGTAAGCTCTCATCCTAGAGTCTCTGCCTGAAACCAGCCACTTCTAGGTGGAGTCCCCACCTGTTCCTGGCCTTCCTTCTGCAAGACCTGGTCCTCAGCCTCAGCTCTCATGCCTTGTCCTCCACAGACAGGCTCAGCTACCTTTCAGGCACCATCTTCTCCGTAGTCACCATGCAGACAAGACCACTGATGTCACCCTCAAGACTCTCCCTTTCTCCCTCAGCCGTGCAATTACTTCCACATCCTGTCACTATTAGTTCCTAATAGTCTCTCCAATTAATCTGCTCCACATTCTTTTCGTTGTCACCGAGACCGGCTTAGTCTAACCTTCCCTTATCTTTTGTTAGAGCGGTTACGTAACCCTCTGACCAACTTCTCTGCCTCCATGTTGACCCTTCAAATCCACTCTCGCGTTCCATCTTCCTCACCAGCATCTCCCTTCCATGCTCTCCCTTCCAGCAAATACGAAACCTTAATCGTTTGCCTTCTGCACCACGCTAGTCCACACCCCTGTGGCTCTGTGCACCCTGTTTTATTTCTCTGTGATGCTTTTCCCCACTCAGTCCCTACCATTTTGCTTATTTAGGAAACACCTACTTATCCTTCAAAATCTAGCTAGGATCCAGGCATATTTTCCTGACTACGGACAGAATCATTCACCCCTCTAACCCCCTCTTTTGATTTACTTCTGCTTCCTTTCTGTTTGTGTTTTTAATCTCACTTTTGTTTTTCAGACACATAACTAAATGCAGCCGGCCCGGCATTTTTGGCACGTTGACTGTGCCCTCTGCCCTACGAGACCTGAGGAAAGTGTCGGTTATTAATCTTTATCGTCACAGCACCCAGCACAGCAATCCTACGCATAGTAATCAGTAAATGCTGTTGAACTGAACTAGTACCTTCACAATTATTTGGCCGGCTTTGAGAAATCTGTCAAATCCTACATACCATAGTGACTATTTTTCTTTTGGTTTTCGACTCTTCCCTTCAGCATTTTAGATTCAGTTTGATGCAGTTTTTTTTTTTTTTTAAACCTTCTCCCCTCAGTGTTTCCTCAGCTAGTTTTCAATTATTATTAGTTCTCCTCAGTAGAGCTCACCAGGAATCAAGAAACCAGCCGCATGGTTTTTGATCATGGTTTTTGTTTTTCTTTCCAAGCGTTAACTCAATCCTGTGGCCGCAGAGAGCATTCCACAATAAAACCCACACTTTTCAAACAAGTATGCCGCCCGGAGAGCGAGAACTCAAAGATCTCCAAGGCCTGGCCTTTTCTTCCCTTTTCTAAGCAACTGGGTCCCAGCAGAAAGACGAACACCTTCACCTCATTCGCTCCTTTGTGATGTCAACTCTCGATTCTTTGCAGCAGCGTTATCGGTGAGGCCCAGACACACTGTCTTTGTGGGGGCCACCTGGCTCTGTGGGAAGGACCGGGCACCTGGAAGGTGTGAAGGGCACACCTCGAGTCACTGCCCTCGGCAGCCTGCCTCAGCCTGTGGGTTCTGGAGCCTGACTCCTCATTTCAAATCCAGCTCCATTATTTACAACTCGCATGGCCTTCAGCAAATTATCTGGCCTTTTGTGCCTCAGTTCCTTCATCCATAAAAGACTGGGCTAATAATAATATTTACAACCCTCACATGGTTATTGCGAAAGCGAAATAGAGCACGTAAAACACTTAGAACAGAGTCATTCGCGTTCTGCATTATCAGCATTCACCAAACATTAGCTACTCCCAACACGCCAGAACTTAATTTCCACATTTTTGAAAGGACATCGAATGAAGTCATCATATTTGCTGGAACTGGTCCTCCTCAGTTTTAAAATGTAGATTTTCAGAAAAGGTACCAAGATGAAAAAAAAGATGAGTTGCTCTAATACAACGTTTTATTAGAGGATGAAAGTTGCTAATCTGCTTCATGTTTATTATTTAATAGGTCGGGCAGTATCTCCTGCTTCTGAAATTTCTTTAAGAAAATCGCTTTTGCAGAATTCTAAAAGTAGTTATCTGAATTGAAAGACCCTCTCTACCTTTGTTATATTCGATTATATCTTGATTTAGATCAGTATCTTCAAACTTAGACTGAATTCTTTCATTCGCTATAGAATGCTTGACGTTCATTTATACTTTGTTCTTCTCCGGCCAGGGTTGGGAAGGTTTCGATTGGCTGATTTAGGTTTCTCTCTCCTCGGGGTCCCTTGCAGGGACCCCCATAGGTGGAGGTCAGGGTTGCGGACATGTCACGTAAAGACACATGACAGTCTGCTGAACCGCAGGAGCAGCAGTGGAGGAGAGGGAGAGGGCACTGCTGGGAAAGAGTCCCTCGGAGACAGAGCGTGACAGGGGCGAGGTGGCGACTGAGCGATCCCGGCCATCCCTGCGCTGTCCGCTCACCTCCCAGGACACCAGAGCTGGGGGAAGGGACTCCGTGCCCGTGGAGGACTCGATCAACCCACCTGGGGCCATGTGCTGGGCAGGGCACACCTGTGGACTTCACCTCCCTCCGAGGTTGCTGGTGGTGTCCCTATTAAACAGATGAGAAAGGTGTGACTTTTCAAAAATTATATTACTATTAAGGGCCAGGAATGAGTTCAAACACAGGTTTCTCAGACAGCAGAGTCTGTATTTCTGTATAATGGATTCCTTATAGCTGAAATAAAAGGTTTAAAGATCACGCCCTGTTTGATGCAGGAGACAATCCATCGTGAGAACGTGGCGATTCTCTTTCTGGAAGTCTTGGGACTGTCAATCTCACAGGCCACCGAGATAATTTCATGAATACTAGATAGTTGTTAGAGGAGTTTTTTAAAAAAAATCTGTTAGACAACTTTTCCCAAGAAATGCCTATCGGCTAACATGATTTGAGATAAGGGTAAGCAGATGTCAGGATGGACCATCAAGGAGCCAAGAAGCCCAAGGAAATCTGGAAGGATTCCGAAGGGCAATGGGGACAGACAGACTCAGATTTAGAAAGCCACAGGCAGTGGCGACAGCTGTCAGAGGCTCTCGAGATGTTGCACGGAAAACAACTGCTCTGTGAAAAGGAGAGACAACATTCTCCTTCCGTAGGCTGTCACAATTCTTCACTTTTAAATAGTGAAAGTATAAAAGGGAGGGACAGGCTTCACTCCTTGTGCTGTGTGCTGCTTGGTCAAGAGGCAGGGCCTACGTGGTGACATGGAAGAGGGCGTGTGGAAACGCGCCCCTGTGTGAGCGGCAGCTTCTAGGGTGCTGGAGCTTCAAGCTCCGCTCAGTTGCCAGCATGGAACAGAAATTCCCAGGTGAATCTCTCACTCCTGTATTTTAAAAAGCCTATCACACCAGTGAGAGCAAATAGCTAACTTTAGATGATCTCTATTTTACGTGGCAGCTTTGAATCATGTCTATTTCTCACTGGAGTCTGTTTATAAATAGACCAGTGGCTGTGTGTCCATCGCGACCGAGAAGCTAATAGCTTATAGTAGTGTTGATATTTCTGCCCTCACACTCACGATTGAGTTACTTCGCTGCTTTATTCGGGGCTCTTTGCAAAATAAAGGAGTGTTAAAAAGAATCCATCAGTGAGTCCCAGGAAAAAGTTTTATCAGTCAACGAAATTGTGCAGTGCTAACTATCCACAAAGTCAGACGACAATCATAAGCTCAGCTTTGGTGACATTGTTAAAGAATGGTATAATTCCAGAAATGTGTTAACAGAAACACGATTTATGCTGTCATCAATTTTAGTCCATTAATGAACATGAAAGGCAATATTCATTCATTCATTTAACATATATTTATTGAAATAGTTGAAAATACTTAAAAATTTTAGAGTCTTCAAAATACCTTCTTGCAAATTACATAAGCATTGAGACTTAGCATAAATTATTGCTCAGAATCTTAAATAGATTTTCAATTTAATTTATGGGAAAACTGGGATAACTTCATGGGCTACTTTTTGTCACCACGATATTACTGGAACTTAGCACATATTGGGCATTCAATAAATGTGTTAAATTAAATTGACTCTATTTCAATTTAAGCAGTATTCATTGTGTATGTAAATTTATGCACAGAAGTCTGAGAATACAGCCAGGAATTAATCACTTCAAACCTTTGTGTAAATGTCTTAAAAGTCACATTTAATTTCCAATTAGGAGTAGGGGACAGTGGAAGCAATTTGACTAATGAGACTCAGAGAATCACAGCATATCTTTGATTGACCAATGGATCGTGACTTTGATCAAATTGTCTCTGCTGTATTGTCTTGGAAAAGCCTATTATTTTGTGATTTGCACAAACTAGAGTTTTGCTGGGCTGGACGATTAGATGGTGTGGAAAGAACTAATAGGAAGAACATAAAATATTTGACCTTAAACACATTTTTAAAATGTGATGATGTTGATAGACCATTTTGCTAAGTTTTGGCCTTGCATCTTCCCATTATACTTTTTTTTGGACAGGAATGGCCAAGTGATGATGACTCTTCATCAAAAACTCAGATTTTGCTGGCATTACACACATAGATTGCATCGTGAGCACTTTCATCTGATTCCAAATAATAGACATTAAGAGGTTTGTTGTCAAGTTTCCAAAGGGGGCTGGAGATGGCAGGAAGCTCCCGTTTTAATCTGATTGATTAGCGACCTACATTCTAAATGGTATACCTCTAAAAATGCCAAAAATCACTGTTTTTCAGGTTAGAGATTACCAAGATAACAGCCAGGCTAGAAAGATGTGAATAATTATTAATTAACTAGCCATATTAATTGAGCTATTCTTATATCCAACTATCACTGAGCATTTTCTACAGAAATCTCATTAGATCCTTGCAACCATCTTCTGAGGTAGGCCTCGTTCTGGTTATTGATTGCTGTGTAGCAAGTTACCCAAACTCGGCGGCTTAAACAACTGCTGCCCAACTCCTCTCTCTCTGTTCGCTTTGCTTAAGGCCTCTCGAAATGAGTCTTCATTGACCCACAACTGAAAAACATCTTGGGTGCACATAGGAACATGCGGTGGAAGAGAAGGCTCTAAAACATACGCCTCGTTACAGTGATGGCGTTGAAAGCTAGTGGAGAAACGAATGGCTGAGAGGCCGAGGGGAAGAAGAGGGGTGAAGGTGTCCAGGAAGGCTCCCCATAAAATGCAGAACCCAGTGTCGAAGAGAGAGCAATGCTTTGCTGACAAGAGGGAATGGGGCTCCGCACAAAAGAAGCCAAATATACAAAGGAGCGGGATATTGAGGAAAGGAGAGAGCTGGGAGCCACCGTGAGCACGGACGAAAGCGGAGTGAATTTCAGGAAGGGGTGAAGGCGGGGGGACGCCCTCCTCCTCAGCCGCCATGTCTAAAAGTGGTCACGATACTTGCTTTTTTGGTTTGTTTTAAAACGAGGTTGAGAGAATGCTCGCTTCAGCAGCACATGTACTAAAATCGGAATGATACAGAGAAGATGAGCATGGCTCTTGCACGTGCATGATACACGAAAAAATAAAGAAAGAAGGTGAGAGATAATGTCTGTAAAGCCCCAGCGTCTAACAAATACTGAAGGGAAAAAAATGACAGTTTTTGTTATCCCGTAAGAGTGGCAGATAATGAAATCAGCAAGAACGAAGGCGTCTAACGGAGAGGCCTTCTCTCTGGGCTTAACTCCCATAGGTTCATATTTGTAGATCCTGCTCCTTTAAGAATTCCCGAAAGTAATAATGGGGATGCATTATAAAAGTGCATTATGGGGTCCAACTGGAAACCGTGCATTTGCTCATCATAGTCATGCAGGCTCCTTTAATTGTTTCAAATGGGAAGTTTCCAAAACTAAAAAGGGCACAAATAAAAACTAGATAGATAGATAGATAGATAGATAGATAGATAGATAGATGATAGATAGATAGATAGATAGGCTACGATTTAGGAAGCACTGCTGTGGGCAAGGTGACGAGTGTCACTCAAGGTCTGAACCGTGGGAAGATCACTCTCGGTTCTTCCCTCCTTCACTGAACAGCCAGGGCTGCTGATTCCGTAGAAATATGGTGGCACATAAGACAGGGCCGCGAGGGAAATGGGACTCTGGTGGCCTGCCAGATGCACGGAGGAGGGTAAGGATGCTGGTAGCACGTTTGGGTTGGTTTAGACCTGGCTTTTCTGAATCTCTGAATAGATCCTGGGGGAAGACGTGATGTGTGTGTGTGTGTGTTTAACAGTCTCTATTGCATTAGGTGAAACCTGGGTTTCTCTTGGGCCTGTAGAAACATTCTGCAACGAATCTCAGCCGTCTCTGTGGGTCGTTGGTGTTGCAGAGCATTTTCTACCTGCCGGCTCCTGTGACTGTCTTCCTGGGAGACCTGGAGAGGTGGCCTCAGACCATGTTGACCGGGTACCGAGGCCCACTCCAGACTCCTTCTAGCCCCTTCTCGAGTGATCTCCAGAGTAGATACACACGGAACCAACCCCAGAGGACCACAGCACAGCTCAGAGCTCAAGCCCAGGCTGGCGGAGTCAGCTCCTGGTTGGAACCCGTCCCTTCCTCCTTCAGGAGGCCGGAAGACTTGCTCCAGGCCTGTGGGCTGCGGCCATTCCCAGGCGACCCTGACTTGTGCACAGCCATCCAAGACATGGCCTGTCCGTGTCGCGCGTCATCGGGAACCGGACAGGAGGGGAGAGTGGGCTCTGAAGGATAGGGTTGGTGGCGAAGGGTCAGTGGGGTTTTCTGTATCCTTCTAAAGAGACTACAGAGCTAAATAAACAACCTTCAGGTAAACATCAAAATACACGTTGTTCAATCATGTTTTCTTGTCTTCCTTCGTGCACGGAAACAGAAATTTCTTCCTCTTTCTTGTCTCTCCCCACCCACATCATTCTCATTCTCTCTTGTTTTGTTATCTGATTTCCCTCCTCTTAAAACAATAATAACTGGTAGAAGGCAAAGGACTGTGACCCCCGAGGGCGCCTCCCACCCCACGCTGCCTCCTGACCTGGCCTCCATTCATCTGAGCACCATTTGCTGCTGAGATAAAACACAGAGTAATCCTCAGGTACTTAACCTTGACCCACCTGTATCAACGGCCCCATTTGGGAAGAGGCCTGAGAGATTGGGCAAACAGATTGCACCCCCGCTCCAGGGCCCCCTGCCACACCCCGGGTTTCCAGTCTGCACAAACGCCGGCTGCGAGAGAGACCTCTCCCCTGGAGCGAGGCGGGTCAGAGAAACCGAAGCGAATCCCCCTCATGTTCTGCCTCCTCCTTAAAACGCCGATCCCAAATCTCCACGGGCAAGTGAAACTGGGTGGCTTCCCTTCCCACTTACGCACCTGTCGCTTTAACACAGAACTACCGCCTTTCTCTCACTCGGGGAAGGGCCCTGGTGTTTTAAGCCTCGTGTAGATTTTGTTCTGACATCGTCTCTGCTCGTCACATGTATGTGGTCGCCCTGCTACAAAAACTCTATTAAAAACCTGAGCTCACTGCCTGGGGCCCGGCTCAGAGCCAGACCTCCCCTCCTCCTCTGCTTGTTTCTCTGATTTGTAAAAGTCCTCCCAGCTTCAGATAGAGAGGGAGACCTGAGTGCCCGCCCCCCCGGCTCGCAAAGTGGCTGTCACTTCCCTTTCTGGGCCTCAACCATTGGACAAGTTCTCTACGAGTCGGTCCTTCGAAGAAAGAGAGGAGAAGGAACGTGGGCGGGTGAGGCTGAGGACCCCTCCCCAACTTCACTAGAGCAGCCCAGGCTTCTGCATCTCTGTTAAAAATAATCTGCAAATCACTGGCCTAGATCAGAGTTTGTCAAGCTTGCCTGCAGTACAAATCTGGAGAGGCTGGTTAAAAACACAGATTCTCATCCCTCCTCCTGGAGATCCTGAATTGGGGATCCTAACAAGCTCTCACTCAGCCTGAAAGCCCATCACAGTCCCAGGGCCCTGCCCAGAGAGGCTGAGAATGGATGCCCCGCTCCCAGGCCTGGGAGCCAAAGGCCAGAGGACACAGCGGCACGTGGTTGCCTGGCCCCGACGTCTGGGCTTGCCAGCTTTCCTCCCTCAGCCTAGCAGCCAGCACTGGTGCAGGTACCCACCTCCCTTGCCTAGACCGTGACTCAGCCCGTGACACGAGGCCTCGATCTGGGTGGATCAGTCTCTGCAGGGGACTGTCCTGCTTGCGTCTGTCCGGGGTCTCAGGCCAGGCTCTCCTTTTTCCTCCTCCTCCTCCTCTCTCATTATGCTGGAATCTCCAGGCCCAACGCTCATTATGGTGGAACCAGCAGTCATGAGCAGCTCAGCTCAAGGCAGCCACATCGGCTTACCCGCGCTGTGTCCTCTGCACAAGGGCACCTCACCTGGGGCCACCTAGAGGGAGGCCGAGATGCATCCACCGTGCACCCTGCCACAAGCTCGTGCCCACCCAGAAGGGGCACCTTTTTCTAAGTACGGTGCAGACGATAACTATCGACGAGAAACTGCCAGCTTCCAGATTATGTGGAATTGGCTTTATATTTTTCAAGTCCGTAGCTAATTCATTTTGGAAGAAATGGAGTTCAGATGTCAAAACTAACCAAGGACTTGAATGAAAGCAGGATTCGTAAAGGGAAATGAAGCAGCGGGTCCCAAAGAGGCAGGCTGTGAGCAAGCTGGACTTTCTCGTGCCCTTTGGGAGAGGACTCTGAGGCAATGGCAAAGTCCTGGTGAAATTGGAAAAACATTTCTAAAAACAGATGCTTCCTATTTTTAAATGATCTTTCCAAATCTTATCCACGACAGTGCAGATATAAGGAGGGCGGGGAAACCGTCATTATAAGGCAGGCACCTTGGCCTGATCGAATGGTACAGTCAGCTCTGTTACGGCACTTGTTCTGAAAACGTAGATTTGTTCCAATGCAACAGTCTGAGCACAGTGTGCCTGATTTCGTCCAACACCTGGCAAAGCAGAAAACCTCACCCAGCTGAAACCAACTGTGTAGGAATGCACAATCAGGCACACACACATGTGTCAAACGTCTGCCAACCACCTGGGTTCGCTACGTGTGTGTGAAACACACACATCCACATCCAATATGACAACTTTCCGCCCAGTGTCAGGCGGTCTTCTGTCCATCACTTCACACTAACTCCACAAGCTGCGACCCCTCCCACGCCCATTCCACAAGCAAATTTCAAGGCCCTTCCAAGATAAAGCATCATATTTACTGTGGTATTTTTATATACTTTGAATTGTTTTTACTAGGTTCCTATTTTTTTAATGTATCAGTTGTCGAGTGTTGTGCAAGCAGGACAGTCCCTAAAATCCTATTGCTTTTATTGTGTGATTTCGCATGCTGTGGTGAATTTTAGAAACGCGAGTTAATGGTGCAGAAGACCATACATCAAGTTGTTAAATCCAACAATGACAATTTAAGTATTTCCAAAAGCACTAGGTGACCATACATCAAGGTGTCCCCACCCCAGGCTATAGAAAACGTGTACAATTCCATCCCACTATGGCCTCCAACTCGGGGGTCTTCTTTCCTTTGAGGGGAAAGAGCGGACTGCTAGTGTGAAAGTGGATGGAAGTGTCACCGTTTGTGGTAAGGAAAATCCGTACTGTCCTCATGGTGGGGAGGGGGGTGTCCCAGCTGGAGGCCAGCCATGCTTGCCTTGCAGTTGGACCTGTCAAGGCATTTGTCAAGGCGGTGGAGAGACCTGATGGCACTATTTGCAGGAGGAACTGAGGAGCCTCCTGGGAAAGTACCAAAGTATAGAGAACACATGAACTTGGTCCAAGGTCAGGATGTCAGCATCAAGGGGAAGAAAGATGTTAGTAGAGAAGAATGGGCACATTTCGGTGTTTCAGGAAGGTGAGCTGAACAGCTAGGTGGGAGGAGCTGCCTGCGAGGTGGGAGGCGGTTGCAGGGGGCCCCATGAAAAGCACAGCCACGCTGGGTGCTGAACCCTGACACAAAGACAAGTCAGGCAGGACCCCGCAGGGAAAACTCACAAAGTAGAGCATTTCTCTCCAGGTCTTAGAGTCCAAGAACATTGTCACCACACACTTTAAATACCTCTTATCTGAAAACATACCCAACAAGATTTTCCTTCGCCTCAGGTAAGTTGGTTAGCAACAGATTCTGGATTTGTGACATTTTATTGAAGACCAGGTTAGACATCACGCTAGGCACTCTGTATACGTTATTTCTGATCTTCTCAACAAGGCAGAAGGAGAACCGATGCTCACAGGGACAGAGGGACAAGCTCAGGGCCACATGAGTTCAACTGCGGAGCTGGGCGTCAGACGCCCCCCGGCATCTCCAGTGACCATACACTTTCCCCCTTGCGGGGCACCGGAAAGAGGTGGTTTGGGTCAAACGCCTCTCTGTCTTTGCAGATCAAAATATTTCACAAGTCCTCCAACCCATCCGAACTCAGTTTCCTCGTCTTTGACGTAGGCAGCACTGGGCCACCTATAAGAGACACATCGTCAAGCTCTAACGAAAGCACAGAATCGCTTTATACATTGTGAACTACTCACTCTCTATGTGTTCCAGAAAACAAACAAAAACATATATCCACACTTTGTTCCATAAGCCAGCACTAGCATCAAGGCAAACGGAGGACCGATCTTTCTCTTTACACATATGCGTGCGCGCACACACACACACACACACACACACACGTGCACACACACCAAGCCGAATGTTTCTTTTATCAGTTGACCTTTTTTCCTTTCAAAGTCGTCCTTGATGCTTATTTAAGTCTGATCTTACCCACATGAAATGAAAGAGTCAGTCATGTCATTTTCCAGGGAAAAGCATCACACGAAAGTGTCAAGTTCTGGATGCTGTGAGGATTAAACAAGATCGTGCATACAAAACTCGACATGTAGCAAGTTCTCCATAACAAGACTTAGCAAACTGAAAGTCTGTCCCAACACTGAACGATGACATAGTTTTATATAAAAATTTATGCGTTGGGTTCATTAACGGAGACTAGCGCACAGACAAGTATTTCTCATTGTTGTTTCCTCTTCTGGAGGCATGTTTTCATATCTATGGAGTTGGCCCAAGGTCACAAATTCATTCCTGCCTCTGAGCTGCTGCTGGGTTCTTTCATAATGTACCTACTGTCTTCAGGTATGATCAGGACATCTCTGAAACATTCGAGGCCACCGTTAGTCCTGGCCTTCAACCCTTGGCCAAGAGAGTAATGTTGTCAACCGAAGTTGATCCATATATTTAATTTTTAACCCGGCCTATCCATTGGTTCTATGTGGCCATTCTATTGTGAGTCCCAAATTGAATTTGTATGGATCGCTCATGCAAAAAGCCTTTTAGAGAGAGTGGCGGGCAGACGTGGGGGGGCGGAAGGGAGGTCCGGCCTGGGATGAGTCTGACTTTGAATGCACTGTCTCATTCTCTCGCTCTCTCCCTTTGCTTCACCTCATTCCATGAAGGCTAGAGGTGAAGCGAAAGTGGATCCTCTCTGTGGTGGGCATTTCAAGAAGCAGGATGGATAGCCAAGGACTTAAATGAAGTCTGAGAATCAAAAGGACATAACCCTTTGCTTTTATCGATGGCAACAGGAACCAGAAAGCTCTGGGACCCTCCACAGTCCTCCCGTCTCTCCCCGCCCCCCATGCGCTCGAGAAAACCCTTGCCGTTTGATCTCTTGTCAAATGTCTAGAGTTCGGGCAAATTATTTTACTGTGACTGCTGGGGGCTCTGGTGGGAACTGGCGAAAAGGCAGCTGGGCAGAAGAGTGAGACCTTAAAGCCCGGGACCCCATGGGGAGGACAGGCCACCGGGGAGTGTGGCAGCAAGATCCCCAGGGGGAGATGCTACCAGCCCGGGAAGGTGAACCTTTTAATCCATTCCATTGTTCCCCAAAGGGCAATTCTGGTGCCTGGGGCAAGACAGCGTTTGTTATTTGGACACCTTTCCATCGCTGGTCAAATCTCCACAGCCCTCCTGGGCCTCTTTGCTGCCCCTCCTTCTTCCAGGCGTCTCTGCCTGTGGTGGAGGCCTCATTGCTGGACCTCGTTAGGAAACACTGTTAGAAGTAGCAAGTTTCTGGAGAACGCACATCTTTCATTACGGAGCATGATGGAGAGAGCGCAGACAGTGCCATCTGTATGGGTTTTAATCCCAGCTCCTCACACGCCCTCTGTGTGGGCCTCAGTTTATCCACTCAGTAATGGACTGTACCATGGAGAAAATCACAGCTAATCCTGAAGCATAGTCCCCAGGACGGAAGCACAAGTCCTACACGTGGCAGCTGTCAGTCTTATTCATCTTCTCGTTTCTCCGTTTGTGGAAAAGCAGTTATGTCTACTTCATCAGGTCGGCTCAGCAAGCCCAAGGTTTATGTAAGGGAGTAGCACCTTCCTTCTCAGAGGACGTTGATACCTGGCCCCAAAGGAGTGTGTGGCCCAGGAACACAGTTTGTAACTTCCCGGTGGATCTCAGAAGGCGGTACCACATTTAGCCACAAAACACAATACAAAACAAAGAAGGGCAATTTGTGGGACATATCGGAAGTTCAGACTGAACTGCGCATCCTGTGTTTGATTAAGTGGCCTTAATCCCAAGGGTGTCTACCTCCTCACGTTGGCCTTTTGTGGTCTGCACATTAGTGTTTGTCTTCCCGTTCCACCCTATGACAGCGATAAAACCCGTTCTGGAAGAACCTCACAACACCACGTTGCTTGGTGTCGAGTCTGACTTCTTCGGTCCCCAGCTGCGGGCCTGCGGGCATCGTACATGACCTCTCAGAATCCCGGTCTCCTCATCTGTCGAACTCCTCCTGTCCTGCCTGCTTAACAGAGTGGTTGCAGGAGCAAACGAGACGCACGGTCTGACCCTTTTCGCTGTGTGGGTTGATGCGTTCGTTACGCACGAACATTCTCCGGGCGTGAGCACACGTGATTTTTGTCCATTTATGGGCGGGTTACTATCTGCGAGGCACCACCGGAAAACTTGTCAAATCACGAGCAATCTCAGGGATGAATCTAACCCAAATATCAAGCCTGGCATACGAAGTTTGATTAGATTGGTCTGACAGAGGCTTGCTTTGATGACACTTTGTTGGTCATCTTCATATTTAGGACAGTGTCTCGCAAATAATAGGATCCTCAATAAATATTTGTTGAATGAATGAATACATGAGTGAGAAATGTTACTCCATCCCCTGATTACTTCTGAGTGCTGAATCACAAAGTAATTTAGCATTATTTTTGCCTTGCTGGGAGTTTTCTAGCGTAGAGACTGAGGTTAAAGAGCCTCACCATCCTGCCGTGGTTGGCTGTGCTTCCCACCTGGCAGGTCCCTGGGCAGTTCCCCTGGGGGCCCGTGGCACAGGTCTTCTGATCGTGCAAATCAAATGGCATTCATGAACCGAGAGACGCGCTGGCATCCAGCTTGCTCATGCCTTTTCTCCCTCTGGGTAACCTACCTTCCAAACCTTTCCACTGACTTGTGAGGTGGCTCAAATGAGATGACACGAGAAGACACTCATTCTCATGTTCGGGGGACATCACGGGCTCAACGAGCCGTCCAGATGCCAGCATCTAGAGAGGGGCAGTGGCCATTCCTTCTTTTCTTCTCCCATCTACTGAAGGGATGGCATTTCCCTTTTCCTCTCCTCTTATGCCTCTTGAAAAGTTACATCTCAGATACTGCTTCGGATTTCCTGACTTCCTTAAACAGGCGTTTCTAATTTCTTTGTTGTCCTCCCTGGGAATGATTCTATTTTATAATTTCTGGGCCACTTCAGTGTGTATTCTTGTAAAGCCCAGGGTATGCCCAACTAGACTTCCTTTTACCTTCCATATCCATTTTTTTCTTTTTTTTTTCCCTATCATCTATCTATGTATCTATGTATCTATCTATCTATCTATCAACAAATCTATCTACTATCTATCTCTATCTATCTATCTATCTACATCTATCTATCTATCTATCTATCTACTATCTATCTATCTATCTATCTATCTATCTATCTATCTATCTATCCATTTTTATAAACGGTCACAATGCCAGCGTTTTGTGGAATTTCTTCCCATGAGAATACCTGGCCGTCTCGGGCCCCTGTTCATCTCTTGATCTCCCTTCTGTGGAGGCTTTTCAATGACTCCCTTAAGCCTGTTGAAATCCCTTCTCCAAAAATCCATTTACTTGATTCGACCACCTCGCCATCTTTACTGCTAGCCGTAACCCTGATCAGTTGGACATTCTGGTCCCAAGATGGTCTTGCATTTTTCTGTTCTCGTTGCCCAAACCCCTCTTCCCTGCATGAAAAGCTTCAAATTGGAAGGAACACAAGATTTTCCTTTTCCACAGGCTTGAGAATGGCTTCACTCTTGTTGCCTTTTAAAGATCTAGCAATGGAAAGTTCCCTCATTTCTTGGTCTCAACTAAACCTGTGTGTGTGTGGTGGGGGATGGAGTGGGGGAGGTGGGGGGCAGACGTTTGAGTTCAAGAAAATCCACAGCATCTTTTCTCAAATGATTTTATTTTATTCTTAAAAGTCACAAGTAGCCAAGAGGTGATGCTCCTGTATTTTAGCTTTTTGGTTTTTAACAAATCGTCTTCTCCTTAAGAAAAAGGAGACATGAGCACCAACCCAAGTGGCTCCAGCTTGGTGCAAGATCGCAAGTTCACAATTCATCATCGGTTTCTGTCCTCGACAATAGAATCAGCTGCCTGCCTGTGACTGCTCTCGTCCCCTTGGTGCCCTTCTCAGACACACTCGCCACCACAGGTTTACGTGAGACGCCCATAAAATGGCGCTGACACCGAGGAGCGGAAGCTGGCACCCCAATCTCTCTTCATGTGTCCAACACTTGGCTTTCTTGGGATGCTTAAACCTTCTGCCTCTGGGATGCAAGGAGCCAGGAGACTCTCCAGATGAAAGTCTTACTTTGAAAGCTGTGCACATGTCACACACAGCGATACCTGGAAAGTTTGCAGAGGACTTGTCCTTGCTGGAAGCAATCAGTTCTTAAAGCGCCATACTTTGAGGAGCAACTCCATCTGCCTTTGCTAATGTCCCATCAGTTTGGAGCCACGGCAGCTGACTGTCAGGTTGGCATGTGGAGGACAAGTGAGTTAAGCTGAGACGACCGCCCAATATTGTTCATCACACCAACAGCATCTTGGAAGTTTTAGTTCATGGAGTTTTTCTCCATTGGGTTAAAAGAATCACACTGCAGTTTAAGGGGATAGTAAGACTGTGTTCGATTTTTCTGTAAATTTTTTGAAATGAACAATATCGTCTGTTTCTTCATGAATTTTCTATTGCTCAGGGAAAAGCAGGATGGCATTAAATAAGTCTTTTCCCTTCTCCGTGTTTGTCTCCCTTCTCTAGTCTCCCCTTATGCCTTTCCCTTCAATAAGTCACCCTTGCTTTACAAGTTAGGTATTTGGGGTCACTTTATCATTTTTAGGACGCAGGAGTACTATTAAGTGATTGGTCTATCAGTGTATTGGGTATAATTTTACAGTGTGAAAATACCTACTGCCCTGTGTGGGTGGGTGCAACTTCCCCTTTCCCT
The DNA here is from genome assembly GCF_902729225.1 of Pteropus medius. Lineage (NCBI taxonomy): Eukaryota > Metazoa > Chordata > Mammalia > Chiroptera > Pteropodidae > Pteropus > Pteropus medius. The sequence continues at coordinate 19,619,716 of NW_024342467.1, read as the reverse complement.
ACAGACGTATGTCTCATCCCTCCTAACTACATCCCAAAGTCGAAGGCCGTGGCCAGTTATTTCTTCTGACTTTCCACATGAGAGAACAAACAGGATGCGGAGGATTAGATATTTGATCTAAAAATCACCTAGTAAGTCCATGCCACACACTCTTATGAGGGCTCATTTTCAGCTTGATGTGACAAGGTAAGGACTTTGCTGGTCGCGCCTCTTCCTTTGCCTTGTGGGCATCCGGCAGTGCACACGGAGGGACACACTACAGGCACGCACATGCCCTGGACTGGGGACAGGCGGACCTGGCTCCTAGGCTGAGTCCAGCAGTACCAAAGTATATATGGCTTCGGGAACAGTCTTTCAAGCTCTCTGGCACAAATGTCCTCTTCTATAAAGTAAGAGAGTTGAGGACAATGACCTCTAAGGTTGCTTTCAGCTTGGGCCATTTACTTTCTTATGATTGACATGTGGCAGTCAAGGAGAAAGATGACCTAATATCCACTTTGCCCGGGACAGGGCCCGTTTACACCTGACATGCCAGGGTCATTATTAATGGCTCCTCTTTATACCCTCAGACATGTCCCGGTGTGAACTATCGTCATAAATAAACCAAAATAGAGTGGATGGACCTGAACTCTCAGTCTAAGATCAACAGAACTCCAGAAGCTGCCACCTAGGCCACTGTGCTCTCCATAGCAGCGTGTTTGAGAGGCCCGCCCTTCTGAAACATCAGGAAGCTTACGATGACTCCTACTCCACGTTCTGAAGTCCTGTGTGCCAACGCTACAACTCGTAGAGAAACCTATGCCGTGTACTCCACCGTCTTTCCTGAGCACCTACTACATACCTATCTCTGTTGAAACACATGGCAGTGGAAACGCAGGCTTTGCAGTTCCGGTTGCTGGCAGGTAGGGGCTTCATGGATGGACTCAACTTTTTGCCCCTCGATGTGAAAATATAATTTGATCTCTATACAAATGGAAGTTGGTGCTGTGAAGCATGGAATTTGTTTTGTTGCAAAGCCAACGGGACAGGTGTTTCTTTAATCTCTAAAGGGAGGATTAGGGGCCACTTGGTATAATATCTAATTGTTCTGTCCATCTTTGGACCTTCTCTACAGGGCTATGTTATTTTGATTTTCCCCAAACGACTCCGTGGGCGGCGTGCGAGCGAGGTGGTCATCTCACCGGAGCGCGGTCTGAGGCTGCAGCACATGGCCGTGACATCCGGTCTGGCTCCAGACGGCGGGCTGCGTCTTTCTTTAATGATGGAACCCGAGCACGAACCAGTCGAAGAACTACGAGCGAGTGGCCTGCAGCGACCGTCGCCTTCCCGGGAATTCTCCACAGCGGATCCTTGAGGAACATCTGTGAGGTCGGGTCGCTCGCCCGACGCAGAGACTCCCTCTTTCAGAACTCTGACAGGACGCCGTGCTGTTCCTCTTCGCCACACCCTCCTGGCGACGGGAGGCTCACCCCTTCACGAGGCAGCTCAGTCCAGTTTCGAACAGTCTCCAGTTGTTGGGCCAGATGACACTATGGCCTAGGCCCCAGATGCTGGGGAAGTCGCCTTCCAAAACCCGAAGCTTCTGCACAGTCAGCCTGCGTCTCCCTGGAGAGCAGGAGGAATTCCACAGGGCAGAAAGGGGGCTCGTGTTCTGGGACGATACAGAAAAATCCATGTCTTCGAACAAAACAAAACAAAACAAAACAAAACAAAACAAAACAAAACAAAACAAAACAAAATAAAACAAAAACAAAAACGCTCTAGGCATAAATCCAAGACTAGAACAGACGGGTTTCCAAACACAATGGCATTCGAGGCCCAGGGTAAGAGAGAGGGTCCCCAGCCCGGACTCCTGAGGGGGGTTCCCGCAGCAGAAGTTTCCTTATTTTTCCTCTGTCTTCCGGAGGAATGTGCTCTCTTCCGGTGCTCCAAGTGCTGAGTGACCTCACCTTGCAGGATGACATCTTGAAATGCTGCCGTCGGACTCCGCTCTGGCTCACCGGCTGCTTTCTGCCGCTGTCCTGGAAGCGTTATGTCACCAGGCCACACTGTCACCCACGCTCCCAGGCTGTTCGGAAAGTTTTTCAGGAAACATTTCGCTGTGAGTAATATGCTGATTTACAAGTTGTAAGCAACCCCATACCAAGGAGAAAGGCTGGCGGGAGTCTCTGCGGAACGGCGTGGCGATACGCTGGACCACAAGACGCCCAGAAGCCATTAACAAGCTGAGGTGACAGACACGTGGTTAAGAGGTGAAAAGAGAACCTGGGGGAAATCGGCCATTAACGTGGGAGAGAGGGAGAGAGAGCAAGTGTGAAGTGTCAAGCCGAGCGGGCCCAGCGCTTCGGTTTTCCGTTAGACTTTTCCCGTGGAGCCTCCGGGTCCGGATAAGCTGGGTCCAGGGCGACTGCGCACTGGCCGTTTGCGGGCATTTTCGCTTGGGTAGGATGGCCAATAAGATAGAGAAGCCCAGAAATTCTCAGTCTGCTCCTAGCCTGCCAGATGGGTTCAGAACGTTAAGGATTTTAAGGTATTAACTTAAGAGGTCGGAGTCTGCCTGAGACGACTCTGCAAGGTCCCCCTGTGTGTCCTCATGGGAAATTCTCTCTTGCATGAAACCCAGTTTCAGTCGGATTTATTTTATTAGAGAAGCAGTGTGTGTTTGGGTCGGGGGGTGGTGGCAAGGAACAGCAGACCTGGACAGACTTGAATTTCTAGAATCTACGGCGGTGCAATTTGGGACAAATAATTAACCTCTGTGGGCCTCAGTTTACACATCTGCCAGGTCTGGATGATGACACTCATCACCGAGGGTTACAGTGAGAATTAAATGAGGTCCAGGGGAGTCGCCCGTGCAGAGGCTGACACAGAAGTCACTCAAAAGTGGCTGTAAGCAGCCCCGTGTCAAGGAGATTTCCATAACCTGGAATCTCTTTTCGAGTGTTTAACATAAATATATATTAAATGAGGTATGAGTTACGTTGGATGGTTGGGAGGGGTGGTGACTTGCGGGGGTATGAGGCTGAGCCGAGGTTAGGGGTCTCAGGCACACGGCTCTCAGTGTCTGGTGGATGGACCCTCCCTGTGCCCGCTCACTTCCCTCAGCCAACACAGATCCAGGTCGTTCGGCCCCCACGTCCCCACCTCTCTGTGGTTGCTCTGTCTTTGCCCTTGGCGTCGTCACCCAAAATCAGTCAGAAGAGAAGGCACCTGTGTGTCTCTGACTGGCCTGTGTGTTTCTGATTTCCATTTTCTTCAGGCTGCTTCTGAGCCGGGAAGAGACACTTGAGGTCAATATTAGGGTCTTATCTGGACACAGCACGCATAATTTGGATCTGGGACAAACATCATTTACGAACTATAATAGAATTTATACATTTCACCCCCAGAAGGGGCAAACTATTTCTCCCCCCCGACTTTTCTTAGGCTGCATATACTGTGATGTATAGAACATGGCTGCACATTATTTTCTCTGAAACTTCCTACAGCACTTAAATGAATTAGATGATTTCATAATCCTCCAGTGTTTTCATTAAAAATGGATTTCAAAAAAAAAAAACGTTCTGGGAATTCTCAACCTGGTGTGGCTTTAATTGTATGTACAAAGTTGAATTCGAAAGTGACCTTCCTGAGAAATATCCCAGAGTGAATGAAAGCAAAAGCCTAAAAATAAAGTAACCATGGGAAACTCAGTTTTTAGGAGATGTCACCAGTAAAAGGACAAAAGAGGCAAGCAAGCCTTCGTGGAGCATCTAACACGAGATTCGAGGTTTGCTGTAGAGACGCGCCCTCGGCCGGCACGTTCCTTCCCCGAACAGCACAGGTCCATAAATCACGATTTTCTTTTCACAGTCATATCTTTTCTCTTGAAGCAACTGGGGCTCTGACAACGCAGTTTATTTTTGCACAGGACGTTATATCACGTCTTGTCATGATAGCGTGTATCTTCGAGGACATGATGTCACACTTCGGAATCAATTTTTCTTAATGGGCATTTCAACAGCCCCTCCGTGGGGGGAAAGCTTCTGAAGGAGACAGTGTGTGGTGGAGGGATTAGAAGGGGACCCACCTCGTGACAAATCGGCTTCTCTTTGGACTCGGTCATGTCGAGAACATTCTTTAAAGCCCTGTTCTCACTCAGATTCCCAGCTCATCCATCTGTGAATTGTTATGAAAAAATATATTTGTTAAAAAAAAAAAAAAAAGACTTGTAAAAGTTCTCTAGGTCAGGGGTCTGCTAACATCTTCTATGAAGTTCCAGATTGTCAATATTTCGGTTAGCAGGCTCGAGTCTGTCCGAAGCAGCCACAGCCCATTCTTAAATGAATGGATGAGGCGGTGTTCTGATAAAACTTTATTTATAAATACTGACATTTGAATTTCATATAATTTTCATGTGTCATGAAATGTTATCTTTCTTAATTTATCAACCATTCGAAAATATAAGTGTAAATTCGTAGCCACACAAAAATAGGCCCGGGCCGGATTTGGCCTGTGGTATGTAGTTTGCTGACGCCTGCTCTAAGAAAGGAAAACTTCGATACCCCAAACTTCATTAATTACTTTTTTTTTCCGCATGGTTCTTGTGCAGGATTAACCATCAGACTGTGGTTCTTCTTTCATGGCATCACTAATAACCCAACGAGAGATCATCAAACCGGAGTGGGATTTCCTCTTTCTCTAGAGACACAGACGCTTTTCTCAAGGAAACAATAAGTCGAATGGTCGAATGTACACGTCTGCTCGTGCCCGTGGTAGGTAACTGAGCTCTTTTACGTATAAGCCACTTGCATACGTGGTAGGGAGGAAGTTTTGGGTAGGAGAAAGCATTCTTTTTAACATTATCAGGAGCAGCCGAGTTATACTCCCTGTGTTTAATAATCACAAAGCTGGACTCACAGCTCTTATCAAACCATTTCGGAGGGGTCTGCATCATTTCACCAATTTCAACAAACTGTCCCACCACGAAGAAAGATTAGACTGTGCGTGTTTACTCTGTGGAGTTACGGCTGCGTTCTCTTTGAGAGAATGAGATATGGAAATAGAAGTTCGCTTTGGTCTCCGATGGGTTCCTGCGACAGGAAAAAGTTGGCGGTCCGTTTTCAGGTGAACGAGAGTGAAATTCTACACACTACACATTACCCTCCCCTCTGGAGATGCAGATTCTTAAAGGGCGTGGGGCCGAGGGGACCTGTACTTTCTGCTCCAGTTGTGCAAAGCAGGGAGGGGTGCAAAGGCCAGCACGGTGAGCACCCCGCAGTGTCGGAGCTGAAGGAGGCAACGCTTCTTCTCCACCTACAAGGGAAGACGGAGACCTAGCACGATTGGCCAAGGCTTCCCAGGCCCAAAGGAGGTGGACAAGCCCAGGGCCCCCCTGTCACTCTGCACTGCACGAGGGGTTCAGAGACCGGCTTGATGGAGGTGACTGCTGACCCCCCAACTTCCCCACCAGTGACCAGGCTTCACTAGGCTCTCCCTAGGTGCTCTCGTGGGGCTAGCGTGGTATGTGACTGTTGAGTTCGCTCACCAACTGGGTTTGAGTTTCACGCCCCCCCAGGCCCACAACCTTCCAGAGTGTGGCCACCCACTACAAGTCAAAGGACATGAGGGACCCACACCAGCTTTCACAGAGAGATATTTTAGCAAAAATTTTTAGCCGAACCCCAAGTTTGCCCCAGTGGAGACCCAGCTGTGAAGACAACAGGGAACTGGGGAAATTAGGGAGGGGTTTTTCAGTATGTAGATTCTAGAGGCCTGGCAGATGAGAGCCCAAGGTCACCCTATGAGAGACTTGGGTCTGTGCGCACTACTCCCACCTCCCCCCACCCCCCCAGGGTGCTGCCAGGGACAAACGACACATGACCAGGCTTGAGGTCAAAACCATTGCCGTCGATCGTGTCCTCAGTCTCCCTCCTTAGGCCTCGGGCTCCTCGTCCGTCAGGGCCCAGCGCTGGGCGAGACGTTTTGAGACTCGGCCGTGCTGGCAGTTTCTTTTAAGTGCTGGGCAGTGTTTGCACTGCTTTTGGTTATGACATCTCTGCTAGCGGCATCGTGGTTCACTGTGGACGCCAACAAGAGGAGGGAAATGGCCATCTAGACTTGGATGCATTTAAAGGCATCGACTGCAAAACTCTTCATGCGCATCGGTTAAAAAACTTTCGCGCTTACTCCAGGCCAGGATATATATAAGTTTTCCCATTGAATCCATATAAGACCCACATGAGAAAATTAAAGCTGAGAGAGATACGTTTGCCCCAAGTTATAAAGCTAGTAAGTGGCAGAACCAGTGTTTGAACTTGGGTCTATTTGGCTCCAAATTCCCCATTATGCTATAAGACGAAGACGAGATAAATCAACCTTTCATTGCTTTAAACTAGCCCCCTCTCCCCCGCCCCAAGAAAACCCTCCCAAATCAAACTCTGTTGTTCTCTTTCCTCTTGATTGTATGTCTTTTCTTTAATTTCAGGGGCCAGGGACCAATTTAGTAGCAAAGATTGCTTTTGTGACCCAGATAGAGATCATAGTACTTGAGGGACGCGGCACACTAGGCAGGATAAGTGGCAGGGGTGGGCCTGTCTAGGGCTGCGTTTCAGAGGCCTTCCCTGTAACTGGGGCTCTCTGCTTGGTGCTTCCCTCTGTGCCCTGCCCCGAGTTGGCCATAGGTGGCCAGGGCCAATTGCTTCTTGGGTTCACAGGCCATCCTCAAGTGCGTTAAGAAAATATGTTCTCACCAAGAACCTATTGCCAGGAGAGACCAGATGGACATTTTCAATGTCGATGCACAACTGTGTTGGCGAGAGGCGGGGAGGCACAGAGGAAGGGAGAGGGAGAGACCTCAGGGCCTCGTGTGGGGACGTCCACTGACACCAAATGCTTGGTTCCGCCAATCTGTTTCCTGCTGTCACAGGGAGCTGGAGAAGAGCTGCAGCTGCACTGGGGTCAGTGTCAGTGAGGCCCAAAGAGGAGCTTCGTGGCTAGGACTGGAGCCCTGAGCGGACCCGGGAGATGGGAGTGGGTGGGAGAATGTGGCTGTGGGGATCCTCGGGGAACGGTTCTGTCCCAAGATTTCAGTTTATCTTGGGTGGGAAAGGAGTTCCCCTCCAACGGCCTGGCCAAGAATGTTGATGTCACAGGGAAAGGGAACAGAGTTTGATTGTGTGTCGCACAGAACTGGGAACGGGGCTGCTATGCCTAGAGGGACGTCCTTATCAATTAGGTAATGTCTGCTCATGATTGAGGAACTGTGTGATGCATGCTCCAGCTGTTGATATGTTAGCAAACATTTGCAAAGGGCACCCGTACCTTGTGGGAAAAGGTTTCCTTGGACCGGATCCCACCCGTCTGAGCCCTGAAAGACTGGTAGACCCAACAGCGTCACAGGGCGTCTGAAACAAAGCCACATGGCAGAAACGTGGACTGGGCATGGGAGCAGCTCTGGTTGGGATTTCAGCACCGTCTCCAAGAGGTAAACGTTGGTTTATGCAGAAACGATGCCTGTAACCACATTTTCTTCCCCCGCTTCCCCCAGCCTTCCTTCCTTTCCACATTTTTTCCTCCCATTTTCCCTCCCGCCTTCCATCCTCTTTCTTTCCTCCCTCGATTTTCGTCTCCCTCCTTCTTTCTTCTCTTCTTTCTTTTCTCCCTCCTTTTCCCCACCCTCCCTCACCCTCTTCCTCCCTTCCTCTCTTCTTCCTCTCCATTTACTCCCTGCTCCTCCTTTCCTCGAAATGCTAACATTTAGCGATGTCCACAAGATGGAAAACACCGGGCCACGTGCTGGGCACGCAAAGATAACAGCAGCGCCTCGCCCTCGAGGGAATGATAGCTAGAGGCACAATATAAACGTGGAAATGGATAGATGTAAAAAAGTACGCATGGAAGAATACAATGGTAGAAGTACGTAAGCTCTATCGTAGCCAATGCCTACGTAATAGGTTTTATTTGATGTTCTCTCTTTCTCTTGCGTTTTAAAAACAAAAACAAAAACACAACATATTGTAGGGTGTCAAATTTAAAAGATCAACAATGTAATCCCCAATCTCACCAACCGGTAATAGAAATATCTGAAGAATATACGTATGTAATATGTACATATCTATGCGTGTGTATACATTTACGTATTTTAAAACAAGAATGGGATATTACTGTCTATACCGTAACATGTCCTTTTTGATGAACGTATTATCAGCATCTTTCAGGATTAATAAATTGAGGTGTGCCACATCATTTTTCATTGATTATAGAGTGAACAGGCCATCAAATACGAGGCCCATAATTTACCCTATCGATTCCTGTTACTAAGAAGCACATTGTTCTCAATTTGGGGATATAAATTTTTTTAAAAAGACAGTCATAATCAGAACTAAACAGTTACACATTGGTCAGATTATTTCCTTAGAATAACTTCTTAAAAGTGGAATTCCAGTAACAGTGCGCATTTATTAAGACTTTTTGACACATAACCCAACTGCAGCCCAAAAAGATTATGTCGCAAGATATTATTTTACTGTTTTCAAATTCAGTAGTTGAAATAGAGATCTCGTTTTTAAATGGACATGCCCTGGGGAGGGGGCACGGCCCTGGGTGAGGCAGCTCTCCTCAGTGAATAAGGCCATCCCTAAAAGTGTTCGCTGAGGGCCCTGTTCTTGCGGAACTCCCAGCAGCTGGACGATAATTCTCCCATCGATGTGGGATTCGGACAGCACATCGTGGCGTCCACCTCACAATTATCCACATAAGTTTTGCGTATTTTCTGTCTCCCCACTAGACTGTGAGCTCAATGAGAGCGGAAGCTGTGTCTGTCTTGTTCAGCGTACACCCCTAGTCCCTAGCACAATTTCTAATAGGATCTTAATACGCATTGGGTTGAATGGGTGACAAGTGAATGAATGACACATCTTTAGGTTGAAAGAAAAGACCAAGGATGAGAGGAGAGAAAGAACTGTAAAGAGGAGAGAAATCTCCCATCTCATATAAGAAAGATGTCATGAGATGCAAGAAAACTATTAAATGATCTTCAAATCCCAGAAAAAGACAACCGAGGCCATAGAATAATTCTCCACATCCCATTTGAGAAACACAGCTGGAAACTGTGGGGATGCATTATTTAGGACCTTCAAATTCAAAAAGGAACATAAAATAGTTGTCTGGTGCCGTGAGTTACACCCTCCTGGGGCTCGCAACACACCGTATGATGTCCGGACACGCCCTACGTGCCAATAAATGGACCTGCTGTGTTGCGTGCCTGTGTGTTTGTTACAGAGAATTCAAAGGAATCTGTGAACAATAGATGGATGATAGACAGACAGACAGACAGACAGACCTCAGGTCTCAGTGTATCTCCATATTTTATGCTACTGAGATACTTGGAAATGCCTGAGAGTATTTAGAAAATCAGACCATGGGAGACTGTCCTAGAGTTTTAACCAGACAAGCTCACGAGGGACCCTGTTTGGCTTCATCGTATTTTATCCCATAAACAGGGCGTCTCATTCTCTCCGCCCGTGAGAGTCTCCGGTATGCTCAGTTGTGAGGTTATTCTTGACCACGGGTCCAGCTAGAATCTCAAAGGCTTCCTCTGTCTGCTTTTCCTCCAGCACCTGAGAAAGCAGGTGACATTGGTCACGGTGGTGGAGCTGAAGCACCCACGGGTCCTGGAGTGAAGAAACCACACAGGTGAATCATGGGAAGTCTGGAGGAGCCAAAGGCGAAGGGGCGAACGAACTCAGGTGTCAGGGATGAGATGACAGACAGGACAAAGCCCTGCACAGAGCCACGGCTTCTGAGGCCACCTCCCCTCCTCACCGTCTCACCTTCCTTCCCCTCATCGTTGATGATTGCTTCTGGAAGCTGCCTTTGGTCAGTGTGCAAGAAAAATCAAGCCCTCAGACAAGGTTTAGGCTGCTAAGAGAATAAAAAAGGGAAAACGAAATAAAATGTTCTATACTTTTATTGGAGAGAAAATCATACTGAGACTTAAAAGATTTCTGGAGTTTTTGAATAAACAGGAGCACTTTTCCCATCAACTCTGCTCGATTCCCTTCGCACCAGCAAACTGAATTGCAAAATAAAAAAGCACCCTGTAGCCCCAGCTAAGTGCACAAAGAAGCCTTTTGCTCAGAACTGACCCCACGACCCCTGAGCCGGGTGGGCAGGGCTTGTTTTTCAGCCCCGCAGCCAGGCTCCCTGGTACAGTGCACAGCCTGTGCAACCATCCACAGCCACTCCTCATGGGGTGCTCTCTCTCAGGCTGTCTGCACAGCAAGTGAAGACACACGTCCTGCGTGTACGGATTTACTCATCTTTCCTGTATCAGTAAGGAGATGCCACTACACAGCACATTAAATATTTACAATGATCAGAGACAAGACAGGACACAGCACTGAACCAAGATAAGAATACAGTTTTAAAATATTTACAATGAATATATCTTGTTCCTTCTGGTTCTTCTCTTTGGCCTGGCATTTTAGGTCTCTGATCTTTTTATTGTGTTTGCTTTCCAGGCCCTCTGTAGTTTGAAAATGTCTGACAGAGCCTCACAAGTAAATGTAAGAGGACTATCATATGTATGAGAGACACTTAGGCGAATTTTATTCCTGTGCTGCCAAGCAGGACGGCCTTCTGCACAGTCTTGTAAGCTAATGCATGTGTCTCCTACATGTGCCTGAATCACATCTGTGAGTGGTTCTGTCTACGGACCTACCCAGAACAGGGCCAGCGGAAGGTAGAGACGTGCTACAGAACTTGTACCAACCATGAAAATAATTTTGTGCCGGTGTCCTGAATATTTAGTTATTTTAGTCACCAGAGTAAAACGATTTGCTAGGAACGTGCTTATGGTCCTGACATTGGTTCAGTCCTAAAACGATGCCCATTCTTACACGCAGAAGCACAACTTCGTTGCGTTTGATTTTAATCTCATTGACCAGTGATCAGAAACAACAGAATTTCAAACAAATTGAGCTACATTAGCAATACTAAGGAGAAAAAAGCGTTAGAAAAACAAAGGCAGGAGGTAATTAGGCCGTTTTTAATTGTAAAGAATGAAAACCTTCAACTGTGAAACATTTGGCTACCCATAGAGATGAAGGATCTCTAGCATTTGGGATGGGGCGCCAGAGAACTATCAGGAATCAGAGGCGTTTTATTTGATGGGTGCCATATTTGACCTTGAAGCGGCGAGGCTGGCACTCCTTTGCATCCTGGGGACCTCCGGATGTCCTTGCTCTCTGGCAGTGTCTGCCCTCAGGACTCTGAGAGCCTTGACTCCGAGTATGAATCTGTGCACGTTTCTGGTGTGTATTTATATCGAGGTGGCTGCGTTGCCAGGGACCTCTGAGAGAAAGCAGAGCGGAGATAACTCTTAATCCACCTTTCTGTGATAATGTGGCGCAAAGTGAAGAGACCCAGGGCTCCATCCTCTGGTCTGGCATTGCCCTGGGCGGGGCGGCCGGAGGGGTGTTCTTAGCAAAGCCAGCAGGCACTGGGGCTGAGGCTTTTGCATTGGAAAAGCTAATGACACACCAGAGTGTAACTGAACTCTGTGCGGCAGGTAGGGAGGACCGGAAAGGAAGAGAGCAAAACGGATCTGTGAGCAGCTGATGTGGATTTGGGTGACGACGATTCAAGAGATGGGGACATCTGGGAATGGTAGGACTGGCAAGGAGCCAGCGGGGGCTGGTGACAGCAGGCCGTGGGGCCCAGTCCAGGTGTCCACATCCCAGGCGTCCAGCGGACAGCACAGCAGTGAGTGCTCTCCCTGTCAACACAAAGCTGGCACCGGGGCGCTGTCCCCTGAGGATGGGCCAACAGGTCTACATCAGAGGATCGATGGAGGAGCCTGGAGCCCTGCGTGGGAAGGAAATCGGGGGCAGGGGACAGTCCATCCTACGCACGCGGGTCGAGTATCAGGATGAGGTGGCGGGTGGGCACAGCAGCGTATCCTCACCAGATGGCCCTGGCTTTGCCTCCTATGCTTACCCTTGCATGGACTTGGGTGACTCGTTTAAGTTTGGGTGCCTCCATTTCCTCACCTTTAAAATGGGGATCAGGATACCAGGTTCACAGGCTTGTCATAAGGCTCATATGAGAAAATAGGTGTGAAAATCCTTCGGGATGGAAAATACTATTTACAATGGAGAGTTCTGGTTCCAGAGAAATTGCCCGTCTGTAACTCCTTTTCATAATAAGCGTCACGCATTGGTAGCTGACTGTTTTTTATCCTTGCCATTAACTTTCCCCAGAATATTTCTCCATCTGTCATAATCTGAGGTGGGAAAGAAGGACGTGGGCTGGAGGTTTATTCAGGTGCCACAGGCACTGAGCCCAAGGGCTCATGCAAAGCGCCCCAGACGGTACCTCCCACGACCATCCTTCCTCACGGGGACCTAAACAGGCCCCCACTCCCGAGGCGGAGTGGGGAAGAGCTGCAGAGGTTCAAGGTCTTGCCTTGATGTCTCTCTCACTTCACGGCATAAAATCTCCTAAGACAGAATAGTCTGTTCACAAAGAATTTTAATAAAAGTCAATAGAAGAAGGAAAAAAAGTGCAGAAATGATTCACAACATAAAAGGAGCCACACTAACAAAGCAGCCATGACTGCATAGAACTGAGCTCTTTTGGGCTCCAAATCCCAGCGTCTGCCGTTTCTCAGCAGCGTTGGACTCATGAGATCCTGGCGTGGATTAATAACCCAACTGAACTCAGACCCAATAACCCAACATGATCCTTCATAGGCCCTGAAGGGGTCCTGTGTTTTGTTTTGTTAGAAAGATATTCTCTGAGAGTTCTTGCCACGACATTCCTGAGATGTTCTGGGTTCTGGGATTCATAGGATTTGTCTAGGTCCGGCTGATGGCCAACAGCAGACTGTGGTACCAGCAGGATAGTCCTCCTGGTCTGTGGACATCAGCAGCACCTCCCTGTGAGTGGGTAAACTGAGGAGTCTGTCGCTGGGGCTCCAAGTGGCCGGAGGCCCTGAAGCGCTGGCCATGGGATTGGTAGACTATAGGGGTCAAAACTCAGCCACCAACTGTGCATCAGAGGAGAGAAATTATTGCTCTCTGAACATGAAACGACACGATTCTGGTTCTGAGCTTTCCCGTCACGGAGAGTGCCTTCCCACTTACAGCCACTAGTCTCACCGCTCCTGTGCTCAAATCCAGGCACATTTCCCTTCCCTGCGAGCCCTTTCAGCTGATAAATACTTAATAAGTGTCTACTGCGGCCCACAGGTGTTTTGGCTCATGTTGACCTCTTCTAAAGCTGAGTAAATCTCTTGATCTGGGTTGGTTTCCACATTCAAAGAAAGTACAGAAAGGGCAGTAACGTGACGGTCCCTGGTTATCATCTACTAGGAACAGGACTTCAGGCAGTGGCTAGGGGACAAGAGACAACGTGTGTGAGTCTCATGTCCCACCATCTAGAGAAGAACTGCTAAGAGCAGGCAACTCAAGAGGTCAGGGCCACTGCCCAGGTGGAGTGCAGCGTCACCACATCGATGGAGAGTCTGAGGTGGGACAGGCAGCCGGGCAGGAGCTCTGCATGCGTGCATCATCCCTGACGAGCCAGGGACAAATCGGTGCTCAGAGCATGAGATCCAGGCCTGGGGTGGCAGGACTATTGCAGTTCCCACCAGGAGTGACCCTGGGACAGAGCACAGCTGGGCCTGCATGTAGAAGCATGGAGATCTTCAGTCACAGGAGTCTGGGTCCCTTGTCTCGGCCTTTCTAGATCCCATCCTGTTTCGGAGCACAGCTCAGGGCCACTTCCTAAAAATGAAGATTCCCGTCTCTCCCCACCACAGAGGCCGCATCCTTTTCCGATTCCCCGAAGAGCTTTCCCTTCGTCTCTGTACTGCTGTGTTTCTTCTATTCCTGTGTCTGAGCTGAAACCACTCAGAGGCAGGTGCTAACTGAAACACTCATTAGACAGGTTTTGCACGTCACGCCCCACCCCAAAGTTACTCTGTATCTGATAAAGTACTTTCCAGCCCCTCAGCACCAGTCACGACACAGCGTGGGCCTCTGACTCCCGATACCAGCTCGGCGGGAACTCTCGACTTGGAGACCCACAGGTCCATTCAGCCACGAGCAGTGCTGGCCTGGGCTGTTCCAATCAGTAGACCAGTCGGAGCCTGGCTTCTTTATTTGAGAAGATACTTCTGAGTTGACTTATTTGAAGAAATACAGTCTGCTTAATGACTCTTAGAAAGTCAAAAGAGGTGGGAAAGAATTCAGAAGCAGATCAAAAAAAAAAAAAAAGGACGTTCTACTTAGAAATATTGCTTACAATTGACATTTGCCTTTCCTCAGATTCATTCCTGACTTTGCATCCTGTCTACGGAGTGACGCTCTGCCAACCAGACATTGTCACCTGCTGGGCAACTCACTCAGGGCTCCTTGGCTCTGTCTGGAAAATCTCTCGTTCTCTCTCGCCCGTGTCGCCCATCCCCCTGCTCCCAGCACAGAGCCTTTGTTGATGTTGACAGCTCATCCCTGAGCCATCATTCATCCTGCCCATGGCAAACTTTGGAGAAAATAAAAAACCCTGCTCCCCTAATCTCATTAGAAGGGCTGCAAATTGAATTTAGCCCCTCTCAGTGTCCCCTCAGCTGGCTGTCATTAGGAGCAGAGGCTGGGCCTTGGCTGAGACCCAAAGACCAGCTAACTGAATTTGAGATGCTGTGGTCCTGACAGGCCAAGGGAGGTAATTGAAGAGCCGTGGGGCTCCTGGTAACATTTCGGGCCGGGATTACACTGGGGATCCGCAGCCCCCATCTGCACTGCTGTCGGGGCACTAAAGAGCTGCCCGCCCGCCTTCCAGGGGTCGGATTATTGATAAAGAGATCATCCCGAATGGAAGGTGGGGGTGCCTTGCTCTGGGGGGCCATTTGGTTATGGAAGCAGAGCGTTACAGGAGGGGGGATGGGGATCCCCTAGTCAGCGGGGGTCAGCAAATCACCCTAAGTTAGAAATAATTTGCAGAGTGTTGTCTAATGAAAAGAAAAGGCAGTTTGGGGAGACTAACAGATAAACCCACAGACAATGAAGAAAAAAAAATAATACTGGGTCTTAAATTGTGGGTGTTACTTATATGTTTGTATAAATCTTAACAGTTTACTTCCTGGATCATTTTAACTTTATTTATTTATTTATTTTTTTCACCTCAACACTAAACCCCAAGCATGAGGTGAGGCTTTTCTGTGATTAGAAAATCATATTTTTGTGACAAAGAAATGTACAAAACCCCTGCATCCATGTCATTAAGCACTGAACAGAGGTTTGTGAGGATGACAGACACTGGCTTCCATTTCCGAGGCCTCCTTAGTTCCCAGGTCCGTTGCGATCATTTCGACGTGGGTGAAAATTCAGTGACGTACCGTCTAAAGACGAGACTGACAATAATTAAGCACCTTCTGTGCGCCAGGCGCGGCGCTCAACCTGCTCCGCGCACCATGCGTAACGGAATCAGACGGGCGTTACCATGATCAGTGTCCCCGCTTAATGATGAGGAGACCCAGTCTTGAAAATATGACTCAGTCTCTTGCCCAAGATCATGAGGATAATAAGAGAACTGCCCGGCTAGTTTCCCCACCCGGTGTCATTTCCCTGAAAAAGCCACAGGGGCGGGATCCGTCACTCAGAGGCACGCAGGCTCAGGGCGATGGGCTCAGTTCTGCAGCGCACGAGCCGGCCTGGGGGAGGGGCGGTTAGAGCACCTGCCTCCCTGGGTTACCGGGAGGATTATCTGAGCTCACGAGTGTCCGCGGTGCGCCGCACGGTGCCCGGCGCCCGGTCACTGCGCGATTTCCGATCATCATCGTTGTAGCAGCGCCGGGAAGAAGGCCCGTTCCCTCGAGCATTTAATGGTCTACATTTGAGAAGCTGTCGCCCAAATATTAGGCCACAATATCATCAGACCCCAGATTTAGAGTCCGGACACCTCCCGTTACATTGACAGAATTTTGGTAGACGCGATTTTTGGTGAAGCGTAAAGGAGGAGCCTAAGGCTTTCTTTCTCGTGGGGATGTGGCGTGGCCTTTTTCTCGGTGCTCCAGTGTTGAATGAGATAAGGATTCCAGCCGAAGGCGCTCGCATACCCATATTATCAGGTCCTCAGCCCGTACCAGGCGTTTGGTAAATCTTACCCTGTTTAATACTCACTTTTACTCATCTTACGGGTAGATATCATTCCCATTTTTTAATGAGAAGAGAGCACTTATGTTTTCTGGATTTTAGCATGCCTGCAGCGTTAACGACAGCCCTTAGCATTGATCTCAAATGGCACAGACTAATTCAAGTACGGATTTTGCTACATTTGACAAGACTTATTTAGGTAACTAAAGGCTTCCCTGTCTGTCACTATGCATCCTCATGGTGCTCAGGTTTCGGATTCAATGAACCTTTCTGGGAGACTGACGGTGTGCCTGGCTCTGGGTCGACAAGCTTTTCCATATTGTCTCATTGAATTCACCATCGAGTTTCCGCAGAAAAGCCCATGAGTCTGACTTTGCATAGAGAAAGGCAGTTTCAAAAATGTAACGGGGTTTTCAAGGAGTGCGAATTTACTAAGTGGAGGCTCTGGGATTTGAACCCAGGCGTCTCTGGGTCCAGGGAGCCTCCCGTCGCAGGGCACTGTCCTGGCACCGTGGGAGCTTCCTCCACATAAGCCCCTCCGGAAGCCACTTCCGGTCAGCGCAGTGATGATGACACCTATTTGTCCTCCTGAGCTCGATCAAATTCCTTTCTTCATGGATGAAAAAACAGGCCGCAGTGAGGTTAAATGGCTTGTCCAAGGTCACACAGGCAGTTGTCCCATTGAGCCAAGACCGTGTTGAAACTTTCGCTCTAGTCGCCGGGCGTGAGCCCACCCCCCTCACACCTCGGGCCATCAGCCCCCACAACTCATTCCCCAGGCGCACGATCAGCTTGGGGTTTTTAGCAGCCTAAAGCTGTCAGGACGATTTTTCCTCCGCAGAAAATGGAGTTTATTCCTTTAGTGCTGTTTCCTTCTCTTGATCAGATGCAGGAAAGTCCAGGGGTCAAGTCACAGCTCCGGAGTGATTTCAGGCTGCAAATCAGAGCCTGATGGTGGCTGGGAGGACCCACTTCCTGGGCCTAACCTGTCTGTGGGGAGGCGTCAGCAAGGCTACTATGACCCCCTACACCTGCATTTCTTCTAAAGACCCAGACGCCATGTTACCTGTAATTCCAGGACTTAGGAATTGGCTTCCGCTGGATGTGACTTTGCTGAGAAATCTCTGGAGACATAACGCACATTTAAAAATTCTTGAGAATTTTCAGAGAGGGGCAGTCCAAGCACTTGTGCCCCGAGTCAACATAAGCACAAAACCAGGATGAGATTATTTTCCTCCTGGTTGAGAATTAGAAACTGCTCACGCAAGAGGCGACTGGAAAGAATACGGCCCAACCCTTCACTTTCCAGGAAGCAGAGGCCCTGGAAGTGGGGAGGTGGAGGGAGTGACCCCAGGTGGCAAAGCAGGTCTGCGGCATTTAAGGACTCGAGAGCCAGACGGCCTAGGTCCGACCCCTGGCACCACCACTTACCGCTCCGTGACACCGGGAAGCAGTCACTCTGTCCCTAGGCCTTGGTGTCCCCGTCCGCTTGGAAATAATCATAGCTTCTGTGGCGGGTTAGCGATGGCTCTAAATTCTTCGATATCACCTATTTCCCCTCTCCTTAAATCAGGGACTGGCTTATGACGGTTTTGACAAACACAGTCTAGTGACATGCCAGTTCCAGGCCTAGTCTTTAAGAGGAACGTGAGCTTCTGCCTTGGCCTCATGGAGCCCAAAACTGCCACAGAAGAGGCCACCATGCTGTAAGGAAACTCAAGCCAGCCATCCGAAGAGTCTGTGTATCTGGGTAGACAGAGGCCCAGGCAGCCTTTAGCCTGACCGCCCCCACCCCTCCAAGTCACCCTAACTAGGCCTAGACATTACGGAGCAGAGATAAGGCTTCGTCTCTGTGCCTTGTCCTGACCTGTGGGATCAAGAGAAATAATAACAATTACTGTAGTTTTCAGCCACTGTGGTTAGTTACACAGTAGTACATAACTAGAACAGTACTTCTCAGAAGTTTGGGAGAAAAGTAAGTTGATACATGTGCAGAAGGACAGTGCCCGGCACAATCGGCATCCAATAGAAGCGAGCTATTGCTCATGCCACAAACGTTTCTCAGCAGCGAGTCGTTCTGCGCCCTGTACTCGCTGGGAGAGGCGTTGAGGCGGGTGTGACCCTCGCAGGAAGAAGGACTGACCAGAACCTGGTCACACGCTTCTGTTATGTGGGGATCGTGTTTTCCCCCGTCTGGCCCCTCACGTAACTTCCGCCTCTGGGAGAAGGAGCCGTCTCCAGCCTCGGACTGCAGTGGGAGCCTGCCCAGTCTCTGGGCGGGCCTGGAGGGGTTAAGTCTACGGATGCTGTCCCATTGCTGGGGATGAAATTCAGCTGCTATTGATTCCCTGTAAGCACTGATGCCCTTCTCGGGTCAGAAGAGAAACCCAAACCACTGTTGAGTAAACACAGTATTCTGTTCATTACATCAATTAGGCTGACCCGAGGGGCTCTGGGAGCCCCCTCCTCTCCCATTTGCAATGACAGCTGCCATGCTAATGAATCCACATTGACATGATAATTAAACGGTTACACAAAATGGGGCTTCCCTAGAACAGCCCCTTTGGCAGGGAAGCTGGGGTGATCCTGGCCTGGGCGAGGCCTGGGGGTTTTTCCAGGGCCGAGAGGTGACTTGCAGTGCTTGGGTCATCCCCAGACCTGGCCCCAGGGGCAGCTGGGCTGGGACACTGCAGCTGCTCCCTCTGGTGCTGGCGGCAGGGGTGGAGCAGGCGGGGCCAGGGGAAGGACGAAGTTGCTGCCCAGTGCCTGCTCTTGCTCTCTCTTCATCCTCGGGGAATCCTTAATTGGGTGAAGGCTGAAATGAGTCCCCTGCCCCTGTATGGAGGAGGTGGGGTACCTTGTCAACTCCTGACTGCCCTAGCCTTTCCTCTCAGGAAGGCGTAGAGACATCTAAGGGAGTGATGGGCAAATGGGGACAACAAAAACTATGGAGCCTCGACTTCCTGGGGTCAGAGGGAAGAGCTGGGTGACCACCTTCCTCACTAGCTCGGGGGAAAATTACTTTTTCTGGAAGCAGATGATCACGAGTGCAGAAAATCTTGACTTCTTGGAGCCACCACCCAGTTTATGCTGACTCATGAAGGAGGCTCCAACCAGCCGTAATAACAGCCTTGTCCAATTGTGCTTGAGATTATGGGAAGGTCTGAGAGAGCATTTTACATAAAAAATAAATGCCAGAACCTTAGCAACAATAGTAAATTTCTCATAAAGACACATTTCATCTGCAGAAACAATCGGGGTGACTTAATGTCATCTAGAAGGCACAGATTAAGACTCTTCTACAGTGCCTTCAGGTAGTGTGCCAACCGGGGGGACGGTGAAGCTGTGTGTGCAGTGTGCTCACTATAAACAAGGAAAGAAAGAGAAACAAAACGATCTATTTGAAGCATAAGAAGAAGAAGAAGAAGATGGGTGTCCTGGCTCAGGACAACCAGGTAGCACCCCATGAGAGGCGACTAATTGAACATGCATCCACCTATCCATCCATCTGTCATTCATACAAGGATAAACAGATGTGCTAGGGGTTTAAGATACAGAGGCGAACATAGGGCAAACCAGTGTCCGGCCTTATAAATATTTGGTCAATAAATGAAAGAATGAACAAGATGCAATCCCTGTCCTCACGATTCTCTGTACAATGACGTGTGAGCCTCTCTCTTACCTTAGGTAAGTGTGCTTCCCCTCTTACCTTAAACCCAAGCGATTCAGGCTGAGCTGTGATTTAGAGGAAGCAAAGCAACATCAGGTGTGAACAAGAAAATTATACAAGTACATACTCAGGTGGACACGCTAGGAAGCATAAGGGTTAATAGTGGGCAGGTGAACAAGCCTCGGTGTTGGATTCAAACCTTAAGGATCTGAAGTCACATCCATGTTTAGCAGGAAATGTGTCGTGATCGATTGGTAATGTCTGCCATGGGCACAGGACTGGAGAGATAGGAATTTGTCATCTCAGACTTATGCAAGGCCAAAGATATCTTCCAGTTACCGAATTTTTATTTTTTATTTTTTATTTTTTACAAGATAATCTAATCCTATTCACATCATACTGTGAACGACTAGTATTACAGTTTGTTCCAGGAACCGTAATTTTAATTCTTTTCTTCTCTCTGCCAGTCACCTGAAGTAAAACCACTCAAGCTCACAAAACCTGTGCTGTCATGCAAAAGAAATTTGACTGCCTTAAGAAAATCCAATTTGATTCATCAAAGTAGTAAAACAAAAAATTCAAAGTTTTTGTTAATTAATTCGACGAACATTTACCAAGCACCTGCTTTGCTAAAAGCCTTGGGAATAAAGAAATAAATAACCCAACCTCCTCAGGTGGTCAGTGTCTAGAGGTTGTATGCGTTGGGAGCAAGGGTGAGTGTAAAGAGACAGGGACACGTAAGGGTACATTCTTACATCACCCGTTTAGAAGGGACAATAGCCAGTGAAATTAAATTTGGTGTGGGTTAAGCTTTCTTTGGAGGGAAGTCTGAGCGTGATGTTTTCATGGCTGCCCTCACTTATGCTATGGGAGCTGGTGTGGTTTTGGGGATCAAGCTTGAGGTTTGAAATTGAGCCGTTGGGATTTCTAATATTCCTTCAGACTTGGCTGCCTGGAGGAGGCTGCCCTGTGCCTGGGGGAGTCCAGGCAGAGGCTGTAAGGCGAGACGAGGAAAATAGTGACCAGAGGATCCCTCTGGGCAGCAGGATGTCCAGAGTCCTTCAATTTATGCTCAGGTGGCCTGTTCATGTTTTTAAAAAGATGAGACGGAACAAGCTTGGGATCTTTATCAGTTGTTTTTTTTTGTTTGTTTGTTTGTTTTTGCACTAAACCCTTGCTACCCAAAGTACTGTTCCTGGACCAGCATCAGCAGCATCACCTGAGAGCTTGTTGGATGTGCGGCCCCTCAAGCCTAAGGCCAGATCAACCAAAGCAGAAGCTGACTTTTGACAAGACCCCAGATAACTCCTTTGCACAATGCAGTTTGAGAAGCCCCGGTTCATATAGCAAAGATGCCGTTCACGTCTTCTGCCTCGCCGGTCACGAGCTCGCCACATCGTACCTCTTCTCTCTCGCTCTACGAACTTTCCCGAGTGCTCCTGTGATTGCTCTCCGCCCTTCGTTCCCAGGCTTGCATCCAGGTGCATATGTGCTCTTATCCCACTCTGCCCGCTGTCGCTTTGATGAGGGACAGCCCCGTATGGCCACAGCCAAGCGGCTCCCATCAGCCATGGCGCTGCGATAGGAAGGCATTGCATTTACCCGGCTGCGTTATCCATGGCCGGTGGATTCCATCCCCTGGCAAGGCGCGTTTGCCATATGCTGCGTCTGGACTCCCCAACCTCCCCCCATGCCCCATTACTGTGGTATCTGAATTCGAAGGCGACCTAATGCATAAAAACACCCTAAATGAAACAGATAAAGTGACCAACGTGTCCTCTGCTTTACCAGTTATTTTCCTTAGGATTAACTTAATGAGGTGCATCCATTCCTGGATGTGTCACAAACAATCTCACGTCACCATCACAGCCCTGTGACGCTGGCCGCAGAAGGAAAAGGACACTGAGGCTTAGGAACTGGCGTGGCCTGTGAGCTGCTGAGTCAGCCTCTGACCCCAGATCTCTGCGGGGCAATCCTGCGTACCTGACCACTTCAGGAGCAGAAGACTCACGGGTGGCTGGTGGCTAGAGGGATGGATACTCACTGGACATTTCTGCTTCGTGTCACTTTTTTTGGAACTGGATTAAACTCCTTTGAAGTGAAAATGTGTTGCCGGCCTCTGAAGAGGAAACCCAGCCGGACTCCCGTCCCTCATAGTAGTCACTCAGCAAACCCTGGCTGAAATGAAAGGTGAGCCCGGAGACAGCCAGGGTGTGGAAAGGCCTGTCCAAGCCTGGGAGCCCCAGGGACAGCGAGCTCCCCGCTTGAGGCTACCGGGAACACTCTGCTGGAGGATTGGCTTTATTTGTCCCTCTCCCTCTGTGAAATCCTGGAGACTGTCAAATAAATGACAAGACTCATTTTACAAGTAGACCAGAAGTCTGCAGTGGCGAGTCCGAGCTGATTGCCTATCTTATCTCGAGTCATCGGTCTCTCGTTCAGGCTTCCACAAACAAAACCCTGAGAGCAAGGGCCTGATGGGGTGGGCACTTCCCAGGGCTCCGTCTTTTCCTGAGCCACTGCTGAGGGGGACTGAGCTAAGCTGAGGCCCTGTGGCCAGTGCAGCAGGAAGACTCAGGACTTGAGGTACCAGGGGAGCCTCTAGGTTTTGAGAATGAGGGTGCCGTGACCGCAATGACAATGATGATGGTAGGTGAGGCATAATTTGGGCTCATCACACGCTAAGTTCTGTGTCATGCACTAGTCATACAGTACCTCGTTTCAGCTTGACGACCCTTTCTTGGGCTAAAGACACTGGAGTCTAGAGAGATCGAATGAATTTCCCGAGTTCATATATCTCCTAAGTGGACAAGGTGAGACTTGAATCTCGATGTGTTGGATTCTAGATGTCCTTACTCTCTTCTTTAGGGCGGGAAATCACCTTTCTTACCAAAGCAAATCACAAAGCCTTCAAGGATTAGCTCCAGAAGCAGTCTCTGTAGGAGGCGGGACTCCCACCCTTTGCCTCTGTCTCAGCTTCTCCCAGAGGTCATCTCACCCGTTTCATTCTGCCACCCTATGCCGCTTAGCACCAGAGGTGCCAGCTGGAACTTAAAAGAATGGGACGATGGCCGGACAGAATGTCAGAAACACTGAATCATCCTAGTTTGCCCAGAGCTGCACGGCTTTCTCGTCTTAGCAGGACTAGTTCTTCTTTCCTAAGGAGCAAGGGGCAGGACTCCAGGACGCCATCCCAGCTAAACGAGAGAGGTTTTCCAGTGCAACAAAGATCCCGGGTTCTGGGGCCCGGCGTTCCTGGCCTCCAAACCTGGCTCTGCGACTTCCTAGTCCTCCAATCCTGAGCAGAGAACCTCAGCCTTCTGTGGTGTTCTCACAAGTAAAAGAGGGATTGCGGTAATCCTTGCCTTGCCGGGTGATTGGAGGATTAACTGAGACAATGTGCATGAAGCGATTAGGGGGGTGTCTGGCATAAATAAGTGCTCGATAAATGGAGTCTGTTATCTGTTTGTGCAACAAATATTGCCATCTATTTTATACATCGGGCTGCAGCCCGAGATTTCATTTTAACCCTCTTTTTTTAAGCTCCTCAAGAAGGTGTTCTGGTTTTCTTCATGAACATCTTACACATTTCTTATAAAGTTTATTATTAGCTTTTGAAGTTTTCAGTTGAACAACTCTGTTACAGTTGTTTCAATTGTAAGATATTTCCAATGTACTGAAAAAAAACTTTAAAATTCAGCCCAAACTAAATTTCTCCATTTGGAGCATCTCTGCCGGGCAAAAGGGCCTCTCGGTCAAACCAAAGCAATCATTGTCCCTCTGCAGCTGATCGACTGGCAGCCCACTCCCTGCCTTGCCCGGGAGACATGGGCACCCCCGTTACAGTGCTGAGCGGGGTTGTTGTTTGTCACCCTAAAGTTTCTCATCCTCCAGAGCAGACCTTACCCTACACACACAAACACAGGCGTCTACCATAAGTACCCAGACTGGTAATACACTGATTCCTGTCTTGTATGCTTTCTTTTAATAAATAGAAATAAATGTATTGAGAGCAATAAATATCAATACTGAATAGCTTTCCATCTTAGGAGGCACTAATATTTAATTAGATCAAAATATATCAACACTTTAAAGTTGCTTCTGATATGTTTGCATTAAAAACTGCGCAGTAGTTAAGAACATGCATGATTTGCATCTTTGAGATATTTTCTAATTATTAAAAGAAATATTCGTATTGCAGGATCATAAGGTTTGCGTGTTTGAAAAGTTTTCAGTACTGACAAATTGTCTTTCAAATAAATCGAACCAATTTATATTCTCACTTCGCCACCGGCACTGATTAATACCTAATGTTTACGAAGTTGAGATTTTAAATCTTTTGTTTCTCATAAGTTTGCATTTCTTTGTTCCTAGTGATGATGAATATATTTTCCTACATATATATATTTTTCTTGAAAAGTGCTATTATGTCTTGTTCCTTTTGTAGGGAGTAGTTATCTTTTTCTATGGTTTCTAAGGGCTCTTTATATAAAAAAAAATAAAAATAAAAGCCCCTCTGCTGTGATATTTTACAAATGTTTTTTCTCAGTTTGTCACTTGTATTTTTTTTTTTAAATGTTGTTTAAACCTTTCTGAATGTGAAAGAGTTTTTCATTTTACTCACTTTAATCTCTATCTGTCTGGGTTGCTACCAGTTCATCATTTTTCTGCCGTAGTTTTCCATTGTATTAATATGCTCAATGTATTTATTCATTTTTTATTGATGAATATTCAATATTTCATTCTTATAATGTTTTGTCCTTCCACATAACTTCTGATATACTCCTGTGAGAGTTTCTGTGGATATTATCATACGCCTAGACGTGAAATTGCCGAGTCAGAGATGCATTCGTTTGCTAAGGACTACAAACCGGGTGGCTTAAATGACAGAAATGTATTGTCTCCCAGTTCTGGAAGCTGAAGTCCAAAATCACAGGGCTGACAGAATCAGTTGCTTCCAAGGCTTGTGAGAGAAGGATTTAATCGGGGCCTTTCTTCTTGGCTTATCGATGGCTTCTTCTCACTGTGCCCCTTCGCATCATCTTCTCTCTCTTCATTTCTGCATTTATACAGACACCAGTTGTACTGGACTAGGGCCCACCCTAAAGCCTTCATTGTGACTTAACTAATCACATCTGCCATGACTTTATTCCAAATAAGTTCTCATTCTGAGGTACTGGAGCTTAGGACCTCAACATATGGATTTTTGGGGTACATCATAACAAAAGATACATGTTTCAAGATGTTGCCAAACTGCCTTCCAAAATGGAATACCCACCTGTAACCCCACCTGTAGTATGTGAAACGTCAGCTCTCTTTAAGTTTTTCCCAAGGATAGGATTCTGTGTTAGAAAGTTTTAATAAATAAATAATATTTATTTAAATAGTAATATACAAAGAGACCTTTAGGTTGTTTCTGACTTTTTTGTTTCATTTTGTTATTGTTACTATTGCTGTTAAATACTTCACTGTGGCTTTGAACGTGTCCATATATGAACTCGATATCGCCAGACTTTATAATTGCCAATCTGATTAGAACAAAATAGTACCCTATTTGTATTTCAACTTGTATTTTGTGATTACTATGAAAATTGAGCATTTTATTAGCCATCAAAGTTTCATTTCTATGAATCTCCTTTCCTTGTCTACTTTAGTTGGGATAGAAGTAACACTGGCATAATAAAGACTCCTCCAGAAAAAAACAGGAACTCAAATAGCATAGAAATTCATTACTCTCTTGAATAATAATGCAGAGGTAGGAGGGCGGACCAAGATGAGTAGGTGGCTCTGCTCCAGAAAGTAATTCAGGGACCCAAATTCCTTCTGCTTTGTTGCTATGCCATCCTTTTGGGTGTGGGCGCAGTCCATCAGCTAACTAATAGACTTCATTTAAGTCTGCATTCTAGCCCGTGAGAAGGAGAGGCCATCCAATAATGTTTTATATTTTCTTTAGAAAAGATTTCATATTTCTGGTTAGATTTTCTTCTAGCCAACTTAGAGTTTTGTTGCTATAATACATTTTCTAGTATATTTTCTAACTTGTTGTTTCAGATATATAGGGATATTGTTGATCATTGTATGTTGATTCTTGTATCAGTGATTTTGAAAGCTTAGTTCTAATAGTTTAGTTGTAATCCTATTTAATCTACAAAAATGGTAATTTGCCTCTTTCTTTCATTTTTTGCATCTTTAATTATTTTTTCTTGTTCTACTACATTGGCTAGAACATTCTGCACAATATGGACAAGGAGAGGTGAGAACAGGTCTCCTCATTTGTGTCAACTATACAGTGAGTGTGTCTAATGCTTCACCATCGAGTATATCTGCCCTTGGTTTTTGGCTGGTTAAGGAAGGTCTCCTTAATTCGTGGTTTGCTAAGGGTTTTATAACATCAATGCTGTTGAATTTTACCACGTGTTTTTTTTTCTGTATTTAAGGAGGAAATTACATGATTTGCCTCCACTAATCGAAAGATTTTGTTTGTACAAAATGAGTTATTTTTTCCTTGTAAGTTTTGTGCACTACTAACACCATTTGACGTCTTTTTTTCCAAGGAGATTTTTTTTCTATGAACTTAGTTTCTTTAAGAGTGTGTGGTATATCCAAATTTGCTATTTCTTTTTCAATTAATGTCTATTTTCTAGGAAGTCGAGGCCTTCGTTTAAGTTTCTCTTAAGATTTTAAAAGTCTCTATTTTTTCCATAGTTATGACTCCCTTAGTGATCCATTTATTGTTTAAGCCTGTTTGAGTTGGGTTTTATAAAACTTGAAACATGGCATTCTGACAGAAAAAATAAATAAATAAGAAGATAAAATGTGCGTCGTACTGCAGCAGTTGACTCAAAACTATTTTCCGCGCCATCGTGACTTTGTTTATTCTCCCGTCTACTTTCCATCTATTATCCTTCAAGGCTCAGCTGAGTTGTTATATCCTTCAAGAAGACTTCTTTGACTGTCGACACTCCTGGCGAGCCTGGATGTTTTTCTTCTGCATAGAAATGATTCATTTCTCCCACTAAATTGGGTGCTCATTCAGGGCAAGGAAATCAGATTCATCATTGTACCTCCAGAAGCAGGCAAGTGCCTCACACGTAACAAGTGATTTCTGAATAAGCTGTAAGCAGAGCCGTGTGGCGTACATCAGGAGGAGTAAACTGAGACCAGACCAGTTTGCCCAGACTGTATCATTCTCAAACTATAAAAATACAGCGGTCACTCAACCACTTGGCTAGGCGGCTTTCCCTCTGCCTGTCTCCTGCCTTTCACTCTGTATCAGGCTGATGCTGGGGACATGGCAGAGTGCCTCGTGGCAACAAGTCCTTGGCTGGCACAGCTGGGATGTCCTCTTCTTACTTCAGTTCCTACCCCCACACGCTCCCCTCCCCCTTCTCCTCCCTACCCATGTCCCTGCCAAGAGGCAGAAAACTAAAGGAAACAATGGAAAAGGCTGGGCTTCGGAGCCAAAAAATCTTTAGTTTAAGTATAGCGTTTACCCCTTCCAGGCCATGCCATCCGGGGCAGCGCGCTTCTCCTGTTTGTGCCTTGGTTTCTTCCTTTGTAATAATACTACTCAGCTCCCAGGTTTGCGAAATTCCTGTCTCACAGTAAATGCTCAACAACTTTACTACGCAACGCTTCAAATCCTTCTGATGTTCTAAACTATAAGTATTTTCCTTTCTCTTCCCCATCAAGATTTGGACGTTTGAGTGCCCAGGGGGCTGCATGTACCCATTTCTGAGTGCCCCGTAGTTGGCGACTCTGTATTCAGCAGTGGGATATGGGCGTCTGTCACTTAGTACCAATTATCCTTTCTGCTCTCCACATCGCCCCCAACAATCTTATCTGCTCTTCTCTCTTCTCTCTCTCTCTCTCTCGCTCTCTCGCTCTCTCGCTCTCTCACTCTCTCGCTCTCTCTCTGTCTCTCTCTCTCTCTCTCTCACTAGGTGGAGGAAGCCCCTGGTTAGAATCATCCCAGAAGCAATTTCATGATACACCTAATCATTCTCCGTTTTCTAGTCCTTAAAGGGCAGAAAGCCAGGTGCTCCCCTTGCCCTTCGCAGGTAACTTAATTATAAGAATTAAAAGGCTTTGGTTACGTTATTAATTGTGAAGCTGTGTGCCTCTCGCCTGGTGAGAACCCAGGAGAGCCTCAGATGCAGGTGGTCTGCAGACACTCTGCTTCCTGAGTAGTCACACATCAGACAATTCTAGAACCCCTTGCCCATTTGCCTGACACGTGCAGGACCCTCAGGGGACTCTCGTTGACTTTCACAGCAATCTTGTCAAGTGAGAGGGGCCGGTTCCTTTCATGCTGCAGGCATTCTCTCAGGGGACCAGGGTCTCAGAGGCTTGGATAGGTAGCATTTGAACTCAGGCAGTCTGAGCCCAGACTCTGTCTTTTAGGTGTTTAATTGATCCCTGCTAGCTGTGTAACCTTAAGCACAATTCACATAAAGTTTCTGGGCTTCAATTTCACCATCTATAAAATGGGGCTAATAATGGTGCTTATCTCCATAGAGTTTATGTGACATTTAAATGGGTTAATGCATGCACTATAACTTGACCGGCAGTTTGACGTTGGTTATGACTGTCATCGGACTGGTGCTCACCCAAGTCCAAGTCCAGTTCTCCCCAGCTGCCTCCTTTTTGCAGATCAAGCCTGTGATTGAAGTTCATTGAAAGGAGGCATTTAAGGCTCATGGTTTATTCTGCTTATTTATTGGAGACAAATGTTTTTCCTTAAAAATTAAGTAAATTGAGTAAAAATTAAGTAATCGAGTTAGTGATCACTAAATGAGGCCAAACCGAGTCTGGCCTTCCCCACAGCCAATTACTCCAGCAGCAGTGGCTGCAGAAAAACAGGCGGCTTCACTGGCAGCCCCGCGCCTTGCCCCCAATTCTCTCTATTCATTTCTCGGTTCCATAATTTATTTTGCTTGGTCACGTTCAGGTGGGAGTGGCTGGCTGCCTGGCTGTGGCGGTTCTGTCTGTTAATGTGAGGAGTCGGGGGGAGGAGGACAGAGGGAGGACGACGTACAGGAGACGACTTGCTGGGTCAGATGTGTGATGCCCCAGACCTCAGAGCAGCCCCAGAAGGAGCAGACACAAGCACCCGAAGCTGATGCCGCGCGTGTCAGTTACGAGGGATAGACAACCTGGAACACCAGCTCCCAGGTGGCTCCTGGCCTCTGCGCCTTTTCCTCAAAACCCCAGGCTGCGATTAGACACAGTTCCCCGGACGCCCAGCTTTCCTGCTGTTTTCTGTACAAAACCACGTAAAGGTGAAAGAGCCTGGGCTTCCAAGCCACCGAAAGTGGGGTTGAGTTCTGCTCATCAGCCATGTGACCCTTGGCAAATGAGCAAATCTTTCTGAGCCTCAGTTTCCTCATCTGTAAAATGGGGATACTCATATCCAGAGTTAAATGAGATCATATGTGTAATACAGCTGGGCGCTGATCTCATTTCATGATGCCTCACATTGGGCTGCTGGCTACGAGGTGGAAAACTGCACATTTGATGAAACAAATATCTATGTCTTTAACTATTTTCCCCTTGAATCAAACATACTTGCCCACATCGACCTGCCACCCATTTTTCTCAGATTTTCCCTTCTTTGAGTACTTTATGATTTTTTTCATTGTCCAATATTGGTGACCTTAAAATGGCAGTGCCACTTATAACCTGAAGGGATAAATATTTGGTTACCAGATCAATCTTTGACTGGTGCATTTCTTTAAACTATTTTTTACCACACACACAATTATGGCCTTATCCAGACTTATTCTGTGGCAGCACGTCTCAAACAGTTTTGTTAAACAGTAAATCCATGGGATTATTAATAAATGTTACTTACACAAAGAGCCTGTGAACAAACGAATTTGGAAAATACTGGGTTAGACAAAGTTAAACAAATATTCTTTACTTTAGGACTTTCCCAAGTCTTTAGTATGCTAATGCATGAAAAGACAAGGATAGGATTCAGCATTTCCTAAACTCTTTTGCCTGTAGGATCCTTTTTGACCTGGTGGAGCATTTGAAAGCACTGGTATCTTCTAGAAGAGTGTTTCTTAAACTTTACTGTGCACATGCATCAGCTGGAGGTCTTGTTAAAATGCAGATTCTGATTCAGGAGGTCGATTCGTGGGTGGGGACTGGGATTCTGCATTTGTGACGCTGATGTCACTGATTTATAGACCAGACTTGGAGAAGCAAGACTCTGAAGGGCTATCACCTGACATATAACTTGGGGAGAAATTCTCTTTATTAGGGAATTCAGCAGAAGACTGTGGTCTCGAATTAAACTATACTTTGGAGCAGTAGATAACATATTATCCAGCAATCAGAATATATCCAGTTCTAGGGGAAACAGGAGAGCTGGTCCCAACTGGTCGAACTTGGAGATGATATTTCACATGTCAGTTCTCTCGCCTGTAAAATTCATCTAGCTTGCACTAGCCCCATACAGTTGCTATGAGGATGAAATTAAATTTTGAGAAAGAGCACTTCGTACAAACCCCATCACTATATCAACGCTGGTTAGAAGGTTAAGGTCCTCCTGGGACATAAGAATGCAGAGGAAGCCAATCTTTAGATACAAAAGGAAGATAAAGAAGATGAGGGAAGGAAAGGCAGAGGAAAGACAAGAAGCACTGGCTTTAATCTCTTCTCAGCGCCATTTTCCTGCCTTGGATTTGGTTAGATACCATCCTACCCTGAGAGCAAAGTCCTCGTTTTTCTTAAATCAGCACCTGACTATTTATAATACAAGTAAAAGAATTCTATCTACAGGGTCCCATTAATTCTTCCCCAGTAACATGTCTCAAATCTGAGACTCCATTTCCACCTTACTTGGTCCCACCCAGAAAAACCTCTCTACACTTAGATAGTTGCAATAATCGCCTAGCTGATATTCACCTAGTTTGTCACCTTTATAAGATTATTGTTTTTCTAAAATAAATATAAAGAATACAAACATAAGGCATTAATGTATTCTCTTACTCAAAGGGAGTCCTGAGTGCCCATTGTTAAACTCTGAACTCCTTTACCTGATATTCAGGCTCTTCAAGACTTCCAAAAAATGATCACCATTCATTATCTGAGGCATAAGCTTCAAGTAACATAATGCCCAATATAAACTACCTTAAGAGTAACAGGTAATATAGTAGATGCTACAAACTGGCTCACTCGACACTCACTCCAATCCTCCCTTGGATCTTCCAATGCTAAAGAGGCCGGAAGGTCAGACTGCATTTCCCAGCGCTCCGAGGGCTGGAAGAAAAGCATGGCCTTTCTGGAGGCACCATATGCCTCATCCTTCCCTCTGCCTCACGATGCACTTCCTGGGCCCAGCCCCCACCCCCGACACACTTATCTACCTTGGGCATCATTTCTAAGGCCGCATGGCCAAAGCCATAAATCTGTGCCCTTGTTTAGCGTGGCATGTCCTCTACCTCTAATCCAATCTCCCCTCTGCGTGTCCTCGGTGCTCGCTCATTCAGTTTGACAGCTATTTAATAAAACTATTTGCTTTCCTTTGACATGAGGCAGAAGTGGTGGGTGTTGAAGAGCCGCGAGGCCCTCGTGGACAATGAAACCCTTTCCCACTCAACACTCTTCCAGCTCAGTACAGATAAATTGTGGAGAACTTGAAATTAACCCAAGCTCTCTTCTTTTCTTAAGGAAAAAAAAAAATCACTGGAGACCCAAGAAACAGCAAGTATAGTAAGTGAAAGGGATGGCAGGAGAAATCACATTTCCTGGCTCCAAGGTCAGGGGTGAGCCCAGATCAGGGGCCTTTGAGCCTTTCCTCAATCTAGCTTTTATCACTTCAAAGCAGAAGGTCTTAAAGGAATGCCCTTTATGACTGATTCTGTCTTCAAAAACATGAAAGAAAAAAAGCATATTTTCTTAAGCTCACTTGCTGGAAGCCAAGAGATTTCTCTAAGATGCTGAGGGCACAAACCTCCACAACCAGGATACGATTCGGTGTGACGGAAACAGCACCGGTTTCATAATCAGCAGACCAGGCAAGAATTCCGAGTCCGCTTCTCTCAAGATTTATGACTTTGGGCCATTTATCTCAGCTCTCTGAGCCTTAGTGTCTTTCCCTATGAAATGGACATGTTATTCACCTCACCAGGTTGTCGTGAGGATGAAATGAGCGAGTAAATGGGGACGTGCTTGGTGTACAGCATGTGCTTAACAAAGCGTAGCTAATATTATCTATTGCTAGTAGTAGTGACAAGCAAATCTGACATCCATCTTCAAATATCCATGTATCCCTGCTTTTAGTTGGTGTATTACCTTGAATACATTTATCTGGTTTTCGCTTGCATTGGTTAATCCGCATGTGCAACAGCAGCCTCTCAATCCTACGGTCCTTGCGATTACTACTTCCCTCTTTACGCTCAGTACACCTCCTAACACAGCCCTTCCACTGATATCTGAACCATGTCCATCGCCAGTACAAGTTTTAACAATCATACCATAGAGCATCCTAAGAATTCTTCATGCTTTAACTAGTGATAGGTTCTCATTGTCAGGTGGCTGCCCCTTTATCCAGCTCTAAAATCCCATTTTTAAAGTCCACTCCTAGGAACATTTATGGTTCCATTTTCTGAGATCAGATGCTGAAGTAGAAAATTTGGTGCAGAAAGTTTCCTGGTGCATGCTCTCGAATGATACACCTGTGAAGCAGTGAGGAAGGCAGGGCTAGGCGGAGGGAGAAGCTGACTCCACGATGTTGTCGTACCTGGGGCCACGGCTAATCCTACAGGGAGCTTTGTAAAAGAGATGGCCCTTTGGAGTCCCCAGAGTGAAACAGGGAGGTCAGGCCTTTGAATCCCTGCATTGGACGGTCATTAGTCACTGCTACTTCCTGCAAGGAAGATAATTGGACAAGGCGGTTCCCTGCAGCCAACGGCAACGCCCAGTAAGGAATGCGAAGCTGGGTTATCCTGGCCGATGTTCCCAGCAGTTGGGGCTAAAGGAATGCAGACCACAGACCACAGTCCCAGAGAAGGCAACTGGGCAGAGCTCCACAGTGTCCACTACGTCAGGCAACCGACATCCCCCCTTAAGAGAGAAAATATTTCCATCACTCCAAAAAATTCTTGGTACCCTTCGCAGTCCATCTCTCCCCCCTCACGTCACCCCCCTCAAGAAAAACATTACTCTTATTTCTATCACCATAGATTCTTTCTGTGAGTTCTAAGAGTTCGTATAAATGGAATCACAAAAAAAAGTAATCTGTAGTGTCTGGCGTTCGTGACAGTTTTTAGATTCTTGAACAGGCCTTTGTGTAAACACACACTTTCGATTCTTTCAGGCAAATGCTTAGCAATGGAATAGTGGGCATGGGGTAGGTATATTCTTAACCATTAAGGAATAAGCGCTGAAGTTGCCCAAAGTGGTTTTACCATTTTGCTATCTACCTGCAGCATGTGGGAGCTCCACCTCTCCACATCCAGGTGATTCGGCCTGAGTGTCGTCAGCTCTCCAAGGGACAGTGAGTCCATAACACCTCGTGGTCTCTGATTTGTATGTTCTCATGAGTAACGATGCTGAGAACTCTGCATGTGTTTATGGACCACTGTATATTTGGAAAGTGTTTGTTCAAGTCTTTTGCTTTTTTATTATTGGGTTGGTTTATCTTTTTATTACTGATTTGTAGGTGTGCTTTATATATTCTGGATGCAAGTTAGATATACATATTGTGAATATTTTGCTAAGACGTTGGCTTTCTGTTTATTATCTAGACGATGTCTTTTGATGAACAGAAATTTTTAGTTTTGATGAAGTCCAATTTATTTATTTTCATTATAGTTCGTGCTTTGTGTTCTAAGAAATCTTTTACCTTTTCCCAGGTGTGAAGGTGAGAGGGTACTCTTTATTTTCTTCCAGAAGCTTTATTACATCATTCTTAAAGTCACTTTTAATGCCACGTTAAACCTCCTCCTTTCTCGTTGTAGTTTTGAGGCTGCTTTTCTCCATTAGAGCCAGGGAGGTGAGCTTCCCCTTTTAAAAAGGAGGCCTGCAAATGGAGTGCACACGGGGCCGTGACCCTTGGTGTGTGGCGTGGCGGGCTGCGGCCTCGCTCGCCTCCAAGGGCACGGCGCACGTGCACGGCCTAGAGCTTGCGTCTCCCGCCCTGCGACACCTGCCACTTCCCGGCGACGCCACAGCCTGCTGTCCCTGATAATGTTTCGATGGGCTGGGCTGAGACTCTACAAGGGCTCCAGCTCACTTTGGGTTCCTGAAAACATTTATTTGGTATTTTTCAAGGAGGTCAGTTTCAATTCTCCATGACTCTGGCTTCACCCCTTCTCACCTTTGAAGATTAAATCTGGTGGTGAGGGGGGAGGGGAGAATCCTCTTTTATCTAAAGCCCTTTCTGAATCGAATGAGGGGGCACAGGCCCTGGAAATGGGGTTGTTGCTGGCCCTGCTCAAACCTTCTTCACAGTGAATCTGCCTGCCCCGCACCCTTTGCCACCTGGGCCATGTTTTGTGCCCTGTGACACGTGAGCCATAGCTGATTCCATCAGTGTGAGTCCCATGACCCAGGTCTCATGATCCCGGAGCACCAGTCAGAGGCTGGCCAGCATTTTTCCAGTGGCCCTATGAAAAGATAAGGTCCTCTCGTGATCAGATTCTTGTTTTCGAGAATTTGAACCAAAACACATGGGAAGAATCTGCAAACGTTCAATCAGAGGTGAAGTAAGACGTAGCAGGAAAAAGGTCAGGGGGCTGAGGACGGCCATGTGTAAGCCTGTGGCAGAGAAGCAGAAATCCCGAGCAGACAGAGGGGCACGGAGTACGGGCAGACAGAGCCAGAGGTCCAGGGAAGGACAGCGGTTCTCGACGTGCCTCGGTTCCAGACGCCACAGACAGATGCCTGCGCAGGGAGCCACCACCAGCCCGTCAACCACCGCAGCTACGAGATACCTCGTGAGGGTCTCTGTTTTCATCCCAGTGAAGAGAGCAGAGCTGAGGAAGCAAGATAAAGCAAGTGAGTCAAAAGAACGTGAGGAAGGTGACTACTGCTCACTCTCCAGGATAAATATTTCTCAGATAAATTGTTTGGGGGCTTGTTCAGCGCGACCCCGCTCCATTTCCAGTGGCACCTCCCATCCCGACTCGCCTGGGAAGGTCAGAGGGGACAGACCCGCCAGACCTGTGAGGAAGGTCAATGCGTTTTCAGTGAGCCGGAGAGTCTGTCACTGAGCAGCGGCTCCCAGTTACCGGCCGTGTGCACGTGTGTTTTTCAGCCAAATCTTTAAGTGCTCACTTCTAGAACTGTGTTCAGGAAATAAGAACTCAGAGGAACAGAAATGTGACTCTTGAAAATGGCCGTCCTGTTGGGATTAGGGGACACTCGTATAGCATCTTTGCAAAATTCTATGATGTCAAACCTGGGAGTGAAGGGCTTTTTATCAAAACCACTTATTAAGGGAGCGACCTTCTAATCAAGGCTGTGGTCACTTTGTGCCCACAGAGCAACACCCACGAGGATGGGTGCTTTCCTATTGTGCTAAGGGAACACAAACCACGGCTGCATGCTCTAGATAGTGACTTCACATTCACACACACACACACACACACACACACACACCTGAAAATGGAGGATAATCAGACAGGCAACAATTGGTTCACGGGAATTTGCTCTTCGGAAGAAAGCTCGCAGCTCACTGGGGAGCGCCTCAGCTGATGAGTGAGAAAAACCATTGCAGCAACGAGCAAAGGAGTGTTCTAGCACTTTCCTTCACACTGCAGAAAATCAAGACATTTTGTGCTGTTAGTATCAGGCAAATGGGGGGAACGTCCTCAAGCTGAAAGTAAAGGATGGTTTTCAAAAGCAGAGGTAAACACTGGGACCCTGCGTCTTGTGTGTGTGTGTGTGTGTGTGGTGGTAGGAAGGCTGGCCAAGGTGTGTGTGTGGGGCAGTGCTGTGTGTGTGAAATACATCCCATACTCAAGGAAAGTGCAAGCTGGGAGAAACCTGAGCAACCCTAGCCCAAGTTCCTGTTTAACAGGTGAGGAAGACAAGGCACAGAGACCTCCTGAAAAACTAATTATTGGTTCTAAGTTGTCTACGGCCATGTTACTCTAAGTCTATGGCCGTGCCACCCTGAAGAAGCCTGATCCTGTCTGATCTTGGAAGCTAAGCAGGGTGGGGCCTGGTTAGTACATGGATGGGAGATCACCTAGGAAGACCAGGTGCTGTAGGCGTAAAAAATAAAAAAAATAATAAAGGATCATAAGCTGACAAGGTCCTTGCAATCTGTGAGGTCAAGCAAGGGTTCTCTCACCTAAAAAGAAAAAAATGGTTCTAAATTTACTGGGCAGAGATCATGAATAACGACATTCTGTCTATAGCACTGAACACATTAGGACAAATATTATGACAAAAATCACAAAATGTAGGTAATCCTGGAGCTCGGAGAGGCCCGGGTGGAGACTGAACGCTGCCAGTGGCTCCCAGCAGAACACAATTAACATGTTTATTTATTGTGCTTCTGTTTGAAAGTCTATATCGCTAACTAGTTTTTGTGGGTTCAAAGTGTGCTACGCAGATGGCACCATCTGTGTCACAGGAAGCAGCTTTGTAATGCATAATCTTGGATCCCAGCCCCCAAGCTGTCTCCTAGCCCGCAACAAGGTCCCCAGGGGGTGCATGCAACAGGGTCCCCAGGGGGTGCGTGAAGCACTGCTCCACTGGTGTGGCATTTTCCCAAGAAAAGGAAGGACAGCGGTTCTCGACGCGCCTCGGTTCCAGACGCCACAGACAGATGCCTGCGCCGGGAGCCACCACCAGCCCGTCAACCACCGCAGCTACGAGATACCTCGTGAGGGTCTCTGTTTTCATCACCAGCTCCGATTCAGCAGCAAGGGAGGCTCCTGGGCTGGTTATAAATGTAAGCATTTGTATTCATTTCTTAGAGCGGCTAACAAATGACCACAAATGTAATGTCTTAAAAAACAGAAATGTATTCTTTCATAGTTCTGGAGATCAGAATCCAAAATCAAGGTGCCAGCAGAGCCACAGCCCCTCCAAAGCTCCAGAGAAAGAATTTTTCCTTGCGTCTTCCAGATTCTGGGGTCTTCAGCACTTCTGCTTTGTGGCTGCACCCATCTGATCTGTCTCTTCCTCCTCTGTGTCTCAGATCTCCCTCTGCCTCTCTTTTATGTGGACCCTTGCTACTGGATTTAGGACCTGCCTAGATAATCCAGGATGATCTTACCTCGAGATCCTTAATTCTATCTGCAAAGACCTTTTTTTCCAAACAAGGTGACATCCACGGGTTCTGTGGGTGAACATATGCTTTGCGGGCTACTGTTCAACTCACTACCACATTATGGGGATCAGTGAGGGAGACAGTCTCCAAGACTTGAGGGCCTGGCACAAGGGAAGAGAAAAGGCTAAATGCTGGAAATGACTTTCAACGCTTAGGGTCCCACGATTTGTTTTAGATCATTCAGCGAGAATCCTCATGGGCTTTAATCACCAGACAGAAGCAGAAAGAGAGGAGAGAGAGGCCTACATTTGCAGTCTCCCTAGGTCCTCATTGGAAGAAGAGCACGGAGGACAGTTAATTCAGGGCATCCTGAGAGCACTGTGCTCTGGCAATGAGATTAAAACATCACTGGCATTAGAAGTCAGTCTAAAGAGTATCTCTTTTCTGTCAGCAACGCATTCCCCTCTTGCCCTCTCTATCTAGATGCACCCTCCTTCCTTTCCTTCCAGCCCCCTCCTCCTGACTGCTGGGCATCAGCCACTCCCAGACAGGCCTCCCATAGCCCCCAGCAGAAGCCCACCTCGACCCGCCCTCCCCATTCAGCCAAGGGCCCGACCTGTCAGGCTGTCCACATGCAGGTCTCCGTGCTAATTAGGAGGATTATCACTTTGCCAAGAAAGAACACGGACCCCGCGAAAGGTCTCTGTTAAGTGTCCTGGACATCGGGGACCCACTGCAAGCCGAGCTCTGGCGGCTGCTTGACAGAAGTGAAAGCGACAAGCTCCCCCAGGCCATGGAAGGAGCTGCGTCTCCGTCTCCACCCAAAGCCCCAAACGTGGTCAGGGGTGCGCACACCCACAGGATGGGCACGGAGTTTTTTTAAATTGTGGTAACGTGTACGCGACATAAAATGTACCATTTTAACCATTTTCTAAAGTGGCAGTAAGCACATTCTCACTGTTGCAAGCCATCATCGTCATCCATCTCCAGAACTCTTTTCATCTTGTGAAACTGAAAATCTGTCCCCATTAAACACGACTCCTCGTCTCCCCGCTCCCGGCCCCTGGCAACCACCCATTTACTTTCTGTCTCCATGAATCTGACTACTCTTGGGGACCTCATAGAAATGGAATCGTATTGCGATATTTATCTTTTTCCGTCCGGCATATTTCACTTGTCATAACGTTCTCGAGGTTCACCCACGTGGTAGCATGTGTCAGAATCTCCTTCTTTGAAAACCAATAATATTCCATTGTGGATGGATGTCACATATTATTTATCCATCAATGGCTTAGGACACAGACTTTTAAAGGTAAATATTTACTTTAAATTCTAAAGTCACTTCAACAGGAAGAAAGAAAATCCTCTAACAACCTAAAACCGAATAGCGAACAAAATTAAGGACGTCTTTGGCACCCACTGACAGCAAGTCAGCACATTTGGAAAAGAAAGAAGAAAACGCCTTCTTTTTTACACAAGGAAAAAGCTCCCAACTTTTCCAGCATGAGAGAAAATAGGAGTGTTCTGGGAACTCAACAGTTATGCCAATAACTGGCCGAGTTATGCCACTTACACCAAAGATCTAATTAATTCTGAAAGAGCCAAAGGACAATAAAACTCTATTTGCCATTCAAATGAGATTGAATGATTTGGAGGGAGCTTTGAGAATTATGAATCGTGCCTCGAGATCTTGGTACAGATCTGCAGGTGTGGGAGGGGCGGGCAGGGGTTTTCCAGGGTTTCCGAGATTCAGGGAAGTAGATCTGAAACCTGATTGTCCCAGGACACACACTTCGAGGGACATCGATTTAGGTATTAAGTGGAAAGTAGACCGCCGTACTATCATAGTCTCTGAAACTCGCTTTTAAGCATTTTTCTAGTGGAGGTATGTTTACTTTATTATTTGTGTTTTTTTCTATCAGGACAGGTATGTTTTGAAAATCTTGGGTTACTAAATGTCTAGTTGATTAGATGATGGGTGAAAGGGACTTTATTATCGAACGGGAGCAAGAGATGCCTTTCATTTAAAGAAAAAGAAATTATACATGACATTTATTTTTCCAATGGATCATTTCTATTTCTCAATTTTACCAGAAAAAATACGTGAGAGGGAGGACTTGTAAATGCTGGGACATGTAGTAACTCAAGTAACGAGAATTCTCTAGGTTGCGATTTACTGCATTCCATCTTGGTGAGAGAGACCTCCGGGGTAACATAGCGCCATAAGCAAGAAAGGTGTGACATCCATGTGGTCAGCGTTACCGGTCAGGAGAGGGTATTGAGTCACAGACTGTTGGGCGCTGGTACATCTCACGAGGACAGCTCTTTCGTGTCCTCGTGAGATGTACTACCCAGGCCAGAACATGAAGGTAGAAAATACGGCCACTCCTACTCCATCATGACGTGTTAAATACACAATTAGGCCAACCCAGGCAGTGTGCTCTCCCGGATCCAGAACCTTCCAGGATTTAGACTTCCAGAGCTCAGTGTAACCCTCTCTCTTCTATTTCTTCACCTATAAAATAAACATACCACCCGCCCTGGCCTGGCCTTGCTATTATTCCAAGTGAATCTAGCTTGCCAAGGTCTTTCCTATCCATTCACTTTCCCCAAACACCGAAGTCCCTAATATTTCTCCACACACTGTACTGAAAAGAAAAACCACTGAAGTAGTGATAGGATTCTCGAGATGCCTTTAACAGCAGAGTCTGTCCCCGGAGTTCAGAAGGCAGAGAGCACTGGGGTCCTTGTGACCACTTCGACTCTCTGGACGCAGGCAGCATCCAACAGCCAAAGGAGCTGACGCAGCAGCTGTGGTTGTTGGCATCCACTTTTCTCCTCCAAACCACGTTCCAGGGTGGAATTTACCTAGCGGATGAGCAGTTGGTGGTCTTCGCTGGTGGTCGCCGAAAGGAAGGGAGCCGGATAGGAGTAGGCTTCGGAGTCTCCTCTGCAGACCGCTAGTTCGCTCTTTCTTTCAGGGGGACGGGAAAGGTGTTTCTGCCTGTGTCCTTCTCCCCAAGGCTCAGGTTTCTTGGGATGGATGGAAACCAGAAAAAAGAGTACCCAAGCTTTCGCCGTGGAGGAGTCGGGCTGCTACCTTGCGATGGCATTCATGATGTCGTCTCTTTTCCTCCAAGACTCATTGGGAACCTTAAATGAAGTCCCATAATTTGCATTTTTTATTTTCACTCTGCTTATGCCTTTCTCTTTGTAGCGAAGGACACGGTTTGTGATTATATCATTGCTGCTTGCTAGAAACAGACAATGATGACAATGATAATGATGACAATGATGCTACCACTTACTGTCCATTTCTTACGTGCCCATCACTGTGCTGTGGGCAGTACGGGCATCGTCTCACCTAAGAATAGGAGTCTGGGCCCAAACTGCCTGCCCCACACAGTAACGAGATTATGATGTGAGTCGACGGTGGGAGAAACATAACAGTGTGTTTAAAAGTGTCGGTAATGCTTTAGTTGTTATCACTTGGAAAACCTGAATCAAGAGAGGATCGTCTTTCGAATGGTGCACTGCAGAACAGTCCCCCTGCAGAGTGCCAGACCTAACTTACTGCCTCTCCTCTGCTAGCCCCCACTGGCCAACGCACACGTGGCTGCATCATTACCAAACCTCATCATTTACTCCCCAAATTGACCCTAAAAGGCTGTCTGGATCTGCCCTTTGGGGAATGACCAAAACAAAACTAACAGTTTAAAAAAACGAAAGCAGTAGAAACTGGAGGAAAGCGATGGCTCATTGGAGCCCCACTCTACCCCTACTGGTTGTGTGGCCCTGGGCACATGGCTCAACTCCCTGAGCCTCGGTTCTTCATTGGAAAATAGTGAAAGAACAATTAAATGCAATGGATAGGCACTTAACAAATAACTTGAAACATTACATTTTTAAAAAATGGATTGTATTTCAATCATCTCTGTAAAGACTGGAATGCGTGTTTACTTATCCACACCAGAAAACAAGATGATGCACTTTCTAAACAGAACATGTAATGTGAACATGTAATGTAATGAGCCATATGCCTTCCGTGTCATTCATTTGCAGCTCTGAAAAGGTAGTTTCTCTGGGTCCCAAGGATGTGAACCTGTCTTTTTCTTCCTAGACAAGCATCGGCCGTTGTCTTTGTGCTTTCCTCTGTCCTTGCCCAAACTCTTGGAGAAGAGATTCTGTCAAGAGGTTGGTCTGCGGTAGATTCTAGAAACAAATTTTCTGTAACCTGACTGGTCTGAGACACTGGGCTTCACACTGGGCTTTTCAGTGGCAACCCCGCTGCCTTCCTGCCACAGCCTTCCTGCCTGGCAGCTGCAAACAAACACTCCCCATCATCAAGGCCCAGCAAAATTCAACTCCTACCACGAAGCTCTGGTCCTACCCCTTCTGATTGCTCTCGAGCCAGCCACAAAGGGTTTGCTTGGCTGACTAAGGAGGGGTATTTACAATTAAAAAGAAAAAAAAAAATGTCATCAGAGAACAAGCCTGTAGGGTCCTGAGGCATTCCCAAGGGTAGCTAATTGGAAAAACCATTCGCCCCCTTTAACGCCCCTCCCCCCACGGCTGCCCCTGGCCTTATCCGAGAGCAGCCACCCTATCTGTAAATGGCGACCATGGAAAATGTACCCTGGCGACTTCGTGTGAAAGATAGGCAAGGCTCCTAAAAAATCTTCTCGGAGGCTTATCACCTTCTTCTGGCTCCACGGCAGGCTGGGGCTCTGGGCTGGAGGAAACTGCCTGTCTGTGAGCCTAGACAGGGTCTCATCAACAACTGATAAGGCCCTCTGTGAACAAGCAGGCGCTGTGGGCTCACTTGCCTCGCAAATGCCAGAGACATTTGTAGAAAAGACACAGGGTCCAATGACCTCCGTGAAGGAGGCCGGGCAAGCCCACAGTGTGGGCTGAGAAGCAGGGCGGCCCTACCCCCACCTGGGAAAGGATAAAACCTAGAGGTCACTCCACAGGCCAAGGGACAAATGTCTGATGGTCAGTGGAGACATCTGTGTGCCAGCAATGCGCGTATGCCAGATGAATTAATCACAAAATAAGCTTCAATCTATTCGGATTCTAAACAATCAAAAAGCTCCTGTAATCAGAATTTCTGCAATCCTGTAGGAAGACGATGGATATTAAAATGACGGCCTCTCATACTGCAAGATCTTGATGTCCTTTCCAAATTGAACCACTTAGTTCAACAAGGCACAGCGTCAGGAAGGAAGAAATCAGATTTTAGATCCCCACTCTGCCCTTTCACTAGCCATGCAACATTAGATAAATCTGTTTCCCCAGGAAAATGCAAATATTTGCTCAGACTGGCTTTTGTTATGTGAAAGAGATTTAAAAATAAATAGTAGATCACTATATAAATAAAGTATTATTCCTTTAAAAAATACAAGGCTCAGACTCTCTTCAGTGGTCCGTGCATTTATACACTCTAATCTTTGAAAATTGCT
Organism: Pteropus medius; assembly: GCF_902729225.1. Classification (NCBI taxonomy): domain Eukaryota; kingdom Metazoa; phylum Chordata; class Mammalia; order Chiroptera; family Pteropodidae; genus Pteropus; species Pteropus medius. The sequence continues at coordinate 19,577,212 of NW_024342467.1, read as the reverse complement.
AATTCTTACTTAGCATGGTGGATGCAGTTGAGCGAATGCATACTGAGTTCCTTGTATGGTGGAAAATAACAAAGCAAAGACACAGCTCTCATACAAAACCCCATAACTTCAGGCAGGTGCCATAACGAAGGTGCGAACACGCTGGAATGGGGAAACCTGGCAGGAAGGTTCATGAGAAAGTCTTAGGAAGAAAGTTAATCGGAGGGCACTGTGTGGTCCAGAATCCTCTTCTTCGTATTGTTCCGAGTTGGAGTTAGCTTAGCCCAACGAGGGATACAGACCATGTTCAGACACGGACGTGAAGCAGCAGCCATTAGTTTCTGAAGGTCGTCACAGAGAGGTGCGGTACCAGGCACATACAGCATCACCGCGAGCCTCAGAGCCCCAAAGTCCCACAGACGCTTGGCAGCAGATGCCAAGGGCGCAGCTTTCCACAGACCTCTCTGCGTTTCGCCTTGGTGGCTGGAAGTGCTCAGCCTCTCAGACTGACTGCTGGCGACTCTTGCTTTGATCTTTTAAGTTCCCTTCTGAACTCTCATTTCCTCAATTACTTTCCACAGTTGTGTAAGGTCTAATTACTGCAATAAATCTCTTCCATAACTCAGTGCTTCTGCTTTACTAATTGAGTCCTACTGATATACCACCAAAATAATCTTGGAATGTCAATGCTAGTGGGGACTGCCAGACAGACTACCGGGCATCCAGTTACATTTGAATTTTGGAAAAATAAGAAATACCTTTTTAGCATAGGTATGTCCTAAATATTAATGGGGTATACTCATACTAAAAAATTCTTCGTTGTTTTTCTGAAATTCAAATTTAACTGGAATATATATCACTTCCCTCCCTTAAATATATCAGTCCCGCCTTAAAATCTCCTCAATTTACAGAGAACAAATCCTCAACCCAAGGCTGGCGAAGGGACTTGGCTGAGGTTATCTATCCTGGAAGTGGCAGAAGCTTGGAAAGAGCCCAAGATCCCTGACCTCCAGGCCAGGATGTTTGTCTCCCCAACTGCATTGATGAGAAAGCTGATATCTGACCCGAGATTTGCTGTCCTTGTCACCATTGCCCTGGTGACAGAGAATTAATTCATCGGATTTATTAGCATATTTGGAGACGATTCTGAGATAGGCATCCTGTGTGGCAATCCAGAGGAAGTGTCTTGGACAAAGATTTTGAACTATGGGTTGTATACGTGTATCAATTATATTTGCTAGGGAACCTCAATTGCCAGGATCTCTGATTAAGACTGGAAGTTTTGCCACGAGCTCCTTATCTTAATAAGGGGTCACCAAAGGGAACTGTGAGAGGGCGGACCGGTCCTCCTTTTGAAAGCATCAGTGTTTTGAATGGCTACCTGTGGTCATGCCTTGCGTTCCTGTTAGCATCAGTTACCTCCAGGAGAAGAAGCCTCCAGAAGGAAGAAAGGAAAGCGACGGGGTTGGGGGGCGGGGGGAGAAGGGAAAAGTGGGTTACTAAATTGGATAATAGATAAAGAGCTGAATTTACTAATAAAGAGGAAGTAGGTATTATAAGGTATATGTGGAAAGGGGAGGAGGTTGCTGTTCACTCCCCACTTTGTGACACACTAAGAATAATACCAACGGTAATTAGTAATTATGAACTATGCGTCAGGAACTTTGATCTACATCAGCCCAGATAGGGAACATCACATTTGTTCCTTAATTTCCCCGGAATGACACTTACAATGGGACATTGTGTACAATAAGTATTTACTAACATTTTCGGGTAATGAGGAAGATTATAACAAAGTCGATCTTCATCATCTGCAATTCCGCATTTGTGAATTCACGTCCTCGCTATAATTTATTGGTGACCTCCAATCTGTACTTGCAGTGCATTTGTGGTCATTCATGGACATGTTCAGAGTAATACAAATTCAAGTCACCTTACATTCACTCTCCCACCTGAGGCAGAACAAAGAGATGCTCTTCCTGTTTCGGCTCTCAGATTGTAAACAAGCGTCCTTTTTGAGGTGTATTTAGTGCCACGTTTTTCATGTTTTTCTGCTTTTTGTTGGTGATCTCACTATTTAAAATGGCTCCCTCGCAGAGTGCTGAGCGCTGTCTAGTGTCCCAAAGTGCGAGAGACTGCGATGTGCCTTAGAGAGGAAAAAACGTGTAGACAAGCTTCTCAGTCATGAGTTACAGTGCTGTTGGCCATGAGTTCAATGTTAATGAATCAACAATAGATTAAGTAAGGTGTCCTTAAACAGAATCATACATAAAATAAGATAATATACTGATTAGTTGATGAAAACGTTAAGACCAGAGGCTCATATGATCCTAAGCCTGTACTCCCCGCAAGGAACAACGGTTCCAAATTCATTAAGTCAGGGGTCGTAGCTTTATAAAACACAACCAAGGCCAATAAGAAGGCTCAATTGTGGAACACAATAAAGAACCTAAAAGCAGATGTTAAACAATTCAGTCATTTAAAGTCTCTCCATGGAGAACTTCGGGGTAACTGTTTTGTGTTCAGCTTTCAACCTCCGGCTGCTTTCTTGAGCTGGCTCTCTTCGGTCTCTGTCATCTGCTCCCCTTTTCCTTATTCTGGAACCTGCTATCCTCCTTCAGGAGACTGTCCTGGGTCTGTGAGATGGAGTGTCTTCTTTCCCTCTACCTCACTCGGGCCTCAGGCCATGTTCCATGGAGTCTTTTTACCACAAAATGGTCTTTAGAGGCATGGCACCAAACAAAGACAGATTTTCTCCTGACGAATTCTGCCAATTTTGAAATCAACCCTTTTATGCCAAGCACACGTATATTTGCTGATGCTTATTTGATGAGCCAGTTGATGGTGCGATGTGCACCTTGGGTTTAGCTTGGAAACAAACTTTCAGGAAACACGTTCAGCCAACTTGGTACTTTTGCCAATGAGACGAGGCAAAGCAGTCCTGGAGGGAAGAACTAGAAAGTTCTAACCTTCACAGCAACGCCTGTGTTTAAAGGAGGCGTGTGGAGGTTGACTTAGACAAGGTGATTTTGCCCTAGGCAAGCCGGTGGAAGAGCTGACTGGCTAATTTTTTTGTTTTTGTTTTTCTGAACTAGTTTTGTCACCTAAGAAAAAGTTGACAGTCCTCCTATTAAGGCTCCTTTATGTCATCACCAATCACTCCTGCCTCTGTAAGAAAATCTTAAGCAGTCCTGCAATCTGCGGTACAGACGTGACCTCACAGGATCTCAGATATAGGGCCTCGCTTTACGGTGAATGATATATTTTTTCCTCTTTTGTTTTGTCACATGAGAAATCTGCTTCCAGAAAGCATGGGAGAGGACTGGCTGCTGTTTCTTATGAGTGTATCTTCTAAGAGACCTGAGAAAACATGATTACAGCCATTGTTCAAAAAAAAAAAAAAAACAAAAAACGCCAGATTGAAAAAAAGTAAATGCAATAATTTAGACCATGTTAACAGCTTTTAAAAAAAAGTAAAAAGAAAGGGAAGAGAATTGATCAGTAAGATGACAGCTAAATATTATTAAGGAAAAATGTATCAATATACAGCCTATGGCTTCCCAATTTTTTTTAAATTGAGCATTTTTCTGCCTTTGATTCTATAGCCAATGAAGTGTTCCCAAGTCTGCTTTTTAAGTTATGAAGGGAAGCAATTTGGGATTGTTGAGGTCGATGTATAAAACAAGATGACAGCAGATGATAAATCAGAAGTCTATGAGTTTTTCTGACGTTTTGCCATAATCTTTCTTGGGAGAAAAATACACATTTTTCTACAACTGGTTTATCAGCTTTTATTTTGAAAATAAATTGTTTGACATTTAAGAATTGCAAAAAAATTCCAGTGGTAGGAACCACAGTCTAGAAATAGATTGTGCTGGACTTGGAACTCAGGAAGCACTCTGAAAGATAGTGTAATAGGAGACAGAAGGGTTTGCTAATTGGACTGGGAATTCACGAGGGAGAGGAGTTGATAACTCTGAAGTGATTTGGAAGAGAGTAACATGTTAGTATTAGAATGAAATGAAAATATGAGTCAGCATAAAATGATTTTAGAGATCAGCAGTTAGGAATATGTTTAGTGGGATGCTATTTTTGGCAACAGCTGCTATTAGTTTACTTTAATAAGTATTTATAAATCGTTTCAAAAATCCTTTATCAACTATCTATAGTGAGTGCACAGTGTATTTAGTTTAGGCATATTTATGTAGAAGGGTGTGTAGGAGGAAGTGTCTATGACCGAAAAACCAGCAATGTGTCTTCATTCAAAATAAATGCCCTGGATTCTGGCTGGATTTTAAAATAAATTCTAATACTTGAAAAATATACTAGAAATGGAGTTCTAGCTCAAAATGGTGTTTAACATTGTCTAACTTCTCAATAAGTTAAATAAGAACACCAGAAAAGCGATGAAATGATGCCGTAGAGCGATACTGCATTTGATACCAACACTGATTCAGAGACTCCAGTAGGTACCACCCAGAATATTAGGCATAAGTCTTTCCTTCAGTGACTGAACGCAGCTGGACTACTGTTCCCATCTGCCTACAAACCTCTCTGTGCTGTCTGACACCTTCCTACAGTCAAAGAGCAAACGCTAGATATCACCTGAATAGAAAGCACAGGTAGGAAACTTTCATCTAAGCATCGTACATGAGATAGGTAACCACCACAAGAAACCGTTATAGATATGCACGGCCATAAAAAGAATGTGGATAGCCATGAGAATCGTTCGTTCATGAATTTCATAAGTTCGGGGTACCAGACAGGTAGACATCAGACGTAGAGAGGGATGTTAACTTAGTAGAAAAGAAACACATTAATTGAAAGCCTGGGAATTAGATTGGAAACTGCACATCAATTAGCTTGCAGCTGTAGATCTGAAAAGGGAATGAGGCCATCACATAAGCAGGGTAAAAGCAGGGCCAAGGGCAATTCACGTACCCAATGTCCAGAAACGTTTCAACTTTCTCATAATTCATTCATTAAACAGATGTCCATTGACCCTCTATTGTATTCCAGGCCCTGTTATAGGCAGTGACTGAGTAAAGAGAAGAAAATCGAATTTATTTTCTTTAAAGTAAAACAAAGGAAAAAGAACAATGTAATAAAGAATCAAAAGAAAAGGATATATCTACTGTAATATTAGAAATAGAATTTCAGAAAACTATGTGGCATAGTCAGAAGAATGCAAAGGAAGATAAACTCAATAACTAGAAGCAAATCTATTTCAAAAAAAAAATCTAAAATCAAGAGAATAAGATGGGATAAAAAGGTAACAAAATAAGGTATTACAGCCTGCAGAAAAATAAAGAAGAGCAAAGAAAACCATTGAAAGTCAATAGATATTCAGAATAGGGATTGGCAAATCACCATTTAGATAATAATATTTATAGTGGAGAGACCAGAACTGTTACATAACCAAAAAAGTTTCATAAAATAATAAGCAAATATATAATCTAATACAACTTTTCTGAGCTAAAGAGAGACATAGAGATTAAATGAACTATCTTCCATGTAATAACTATTAAAAATTGGCCCATATTTATTACAAAAAATTTGAACTACAAAAGTGAAGAAAAAACTTCATTACCAGGAGGAAAAATCAATTTCTTATGATAGAACACAAGCCAGAGTAGCCTTAGACACTTTTATATATCTAATTCTAGGTGACAGTGAAGCCACATGTGTGGATCTTTGAAAGGAAAATGTCATAACCTAAGAATTTTATACCTAGTTTAGTTAGCTTTCATGTATGATCAACAGAAGAAATTTTCAGGAAGACAGGGGTTCAAAAAATTATCTGACATATGTATCATTTTTCTTGAAAATAATTGGTTGAAGACAAACTATAGCCATTTAAGAGTTGAAGCAACGTTAGGTAATTAAATATTGAGATGTGATAGCATAACAATTAAAATAGAGATCCCCAAATAGAGAAAAGGAAACAATGAAGACAAGAGCAGAAACTAATAAAATTAAAAAGAGGAAAACAATAAAACCAAAGCTGATTCTTATATTGGTAAAACTATAGAGAGATTGATGAAGGAGAAAATAAAGAAGACACTAATTACTAGCATCAGAAATGAAGGAGATGGACGCGGTTCCATAGTGTAGCGGTTACACATCTGCTTTACGCACAGAAGCTCCCGGGTTTGTGCCCCATTGGAGCCACGGTCCATGGTCTACGGTCCTGCCACCCTGAACGAGCCCAATGTCTGATCTTGGAAGCTAAACAGGGTTGGGCCTGGTTAGTACTTGGATGGGAAACCACGTAGGAAGACCAGGTGCTGTAGGCATAGATCATAATAAATAATAATAATAAAGAAATGAAGGAGAAAATATCAATATAGATCCCCTAACGTTAAAAGGAGAAGATGGGACTGCTGAATGAAAGTTCAACAGCTTAGAGATAGTGGTCCACATCCTTGAAAGCCACGAACTACCAAGATTCACCCACAAAGAACCAGATAATCTAACTAGACCTATGGCTCTTCAAGAAATTGAAAATTTAGTATAAACTCTTCCCCAAAAGAAAGCTCCAGCCCACATGGTTTCTCTGGTATATTCTAACAAAGACTGAAAGATATAATAGCAACAATTCTACATACTCTCTTCTATAAGACAGAAGAGTAGAAAATACATCCCAATTCATTTCATGCAGCCAGCATTAACCTGATACCAAACAAGACAAGATAGCCCAAGAAAACTAAGGACCTATGTCCCTTACGAATATAGACATAAAAATCCTTGAGAAACATTATCAAATCAATTCCAGCAATCTATAAAAGAACTAATACATCACAAGAAGTGGGTTTTATTACAGAAATACAAGGCCGGTTCGACAGTCAAAAATAAATCAATATAATCTACCTTATTAACTGACTAAAGAATAAAAAGCACATAATGTATATCAACTGCTGCAGAAAAAGCATTTGACAATATTCTAAACAAAAAAGATCCCAGGACTAATAAGTGAGTTTAGCAAGATTACAGAATACAAGGTCAGCAAGCAAAAATCAATTGTATTTCTATATATTAGTAACCAACAACTGGAAACAGGAAAAAAAAATTAAATACCATTTAATTAGCTTGGGGAAAAAAGAGACAGGCTAAGGAATAAAACTATCAAAACATGTATCTTATAAACTATAAAGTCCTGATGAAATATTAAGGAAAACCTAAGTAAAGAATATCTACCTGAAATTTATAGCAAACATTTCACGTGACAATGAATAAGAAACATTTTTCTCAAAGTTAGAAATAAGAATAATGTTCATTATTACCAATATTAATGTTGTACTCAAAATTATAGCCTCTCAAAGTTTGGATTCTTTGAAACAGATGCCAAGGTAGCGTGTGAGGTACAGGATGTTTATTAGGGGTCATACAAAAATAGATAATGGGTCGTTGTTTGCCAATCCCTGTTCAACAACATAGCCAGTGCAATAAGGGAAGAAAAAGAAATAATAATCAGAAAAGTTGAAAGGAGAAAAAATATATATAATTATTTTTGATGATATGATTGTTTTTAAATTTCAGGAAAACCCAGAGAACTAACTATTCAGCTTTTAGAATTCGGAAATGCGGCAATTATAAAGTACCCACAAATTATAAAATACCACTAAAATTGACCTAGGTTCATTAAAAGCCAGTGGGTCTCAAATTTTAAAGTACATCCTCTGAGAGGATTTTTAAGTGCAGATTCCAGGGTTCCTACCCCAGAGTTCCTAATTCAAGAGTTCTGGGTTGAGGGGCAAGGAACCATATTAAAAACAAGCCCCCAGATGATCCTAATATAAATGGTCTATATTTCTGTGTTAAATCTTCATATTAATCTTTTATAATTTAATATTTTTCAAACTTTTGGGTGTTTAAAATACTATGAGAATTATATAGAAGTTATGGACACCCCCTACCTCAATTCACCTACATACAAAGGACTGAAAGGAAAGTCTCCTACTGCAGTGAAATCTTTAGAGGATAGGAGACTTGGGCTAAAATACTGGGTTACATTTGCTCAAATTTTGGAAAAAAAAAACTGTTAAGAGAAATCGTGGAGGGCAGTGAAGTGTACACAGAGAGCTAATGCACAGGAGCAGAGCTGAAGGCGTTTTGTGCAGACCAATTTGAGTCTTTAGCAGGTGGCTTTCTCTACCTTCTCTCCTCAACCCCACCCCCAATCCACCCACCACCCCCGTCATTAACAACCACAGCATCTCTCTGTCCGTTTGTATCTCAGGATCCTCTTCCCAAGCTTTATGTACCTAAGGGCACATTCGGCAGAAGGCCCCAGAGGAGGAAGTGGCAATTACAACTGGAAATCGTAGGTGGGGGCAGAAAGTAGGGGAAAGGTTTTGAACTTCATCATAAAAATAATGTAGAACACTTAAATGATGGGGAAATGAGGGAAGTAGAATGACAAAAGGAGAGTCTTCATGTCAATATAATGTCTTTTTAAATGAGTAAAGGGACATTTGCATGTTCTTTATGATTATTACTTGGGACTTCTGCACAGAACCTTACAGTTGACTGACCTCTCCCTCCTCAGGGACCAACTCAGGTTTAATTGAAGCTTTGGTCTCTATCTCTCCCTTTGGCAGCTGGGAGATTAGCAGGGACATGGCTAATTAGTATTTAACTGCTCGCTAATGTTCCAGTGGATTTGTCGATCACAATCTAGTTTAAAATGGATTGAAAAGTTTTCTAAACCTTGAAAAAAGGATGCTGTGTCAGAACTGATTCAATTTCTTCACAGGCTGAAAGCAAGAATCAGGTCTACTTTGTGATCTTTTTGGGTCACATTCCCTAACAAAATGGTATTTTGAATTGGAAATATGCCACGGTCCTCTTTAGATGCAGGGGCTATGGAATGAGAGTGAAGAGTGAAGAGTGAATTGAAAGGTCTCCATGGAGACAAGAGCTCATGAGTCTCCGTAAAGCAGCCCTCCAGTGGCATGCTCCCACCTGCTTCCCAGGTGGCTTAGGGGCCACAGGAGGAGATAAACTTCATTACGTGATATTTAGCCCCTGAAGTTCACTAAAAGGTACCATTCGACTTGATTGCCTGCTTTTATTCATTCAAGCAGTCAGCCATTCGATAAAAATTTCCTTTTTTTTTTTTTTGGTGACAGACAGCAAAGCAATAGTAATAGAAACATCTGGCCCCTAAAGACGGCGACATTTTGGAATGAGAGACAAGCATCGATGCAATCGCCATGCTATGTGTGACACAATGTCTTAATGAAGCACAGGATGGAGCAACAGGAACGAACATAGGAGGAAGACTTGTGTCATGAGACAGCTGTTAAGGAAAGACTTCAGAGGTAACATTTTTGGTCTGAAGGGATGAGTAGGAGTTTCCCAGAGGAAAAGTGGAGGCAGAGAACTCTAGGCAGGGGGACAGTGCTCTCAAAAGCACAAAGCGAAAGGCAATTGTTAGATCATGGGCGTTTCAGGTACCATGATAAGAAATTTTGAGTTTTCTTCTATGAGAGCAATATGCTCTAAAGTCAGGACATGGCCGTTTAACTAGCTGTGTGATCGTAAGCTAATCACGTAAGCTTTCTGAAACCTGAGGTCATCGTCAAAAATAAGGGCGACCAAATGCCAGCAGTGTCTCTCACGTAGGAGGTGCTTGGATTGTGTTGCACATAAAAGTAGTTCAAACAAAACAGACACTCATGTGTCCTCCACATAAGAGTCCAGAGGCAGGCATTCTAGAACTGACATGGCAGCGCTGAACCCCTCAGCGCCCCGGGCTCCTCTCCCCTGGGACACAGACTCTGCCTTCAGACCTCCTCATGTCCGAGGCGCTTGTCACAGCTCCACAGGTGCTCTGAGCAGCAGGAGGAGCAGAAGGGAGGACCTCCCAGCAGGTCCAGCTTTGGGCTCGAAGCAGCCTTCCTGGAGGCCCCACGCCAGCCTCCGCTTTCAGCCAATCAGCTGTCACATGCCCGGACCTTGCCCCAGGAAGCCTGGGATATGAAGTCTGTTATGGGGACACATCTTCCTACCAAATAAAACCAGAGTTTTGCCATCAGGAAAGAAGGGGAGAGTGGATGCTGGGTGGCTGCTGAAGGTCACAGCTGTCGTGCTCGACTAATGTCGGTTTTGTTCCACCTTTGGCAAGTCCACACAATTTAAAAGGAAAAGGTGGGTTTTGAAGTCACGCACACTTGGGTTCACACCCCAGATCTGCCACTCATTCACTGTATACACTTGGGCACGTCACTTTAAACACCCTGAGCTTTGGGTTTATCATTTGTAAAATGAAGTAGGTGAAGAGTCTCTTTCTTTCCCCATTCCTCTCTTACAAACCTGGCGGAAGTGTAATGCCTTAGCCTAAGTCCGGCTTGTCAGTCAGCTGCACTCTTCTGTCCCTGGGAGAAAGACACCAGAGTCAAGACCCTGCAAGTGAGCCAAAACCACAATCAGATGGAGAATCCGGGTTCAGCATCTGAAAAGGAAAAGGCCGAGAAGCAAGGTCAAGGTGTAAGTCAAGAGACGCAAACCACAGAAACGAGAACATAATGAGAGGGGATGGGAGACAGAATCTAGAGACATTCCTGCCACTGGGGTTGTGGTGTGCCACATGAAGTGGTGTCCCACAGGGTGAGGGAACTCTAATTTTGAAATATTGAGGGGGCACTGTTAAGTAAGAGATTGTATTTTTAAAAGTCTGGACTCTGTATGAAGTGGATCTGACATTAAACATAATTCTCAGGTGTGTGATCGGTGTAATGTAAGCTCCCTGGGGGAGGGATGAGTGACTCAAACACAAAAGCATCAAATAGTGGTATCTAGAGTCTGGTGACCTTGAAGAAGTCTGCTAACAGCACAAACAATAAGCATTGCACTTAACGAACATCTTAATTCCAGATATTTGGTTGTAAAGAACAGCAACCCCCACAAAGTAATTCAAATGAAAGGGAAGTTTACGGAAAGAATACAACTGGCAATTTCAAGGCCATCTAAGATCAGAAGAGCCTTGGGTGGCCTGTCCGGGACCACTCAAGGCCCACACCTGGTCAGTCATCAGCTAGGAAGGAGGCTGCGGCCTCGTCTTGCGTTTCTGCTTCTCTCTGCACACTGGTTCGCTTCCTCCCTCGGCATGTCGCTTTTTTCTGCTTTCTCATAACTCGTGAGCTCTTTCTTAACCTTCACCCTACGCAGCATTTCATCGGCAGAGCGATGACTCACACTCTGACTCCACTCGTCTTTTCAGTTCAACGGACCATATCTTGAACTGCAATTTCCAAGTCTCTTAGTTAAATTCTAGAAGTTGAAAACCCTGTTAGCTCAACCCAGCCTAAAGATTTGTCCAGTCGTAGTCTAATCAGCTGTGGCTGCAAGGCAGGGCTGGGTCACATAGCTCTGTGGATAACCAAACCTTCTCCTGTTCTCCAAAGATCATGATGAGTATAAACAAGAGTAAGCTCAAGACTTAAGTTATTGTTGCGTAGCCAAGATGTGCCGCCCAGGACCACAGCCTACCACAGTCACCAGGGCTATCACCACCACCACCTCCGTCACCACCCCCACCAGCCCTCTCCACAACGACCATTTCTACCACCTCCATTGCCACCACCACTGCCACAAGCGTCGCCACCACAATGGCCACCGCGATCACCCCCGTCAACATTACGATCTCCACCATCAGGACCACCCGTGCCGTCGCTATTTCTGGCACTAACCCTGTTACCACTGCTAACTCTGCCAACAGCACTACCACGACCACCATGGCCACCAGTACCTGTTAAACCTAGACTGGGAAACAAAGATTCTCCTGTGGGGGACCTACTCTTAGTGGAGAGGAGACGTGGAAGGGTTGGTGCCCATGAGTTTTCTAACCACTTCAGTGCCCATAAGTCTCCACACTTATCTAGCCCTGAACACCTACAATCATCTTCTCCTCACCAAGTGGTCACCAGGTACTACAGGTGTATTTCTAATTTGCCTACATCTCTTCCTACTTTTCCATCTCTGCCGCCAAAATCCCTCATTTGACAAATGGATGATGATGGCTGTTTCCTATCTGGCCCTCTGCCTCCAGTCTACCTCTCTCCAAAGCATATTTCAGATCCTGCCAAATGAATCTTTCTAAAACATTGATCGTATTGCTTTTCTACCCTTTTCAATGCAGCCAATTTTCCCATCCAGAACTAAAAGCTCTAGATACAGATTACTGTTTACGTCTTATTTCCTGTGACTCCCCGCTGGAGCTCTGGGATTCTGCTGACATGCTAATTATTCTTCAAACCCAACGTGGCCACACCCAACTCCACACCATAGCTCAAACATGTCCTCTGTCTTCTACAAGCCTCTGTTCCTATACAAATTCTACTTATTTTTCAAAACTGGGCTTAAATCGAACACCTTCCGTGGCACTTAAAAAATTCCTCTGAAGCAGTTGAAAGATTTGTCTTCAAGATGCAGACTAAATGCCCGTCTTCTTTTCCTGAGCCCTCAGAAAAATGACAGTAAAGCAACAAAAATGCATAAACCTATAACAGCCAGTGACTAGAAAGAAACAAACCAACGGAGCAGAGATGGAGCAGAGATTTTAACAAACTTCGGGATGATAGGAAGTAGATGCAGAGGCATCAGCGGCTTGAGGCAGAGCTGGGGAAGCAGGGACCTTGAGGATGCTGAGGAAATTCACGCACAGGAGAACCACAGAACTTCTGGCCTCGGGGTGAGCATGCGCGAGAACGGAAATGAGAATGGAAATCAGAAGCAGGGGATGAGTGAAAGGAATGTGGGCGAAATAGTAAACACCTCCATCCTTGCACAAAAACTCAGGCAGGCAAGTGTTTCTCTCCAGCCAAAAAACAAAGGCATTTATTTTTTAAAGAAAGAAGAAAGTTATAAAATGCTTGACGTGCACTAAGGCAACCACTGAAGGTGTTAAGTGCCTGAAATTGAAGTGGTCGTCACCCCAAAGGCCTTTGGGAAGGGCCTTCGGCATGAGGCAGCTCCCCATCTGCTCGCCTTGAAGAGATGCCTGCCCATAACAAGCCCACTCCTCGTATGGGGAATTCTGATTCACTTTCCTAACCCACACTCTTAAACATCGGCAGTTAGAAAGTGATTTTTGTACACAGTCAAACTAAGAAGCACTGTCATGAGTCATCATTACCCACCAATGGCTAAAACTGTGCTTTTCAGATAAACGATCTTGGACTGTGTCAGATAGCAGTCATTCCTCACGTGTATACATTTTTAGACACTTCAATAAAATATCCATGATGAGTGAACATAAAATAAGTCCCAGTTTATGACAGTAAGTCACACCTCACAGATGGGACATTGTAACAGTGATGTCTGGCATTCTAACTAATAGCGTGGTGGGGATTTCTGCCGACAGCCTCCAGAACAAAGCCCACGGCTGCTGGGGTGGAAATGGCTCATTACTGCTTCCTGTGCTGGCGGCATATTTGGAGTCAGCCCATCAGTCCCTATGCCCTTTCTTTAAAGAAATCGAAGCTGTACACAAAGAGTCCTGCTCTCTCCTGCATGTTTGCTTTGGATATGACTCTGTGTGAGACTGGCTGAGAGAAGCAGGACATTGCTGGACTGTCACTCACAAGCACACCATCACCTGACTTGGCCCATTCCTTACTGCGTGGGATGGGGCAGAAGAGGGAAGAACTGATGTGATGTGACCTTGCGCCCCTGGGAATTGGGTGCAATCACACCTGGCTTTCTGTTTTCTTTCTTCCCACTGGGGTTCATGGAGAAGAGATATGGGGATAGGATAAATATGTATCCTGAAAAATCTTATTGCGTTTTTTAACTCGTAACTTCCATCTATTTGCAACTTACATTCTCATCACCAATACTGAGAGAAACGTGACTTCCCGTACCGGCCCCACGGCAGCTCCCCTGAAAACCCGTGGACCCGCAGAGTCGTGGGATGTCCGAGGGAAATGGACCAAGATCCTCAGGGATGTCACCAGCGCTCTGTGGTGCACAGTCCTGGGCTACAGTCCCTTTATCTCTCTTCTTAAATTAGTTAACATGCCTAGTTTGCCTACCTCCACAGAATTGTGATGGTAAATAGGAATACTATATTAAAGAAGTAACTTAACCTCTATCCAAAGCCTGACTGCAGGGAACAGTATTGATGGGGGACCGCATAAGGACTATGCACTCCTTATTCTTCTGAGTATTCTTTAATGTATCCTTGAATTAAGTCATCCCACTACAGAAAGCATCTGAGCGTTACCACCTAGCTCCCTCACCCCGTCTGCACCTGTCGGACCTGCTCTCGCTGACCTGTCAATCCTCTGGTGTGCAGCACGACCACCAGCTCCGCCCACAGCGAGGACAGAGTATCAAAAACGGCGTATGAAGTGTTCTCTCCTCCCAGGAAGATGTTCGTTAAGTAACACCATGTTCTGTCCAGGTGATGTTCAGAAGAGAGGTTTTCTGGTTTTAGTATCAGGAGTAGCTTCCACGAAATTGTTTTATTCTGCTGTTACTAACTGTCCATCGGATGAACCATCTGGTTTGCATTTTTGTGTTGGTTACGGGCCTACATCTGAGGTAGGGTGAAATGGAGGATAAAAGCAGGGGCGTATGGCTCCAGAGAACTGTGGCTCTGCTGCCTACCAGCCGTGTGATTCGGGGCCAGATCGAATGACTTTATCCTCATAAAGAGCTTAGACTTTATCCTCATAAGGGTACATGTTCGAGTTTAACAAAACACTTTTTTTTAAATATTCATTTTTGTATTAACCTCACTCGTAGCTCCATTGTACGTCCTTATCTTTGTTTTTATCTACCTTTTTCATTGTCTAATTTCATCATTTTCATGGTTAATAAGCCATTACAAATACTGCGATTTTTGAAAATGATCTCTCTATCATTGGGTCTTTAAGTTGTTAGTAATGCTTTCCTATTACGCATTTCAGTTCACTGGCATCTCTCAGCATCCTACCTTTATATTTCTGGTAATTTTCTTGGAATAGAATGCTCGGAATTGGGATTGCTGTATCGAAGGGTGCTTTTGATTAGCATTGCCAAAATGGTTTTCAAAAAAGTCATATCTGTTTAATATTCTTCTATTAGCAATAAATAAAAGTGCTGACTTCATCACATTCCCATCAATGCTGAGCATTACCTTTAAAAAGTAATATAAAATCAGAAGCGATTTTTAAATGAGACTTTCTCCTTGTGCGGTTGGTATTGGTCCTCAACTGTGGAGACTCCCAAGACCCCAGGAGTCCGGATCTTCCTTCTGGTCACCTAAGAATTGACGCGCAACTTAAGAATACTTTCAAGGAGCTGGAAGCTCAAGGACGATGTTAGTGATGGACGGTTCGCGTAAACTGTTTACGTAGCTTGCGTGTGGTTATCTCCCAATAACCTGAGTAGATTAGCATTTCCCAGATTTATGATAAGTATTGTGAAGAAAAAAAAAATGACACTGATTGTCTAATACTCTACCAGGTGAATATATCACATTTTAGTCATTCCCATCTGGTTAGTCAGTTTAGCCAAATTTTTGCCATTATAAATAATACTGCAAAGACATCTTTGTGCATAAAGCTCTTCCGTAATCTAGATACCTTTTTTTTTTTTCAGACTGGATTGCCAAAAGCAGACTTGCTGGGATAAAATGTGAATATTTTCAGGCTTTTGATACATTGTCAAGTGGTGCGAAGGTCATTTGAGAAGCATGTTTGGAAACATCAGGTAATGTGGGGTGTGGGAGAAGGGAAGGCTGTGCTTTCATTTTCTTAAGAGGAAAATATTCCCACAGAAAAAAATTTGCAGTAAGGCTGACGAAGCGTGAACTGCAGGCCCCTCGCTTGCACGGGCTCCTTTCTGAGCCTTGGACGGTCACCGGCCACGTGCTCACAGGATCAAGTGTTGTTTGTTTTTTTCTAGTTGCTAAAGAAGACATTTTAACCCACTTTGCAAGACTGCTACCTCTTTCCTCTCCATGTTCTGCATCATAATACCTCCTATCAGGTTGGCGGTTTTGAAATGTCCTGGGTATTTTGGAGTTATGGTTATGAGGAAGTTGAGTACCTAATTCTGTCCTTATTATATTAATTAATTTTCCTTAAAGAGAACTCCTAAAAATTGTACAAACTTTCGAGCATCACAAAATCTGTATATGCTCCTGAATTTCTCCTTAAGATAGACAAGTTGGAAAATGCTAGGATCCATAAACTAAACTCTGGAGTTTGTATTCCCAGCCAAGCCAAGTTGGTTTTGAGAAAAGTCAAGAACTGTGTTGTGGGCCAGCTCTTGGATGCAAGAGCCGGATAAATGCTCTTAAAACTCTATTTGTTGAAAGCTGGCTTTACAGGACGGATGAAAGAAGTCTGCCAAAGGATGGGCCTTCGAGAGGAAGGAAAGGCTCCATCAGGATCTTTGCTCTGGATTCCAAGAACAGGATCCAAGTTCCTTTCATCTGGGTGGCTGTGCTCACAGTCCTCAACGCCGCTTCGATGATCGGCCTGGAGGCAGGGCTCGCCAAGGTGCCAGGGCTCACCAAGGTCCAGGGTTCAGTGGTACCAAGGATGCCAAATGGAGATCAGAGGACCTCCCTAGGAGTGACTGGAATGCTCAAGACCCAGGATGTATCTATTGGATGTATCTGTTAGGCCTTGATTAGGGAAAAAGGGTAAAGAAAATAATAAAAAATTGCATTTTCACACACATCTCTATCCTCCCATCCAAAGTCTGTTGTTTTCGCCTTGCTCTTATAGAAACGTAGGTACAGGGATAAAGACAGACTGAGAAAGAGAAATAGATGAGGGTAGGGACATCTAAGTCTCCCTAGAAGTGGAAGGCAGGAGTGAGACCATGAAAGCTGGCCAAAGGGCAAGAATGTGTCCTTGATTTGGGGGGAACAACCTGAATTCTTAATGTTCTCTCTTATCATTGTGATTTGGGATTCTGAACGGTTGGACCAGATCTCTCTCCTTCCCAGAGCCGCATCTGTGCTACTGGAAAGAAGAGACAGGATCTGAGGTTGAGGGGAAAGAAGAGTCAGGGGAGTAGAGGAAGCTGGGGCTTGGGAAAGAGAGCACAGTCCACACTGCAGTCGGAAAGCCGCAACTGCTGATTCTTGAATTTCGATTCATCCATGAAAGCGAAAACAGACTTCGAGTCTTTTAAGATAGAACTTTGCATATACAATAATAGTCAGGAAATAATAAATAAACAGTCTAAAGCTTTGCGGGGGATAATTTCAAAGCCTCACCCAAGAGCAGTCTCCCTGTCTCCTACAGCCTGCTCTTACTTCCAAGAGCTGGAGCACAATGCTCCAACGCCACGTCTAAGGAAGAATCCAACCCCGGACTTGAAACGCGCTAAATTTCTCCTAGTCCTTGGAATGTAATTATCATTAAAGTTGAAAAACGAGGGCGATGAATGGGAATGGCAGGTTTTTTCAAGTTTACATAAACACTGGCTGTGGGGAGACGGCTGGAACATCGGAATCAAAGCATCCTTGTCACATCAGTGCTTTAAATCTCTAAGTAACTCCTTGAAGATCATCTGGCCTCTGTGAACACAGCAGCTGATAAAAGACCCCTCTAAGCCCACTTCTTATCTGCTCCCACAGCACAGACTGCCCTAAAGCGTCATGCTGGGGAACCCAGCCACCCAGTGTTGCCTGGAAAGTGCCTTCAAGCCATCAGACAGGGGCAGGCTTCCAGGACGGGTTCTGCAGGTGTACTGGGCTCAGGAAGGACTCCAGACAGTGGAGTTCTCCCAAAGTAAGTCACGTTTTAATCTCCTCCCGGGCTGCATTTGTCGTATATGATCGAATGAGCTCCCAGGGCTACAAAAGGGCTGCAGGCTGCCTGTGAAGAGCGAGGAGCAAGAGGGGAAATGGGTTTGTGTCCTTCGCTTTAAAGGTCAGGGATCTATGACTTGAAAGAAAGCGAAAGTTAGACCCAAGAGGTACTCCCCAGGTCTTGCCCACTAGGGGAATGAAAGACCATTTTCATTTTTGAATAGTGAATACGGATGTGAGCCCAGCATCCCCTGTGGGATGTGCTCGGTGGCTTAGCTCTCTGGCACTGTCCTCGAGTACGATGTTAAATCGTGAACACAAACAGGAAAGGGGAGGCGGGGTTCCTTATTTATTGATTCCATCAATAAACATTGGCTCCCATTCAGCACCTACCTTGCATTTCTTTAGTGTGCATTGCTGCTCTGAATCACCTGTGCTCATACGGAGATGCTGGGTCAAGGTGAAGGTCTTAGCTCAGCTATAGAGATGAGTATTGTTAGATCAGTTACTGAAATAACTCTTGGGAAGATTTCTAAAAACGAGAAAAAGGAAAAATCGGAAGCAATTTGTTTATAATAGTATGGCCTCTCTTATTCCTAATGAGAAAAAAAAGTGAAAAGTTTCTGAAGACACTAGCAAGCGGGGTCTTACAGACAGTATTAGTTTTTTTCGTGAATCTAAGACGATGACTTGATTCCATTTTGCACTCGCCGTGTCTGATTTGTCTACAGATGATAAAACTCTGAGACCTCTTTGGAATATCCCAATTTATAAACACTAAAATCATTTGTGGCCCCGACTGGTTTGGCTATTCAAGCCATTTGATTTGTATTAGTAATTTTCCTTGCCAGGAGGTCAATACAGTGGTTAGCCATGATTCCTTTAGTAATGGGACTCTGACAGATATTTAAGGATCCAGAAGTCCCCTTCTGTAAAACATAAAATGCCTGTCCCCTTCCTATCAATGATTCATCACAAGTATTATTATCCCAACAAGCTCATGATCGATAGGGACATACTCATTTGTGTGTAAATGACACCCGTCTTCCTGGGCCAGTGCTTTCTCTCATTCCTACACCTGCAGAGACTAAAAGAGATTAAGTGGGTCTTCTCAATACATCCCATGAAATATTGATTAAAGGTCTAGTTGAAATAAGTGTATTAATGTAGACTTAAAGCACTCAAGTGAGTTCGAACACCCCAAGGGGAAACATTTCTACAGAGCAAGTGAGACAAAAATTGGATACTTTGGAAATGGTGAGAATGTTCCTCAGTACACAGATCCTTTTTGCAATGTCACACACCGAAGTAGGACTTTTATCAAATAATCCCGGTGATAAAAGCCTGACTATTGGAGGGAGGGCTAAGGTGGAAGCGGTGGAGGGGGTGGGGGTGGGGGCAGTTACAAACGAAATAAACAGGAGGCAAGCGATGAGATAATAAATTATTTTTCATCAAACTCACTTAAAATCATGAAACTTTTCTCTCCCTTTTTATTTGATCTCCTTTCCATTCCCATCTAATACCAGTAAGAATGAGTAGCGGTTGTCTGAGGAATAACATAAGAAGAAAAAAGATTCTCAGCAGTCCTGGAGGACCGGGCATGTTTGCAATTCACTGCTCACATTTAGCTTCTTTGGGGGAAATCATCCCAGACTTAGCTTTCTGCTGTGGTTTTGGAGGAAAACTCGGTCTCTCTTTTAGAATCTGAGGAGGCCATTCATATTTCTTTTTCTTAGAAATGGTAGATTCAGTGGCTATAAGAGCTGAAATTAGATCTTATAGAACTTCCAAATTTTTTTAATTTTCCAGTTTAGGAAACTAAGATTCATATAAGTAAAAAGACTTGTCTGGGGGCTCACAGTATGGTGGTCGCAAAGCCCAGATCAGATCCCTCAACGGAGGACAGTGTTGTCCCTCTAGGGAATATTTAGAAGTATGTAGAGACATGCTCGATTGTTACACAATGACGTCCTGAGAATTACGCCTACTAGATTCTCATATTGTTCAGGGCACTCCTCCCAAGATGGGCTGCCCTCCCAATGATGCCGGTGGGTTCCCACAGAGAAACACTGGCATTATAACTCTCCCTTTACCACACCGTGCTTATTTCTCATGGCCGTTTTCCCCAGGTATATCCATGGGCACTTGTGTTATCAACCTGCTGTTTCTCTGTAATGCTCTCCTAATACTCAATGCTCAGAGCCCACATGCGAGAGACGGACACATTAACAGGTACCACTGGATATAAATAGCACGGTCAGGGCTACACAGGGAGCTCTGTCGCCCTGAGTATCAGCAGGCTACAGGACGAAGCACTGGAACCGTGCCATCAGGTTTTCCAGTAAAGGGGGGAAATGCTGTTAGCCTTAAGAAGAAAATTCTCCTTGAATAAACACCCAAAGTAGAAATACTTCTCGTGCACAGCACAGCCCGTCTCTTTACAGAGGTTGAGAATCTGCACATGGCCACTTTGCTCCCAGCCCTTGGGCATCAGAGAAGGAACGGAACACCCCTGGGGCATCCTGGGTGTCATGGCGACCTGGCCCTGGCGTTTGTTGTGTGTAAGGAGCCAGGGCGGGTAGAGCTGAGCAGGCTGGCCAGGCGGGGCACCACGCATCCCACCTCATGCGCCCCGTCAGATAACATGACTCTCAGAAATAAAAGTAATGCCTCAGAGGGCTCCGTCTTGTGACTTGTTTTGGTCACCATTCAGAAACACAAGGAAGGACTTTCCTGGCCAGTAGCTACAAACTAATCTGTCTACAGCCCCAAAGCCAAGATGCTAAATTATGTTTAACTTTTTTTTTATGAATTTAGTCATATTGCTCTATTATAATATCTCTCACTGGATAAGTGGATGAACTACTCCAATTAATAGACAAAGACTGTCAGACTGGGTTTAAGGGGAAAAAAAACTGTGTATGCCTTACTGGATCAATACCTGAAACATAAGAAACAAGAAAGATAGAGAGTAAAAAATAATTATATATAACATATTATATATAATATTTATATATGGTCTATGAAAACAGTAACCAAATGAAAGCCAGTGTGGCTACATTAATACTAAATTAAGTAGATTTTAGACCAAAAATAGTTACTAGAGATTAAAAATAGACAATATAATGGTAAAAGTTTCGTTTCACCAATGTGTACACAACTAAAATTATGACCTCAAAATATATAAAGAGAAATTTTGACAGAGCTAAAAGGAGAAATAGACAAATCCACAATCGTCTTTCTCAGAAACAGATAGTTTTTGTGATCATGTTCTTGGAATCTTCTGTGTGCTTACACACGAAGATATGAAAAAACATACATATTAACAATACAATTACCGACTTTAACCAATGGTCATATGTAGGACATGGCCAAATTCATGCCTTTCAAGCACAAATGGAATGATTTTTCAAAAGGGAAGTATACTAGACCATAATGAAAATTTCATCAGAATTCAAGTGTTTGGAGTAATGTAGAGAATGATCTCTGATAACAATGAAGTAAATCTAAAAATTAGAAAATACCCACGTGCTTGGAAATTAAGAGATACATTCTTTAATAATTGGGGGATCAAAAAAGAAATCCTAATGAAATCAGAAATTAAGTATGATGTTATGATACCCAAGAAAACTTACATTTAAAAACTTGTGAGCTGTAGCCAGTTTTTAAGACAGAAAATCATAGCCTTAAAATGGATATATTAGAAAATAAGAGGGAGATCTCTCTTGTTTTTCTTGATCAGTTTTGCCAGTCAATTTCTTAATTAATGTTAAAAGTCTTTTCAAAAATAAACTTTTGATTTTGTTGATCTTTCCTATGGTATCTGTGTTTTCTGTTTTATTGCTTTCTCTTCTCATCTTTATTTCCTTTATCTGAGTTTATTTTGCTATTCTTTTCCTAATCTTCAGATAGATATTGGTTCAGGTTTGCTTCCTAATTCCCCCTAAAAATGATGTGGTCTCTAGAGGAAGCCAATTGCAATTCACCTATCTGAGAACTAACGGAACCATGTCAGTCGGTTCAACTCAGATTAAAAGTGTTCATCAAGAATTTTATTCTATTTTTCTAAGAAAGAAAGGTAAAATAAGTGATATGAGAAGACTAAATAAATTATCCTTCATTGCAGTTTGAAAAAAATTAAATCAGAAAAAAAAGAACAAGGATAAAAAATAATCTGACAGGAAATATCACTGAAAAGTACACTATTCCCAACGAAGAAACAGAATTCACCATTTTGGGCACTATGGGATAGATATATCAATGAGTCTACCACAGTGGCTTGAAGGAGCATACACTCTCTCTACCTCTCCAGGAACATGTGAGATGATTTGGGAGCTCACTTGTGATTTTACAGAGACAGCCATCGACGGTTTAATATGAGCTCAATTAGAGAGTCAAATGGAATATTACTCACTAACGGCCTTCTTAATCATTTTCTAAGCTAAAGATAAGAAAAAAAGGAATCACTAAAAGCAAATGAGACTGTCTTTTCCAAGCAGATTAAGTCATTTCCCTTGACTCTTGATAAGTTTCTAGAGGTAATTAAATATTGTAAGGTCCTCCGTGTCCTCTAAGAATTTTTTTTTAAAAAAGAAAACACAGTTCTTGATAATTGTCTAACTACCCATCAGCTATATATGAAAGAATAAAAATACATGCTACTGGGAGAGAAACTGAGAAACCATAAGTATGACCATGTCCACAGCTTGTCACTTCAGCTTGGCAGAAGATAAACTTCTCTCCTGGAGATATTCAATAAGAAAATATTCCTTGGGTGTCTGTGGAGATAAATAAGTTCTTCCTAAAAGATGACATGTAATTGAGAGTAAGGACAGAATATTAGAAATCTTGTTTTCAACTTCGTCACCACCAAATTACACCATCAGTGTGTCAGCCTGAATAATTCCACTAGCTGCTGTAACAAACAACTCCCCAAATCTTAATAGCTTAACACTGTATTTCTCACCCATATCACAGTCCAATCAGGTGTCTAGACTTTGATGTGATACTTAGGGATGCCAGGTCTTCCATCTTCTAGGATTTCCTGTGTCCATCACAGGATCTTTTGCATTCAAATAATGAATGAAAAAAGAGGATCGTGCCAGGTTTAGAATTGCACACACCACTTATGTTCACGTCCCATAGGTAGTCATATAACTCTAATCTAACCACAAGTTTGATAACTGCAGTCTTCTTAGGGACCCAGGACAAAGAAACGAGACAGATAAGCACCTAGGCAGTCTGCCATAGTGAGGAAGCACATCATTCAAACACTTAGGCACTCACTTTATAATGATATATAAGATGAGTTGATGGAACAATAGGAACTCTAAGTTCACTCCCAGTTCTGGCATTGTATGGTTCTCAAATAGGAGACTATCCAGCTTGGTTTCACAGATATGGTCTGTACATAAGAGGTGTATTACCACTCTGCTACTACCTAAGACATTTTCTTCAACTTCTCGATATGGCATTTTTCTTTAGAATTTTCAATGGTGCCCAAAAAAGTAAGAGGAATGCGCATGATAAAACTGAATGAGCTACCAATAGCAAAGCAGGGTACCTTCTAGCCCTAATATTCTATATAGTCCATTGAGTCAAGCTACTCATTTAGCAGAGAAATTGTCCAAGAATTCCTGGGTGGGATTGAAAAAACCATGCAGGTGTTTTTCCATGGCTTCAGCTTTTTCACAAGCTGAGCGACATGGTTATTGCTATGGTTGAAAGAGAAGTTAAGAGGCTAATGATATTACTGGACTTAATGTATGTGTTTTTCGGAAGATTTCCAAAGCCTGATCATCTCCATAGTTAGGACATATCGCTGAAATAAGCATAAATTAATAACTTGTCATCGATGTGGATCTGAGCATTGCTGTCAAGATTCGAGTAAGCATTTAAATCAGTAATAAATTTGAAATAAACTGGTTAACTACCAAATAAATCAACCCGATGCCATCTCTCTTTGTATCTTATTTCTTTGTTTTGTTTTACATTATTAAGATAAGAGATGGAGAAGGTAAGTCCTAATGAATTTTTCCACTTTACCTTATCATAACAGTTAGTCCAGCTCTGTTGTTTACATATTCTAAAAGTCAATATAAGAAAAACGTTTAGATAAGATACCACATTTTTTAGCTAGTATATCGTGACTAGAAACAGTAAGTGCATTTGTTAATAGAGATCAGATGTGGTGTTTTCACAGCTAGACAGCTAAGACAAGCTCTCGCCCTCTGTAACTGTGTGTCAGAAAAATGATTTTTATAGATAAATATTTTATGATGTGAGGTGAATACAGGAGAATTTGCAAATGATAATTGCTAACATATCTTTTAAAAATCCCCTTTTCATTGTTTCATTTCATAATTTGACCTTAAAAAGGATTGCCACTATCACCACTTTTACCCAACATTGTCCAATGGCTTTTTGCTAAAGAAATAGGACAAGAAAAAAAATAGATTTACATGTTAGAAGAAAAGAGAAAAATATCAAGCAGGAGAACATAAACCCAGTAAACGCCATCTCTTGTCTCTGGATCAGTGGTTTGTTTAAGTTATAGTTCTAACCCTTAGTCTTTGAAGATTTTATATATATATATATTAATTTTATAATATAAAATTATATATTACATATAACACATAATAACATATAATATGTATATTAATTTTAAGGCACTTGGGCCTAAGTTGCCTAATGTGGGTTCTTTGGAGCACTATTATTAATGAGTGTGCTATGGAAATGCAGTTTTATGGTTAAATAAGTTGGGTGAATTCTACAGGACTTCTCAGAACCTACGATGTGAAGCTCTGTGTTATGAATCCCCAAGAAGGAGTATTACAGTGTGCAGTGTTCCCAAATGTATCTGACTACAGAGACTCTCCCCGTCTTTCCCTTTTCCAAGAAATGTCTCAAGGGATCAGTATTCCATGAAACATATTTTAAGAAACACTCTCTTAGACTCATCCCCTCATTTCACATGAGAAAAACTGACGTCCAGAGAGGGGAAGTGACTTGCCGAAGGCTCTTCGGTGACTCAATAGCCAGGCAGGGACCAAAAGCCATGTTTCCTGCTCCTAGTTTGTGTTCACTCTGCTACGTCCTGCTGCCTCTCTGTTTGAGATGCTCCTGTGACAGCTTTCTGCCCCCACGATCCCACCCAATGTGGGTAGGTGCTGAATTAGTCTGAGAGGGCAGCCATAACAAAACACCAGAGACTGTGTGGCTTAAACAGCAGATTATTTTCTAATAGTTCTGGAGGCTGGAAGTCTGAGATCGAGGTGTTGGCAGATGTAGTTTCTGCTGAGGTCCCTCTCTTTGGCTTGCAGATGGCCACCTTCTCGCTGTGCCCTCACATGGTCTTTCCTCTGTGTGTCACATGTCGGTGGCCAATCTCTTCTTATAAGAACACAAGTCATACTGGATTAGGACCCAACCATATGACCTTATTTTACCTTAATTACCTCTTCAAATGACCTAACTTCAAATATAGTCACATCTGAAGTAGTGGTAGTTAGTACTTTAACATATGAATTTTTAGAGGACACAGTTCAGCACATAACAGGTGCCATTTCTCGGTGTTTAACGTGCCCTGTGCATCTCTCAGTCTTAGTATGCATGTCACTGAGTATATACAAATATGATATGTGTCTTCTTTATTAATTTGTGGGATTGATTTGGTCAAATTCCTTACAATTTGAGGACAAGAATTGTGTTTGTATTACTACAAGTAGTAGAGCTCCTGGAATACTGTAGATGCTCAATGAATGTTTGCAGAGCCCATGATTTATGAAGTCAGAGGACCCAGCTGCAAGCCTGGCTCTCACCAGCAGTGTGATTGCTGAGACAAATGGGAATAATAAGCATTTCCCCTGGTTTTGGTACAAATTCAATAAAATATATCCCTGGCAAAGTGCCTAGCATATTAAGGAGCTCCATAAATGTTAATTGAATCTGCGATTGTATCTTCTTCCAAGATACCTATAAAAAACTAATTAATAGCAGTGATAACAAATGCTTAGTAATTAAATTGCTTTATAAAAACAATAACAATGAGGCGTGCTAATTGAGGTCACATATTACATAAAGGATTTGCCATCAACAACAATAGTCCACAAATTTTATCTCACAGGTTGAAGTCAATTTCGAATCTAGGTAATTAAAAGCCTTTTAGTCAAGGATTAGTTTTCTCCTGGCACACGATGGAGGACACTGTGTGACATCTTCCTGGGCAAAATAATGAATAAAATAATGGCCTATACGGGGGTGGAATGTTGGGTCTCTTGCTTTCTCGGTGTAGGTGCTGTAGTTAGCAAACAACATTTTAAAACTTTGATGTTATTCAAGGAAAAGTTTCCACTCTAGTTTTAGTCAAAGGGACATGTTTACAGTGAAGACAGGTCAAGTTCAAGACACAACAAAAACCTCTGGAGGCACAGAAACCTATTCGCCCCATATGTATGAGTTATTTGTTGTCCCAATAATACCAGGCAACAAACCAACCTGAGCAACTCACATCTCCTGCAGTGGGGAGTACAACTGGTTAACGGCCCCAGGGGCTGCCCTGCTGGACCCATCCCCAAATCAGTGAGGCCACACTTTCAGTGACTGAGCACAGTGGGAGTACTAAAGGAGGCCCACTTCTCTGATATAGGGGGCTCTTTTCATGGTGACTTGAGCTCAGACTCCCCATCAGGCTGCCCAGGACTTCCTTAGCCCTGTGCTGCAGTCCGAGACTGTACCTATTCCATCCTTCCTTCCCCGTTTCTTCCACAGAGGTCGGCCCTCTCGGTCTGAAGTATCTCGGTGTGAAGGTTCTCCCCACCTTCTGTCTCCCTCTTCTCGGTTCTTCGGCAGCGTTTTATCCGGTAAATCTCTTGAACGTCTAATGCCATCTTGAATCTGCTTCTCAGAAGACTTGAACTAACACACACCCCAAAGTTTAATCACTTAAAACAATGAGCATTTCTTTTTGCTCGTAAGTCCACAGAGTGATTCTTCTAGTCTGCGTCTGGGTAGGCTGACCTTGGCTGGAGCTGCTCATGCATCACAGTCAGGTGGCGGGTCACAGAATGATCTAGGATGGCCTCAACTGAGACGCTTCACCTTTGATTTCTCATCCATCCACATTGTATTCTCTCAAATAGATGGAGTATAAGCGCACAAGCCTCTCGCGATCTGGGCTTGGAGTGGACGTAAACTCATTTCCAGTGCATTGAATTCATCAACACAAGTCAAAAGGCCAACCCATGTTTAAGGGTGGGGAAACAGACCTCCCCCACCCCCCACCATAGGAGAAACAGTGAGAAGGGCACGGCTGTTGGGATGGGTAAAGAATTGTAGTCATTGCAATCAATCTCTTACACACCATCTCCCAGCGTTACCCTGTTAACACATTGCCACATCTGTGCCAATTACTGCTCTGGCCCTTGGAGAACTACCCCGGCAGACTTGGCCAATGAGCATCGCTGGTCTCTTCACGGGGGCTTAGCTGACCATCACTGAGGCCAGCACTCTCCTGGGCAGAACCCTCAGCCAGGGTGAGCCATGTTAATTGATGAACACAGCCCTTAGAAGCTGCTTCTAGCGGTCTGGTCTCCCTCGTAGGGGACTCGAAAAGGTTTACTCTGATTGCCACGAGGGGTCTCTTTCCCGTCTGTTCCCTGTCACCCCGCATCAGTTTCAGGTCAGAAATGCTAAAAGAAAACAGGGCACATAAGCATTTGAACTCAACCTTACTTTCCCGAGGAGCAAACTGACAATTAGGACCAGGACCCGCATCAAAAAAGAGCAACCCAGCGTGAAGTCCGTCTAATTAGTCATATGAACGGAGAACTTCCCCTCTACTTCCTCTGGAACATACGCTTGTCAGATCTTATAAGGGAGGCTTTGCTCCATGACATGGGGACTGAAGGGGGACTGGGTACAGGTAGCTTCATGTTAAGGCCACGGAAGTTTCCTCTGAAAACCACTTTTAGATTTCCGTTTGGCCTCTTGAGCTGGACAGGAAGTTGTGAAGCGAGATTTTTAATTATGCTGCAAAGATGGACCGAGCACACTGTCTCAGTTCAAAACCCGACCTTTTTAATACCTTGTCTCGCGTTAATGGGAAACTGAGCAAGATGAAGGATTCAAGGTGAAGGCTGGACATGGTCTGCTAACCCTGGGAACGGGGGGTTGTTTAAGCTTCCGCACTTTAAAATTTTCTTCCCTTTAAAAGTTTGTGTGCCACTGAAGGTCACCGGGCCTGTCATCAGAAAAGATTAGAGAAGACGTCTGCACAGCACCTTGCTCCAGGCACTGCAGCAACGACTCCTACTTCAGAAGGGTCGTCCAGACCCAGACCTTGAGAAAGACAAGCTCTGCTGGGTGTGATACCTCGTTACTGCCTGGATTCCCCCAGTGGCCTGGCTTTCCATGGCGTGTCTGCCTTTTACTCATTTCAAGAGCTGGCTTCTGGGCCAACACATCTCTCTCTGCAGGCAGCTCCTGGCCTGAGCACATAGCGACCACATGACTATTCATGTGATCTGAGTCATTTATTTCCCTGTTTGGAGTTCATGACCATCTGCATAAAATGACTCTCTACTGTATCCACACACACAAGCATGCTTTTCTTTTCTGTTAGGTGCTTAAGCAAAGACGCGTCCGGTACATCTAACAGCCTGGAGAGGAGATTGAGAGGTGGACATGAGCACCGCTCCCTCTGGCTGCCCTTCCCTTTCCCGGCTCCTTCTTTACCATCCGAGAAAGAAACTTTCCTTTTATCAACGCTAGCTGGCTTCGTTGCCAAGCTGGGCTGTAAACTCCTGTTCACTCTTCACGACCTCCGGCAGCGTCCCCACACTACTTCCTCCGTGCGTCTTATACATATTACCTTGCCACAACCACTTCCTTTCATGCTCAACTCACCTGTGCGCCCCAGGGGACGTGCTTCACGTAGATGAGACGTAATTATTGCTACCAAGGAACAGAAATGGTATACCCTGAGCTTCTCAGTCACACCCAATATTTAATAAAAGGCTGCATGGACCTGCCCCAAGGGGGCGAGTTACCCAGGTCGTACGGGCTGCAGGAACCGCATGAGACAGTACTAAAATGGGGCATCAGCACGGCTTTCTGCCTTCCGACCCTAATGCCTCACCTGCCTCAGGAGAATGATGCACGTTGGGGACGGGACTTCTCGAAGGGGCGTTTCACACCCACTGCTCCCATTTGCTCGCCAGTCACTCAGCCTCGCGCTGCCCCGTGATCTGGCCTCAGCCCCTCACGGCTCTCACAAACTCTTCTCCCAAAGGTCACCAATTACCTCCCTAATTGCTGAACCCAACGACCCTTTTATTTGACGTGTTTGCTGCTGTGGAGGCCCCTTTCCTGTCTCGAAACGCTCTCACCCCAAGACTGTGTCCTTCCTTTGGTGCCCCACTCCCCCTGAGGGGGCCACTCAGATCACTTCAGCTTTTGTCTCTTTTGGGACTGCCTCTGTGCAGTCACTCGCTCTAAAATACTCCCGTGTGTCACGTGCATGTGTGTAGGAGTTAACTTTAGTCTACACCCTAGCTCGTTAGCAGTTGAAGAATCCTGATCAGGAATCCACATCTCAGAAAAGTGTGTGTGTCTGTGTGTGTGTATGTGTGTGTGTGTCTGTGTGTGTGTGTCTGTGTGTATGTGAAGCACTTCTAATATTGTTATTTAAATCTACATTAGAGAGAGTGCTATTTTGCACAAGGGCTGTTAAAAATCATTTTAAATCTGTGAAAGGGTGGCTTACAAGATATGTAGCTGGCTAGGGGGGATCTACTGGGCTCCACTACCCTTGCAGGAAGAGGTACAGCGAGTTTTCTGACTGGCCCTCAGTTTACCCCTCTGCCCACCCTGTACCAACCTACACACACACACTTAATGGGTAACTCTGTTGCCTGATGTGACCAGAAGGTTGGCTGCTTCTGGCATCAGAATATCACTGAGTCTACCTCACAAAGAATCCTTTAGGCAAGGTGCTTGTCTAAGGGCCTGAGACAGAACAGGGCTTCTACAGGCTTCCTGAAGCAAGTTCTGTAACTGTTTGTACCGCTTGATATAAGTTTTACATGAGCCTGTTTGGGGCTTCGTTTTCATTGTACCATACCATCTTTCAGAAGGGTATGGGAAGAGAAGAGACTACAGCCTTCACCTACCATTAATCCACTCCATCCTTCCCAGGATGAGGATATCCCTTTGCCCAGCATCTTCACACTGCATACGCCACCCACCAGTTAGTCACTTAGTGGCTGTCTCAGTTAACAGAGACTGTCCTGCTAGCACAGTGCTTGTGTTCAAGTCACCCTTATTACACTTATTAATGGCCCCAAAACGTAAGAGTATGCCAATCGATGCGGACAATGCGGATGTGCCAAAGAGAAGCCATAAAGTGCTTCCTTCAGGTGAAAAGATGAGGACAGTGCAATAAGGTATTTTAAAAAAGAAGGTGAGAGAGAGAAAGAGAGAGAGAGGCCACATTCACATAACCTTTATTATAGTATATTGTTATAATTGTTTCATTTTATTAAATAAGACATCCACTGGGGGTCCGGGCACATACCCCCTTGGATAAGGGTGGACTGCTGTAGATACTACAGGTAGTATTTATAAAACCACAATGGACAGGAATATCATATTTTCAATACTGGAAAAATATTATATGTATAATAAAAATAGCATAAGCCATACTGATCTTATGAATTATGATATTATAATTATTGTCGTTATTAATGATTACCAGCTATTGAGCATCTATTAGATGTTTCAGGCACTTTCTATATATTATATAATTTTACTCATCACTACAGTTCTGTGAGATAAGTCTTTTTATCCTTATTGTACAAGTAAGACAACTAAGGTTTAGAAAGGTTTAATAACTTAGTTACGAAGATTCCAATGGAACCAGGATTCAAAATCCATTGTATCTAACTTCATGTTCTTTTGAATGTGTTGTTCAATATTGTTAGTTATTGTATTTTCACATTACAATATGAAGGTATATCAAATGACATCTTAAAATGTTAAATAAAAAAAAAAACTCTGCCAACCTAGAGAAAATAATCTCCAAAAATAACAATGAAACTGTCAGAGCCATGTAGAGACTAATGAAATTATGACTAAATGAAATGTGGTATGCTTGAAAAGGGTCCTGAACACAAATAATTCATTAGGTAAAAATAAGAAAAACTGAATAAGACTTCATTTTATAATAGTGTATCAATAATAATGCTGATGATAATGTATTGATATTGATAATAATTTGTAACAAGTGTACTATATTAATATAAGCTGTTAATAGAAGAAAGTTTGTGTAGTGTATTTGGAAACTCTGTACTATCTTTGCAATATAAAGCCTAAATACCATTCTAAAAACGAAAGTTTATTAAGAAAATAGAGATGAATAAAGGCATTTTCAGACAAACAAGCTAAGAAAATTTATTATCAGTAGACCTGAACTACAGAAGATGCCAAAGCAGGTTCTTCAGATTAGAGAGAAGTAAATTTTTAAAATATGAATTATTTAAAATCATAATGTCTTATGGAGTCTATAAAATATGTACAGTGTAAAATATAGGACAACAGCAGCATAAAAGGTCGAAAGGGGACAGGTGGAGCTTTAAATAGTTATAAAGTTTTTGCCTTGCTCGGGAAGACCCCACTGCTGGTAGGAAATGGAGTACTGAGGACATGTGGCATGCAATGCCACTGAGGTCACTGCGATCATTGTATGTGGTTGCTGAGGATGAACTGCTGGTCAAAGGCAAAGCTTCAAGAAATCAAATGGCTGCTGCCTCGGACTGTTATGGAATTAATAAATATAGCAAAGACTGTGGAATGGGCTGAATATTTCTAATAGTGCTGGGGGACGAACAGAAATAAAATTATAAGCTCAGTCATTTCACCCTTAACTCTTCTCCTCAAGCTGAACAGCTGACTCGACTGGGTGCTATGATTGGTCAAGGGCGACACCACCAACATCAAAACACAGTCCATTCGATGAAATTACTAGATAATGACATCGTGCCTCTCAAATCTTTATCAAAACCAAACCGATGAGGAAGAAAATGCGTGCCCAGCAGGCTTTCTTGGTCAAATCCTTTCTAGTTAAAAGAATTCATTAGCTGCATCTGTCCGTTATTTTCTCTCTCCGTTAACACCTATAGAAGTTATCTATTGTTGTATAACAAATGACCTCAGACGTAGCATCTTAAAATAACAAACACTTATTATTTCGTACTATGTCTGAGGGTGTAGAATTTGGGAGCAGCTTGCCTGGGTAGTTCTAGTCCAGCATTTCTTATGGCGTTGCAGTCACGCTGTTGGTCAAAATCAAAATCACCTAGAAGCTTGCCTTGGATTGGAAGGTCTGCTTCTTAGCTTTGTTGTTGGCAGGAGACTTCAGTTCTCAGGCCCGTGGGCTTCCGTACAAGGCTACTCATAACATGGCAGCTCGCTTCTCCCAGAGGAGACAGACAGGCATGAAAGCTTCCGTATTTTACAACCGAACCTTAGAAGTGATGCACCATGACTTCTGTCATACCCTATTGGTCACACAGGCCAACCCTGGTACAATATAGGAGGGGACTACACTGCGGGGTGATACCAGGAGGTGGGTTGATTGGGGGGCGTCTTGGAGGCTGGTTACCCCAGAATCCATGATCAGTCACCAAGAAAGATCCTCTTCCTTCCCTTTTTGATATTTCAAATATAATTTTTACCTCAAGAAAGCTGAGGCTAGGAGGGGAAAGAGGAAAATGGAACATGATTTGATGTTAAAATAGTCATGTAATGTTACCGTCTCAATAAACCTATTTAAAACCTTCCAACATACCTTTTCTTAGAATTTATAATCTTCAAAGGGGAATTTTATATCCTCTGTTTCATTTGGGCCTCACAAAAGTACCATGATTAACTAAAAAGAAAACAAATACTGTGAAGAATGCAGGGCAGACTTTTTTCCTACCTTCGCAGATGAAAACTAACCTAGCAGGCCTGCAGAGGTTACTCAGAAAGCGTTAGGAGAATTTGGTTTTTTGACTCTCAGCCTGGCAGGCTCTTTTCTACACTTTGCTGCTTTATCTTTGAAATGTAAACAGCTTCCAAATTAGTTTGGTTTGTGTTTTAAAACAACACCTTGTGAAGGATCCAAGGTGGTTATTTTTACCAGTGTAAAATCGCTAATGCAGAATAAGACTCGTAATTGGCCTCGTGAATTCTCTTTCCAAAGCAATGGTTAAAGTGGTTATCTCTCTTTTAAGGGGGCCAGTCTGTGTACTTAGCAAATCCACATAATTTATTCTAAGAGGTCTAAGGGGATTTTCATTTTCAGGTCTCTTTTACTCTGGGGCCTTTTAAGCTAGAAGGCTAATCATCTGCATTATGGTAAGCCTCAAGTCAAGGATGGAAGGCCGTCTGTACCCACGGCCCCAACCCTGACAAGTCAGTTTATTGGAGTGGTTGTTGTGGACACCTCCCCACCCACCCCCACACACCCCCACCCCCGCAAGGAGAATATTGCTTTTCTCTATTCAAGCTAGCCCTTCTAAAAACCATCATTATTAACTTTCATTGACTTGATTTTGTCTTTTTCCTCAGAAATTCTGCTAATTTAAATGAAAATAAAAATACCCATCAGGGTCCAATGGAAAGCAACTAAAATTTAAATTAGTAATAGATTAGTAGTTTCTCAAGAGGCCCCGGACATCTCTGTAGCCTGTACATGGAATATTAGCTTCCGCCCGCCTCTTCCTCCCCTCGTGCCCTGTGCCTCTCCCAGAAGCAGACAGCACTGGCAGGCCTGGCTTACATGACCAAGTGCACAGATTGAATTATAAAGCTGGCTTTGAGTCATTAGCAAGTACAAAAAAGAAGAAAACAGGTTGTGCTTTTCCACTCATGTGACCCCCAGTGTCACGAAGGCTGTTTGAGTAGTGCGTCTGACACATCACACATCATACCACAGGTTCTCTGCCAATTAGGGGCAAGACCGTTGTGTTTCTACAGTCGCTCCAGCTCCGCCTTTCTGGGCTCTCAAGCTGGCTGCCCCTCGCTGTCTAGTAGCTGAGCTTTGATTCACATTCTGAAAGCCCCAAGTCTCATGTCCAGTAAAGGTTCTTTATCTCTCTTTTCTTTCTTGGCTCTAATATAAAAACATGCTTTTGGAAGTTTCATTTTTTTGGAAGTTTAACGTTGGGGAAAAAAAAAGATAAAAAATTTCAAGGTGGATGGCCTATCAAGAAAAGGAAAGAATGGTGGGGGCGGGGGGAGAAGGAAAGAGGAAGTCAACAAAGAAAGAGTTTAATGAGGTTTTATAGAAAGTTTGCCTTGCTACTGCATGAAGAACAACAGATAAAAACCTAATCTTTGCTCTTTACATCTCTCTGCAGATTAATAGATGCAGCAGGTCATAAATGCATAACTGAAATGCAGAAAATGGAGGGTGGTGCCAGTTTGCTAGCAAACGATATACCTAGATCACTGACTCCATGTGCAATAAAGATGCTGTAAACAGCATTCACTCCCTGGAGATTAGCCAACAAATAAACAATCTTTATGTTACAATAATTAGATGATTGATGGCATTTTTAAAATATCATACTTTGTTGAACAAAAAGCCACCCAAATCCCACCAGCTCTGAGGTCAGTTGTTTGGCTAACACCCAGTCCTCGATGAATTTGTCATTGAATCTCTGTTAGAGCGTCTACATCAAAGGATCTCAAACAGAATCACGGAGTAAGAATCTGCTTATATAATATGCAGATTCCCATCTCCCTGCAAACATGATCCTGATTCAACAAGTGGGGGCTGGGGAGAAAAAGTTCCTCTGAGGTTTATGATCAAGAATGGACAAAGAAAATGACTTAAAAAAATTCCCCAAATGTGGTCCACCTTGGAAATTGTTGAAATGTAGAATCTCTGGACTGACTCAGGCTTACAGAATCAGGATCTGCATTTTATCAAGATCCCCAAGTGCTCTGTAGGCAAATTAAAGCTTGAGAAGTGCCATTCTAAGGTAAAGGCCAGTCAAATTTTTTTTCTGTAAAGGACCAACTAGTACATATTTTAGGCTTTGTAGGTCACATGGTCTCTGTCACAGCCACTCAGCTCTGCCTCTGTACTGTAAAAGCAGCCAATAAAACCGGAGTCTGCAAAATATGGCCTGTGGGCCAAATCTGGCCAGTCACCTGTTTTTACACAGCCTGTCAGCCAAGAATGATATTTACATTTTTAAATGGTTGAAAAAAACACATCAAAGAATAATATTTTGTGACATGTGAAAATTATATGAAATCCCAATTTCAGTGTCAAGAAATAAAATTTTATCAGAACTCAGCCACGTTCATTTGTTTACATATTGTCCATGGCTGTTATTATGTTACAGGGATAGACCTGAATAATTTTGACAAAGACCATATGGCCGACAAGTCTGAATATTCATTGTCTGGCCCTTTACAGAAAAAGTTTGCCAACCTCTGCAATAAAACTTTATTTGTGGACACTGAAATTTGAATTTCATGTAATTTTCACAGACCACAAAATACTATTTTTCTTTTGGTTTTTTTCAACCATTTAAAAATATAAAAACCATTCTTTTCTCTTAGAATGTGCAAAGACAAACAACATCTGAGCAACCTGTGTCCTACAAAGCTTCATTTGGGAAACACAATCCAGGTTACCTGAACACACACACACACACACACACACACACACACACACACACACACACACACACAACTTCTTATTAAGCAAAGTTTCCCAAGCTCAATTATGGCCAATAGTAATCTCATTTCTCCTAAAGGAAGTCACCCCTTTCCTGGTCTCAATTGTGTGGTTGGGGAGGACGTCCACTACTCCCAGACTCCAGAGTGGAGCCCTGAGTTGATTAAGCCAATCAGTGTACTCCAATTCTGTGATCATGATTTGAGGTTCAGGGTGCATGATCCTAAATTGGGGCCAATAAGATATAAAGACATTTCCTGTACTTCTTTCTCTGTAGGTACTACTGAAGAAGAGAGACAATTTTCTAATAGGCACTAACAAAGAAGAATATAGCCATGGGACCTGGTGACAGCCATCTTGTGACCCTAGGAGAAAGCCTGCCTAAAAATGGGACCAACACCAAGAAGCCAGAGATGAGAAATGGAGATTTCCTTTGCATCATGGATCATGCTTCACTTGAAACTATACCAAACAATTTAAGTGGATGGGCCAACATATTACTTTTATTGTTTAAACTAAATTGAAAAGAATTTCCCATGATTCACACCATCAACTATTAATTGATGCACACATTATCTCAAAACGCTTTCCTTAAAATTTTGTTTCAAATACTTGCATTTTATGGGGTCATATGAAAATCCCCTCCCCCACCGAAAAAGAGCAAATCAATCCTGCAGGTCTACTAACCTTCAGATCCAAAGATGACCATCATGCAACCCAGGCGACAAGGAACTCCTCTGGAAGTCAAATCCCTGATGTCAAGGGCAGGACTCCAACTTTTTCTCCCTGCTCATGGCTAAATGAGGCCATGTTGCAGAATTCAGATTTAATTCTTAGAGTAGTTGTGTAACCTCCTTCATGATCATCACCAAAATACCCAATATGTGTGGGTCACGACTCACACACTGCATAAATCAGGGCACCATGACAGATAATGAGAAGCCTTTCTGACCCCCAAGGAGAGGTCTTGTCAAAGGGGTCAGCATTAATTTGAAGTCAGGCAAACTGGGTTCAACCAAGACATGACCAGCATCATGAGTTTGGGCATGTCACTTCCAGACACAGCCTTCAATTTTCAATTTCCTCATCTATAAGATGGTGTGGGGGAGGGGAGTGTTGAATTTTAGCAATTCTGCTGAACTTTTCAAACATTTTGAAATGTCTTGGTCCCTGCCATGGTCCAAGCTAAAGACCTCACCTCCAACCGTGCTATCTCTGTATTGATTTCCTGTGGATTGTGGGGGAGGGACATGCTGGTGGCTTTTCTGTTCTCATCTTGCAGAGTCAGTCGTACTCTTCCACTTTTCACCCTTGAAAGAAACAACAGGCATACGGGAACCAGAATCCACCCTTTCCAGTTAAATGTGTGGTGAGAAATTAAGGAAGTTATCAGTTTCAATGTGGGACTTTTTGATTCATCACAGATGGCTTCTCAGAAGAAGTGGGGTGTTGTCATTCACTTTTGCTTTGGGCAAATCCAAAGCTAAATGTGGCCAACGGGAAGACTGTAGTACCACGAGGAGAACTAAAACTTTGGGAGTTGTCTGGTTGTAATGTACACTCCTCCCCGTCACCCTCCCTGTGAGGCACCAGGGGCCCTGAGTCCAGTCACTCTGGGCGGAGCCAAGACATACACAAAATTCTTAGTTGCTTTGGATTCAGATAGCCTTCGAACCACACACTGACAAATCACTGTCCAAAGAAAATGTGCTTTTTTCAGAATGTTTAAAATAAACGATAGTCATTTCTAATAAAGTCTTACTTTTTTAATACTTCCAAATAATGTGGCTCATGGAATATCACAAAAGCCCTGTGAAGCAGACAGTATTTATCACAAAATAAAATTTATTTAATTTATTTTACAATGAAATGATGTATATAAAGTCACCTACCACACAGACTCTGATATGTTAGGTCTCACTCTTAGTTTTACGATATAACTAAAGGCTGCGCAATCATTTTACAAAGAATAAACTGGCACAAAGGAGAAGCAAGAAGGCATTCTGAATAGTAAAGGCTCTCAGGTCCCTGCCAAGGTATTTCAGCCTCTACCCTTAGGTGCCTCCTTAGAAGCAGAGAACTTTCTGAGGTTTTCTGTTTGTTTTCCTCTGGACTCATTGAGTTACCATTAGTTTCTAAGTGTTTTCAGAGCTGCAGAAGAGTAGGGGCTAAAAGTGCTGGTAGATGGGGACATAGGAGCCTTGGAGAAATGCAGACAAGAATTCAAACCTAACCTCCACCACCTATTAGCTGTGTGATTTATAGTGAGTTCCATCACTATTCTGTGCCCCATTTCCTCATCTGTAAAATGGGTAAGATCAAAACAGATAATACAGGTAGGGTGCTTAGGCTATTACTAGGCAATTACAAGCACACACACAAAAAATATGTTCATCATTATTATGAGCCATGTGCTTTATACACCAGAGGAAGAAAGTCGGTCCAAACCTAGGACTGAGCTTGTGGGGAAGCTGGAGAGCTGGGGCCAGTGCCGGCTGAAGATGAACAGAGCTCTTACAGGTTGGGCTGTGTGCCAGGCACACCCCACTTAAAGACCATTCACAAACATTCACTATTTAGAAGGTCACTTTAATAATTAGTCTTGCTTTGCTAATTACACGTTACTGATTAGAAACTACCGCCGACAATATGGGGGGTTGCTGAGATTGCTCATCCTTTAGCAGTCATCTGAAAAGAATGGTGACTGATTTTGCTGTTGAGCTTTTATCTTTAAATGGACCACTTCAATGGGCCATTGTGATGGGAAGTGCAAACAGGAAACTCCAGAGGCCCAAAGACACTGTTGGGTGATTCACATTCCCTTTTCCGGAGTTCCCGAAAAGGGAGTGTGAATCACGTTCAGCCCTAAGCCCCCACCCCATAAATATCCCTTAGGATCATGAGCCTGCTCATAGGGAAATTTTTTTAAAAATCGGAAGTCTATAGTTTGTAAAAAACATTTTTGTTAATAGCAAATAACCATCAGCCTGTGCTTAAGGAGAGCCTACTCTGTACTCAGCATTCAACCTGCATCATCTCACTTAATGTACACAGATAGATGACGTGAAATACTCAAAGTCTCACAAGTAGCAAGTGGCAGAGGTGACACTTGAACTCAGTAGGTTGTGAATAAAATCAGCAAGTCCCTGAGTAATTTTTGAACTTCTTTGAAACATTCAACCTTGGTCCCGCTCTTCACCTCCTTTTCAATTTAAAAAAAAAAAAAGCCTTAAAAAAAGATCCAATTTTAGCGCATAGTAGTAGCACCATTTGTGTGTGTCAGGTCATCCAAATAACACTAATGCTCATCATTTTAGTTCATATTCACAACTTTGAGTTAAGTATCTATCCAGACCCATTTCACAGATGAGAAACTGGGGCTCAGAGAAATTCAGTGATTTGCCCCAGTTCCACAGAGTTAGTAAAGTTCGAATTGGGAGCCAGGAAAAAAAAAGTCTGATAAACTGTCAGCCTGAGAAAGGCTGGGCTGAAAAGGCCCACGCGGCCACCAGACCCCGCGCCTCGGCCTTTCTCAAAGCGCCCCAGAAGCGCTACAGCTGCGTCCTGGACAGGCGGCGGTCTGGGGCCCCAGCCCCCACCCTGCCCTGCGCTAATGGGGGTAAAGCTCCGACGGCGCCATCCTTCAAGCCGAGTCTGATAATAGCCCTGATTAAATGGCAGTGCAGCCAAGAGAAGGCCTCCGCCGCCGCCAGCGCCCCGGTCCCCGCGCCGACTAAGTAGGGCCGGCAGGGGCTCTGACTTGGACATCTGCGTCTCAGCCCCAAGGATGGCGGCGGTCGGAGCCGAGGGCACCCTCTCCGGCCCCAGGGAGTCACGTGTGTCCGAAAGGAGCCCGAGAGCCGGGAGCAGGGAAGCGAGTTTGGATCTGCCTCTCCAAACACGCCGTCTTTCGTAGGGACCCCGCCGGCGATGCGCTGGGAGGAGTCTTCCTTAAGAGTCAATGCCCCCCTCTAGAGTCACCAAGGGGGGAAACTAAATGGAGCCGGGCGAATGGCACTGTTGTCCCCTCTACTCTAGGTTGACTTGGCCTCTCCGAGGTGAAGGTCTGGGACCGCCGACGGCCGCTGAGGATGCGGCGGGTTGGTGGGAGAGAACCGGCGGAACCCTGATGGGGAATCATGAGGGCGCCTTGCAGTCCCCTGCGCTCCACGCGTCTGCGCCGCTCAGTTTCGGAAAGAATCCGCTTCCTGCGGTGCCACCGCGCTAACTGAGGTCGCCGATCCCAGTGCGCTCAGCTAGCGTCATACAAAGGGCGAGCCTCCCTCTTCCCAGCTAGGGAAACTAAGGCACAGAGCAGTCCAGACGGGCCAGGATCACACGGCCACCAAAGAATAAATCTGGCTTAGAACTTTCAGAATTGGTAGCCTGACAGTCTGCCTCCAAAACCTGGGGGTACGCGGGCGGTGAGCCTCACGCAGTCCTGCGTGATCCCCTTCTCTCCCTGGGCGACCCAGTCTCCAACCGCCCTGCTGCCTCTGTTGCCTCCGCGGAACCTGCAGATTACTCGTTAATTACACCCAGAAAAGAAAAAAAAAATGCAATGGCCGCCTGGGCCCGCGGTCCACGTGCGACACCGAAAGACTTTACTTTCTGCTTAGCGCGCCAGGAGGGTGGGCTGTGGGCATGCGAGTCACACCTGTCCACGTTTGGAGGAATAATGTTACCGGTCCAGGTAGGCAGACAACTCAGACGTTCTGTTTCCGGGCTCTGGGGCTATTTGCAAACAGACCAAGAAAATTCAGCCCTCTCCTCCCAACTGCCTCTGCTTCCAAAACAGGAAACCAACCAAGTCAGTGATAGAATTCAATATGAGGTGGAGGTTAAAACTGAGGAGCGAAGAGACTTTTGTTACAGGGCCCAGGGTCACCTCCTGTGCCACCATGAAGCTATCCGTGTGCCTCGGAGGAAGCGAGTTACTTAGCCTTCCCAGACTCATTTTCTGCAACTTTAAAATGCACACAATAATGCCACCCAATTGATATTATTATCAACATTATATATTTCTTGGACAGCCTGAGTGCAGCGCCTGGCACACGTTAAGGGCACAATAGAAGCTCTTTGTAATGCATTGAAAAACTAGCATCCAGAGCTTGAAATGTATCAAAACACCTTCAAACTATGTGAGTTAGAAAAAGCAGCTGAGGGGCCGACTGTGGGTCTTCATCCCTTCCAGCCAGGTGTTTGTTCCCAGCGGAGGAACCACCACGTGTCTGAGCATCTGCAGGAACCTGGCCCCTTCCCGCAGTACCTGAGTTTCTCTTCCTCCACAGAACCCCTGAGTGATACCCAGAGTCTCTTATAGACCCCAGAGACAAAGCCATTCCTTACATTCCTCGAGTGTAGGGTGGCAATCAGGGCTCTTGAACACACTTCTTGATCAGATCGGATTTGTGTCATCCTTAAATCGAAAACGAGGCCTTTTCCCAAGTCCCAGAGTTGATCGATAGTGATTCCTATGGAGCCCTTTGCCCTCACATGGACATTACTACATTTAATCTTCACAACACATTCTTGATGTAGGTATTACCACCGGTGGCCACATTTTACAGATATGAAAACAGAGACAACGCAGTTCATTTTAAACCAGTGTTTCTGATGCCAGACCCCAACATCTCTCTCTGCAAGGGTTATTGATAAAGTTGTTCTGCCTTATTTGTATTTAACATTAAGCCATTATGCCCCTACATCCTGAGGTCTTTTAGCTCAGTCTGAAGGAAAATGAAACGTGTACTTTTCATATCCATGCTCTTTTATCCATCTGCAGCTAGGCTTTGAATCTTTGATGCACTGGAATCATATGCAAATTATCCAAGCAAACACCTCACCCCAATAAGACAGTGCCCAGTCCAGAATGAATGAATGCCCACAAATAGGTTGAATGTGCTATCTCTGCTCCTTGTTTTCTTGTCTGTCACAATATCCATCTCTTGTGGCTTTTACATGCTTGTCGGTGTCTCCCATCACACTGCGAGCTGCATAAGGCAGAAACTCTTTAGGTTTTCCATTGCTGGTCTATTCCTGGAACCCAGCACAGTACCCAGCCCAGAGTATCAGGTGATATTGGACGAATGAACAAATATTCTGCATTCTTTACGCTTTATTGGAGGTATACATATATCTTTGTACCCTATGTAATACGTGCTTCGAGTCGTCTGGAGCACGCTGATATTTGAGAATACGCACCCAAGCCCTTACTGGGTATATTTTGCCCATGGTAGGAAATAAGATGAGCTTCCATCGATGGCTTCTGGGGTGACTCACAATGGGAGCTGGCGGCAAAGATCTTGGAGGACTACTTCTGCCTGTGTCTTCGCCACTCTGATCTCTCAAACCTGCGGATACCGACGTGGATGGATAGCTTGTAACCAAACAGCTTCACTCCAGCTCGTGAAGACGCGAAGGCAGACGTGTCCCAGCCATCACAGAGAGGACAGGTCGCAGCTGGTTGGTGGAGTGCTGGACCATCTTCTGAAATGCAGCGGTCGCTATAAGTTGAATTAACATCTCCGACTCGCGCTACTTTCTGAGAGGAAGGGCGATGGCAGGACAGCTGTGGTTGCTCTCCTACGGAAATTGTCTCATTTAGGTTTGAGTTTGTTTTTCAACATGTAAGGAAGCGCGCTCGTGCCGCCAGTCTGGCTGCGGCATGCCGCGTCCACGCAGGCCCCACGCATCCGCACCGGCGGGCCAGGCACCAACAGGACATCCATCCCGAAGCAGGGGATCGTCCACGGTCCGCTTTCTTCCTCCTAGTGAGAGTTCTCGCTTATTCAGTCCCGCGCTCGCGGTAATGGCAGGAGCGACCCTTTCGAAGCTGGAGATTTGCGTTGCAATCCGCCCTCATACTATCGGCGTAATTTCGATCAAATTCTTAACCTTCCATAGGGGGACGGGACTAGGGTGAGAACTCGAAATTTATGGGGGCGCAAAAAACTCAGTAATCGATAAATCATATTTTAATGTAGTAATTTTTAAAAGCAGAATTCATGCAACAAATTCATGATGGACAAACTATCTAAGCTTTAAATAAAGACAGGATCCTTTAGCAGCTGGGCGGTTGGGAGGGGGAAGGCAGCGAAGTCCCAGTAGGAGGGTCGCAGAAGGAGACGGCTCAAGAGCACGCGCGAAGGAGGGGGAGGGAGGGCGGAGGGGCGGGGGACCGTGGTCTGGACTCCTCCATCGCAGGGTCAGAGGGACCTTTCTTTGCCGTTCTTAGGATCACGCTGCGAGTTCTTGCACCCAGCTCCAGCGCAGCGGCTCCTCCCGGGTCCGAGGAGGCCCTGCAGTCGCGAGCTCTTGCGGGAAGAATGAGGAGCGGTGGCGGGGTGGAGCGGGAAGGTCGCAGCGCAAAGGGAGCATCCAGGGAGGAGGCTCGAGGCCCCGCGCCTGACCTCTGCCCCCAGACCGAGGGTGGCGCACGGTGGGAACAGGCGGAGGC
The DNA here is from genome assembly GCF_902729225.1 of Pteropus medius. Lineage (NCBI taxonomy): Eukaryota > Metazoa > Chordata > Mammalia > Chiroptera > Pteropodidae > Pteropus > Pteropus medius. The sequence goes on along the minus strand of NW_024342467.1, from coordinate 19,534,279 downwards.
CCTGCGGAGTAACATCACCGTACCCCCGGCTCCGGCTTCGAATGACCGCCCCCTAACCGCCTGGAAAGCGGCGCAACCTGTCCGAGGCCCACACGATACCCCTTTCCTTGGTCCCACAGCTGGGCCGAAAGTGCGCACATGCACCACTCAGGACCGACAGATGACAAACTCGGGCCGCGCGCTTCGAGAAGCTGATCTTTGCCCCTTCCTTACAGCCGGCTTTGGCGCGGGCGCCTGGAGCGGCCCGGCCCGGCGGGGCTCCGCGGTGGGACTGAGGCCTGGGCGTTCTGGGCCCGCGCGTGCAGCCTGGGCTGGAGGGTGCGCATCTCAGCGACCCCTGGGGTCACGAAAACTTAACCCCGCCAGGGCACGTGTCTGCGCCTCTGCCTGGGCTCCGGGGATGGAAGGCGGAGACCCGCGCTCTCGCCGCGCGGTGAAATCCGAGGCCGCGCCGCGCGCTCCCTACCCGGCGCACGGACGCGCGCTGCTCTCGGAGCGCCGCCGGGACCGGCTGCAGGGGGTCCGAGCGGGCGCGGCCTTCCTCCTCACGCTGCTTCGAGAATTTAGAAATCCGAAGGCACCGAGCCCCATCACTGTGCTTTTAAAGCGTTTACCAGAAAGAGCTGGAGAGAGGATGGGCACGGGATCTCGGGAGTAGCTGCCCGCGTGCTAAGAAGGTCTCCTTTCCCACCTTCTGTTGCGCGATCCCCCTCGGGTGCCGGACGGCGCTCTCATCCTAGCACCTGGCCCCAGCGCAGCTCTCCCCCCAGCATCAGGCGACACTAGCCTGAGAACGGCCCCTGCCACTGTCGGCAGAGGGTTCTGCTTTAGCGTTAGTTAAGCGAGGGAACATTAGCCAAAAGCAGGAAACTGATTGCTTGCTGGACAGCTCTCGGGGGCGACTAAATTTGAGTCCTGAGAGGTTACAAATAAGAAACTGAAAGGGTGACGACGTGTATAAGAAGACACCTTCCAGTCGCCCATATAATCAAAGTCCGTATAGTAAAACTCGGATGTATAATTAAAAAATGTAAAATCCTAGGCTCCAAAGTTAAACAGGATTTAAATAATGGTCCCTTACTACCCCGTGGCCCCAATCCTCTGCGTCCATTCTAAAACTGAATCCACAGTTAACCTCGCTGGTCACGCACGTTACATCTCTGCGATCGCGAAACTGCAGTTCAGAAATTAAATTTATTAAAATCCTGTACTTATGTTTTACTTACATTAGGGGAACCGTTAAGGTTACTTATGGTTTAGGCCCTTTCTGCATGTTACCTTATTAATCCATAGAACCGTTTTCCAAGTAGGAATATATTCTTGGCCCTATTTTAATGTAGATGATGAAATTGAGGCTTTGAGAGGTTTAGGTAGCTCCCATGAAGTCTCAGGGCTAACGCGGGCTAAAGCCAAGATTCAAAGCCTCCTCAAGTCCAAGGCACTTTCCAGTATCCGAAAGCAGCGCCCACCGCCTGTCGTCAGCCTGACTAGGGTCCGGAGGGTAGTGTTAATGCGGTTGCTTTGTTCCAGCCCCCTTGGTGGCTTTACCTATTAACCGAATCGCCCTAACACGGAGACTGTGAAGGGACCTCAAAATTTGTCGCTTTCCGCTTCGGGAGGGCTCTGAATCACCTTTTGACAGCACCTCTCTGCCTAGCGCCGTTTCCCCATTTTTATAGCACCATATCGATTTGCAAAGCCAATAAATCTAAGAGAAGGGACAGTATGTCCCCCGATAATTATGTTATAGCATACATTTTACTGCCGCGGTTTCAACGCCAAGATGGATGACGTGTGAGGGATCCCCAAACGGCTCATCTCTCTCGCCCCGATTTGTTTAAAGTGGCCTTTTCGATTCCTCTGGTTTGCAGTACGGCCTGGCGTGCTCGCTTAGCTTTTTGTTTGCTTCTTTTCTACTTTACTTTAAACAGGATGAATGGACAGAGTTCCCTGCGCACAAGGGACCCAAAGCTGGGCTAGGCCGCGGTGGCCATTGGAAAAGGAAGTGGAAACGGACTGGGGGCAAGTCAGCTTTCCCCTTGCTCTACCAAATTTCCTACGAATGCCCCTGTCATGAAATTATTTAAAATCCGGTCTGAACCATTAAGACAATAAAGAAATCACATGGTATTTCCTCCGTATAGAAATGCATTAGCAAGTTTTTCTTCATTGAGGTATAATTCCACAATAAGTTTTCGAAAACTAAAACTAGAAGACAAGGTGTTTGACGTCCAATCGGAACGTATTTTAAGTTCGAAAGTAAACGTGACCCTCCAATTCTCCCCCCAAAAAAACTCTCAACGTAAATTTTTCTTCCTGACCAAACACTAGTGTTTGAGACAGGAAAGGAACCAGTGTGTGTGCCATACATTCGAAAGGGAATTGTCGCTGTTATGTTGAGGTGAGATGCGGGGAAGGGGACTTTCATCACCGACGGGTCTTGGTTGGGTCTGGGTTGTCTAAAAACAGCAAAGGACCAAAGACTCAAGGATGGAGACGGATCCTTAGGCGGCCCCGGTATTTTAGCCTCCTTAGCGCGGTTTAATTGGAAAGCCTGCTCTCAGCCTGCGCGAGCTCTTCCAGCGACTTCCCAGGAACCGCCCAGGCACACCTGCGGGGCGGGGGCTGGCGCGGGGGCGGGGATCAGGACCGCGGCCTGGAGTGCGGGTCCCCAGCTCCCGTCTGCCTCTGGCCGGACCGACTGCAAGGGAGACGCGCCCTCTGCCAATCCAGACCCGATTTTTCTCTCTCAAAGGGAAATAAAGACGGGCTAGACGACCGACTCCTTAGAGCACAAAAGTCTACGGTTTTACGAAATTTCCCCATTTACGTATATGCACTTTGTACATCAAAACCGGTTACAGAAAGAGTTTCTCAGTCATCTTCGTGCAGACTTAGTTAGATAATATTGATACGCGATGTCAGGACAGTCTCAAAATCATGACTCTCTCAGATGACATCGTTTTGCTTACACAAATGTTCTCAACTTTTGACGTTTAGGATTCCTCCCCGCCCCGCCCCCATATATTTCGGGAGCCGAGGAAGAAGGGAGCAAAAGACTGTTGGGAAATTGGGGCTGTTTTTAATTTTATTTTATTATTATTATTATTTTATTTTATTTTATTTTATTTATTTTATTTTATTTATTTATTTTATTTTATTTTAATTCTTTAAGACCCACCAAGAGGCTTCTAATCGCCAGACCGACTGGCTGGAAGGGAGAGCAAATATTTACACGTACAGCTTGAGTGTGTGTGTCAGCCTGAGTTTACACGGCTCCGAGTGAAGCGGATTACCCTGCGAATTTGGAGAATTTGAGTTATTCAAGCTGAACAAGGCCAACAGGACGACTTCCCTTCCCCCTACCCCCCGCTTCCGCCCCCCAACCAGGCCGTGGGAAGTCCTGGTCGCCGCTGTGTCTGCGGAGGCAGAGGGTTCTGGATCCATCAAGCTCGGGCGCTGTAAGGCTTGCACTCGCCCACTGCGCGTCGCGTGTCCCCTCAGGGTGCTTCACCCGCGGCACCGCGCCCGCCTCTCGCCTTCCCCAGCGGTCGAAGCCCCACTTCCCAGAGCCCCTTTCGGGAATAGAAACCACGGGCGAGAGGCACACGGGAGTCCCGCAGAAACCGTGGTTCCGAACGCAGCATCCTTTGCGAACGCTCGCAGCGCTCCCTTCGCGCCTCTCCTGCAGATCTGGCTTCTCAGCACCCCCCTGTCAAGCAGACAGACTCGGGGGCCCGGCCAGTACTGGGATCCAGCCCTGGGGACCGCCCGGCCAATGGGATCTGGCCCTCGGGCTCCAGCTCTGCGGCGCTCCTTTCCGCTCTACTTGGCGCGTCCCAACTTTCTTTGGGAACTTTGGGCACGGGCAAGAAAAAGAATGAAAGAAGCAAGAACTCCGGGAGGTTCCTCTGGCTCACGCACTGCACAACGCCCGCGACTTAGGATTTTAAGTCGCGACCAAAATGCCCCTCCCGACAGCGCGCGCCTCCCTCCTGCCCCGGGACTGCAAGGCCGGGAGCCGGGGGTCCGCCGACGGCTGCACCTGCCTCGTGGAGGCACCGCTCTGCCCCGGCGGGTGCCAGGCTGCGAGCGGCCGCGGAGCGAGGCGGTGCGGGCTCTGGGCCCGGGGCGCGGGGCGCGCCCTCCCCGCCCAGCCAGCGGCCCCGCCCCCGGCGGCCGAATCAGGAAGCAGTGACGTGAGGCGGCGCTGACTGGCTGCGCGCCGCCGGGATCGCCGTCGCCAGCAAATTAAGGCGCAGGGCTGCGAGCGCCCGGGCGCAGTGTCTGCAGCGCGGTGTCGCGCTCCCGCTCCCTGGCGTCCACCTCTTATGCGTGGCGCTCCGCTGGTCTCCACCTCCCCGCAGCTTGGGCCACTCCGGCTGTCCCCAGCGGGAGAAGGGAGGAAGGACGCGGAGGGGCTGCCGCGGGACCCCTGGGCGTCGCGCAGCTGATGCTCGTCACCGGCTTCCAGCCGCGCAGCCTGTGGTCCTACGGCGCGTCCCGGCGCTCGCGCATCCGGCGGAGCCCGCCCTTGGTCTTCTCCCGCCCTCTCCCGCTCGTTCGAAGCGTCTGCGGCTCGAGGGCTTTGCGGTGGGGGAGCGGAGAGGCCAGCGTGGAGCTCTCAGGAGGTTGGGGCTGACTCATCTGGAGTCCCCGGCTGCGCTGATTGCACTCGGAAACTTTGCGCTGTGTCCCGATCTTTGTCTCCCTTGGGGAAGCTGGACAGCAGTTCGGCAGGCCCGGTCCCTGGCCAGGACCACGTACTGGGGGCCATGGAGTTCACGGCGTCGCCCAAGCCCCAGCTCTCCTCCCGGGCCAACGCCTTCTCCATCGCCGCGCTCATGTCCAGCGGCGGCTCCAAGGAGAAGGAGGCCGCGGAGAACACCATCAAACCCCTGGGTAAGTCTGCCTGCCCGGCTGTCCGCGGTGGACAGAGGCGGAGCGCTGCGCATCCGTCCGCCCCTCTGTCCCCCGGCTGCGGGAGGCTCGTGAGGGTGGCCGCCTTTCTCGGCTCGCGCGACAGCTTCCGACCCTCAGGCCAGAGGCCATACGTCGAGGATGGGAAGTATTTTTCCTTTTAGGCCCAAGTTTTCTTCGGGAACTCCACAGTCTGTTCAATACAACCGGTTTCGCCTCTCGTATATGCGCTAATCGCTCTCCCTAATGGTGTAGAATCCCCTGTCAACTCGGATATATGGGGTTGGGGTGGGTAGGTAACATTGTTGGGATAAAAACATTCAGGGATAAATAATAACAAAACCCCTTGTTAGACTCGACAGGATTCACAATGCGTGCAACATCTGCTCGTGCATTTGAAACCAAGGACACTCTAAGCAACTTCACAAGAAACTAGTTTAATTTGTTTCCTCTCTGATTCCATACACGAAACAGAGTCAGTTCCTTCAAACCACCGTCAAGTGTGGCAGAATAAGGCAGTTCTTCCGGCATGACCCATTTTCTTCACAGAAGCTCTAAACTTATCAGTAAGACAACATTTTATAACCGCTGTCATTTTTAGTAGAGGCTGGCAAAAACATTACCCAGTAACCATTTCCCAAATTCCTCAACTTTTAGCTATACTGTTTATTTAACAACCTTTACCATTTATAGAAGACACTAGGCTCGGAGTAAAGGGAGAAAAGGGATTATGTTCCACTTATCGCAAGTGACTTGTGTGGGAGAAAAACTGCTGGAGATGTGCTTTAAAGTCCCTTTACAATTGAGGGAGAAAGCAGTGTTCTCATCATCCTCTTTTGGGTCCCCAGGAAATAATTATTCCATATCCTGATTATGTGATGCTCTAAACCAGGGGGAACACATCCCATAGCAAACAGGGTAAGATTTCTTTTGACATCTGCTTATGGTTTCCTTCCTTCTCCTTGTCCTTCCCAACATCTCAATCGAAAACAGTAATAATATGAAAGACGAAGCATTAGAGAACAAAAATAAGGAGGCCTGAGCCGAGAGAGAAGAGAGAATGAAAACCCCTGTATCCACTCGGAGCCAAGGGAAAAGCAACCGGAAAGTCTCTAGAAAACATGTCAACAAGTCCCTCCTCCCCGGCTTTCACTCCCTTTCCCTGGTTTGTCTCCCCCACCCTCCCATCTATTCCTAACCTGCCAAAGAAATGCAAACAACCAAACAAACTCCAACTGTTTAGAAAGAAAAAATTAACCACCGATTTCAAAGTTATGTTCGTGGGACTTCCTAGTGCTACCCACTCCTGTTCCTTATAGATGACCCCATCACAGTCTGGTAGCTAGCAGGAAAAGAGGATTTCTGACAGAAGTACAGACAGAAGACAGGGACCCAGGCCAGCTTCAGCTGCACCGTCGCGTCAACATTGCTTCCTTTTCTATTTTTCTGAGAAAAAACAAAAACAAAAACAAAAACACCTATCTAAATTCTAAATGATAAAGCCGTTCCCAGCTCACAGAACCACCCCCGCTACACACATGGTCTGTAAAATGACTGTCCCTCTTGTAGCTTCGGAGATGGACTCTGAAAGAACTGGAAGGCATTCTTGTCCTTTTCAGGGGCCAGTTCTACAGAGCACGATCTGTGACTATAAGCCATGGACTCCCCAGTCAGAGAAGCACGTAAAGGTTCTGTCGTGGGAGAATGTTGTACTTCGAAACCCTAGTGAGATGTGGAAGCCGCTTTAGGGTGGGGCTCAAAAATGTCTCATAATCACTCATTTAAACACATTAAGTCTTTTTAGAAGAACTGCCTCAGACCACTAGAGCATTTCATTTAAAAAAATTTTTTTGAGCTATAATCGACATTTAGCATGTGTTAGAGCATTTCTCTTTCATTTTCTTCTTCTACTTTGCAAGCCGGACACACTGGTTCCTCTGGGGCTTAGGGAGTTTGCATTTTTCAAAGGTCAGAATATAGGAAAATTTCTAAGGCTGCTTGTTAATTCTCTATTAAGACCTTAAGTGCATGTGCTCCTAGAAATGTTAGCAGAAACTAAGATTTTGCCATAGTATGGTTCTCTTTCTTTGAATTTGAAAATATAAGGAAACGATAATTAATGTGATGATTCTTAATTTAAAATGTTTCTCTGTGTTGGATTATTCTAAAAAAAGAAAAGGTAAAAGTTCTCTATTTCCTGTGTGCCTACCCCAAGTCAAGGAGAAATACAGGAAATAAAACATATGATGTGTGTGTGTGTGTGTGTGTGTGTGTGTATCGTTACACACACACACACACACACACATACATACCTACTTTTAGAACTTGTTTCAGTTCCTTGAGGGCACTTAGAATAGTTGTTTGGAGATCAGTTTCACATTGCAGCTTCAAGTAGTTTCTTTTTTAAGGGATGCAAGATAATTGGGATAATTACAAAAGTCCCCCTGTATTCCATCAAAGTGACTGGTGTAGTCCCAGGCCCTTATCTGCTGTGGAGGAGAATGTGTGGTCATAGGCAGTGGTATTGCAGCGTGAGTGAATGGCAAAGCCTTCTTCCTACTTTAATACTCCTGCTAGCCTGGGTTTGGGGTTGTTTTCCTTACTTCTAAGACCTTTTTTTGTCCACAATGATCCAGAGAACACACTCCTGTGATTTAACAAGCTAAATGCTGGAGCCTTTCATAAGATCTCGGCCTGGGAGAGATATTGTAAAAATACCCTAATTTAACATCTTAAGGCCTAGGAATCGGAGAACCAGGCAGAGAAGTGAAGTGAATTAATTTTTTTTCACCGCTCGCCTCTCTCTCCCACCTTTGGAAAGGCCCTGCCAACCCCAGGAAGGCTCTAATCTCTCCCCAACCTCTGTCTCCCAGAGGAAGGTCCCTCCTGGTTATGACAGGGGCAGGACTGGCACCAGATCCCATGAGCTGCCACATCTAGAACTTGGGAGGGATGACAGTAGGGTAACGATAATGCCGTCTTTAATATGATCTTTCCTCATATTTCCAAGTTTTCCTTTAATTTCAATTAGAACATTCATTAGAAATCTGGACCCATTTCATCTGACATCCATCGAGCCTTCATGATCACCACCTTTCCCTTTATCTGCTCCTCACGTTTATTCTCCAAAGTGGGTTTCAATGATGGTGACAAACCACGGTTCCAGAGCTCCCTCATTTGGTTCAGTAAGCAAGCGATGGACATGGCACTCCGTGGGAACTCGCTCTTGCTTTATGTAATGCTGGGTTCTTGCTGCCTTCTTGGAGTTTCTAAACTTAACTTCCAAGGTCAAATCCAGGTACCTATTTTAGTTGTGCTGTTCTCCTTCCTGTATCTTTGCTTGACGGCCTCAGCTGTCATTCTCCATCCTGTTACAGAACAATTTGTGGAGAAGTCATCCTGCGCCCAGCCCCTCGGTGAGCTGACCAGCCTGGATGCTCATGCGGAGTTTGGTGGCAGCGGAGGAGGCAGCAGCCCGTCGTCCTCCTCGCTGTGCACGGAGCCACTCATCCCCACCACCCCCATCATCCCCAGCGAGGAAATGGCCAAAATCGCCTGCAGCCTGGAGACCAAGGAGCTTTGGGACAAATTCCACGAGCTGGGCACGGAGATGATCATCACCAAGTCTGGCAGGTAGCATGTGAGGCGGGCGAGGAGTGGGGAGATGGGAATGGCGCCTTGGGTTTCCAAGAGTCTGCTGGTCCTGAGCGGAGAGAGGAAGCTTCGTCCTGGGAGGGCATCTTTCCACGGTCTGGCTTTGGGAAAGAGCTGCTCAGAGAGACATCGGGCGTTTGCTTTCTCAGAATCTGGCCGTGGGAAGCCCCTCCCGGGTCTTGATGAGAAGGGCACAGAAACCAGGGAGCCCTGTCTGCTGCAGTCCGAGAGAGCACTTGGGGGTGCAGGGTCTGCATCTGGAAGGTAGGGAAACGCGAGTCCAGGATGCAGGGCATGCAGCTGGGTCTTCAGGGAGGCAGGTAGCTTCCTTTTTATCCGCCTCAATTTACAGAAGCCGCCAGCTCGCATTAAAACTAAAAGGATAACCTGGCGGAAGAAGGAAATTCGAAACGACCCTACTCTGGGGAGGACGGAGCGCTGGCGTGCAGCTGGGCGGGCTCCGGGCCGGCAGGAAGCCGCGGGTGCGGGCGCTCCCTGGCCCGGGGCAAAGGCTCCCGAGGTCGGTGGCCCGTGGCGCCTGGTCGCTCCGGCTCGCAGGACTCCGCGTCCCCAACCCGAGCACGGCAGGCGCTCTCGCTTTTTCTGTGGCAGGAGTGAGTTTTGTCGCAGCAACGGGAGACCGACCGGCTTGGTCATCGGTCGGGCTCATCAGGAGATGTGCGCTCCTGCCGATGCTCTTTGTCTCCCTGTCTCAGGAGGATGTTTCCCACCATCCGGGTGTCGTTTTCGGGCGTGGATCCTGAGGCCAAATACATAGTGCTGATGGACATCGTGCCCGTGGACAACAAGAGATACCGCTACGCCTACCATCGGTCCTCCTGGCTGGTGGCCGGCAAGGCCGACCCTCCACTGCCAGCCAGGTCTGTGCCTCCAGATTTCCCGCCTGAGCAAAATGCGTTTTAACCCTGCTGGCAGAAAGTCTCCTGCCCTGGTGGTTTGAATTGCGAGCAGGTCTGTTTTTCAACCCCTGTGCTCTGGTAGGAGATCATTCCAAGCCCAGCACTCCAGGACTGACCATGCAAAGCATGAGCTAGTCTCTGAGAAAGGTGGAGTTTGTGCCTTTAATTTGATCTTTCCTTACATTTCAAAGTTTTCCTTAAATTTCAATTGGAATATTCATTAGAAATCTGGACCTATCTCATATGACATCCATCAATTCTAGTTGGCTACTTAACACCAGAACGCATAAACCCACTGATGAAGTGATTGCCTCAGGATCCCTTTTTAGAAGAATGCATTTTAGCAAAGTGGTTGCTTCTAGTAAATATTGTTAACAATGCGGTTATATTTGCACATAATACATATCATTTTGGTAAAATGTGGTTGTCTTTGATTGGTCAAGGGCTCAGAGATCTTTAAATCAGAAAAGCAAAGTCGTTTTCTCTCCTCTGCATAATAACTTCAGTGGATGAATATAATTCAGCATCAGGTTAATATTCTTTTACATGAAACATTACTCAGTTAATATATTAGAAATCGTATGTGTTTATTTTTGTGCTGTTCACTGGTAATAATGTTTTTCCAGAGAACCCTGTTTACAAAATCCCATGCAAACCATTATTTTTGCTGCTTTGCTGCATTGAGCACGCTGGGGTGGGGGAAGCACATGTATTTGCTTATGTGAATAGTAATAGTTGAAGTTACAAGACTCCAACTGCATATTCTAATACAAAAGAAAGAATTTTTTTTTTGTTCTATGACTATCTAAATTTTGTAATTGATTGAAAGTTCATATCAAAGCTAAGAATTTATTTAAATATACAGATTTAGGAACTTTGAAGTTATGACTCGTTCTTTGTAAATATCTATCTGGAGCCTTCGTCAAGGCACAGAATCAACATAGACAATTTACACACACCGTTCAGAGGGAGTCTTAAGCTTCGATATATTAAAAAATATATTAAAATCAGGACTAAGAAAAAAAATTTTTAATTGTTACTTATTTTTTTTTAGTTGAGCAAAATTCACCAGTTTACAATAGATATTACGATGAATATAATTTGTATTCTCTACCGTTATTATGAAATAGCCGATTCACATTACTCTCGAGCTTTTAAATGAGAGAGAATTTTAGCAGATTCCTAACCATTTTTACAAACAAACTCTTTTTTTTTTCCCTCCCTTCAAAGTCATTCCTCTAAGAAGTCAATCACTGTCTGAAGGGATGGGGAACTGGTGCAGGCCAGCCGGACTTTGGGAATATGACATGCCTTGTTTATGTTACTAATCTGTTCTGCTTGGCGAACAGAGCACGTACCAATACACTATCTTAACTGAAGCATGTTTAAGCTATTGCTGGAATTTTAAGTCCCAGGGGCCTTGAGAGAGGAGGGGCTTCCTGTATTCTTTCTCATTCATCCTAGTTCAGCTTATTTATATTGATATTAGATTAACATGGTTAGTGCATTATAGGATAAAAATATCCTATATAATTTAATAATTTATTATTATTAAAAAGAAATAGTTTTATATTTTCTAGCTCCATAAAAGAAAGGTGAGGAACTCAGTAGGTGATCATTGAATAGTGGAAACGCTTTGTGGTTCTAGTTCTCTGAAGCATCTTATTTCAGACATAACTTCATCAGTCAGTCGTTCCTAATCAGGAGAAATAATGCCTGACGATAACAATAGATCATAATAATTGGCAAGACATTATACATGATCTAAAATAATGCTATATTTTCGTGGACAGTCCCTCGAAAGTAACTGATATTTAAGTCAGGTAATCTTTATTAATGTGATTATATGTGGTGAGTTGATACTTAAAGGAAGAACATTTCATCAGCTTCTAGGACCTTAAATGTTTTCGAACCTTTTTTGGCAGGGTGAGTAGGATGTGGCGCTGATCAGGGAAACATCTGCACACCTAGAAAGTTAGAATATTGGAGGAGTGATACTTGAAAAACTATTATAATTTGTGTCATCAAGGAATACTTCAATTGAAGGGCACATTTGAGCACTCCTAAAAAAAAAAAAATCAAACAAACAGGCAAACAGACATCTAAATCCTTTCAAGCTCTTGCTTGGGTGAAGTAGGAATCTTTCGTGCTATCAGCCTTTTTTGTGCTTTGCTTCTGGTAGGCCTCGTTTCAGCATGTGCACCCACTTCTTCTAGTCTTAGTCCTCTGTGTGACAAACCACGGCACAGACTTCTTGTTTACATGAGTATTGCAAGGAAAAGTTTTGTGACTTTTTCCCTCGCCTTCGTGCTAACCATAATACTTATATTTAATTATAGTTATAAGGATCCTATGCAAAATTTAAATATAAATAACCTATTACATGGATAAAGGAACTTGTCTTGTTGAATCAAGGATATTTCCTGCTCCTCTCTATAGTTTCCCCTAACTTCAGAAAAGCTCACATCAAGTGGCTACCAGGGCTGTGATTTATAAAGAATTGTACTTAGTGTTGTATTCACAGGTAGGACAAATGGCCCGCGTTTAACTGTGAGTGAGTAAAAGATTGCCTTGCACGTAGTAGCTAATCAATAGATAAATGTTTGATAAACACATTTTTTTTCCCATCAATTTTTTCTTTTTTTTTTTTGGCTTAGGCTGTTTACAAATAAATACATTGAATAATTTGAAGCTTACCCAGCTCTCATTTAGTGAGCACTTCACTAGAGGATGATGAAGGTAATAATGTTTAAGGTACTGGGAGGAGCAACAGATTATCATCCATGGACTATTAAAAGTTCCCCAGGTCACTGTATTAAAATTATTCTGTCTTGCATATATAAAGAACAAACTTTAAACTCAGTCACCTTCAAGTTCAAATGAGTGGATTCTCTAGAATTATTTCCTCTTTTAAATTCTTTCTGTCTTCATTGCTTTTTAGCAATGCTTCTACGAGGAACTCATTATGTAATAAGTATAACCTTGTCTTTCTTTTGAAAATACCTATAACAATAAGATGTTATACTTGACAGAAGTAGCCCAGTAGTGTAATTGATAGAAAAAAAGCTTTAAAAAATGGCTTGCTCAGCAGATAATAGAAAATTTATTAAGTAGTACCCCTTTTAGATCATTGGTACATGAAGAAACACATTTATGTAGTTTAGAGTTATTTTGATATTGCTGAATTATTAAATTTGAGATTATATGGGGTATATAAAATTCACTATTTATATGAGTTTTTTATGTTCCTTTAGAATTAGAGTATTTTATAGCCCACAGAGAACAGATTTTAAAAAAAAGTAACGATAAAATCTCTCGTAATTTTCCTAGGCTGTATGTACATCCAGACTCTCCTTTTACTGGCGAGCAGCTACTCAAACAGATGGTGTCTTTTGAAAAGGTGAAACTCACCAACAACGAGCTGGATCAACATGGCCACGTGAGTACAGTACCTTGGACTATGGATTCCCTGGGATGAAATTGAGAAGTCACACAAAACTTCCTCTAAGTCTCTTCCTCCTCTTGCTCTGCCCCTCCCCGCCTCTGTACCTGAATCATTCTACAAGAATATTTATGTGTTCTTTGGGGAATCTCGACCGCTATTGTCTAGAGGCCATTTACAGGGATGCTGTGTTCCATTTCCGTGCAAGAGGGCTGGGAGTAGTCATCACCATGGAGTTCCTAAGACTTCAGCAACTGCTTTTCTACCTGCACCAACTAAACCAAGGGAATGTGCACTTCGGAGGCTACTACCGTCCATTTTGGGGTTAAACATCTAAATTCCGTCATTGGTATACCAGATGACAGAACATAAGGCACTAGGGCAGAGACCTCCTGTGCATGATTTTCCTAAGTGTCTTCTATAGAAAACATTCATGGGAGATGCAATAACACACAGGGGTTTTATATCCAGATAAATTTGGGACAGTGCTGTTTACTCATTATATATCCCCTTTGTAGAGAGTCTTAGGAATATTAAAGTACAGAGAAGTCTTGCAATTAAAACGGAACAGTTTGATTTTGTGTCCATAAGGAGTTCATCCAAATGCGGAAAAGAGAGAAACTGAAATTCTGAGCTCTTCTCAATAGTTAATAGAACAAACAGCCGCTGACACAGGCTTTTGCATATACGATAAAACTGCTTTTTTAGGAACTATTTGTGATGTTATTTTATGCTCTTAAGATTTACAGAAACATTCCATTTTAGATTTTAAACTAAGAACACTTCAGGCAGACTTGCATACTTCTTTTCGATGTGGAGAATACTGTTTCTTTTTTGCCAGAAAGCACATTAGTATTTTCATAGTGGCTTTCCTTAGCTTAGATATTCTAATATAATTATTCTCTCACTTATACTCCTTTTAAAAGCTGTCCTTACTTAAGATTTTAGTTTTTGTGGGATCTATGCACTTTAGAAGAAGAGTTTCAAAACTTTTTTCAAAAAAGATGATTATAAGTAGATAATAAATTAGAGAGTTCTAGACATCGTTTCAAATGGATGGATTGAAACTGAAAACAAATAAATCACTTCAGGCTCCTGTTTGAAGCTCTCATTTGTTGCTGCCATCCATCTGCCCACAGGAGACCTTGTTTATCATGACCAAGTCAAAGTCACCGGGTTAACTCACGACTCTACTGGTGGCACTGTCAAGATGTTGGAAGTAGATTAACCGGTTTCTGTTATTTTGTGTGTTAGAAAAGATAATTGACCTTTATCTTTAAGGATGTTGGCATAATTGCCCTTTTTTTTCCTAAAGATGTTTCTATTGACAACATTGTTTTTTGGGTTAAAATCTATGAAGTATCCGAGAGACATTTTCTGTAGGCCGATGATCATTCTTAATGTCATTCATATTGAAATTCCTTGGACTCTAATCACTGGGCTGTACAACTGAAACTAATATATTATTGCGTGCCATCTATAATTGAAAAAAACTCATCGAATTGTACAATGTAAAATGAGCAACTAATTGTCTATTATACTTTAGGAAAGCTGGGGAAAATAATCAAAAAAAAGGAGGAGACAGATCTTGGGTAGACAAAGAACAATGTCTGCTACAATACGTATTAAAGTCTCTATTATCTAGAAAGAAAAATTTCTTGGGCTCCACTGAAACCTTTGCAGGGAGAAATAAAATTTTTTAATGGTTCTGGAATTTTCCATTTGTGAAGCTTTTAGAAGAACTGGGTCTTTCCAGGAAGACTTGAGAGTTCATGCTGAGATCAGCTGCCTAGAATGTGATACGTTTTTCTTTCAGCACCGGCTTCATGAGTGGGAATCGCACCGAGCTGTATGTCGGGAGCTCAGGGTTCTAGTCTGATTTTGCCAAGATGAGATTTTGATAAATTGTTTAGTTTTAAATGGTTATTAATATCCATTTTAGCTTTAAATTTTTACTTATTATTTATTTATTTAGTTATTTTTTTTTTTTACCCCCGGTCTTCCTGACCCTGTGTAGCTTCCAAGATCAGACGGGATCGGGCGTGTTCAGAGTGGCATGGCCATAGACTTACATTTTTATTATTTAATATGACCCTTTGTCACCAGAAATAGTGTGTTCTGAAAATTACAAGGAAAGATTTTTAGATCCTACGTTGTTTGGCCAAATCCTTTAAATTAGTCTTGAGGAAGCTTGTCTCACTGATGCATTTTTAGTTTTAAAATGCGAAAAATGCTTACTTCCAGGAATTAATTTTGAAGTAAAATGAAGCAGAGTCCACATTTCTGTTGGTGTCCCTGGGGCTGCCATAGGGCTTCAGGAGAGAGTCAAGGAGCCCTGGGCTCTGAGACTGGTCTGGGCTCTGAGTCTGTCTGGCACCCTTTCCCAAAGGAAATTGACCTTGGGGTGGGGAGAGGAGACCTTATTTCTATCTTCTTAGTAAAACATACAGTGAATGCTCAAGTTTCTATATATATATATCAGTATTAGGAGGCAAATGTTTGCTTTTGTCTTTTGAGTTTATTCCAGCTTTATGACTAAGCATAGATATCCTGAACTTATACTAACTATACAAAGAGATGACTTTTTAAAGTTTATTTCAGTTCATCGAAAGCTCTCATTTGTTTCAGTTATCCCTATTCGGGTTTGGGATCATAAAGACAATGGCATGTACAAAATTCAGTACCAGTTAATGCCCTGTATTTTCAAGATGGCTTACCTCTCAGCACAGAGAGAGATCGATTCTATATTGATTGTCCCACAGTGACTAGTATTTGACTCTGCAAAAGTCAATCAACTGTCAGGAACACTCCTCCACCGCACCCATGTTAGTCAAGAAAACAAGGAAGCCGTTAGTTGCGATAACACCGTCTGCAACTGAACCTGGTCCCGCCACAGTATTTATAACACATCTCCCCCAGGAGCCAAGCTCTCTGCCAGGCCCTTGGGATAAATGCCATATGACAGATTTAGGTAGCTGTCTGGATGGGAGGTGTGGGGAGGATATGGAAAACATTTTATATCTGAAAGTCAATTTGTTGCTCAGATTTCATAATGGCAAATTATTACATTTTATTTAAAATATACATGAAGAATACTGCCTTGTTAACTGGGGTTTGTTTGTCGTTATTAGCTATGGAATAGAAGGTGGCCATCACTTTCATTCATGTTTAGTTTATAATTGGAAGTGAAGAATCCATGAAGCTGTCAGAAAAAATAAAATAAAATGAAAATAATAATTTTATGTTTACTGAGCATGTCCTATTTGCTACGTGATTCACAAAGGTTACATCATCTAATCCTCACCAAAACCCTAGGAGTTTAATATTCTTTTTGCATTTGAGAGAATGCCATTGGGGAGGTGAGATCACGTGCCCCAAGACTGATGAGCTTGACAGTACCAGATTCAGTATTCCGACCAAGGTCTGATGCCACACTGCCTCTCTAAACTGTTTTATTTTCCCTTCCATACATAAAAATCTATCCTCCTAGCAAATATAATTTCTACATTAGAAAATTTAGACATACATCCTTTGGTTTAACCAAACTAACAAACAAAAAATAATTCAAAGACTTGATTTAAAAATAAACGTATTCTCCAGATGACTTTCCCCTCATCATTTTAGAAAGGATACTTGAAACAGCCAGTGTTATTTGCAGTTGTGGTAAAGCGTGATTCATGAGGATGACTCTGCAGTTATCTTGTGAAAGTGATTTGCTTTGAGAATGGGCAGGGTAGGTCCTGATCTTGAAACTCGATTTGAAACTGTAGATTTTATGGTTCTCTCTTTGCTTCATTGTAATTTGGCCTGTTTAGTCATACAAATACTTAAAACTCAGTACTCCCTGTCTCCTCGTTGTAGATAATTTTGAACTCAATGCATAAGTACCAGCCACGGGTACACATCATTAAGAAGAAAGACCACACGGCCTCTTTGCTTAATCTGAAGTCTGAAGAATTCAGAACGTTCATCTTCCCAGAGACAGTTTTTACGGCTGTCACTGCCTATCAGAATCAACTGGTAAGTGCACCGCTCACAATGTATTTCTTAAATAAGATAAAGATTTAGGAGGTTCTTTCATTTTCTTGGCGAGAAGGGCTACCCCAGTACTTAAAATAGAAGTTTCCTTTGGCAACAGCAATTGAATATCAGCCCGGGACCTCTGCGTGCTGAGTTAGGAAGGTTGTGAGGGTCTGTATTACATCGTCTTTTCTAGAATCTGTTCTCTGGTCAGGTTGTTCACTGCCCTCTCTCCCACCCAAACCTGCCCCTCTCTGGCTTCTCGAATTTTCTTCTCGAGAAAATTACCCGTTTCCTTTCCTCCTCCTGTTAGAGCCTGACAATGTGCATAGCCATACTCTCACTGCTCCATAAAATTTAGAAGTTCAGTTTTTCTGCTAAATTAGCACACATATTCTATCTAGCCAACTTCCCCGAGGACTGATACTGTAGATAGTTTGTGAAGTGTATTCAGGTGTAATTTAGGGTCTGATAATTATAGTAGAATTATTTTTAACATCTAGTATGTAAGCAGTGTGTATTTCATTCACATAACGTTTTTGATTTATGCATTTCTTCATAAGATTTAGTCCAATTTGACAAACATCTGTCGAAGTCTTACTAAGGACTAGGTGCTGTTAGGTCCTTCCCCCCACCCTCCCCCCCTTTTTTTTTTCATGGCCAGCACAACCTTGAACCCTGGGGATGACAGTAGGGTTCCACAGTGAGGACGCTGAAGCTGCGAGGGGATATGTCACTCTTCCACAGTCAGGAAAGACCAGAAGTAGAATTCCTTCTGCGTCAGTAAAAGGAACGCACATGGTCGTTTCCTTGACGGATTCAGTCGTTTGCACCCTCCCTGGGTCTTTGCCTCTTGCTTTTATTTGATCAGTTATGGGCACTCAGGAGCACTGCTCTCCTCTTGTGTTGCTGTCGTATTTTGGGTTCTGAGTGAATAATTGTTAGGAGCTGCCCGTCTCAGGGTGGCATGGTCATCCTGAGCAGAGAAGGTGTTGAGTCTCTCAGGAAAAACCAGAAGATGAAGCCGAAAGCCCAAGTAGCCCCACACTAATAAAGAAATGGGAGCCCAGAGAAGGGATGAGGGCAAGTGGCCGGAGTGGCTGTGTGTCTGCAAGGTGTCAGCACCTGTAATTTCTGTGTGACTTGAGTAGATTTCACTCCACCACTGGGGCTGCCATTTTCCTTACCCGTAAATGGGGGCTAAGGATTGCCTAGGCCGTGTCAGAGAATTTCTGGGCGGATCAAATGAGATGCTGTGAGTAAACTGACTTTAGAAAACTGTCCAAACGCTATCAAAACGGCATGTGGTTATGATTGGACAGTGTCTCGATTGTCCAGAGAGGATCTGTCACCATTTGGATTGTAAAATGTTAGTGAGATATTTTTAATGAGATAAATAAATGCAAAAATGCTATTATAATTATCATCTGAAAGTAGAAAAGCAAAGTATCATACATTTGGAATTATCTTAAGATTAACACTAGAGGGGAAACGTTCAGAGAATGCCCAAGCTGAAAATTTGGGTCCAGATTGAAGCCCACAAAGGCGTAAAACACTAATGCTATTTCTCCGAGTATCTGGAACACTGACAAAAACTATCCCATTTTTAATTTATTTGAAGACACATGCAATTCAGATATCATGGATTCAGGAAAGATTTTCGAAACATTCATTTTACATGAAATGAATTTGTAACATTTACATTATAAAACATTAAATTTATACTATAATTACTATATTTTTTATAATACATAAATACATAGTATCTCTTTATACTATAATATACTAATATAAGAAACCCTGTTGATGTTAGAGAATGAAATAAAAACTTGTCACGTGGGGAAACTTCATTGCTTTTATCAGAATCCTCTGTAAAGAGATCCAAAGCAAGAATAGATAAATTAGATTATTATTATTATTTTTTTTTTTGGTGAAAATTACAGACAGAACAAAATTAAAGGAAATTTCTAAGTATGACACCTTCGATTTGGTTTAATAGGTGAAGGAGCAATCCTGAAAAAATGGGGGTGGGACCTCTCAAATCATGGTACCTTGGAATAGGAGGTGATTATCTACGTAATTATAATAACAGTTAATATTTGGGTACTTATGATATGCAAGGCACCATTTAAAGTGCATTGTCTTATTTAATCTTCACCATGATATGTGATAGGAGCAACAGTATTTCTATGTCACATTTTACAGCTGGGAAAATTGAGGCACAGAGTTAAATAGCTCATCCAAGATGACTTTGCCTCTCCCATCACAGATTTGAATCCAGGTGGTTAGGTTCAAAAGTCAGTGTCCTTAACTCCTAAGCTTTAGGTACCTGGTGTCCTCTCAGCTTGTGACCCCGATGGACTCTGAGGCATCCTTTTTAGAGAGTTTCAACTCTTCCTGTTCATCTTTTTATCTTTTCAACAAGTGCTCGCCGCTTACCTGCTGCGTGCACAACAGCCAGTGTAACGAGATAGCAATCGTCCTAAACCGAAGGTCGAAATGTCTGCTAGCAACAGCTGCATTTATAGGAGCCATCTGTTTTAAAGGCATTATCTCATTTAATTCTTCTTTTTTCTCGATTTTTTATTCAGAAAAAAATCTAGATATCTAAAAGTTAAACAAATGGTAAAATGAACCCATACTCTCTACCCAGATTCAAAAATTAATATTTTGACATATTTGTACCTTCCCCACCCTATTTCTCTATCTCTCTATGTATCCATACTTTCCCCCTTCCTGTAATCATCTGAAACTAAGTTGCATGCCTGTAAATACGTCTACAAATATATACTGACAATAAGAACATTATTTTTGTAACTATAATATCTTTATCGAAGCTAAGAAAATTAATAAACATTATTCCTTAATATCACCTAACATTCAGTTCATATTAAAAATTTCAGGATAGACCAACAAATGTCTTTTACAACCATTTTTTCTCCTCTGAACTAGGATCCAGCTGAAGTTCATGGTTTGGATTTATGACTTTTAATTTAGAAAAATCTCTCTATAGTTTTTCTCAATGTCTCCCTTAATTCCGATGCTAACACCCTTCAGAAGGCCCCATGAGCCCCATTTCATAGATGAAGAAGCTGAGGTTCAGAGTAGTTCATATATTTGCCTGAAAACACAAATCTGCTAAGTGACAGAACCATCTCCTGGGTCTTAATTCCTCCTTTCTGGTGGCACCATGCTAGATTTCAGTGTCAAGTTTTGGAAACTGAATTTAAAAATGTTGCCCAATTAAAATAATTTATTTCTATAGAGCCATCCTTAACACCAGATTCCCTAGCACAATGCCATATGTATTTTAAATTCAAGTAATAGTCAAACATTTGATTTGTTATATTAATACGCCATGTTTGACATGGTTTATAAACCTTAGATGACTAATCAAAATTCATGTTCAGTAACATATATGGGGTGAATAAGTCAATTTGAGAGTTAGTATTTTCATTAGTCTTTACACAAGTTTTGAAAGTTATCTTTGATTCTTTCTAGGTCTCCCCACAACCCGCTTTTTCATTATTATATCATCTTTGTGCACTGACTTTCCTATAGCAAACATGTAATAAAATATTTAGGAAATAAGTATGTACCAAGTATAATATAATATTAGAATTTTTCTATGTACAGAGAAGAGAGGAAAAAAATTACAAGTTCGCATTCGGGATCACCGTCACATCTCTTAAACTTTAGATAGGACTGTTATTTTTATATCTAGTAAAAGTCAAATCAAAGTTTCCAATAGAATTTGTGAAAAAGCTTCTCATTAATTGTGGCTGGTAGTTTAATTTATAAGTAATGGAAATGGGGCCTTTTTACTGTTTTTTTCTCTGGTTTTGGCGAGGAAATGATTGCATTTGTCTACATTATTAGATAAAAGCTAAATACATTACACTTTCAACAAACTGTTTTATAATTTAAGATTTAAAGGTCATACGTTGTTTTTGAGCAGGCAGACCACTGCTGTAGAGTTGAAGTGTAGGTCAGGTTTCATTTTTAAATGCCTTTGGACAGATCTTTTCCTGATAATTGGAGAAATGGTCTCTGAGGGCCAATTTCACCTTGTGGCTAGGAACTCCCAGCTATATTCAGAGTCTCGTGATGTTACATGGAATGATAACCACTGGAAAGGTCCCCTTCTCTTTGTTGTGACTGGCAGTGTTAGGACATGCATTCTGTTCTACATTATTAAGATAACACATGAAAAAATGAGTATATCTAGACCTGAATTAGTCTGTAGTTTACATGTACGTAGATACATACTAAAGGATTTCTTAAGCACACACTGCTATCCTTACTTAATGCTTTTTCCTCGCAAAATGAAAAACGTTGCTGCTTTTAAAATTTGTTTTTGAACTATGAGCCATACCTGTGGTTTGGCTTGTACAACATTCTCTATCTATTATGTTTGGTGATTAGCCATTTTTGGATTCTTCTTTTAGTATTACCTTTGACACTGTCCAACAGTGTTACGAGCTGCAGGAATTTTGTATGCGGGAACAGATGAAATGATGTCTAGCCGAAATCACTGTCTGGAACTCAGGTCTCTTCTCTCATCAGCTCCCAAATGCGTACCTCTTCAGCTGTCCCAAAGTTCAAAAAGAAATGTAAAACTCCATCTGCAGAGATGAATGTCTTTCTTTATAACTACTGGTTTTTGTTTAAATATCCATGGAATAAAATCTATGCCTACTTTTGAAAATGCGTGATTACCAAGAATGTTAAAATGTTTCTATTTAAAAATTATTTTATCTTAAGATAGAAAACAAAATAAAATGCTTTTGATGTATACTCAAGAAGAGGTTCACCTCGTCTGTAACTGGTAAGAAGGTGAAACCATACAAGTGACTGTTTGCTCTTGAAACCAAGCTCAGCCAACGTTTCTGGGTGCTAATTGTTGACATTCCAATGGACTCAAAGTCTGGTAGGATCACAAAGAGCACAGGAGGTTCATTCGGACATTTGAGCTTAGATCCCTGGGCTGTTACTCAGCACTCCATTGAACTGACTCAGATTGTGGTGTTAATCCAGGGCCTCCACACGATTTTAGTAAATGGAGAGGCAGTTGGCTTTTCCCCTCTAACTTCCAAAAGCAGTTATTTTCCATGGAATTAGATAAAACGATCCAGGGAAAGTAAATACCTAATTATTGTCTTGAGCGCCTTTCTAATTGGTGTCTAGGTCTATGAAAACACCTTGTCTTAGTCTCTAAACTTTCCTGTAGTTTGAAATTGTGTATCAAAAATGTAAAGAAAAGAAAGTTACCATCGACAGCCCTGGGGCTTATGAAAGAGGGACTTAAAAGATATTGGAAGTGGAAAATTCTTATAATGAAAGAAAATTCCAAAGAAATCTGAAAGGTGTCTGTGGTTCTCTTTCAGATACTTACTAATCATGTCTTCGTCTCCCTAGGTACCTTTCAGCTCTAACACTCAGAAATTTTACAAGTCGTCTTTCTTTCCTTCCTTCCCTTTCCTCTTCCTCTCCTCCTTCCTTCCTTCCTTCCTTCCTTCCTCTTCCTTCCTTCCTTCCTCCTTCCTTCCTTCCTTCCTTCCTTCCTTCCTTCCTTCCTTATTTTTGTTTCGTAACCTAATGCATTTTTCTTTGAGGCGCAGTGCATATGAATTAATGGCTCTTTCTACATTAATAGTAATACTGTGGGATTATGACTAGCACAGCATAGACTCTTAATACTTCAGACCACGATTCTTCTTAGGAAAAATTTTTTTCCATATACGTCTATAAATAACATTGTATGAGGGGATAGTAAAAGACTAACTAATTTGATTCTATGTAGATGAAAGATGGAACAGGTAGAAAGGGGAACATGACACAAACACATATGTCTCAGTCTAATGTCGAACATGAAGCTATTATTAGCCATTCTCTCTCTCTCTCTCTCTCTCTCTCTATATATATATATATATATATATACACACATACATACACATACACATACACACACACATACACACACACATATATATGTGTATGTATATGTGTATGTGTATGTATATGTATATGTATATGCACACATGCCCATGGTATTAACAAATGATGTTGCCGAGTCAGCATCAGGCAGCGTTCTTGTTTGTATTCCCCGTTACCCACCAATGCTGGCCTTCTCGACACCCCTCCACTCCCCAGCGGAGCCCTAGCCTTTCGCTACTCTCTTGAATACTTCACACTGCAGCCACACTGCTCAGGAAAGGCCCCCAGCACTAATTGCGTCTGCTCATTGACCCCCGGCCTGTTCTCTAGGTCCTCAAACCCCTCCTCTCTGAGGCCTTTCCTGACCATCCCACCAAATCCATCCCTTCTGTGGACTTCTCTAGCAATTTCAGCCTTTCTTGTGATACTAGGAGACTAGATATTCTCAGGTGATGCCCTAAAGGGAACATGAACAAACTCTCTCTTTCTGATTTTATTTCTTTGACCTCAGAAATGATATTGTTTCATCACCCATTTTTCCCTTTCCAGATAACCAAGCTGAAAATAGATAGCAACCCTTTTGCCAAAGGGTTCCGGGATTCCTCCAGGCTCACTGACATTGAGAGGTAATGAGAATTTTCTGTTTACTTTTTTGTTCAGATAAGATAAAGAGAAGAGCGAGTGTGTAAGAACACACTCCTTTCAACACCAGAGAACCATAACCTTGCTGTCCATAGTCTCCAGTTCTCTCGACTCCCCTTCCTTCCAGTTATAAACGCTGTAGATATGTAAGTGCTTAAGTTTTGGCAGCTGCTACAGCTGGATCTAGTCTATGCTCAGTTTCTGAGTGAAGTGATTTCTTTGGTCAGGACACCTATTCAACTGGAAAAAAATAGGTTTTCTTTGTTATCAAAGACTCAGTCCTCTTGGTGATGTTAAGCTCCAGATCTCGAGTGGCCATCTGCAGAGAAGTGGAATCTGGATGGCCTTTCCTTACGAAGTGGACACATTTGCTAATGCAAGGAATGGAATGGTAGCTGAGAATGTTGAAACAAGGACATGTAATTTAATTCAAGGTACATATTTTACTTACAGTTTGGACTGCTTGTATTTAATAGGAGAGGTATCAGACCTCAGGACCTTTAGGAAGACAGATGACAATCATGTGCCTACAACTTACCCCACTTTTAACTTAAAATGGTTCACACAGTGTGAGACTGCACGTGAGATGAGTAATGACTATATTGAGATTCACAGTTTACCCGGTGAGAAAGTAAAGAAAAAAAAAATGCGTTTTCAAAGAGAAGACTTTTCAACCTGATCATTTGTGTCTCTTACACATACTATGTAACTTTCTGTACTTATTCTTTTTACGAGTAAGAACATTTAAGTTGTACTCTCTTAGCAAATTTCCATTACACGATTCAATGTTATCATTTTATTAGACATAAGATGCTCAGACTCTTTTCATCTCTTGCGCTTACTCGTTTATGCGGCCTGAAGTCTTTATGACAGGTGGGTACCCTAGCATCAGCCCTCCAGCTTATCTCCAGATCTCCGTGTGATGTCCCCGCCAAATGCTACAGTGTGCCACACTCTTTGTTACTTACCACATGGGTCACATTTTCTGAACAAGGTGCTTCTCCCCAACCTGCCCTAGCAACTCAAACTAAGGGACAAATTACATGTGTTATCGACATCCATCTGATCTTTTCCTAAGCCTTCCCAAATGGCAGAGCATATAAGGTGGTTTTAGTTTTGGGGAGCAGATATGGAGGCTTGGTGGGGAGACCGACAAGCCAGCAGGAGAGGCTGAAAGTTGGGCAGAAACTGTGGGACTTGAGTAGAAAAGAAAGATTAATTAGTTGGAGAGCTTGACAAGTATTGAGATCAAGGGAAGAAGCTTGAGCTTATGGTTGAAGATGCATTGTAAAAACAGAAAAGGTGAAGAAACGGGCAAATGGGTCATAGCGGGCCTTGAGACCCGAATCAGTGAGAACGTGGTATCAGCAGTGTGGGTAACAAATGAGTCCATTTACAAAGGCTGCTTTTATTTAGACATGACCCTTTTCATCTATTCTAGAGAGCCAGAGGCACTGATTCGGACTGGGTTGATGCAGGTGGGATTATAATCAGTGAACTTTTTCAGTTTTAGTCAGGTGTCAAGCAGGAATGGAGACAGTGGCTCAGAGTGGCAGCAGTGATGTGCTTTTATAGTGTACCTCATACCTTCTGTCTCAGATAGGAGGTGAACATGTTTAATTCAGAGACAAAGACATGGGTTAGAGTCCCAGCTCTGCCTTTCACTGGCCGAGTGATCCTGGAGAAGTCACCTAACCTCCGAATCTGTTTCCTCATCTAGAAAATGAAGAAAATAACCTTACTCACTTTAAAGGCTTGTTATGAGAACCGAGGAAGATGACATTTATGAAAGTGGTTTATTAATCTAAAATAATTGTAAGTTCCTCATCTTATTGGATGAGCATCTTTTTTGCCTTCTCCTAACAGTCTTAATAAACTACTCTTAAAGTAAAAATAGCCCTTTAGTTACACATGTGCTCATGCGACACGAGTGCCCAGACCAACTGCCCTTTAGAACGACAGATTTGATAATGCATGCAGCACATTTTCCACTTATCGAATAAGCATCCTGATGCGGGGAGGGCCCTCACATGTACACAGAGCTAAGTAGCTTTCAATGGTCTGAGGGCCAAGAGAGCATCTTATGCGACTAGCTGAAAGTTTGCAAGATGACCTAAGTAGTGTGAAATTGGCCAAGGTTTTGGATTTCATTTCCAGGTATTTAAGTCTGAATTTTTCCTAAACAGCCTTTGGGGATGGGACAAATCAGATCAATTGATCTTTAGAGACCTAAAGAAATTAAATTAGTCTGGAGTCAGTTACTGCACTAAACCATCTAGTAATTGAATTGCTCCTTGTAACTGATTGAAAACAGCCCTATCTGTAATAATATAGGGGACTTTTCTTTATAAGAGATCTGAGAGAAAAACACATCTTTTTATGACATGATGACAGAAATTGTACTTTTCTAACCTAATTGAATTTGATGTTATAAATATGTGACCTCAATGATTTCAAGTTTCCTGTTCCAGATTTACAACTACTCTGTGGGACACCCAAACAAAAATGCCTTCAGGATTGGGGTCTGTTTGCCTTATACCTCCAAACTCATAGTATTAACCCAGTAGAAGTACACTTGCACAAGCTTTTGGGATACTCCAAGGGGCATTGTTGTTTTCTCGCTCTGGTTTTACTAGGCTCTGTTCGCATATTTGAATTTCTCGCATACTTCGTGGGTAGCCTCGGACAGCATCTCCCTTGTTTGTAAAAGGAAATCCATCTCATTAGCCAAAATAGGAAGCATTTGCGTTAGACGCTTTGCACATATACCTACAATGGATAGCTAAGCAGCAAACCAAAACCCAAAGGGATTTCTTAATATAATCTAATTTATAGTTCTTTAGTTCAGGGAAAGAATTATCTGCTGGTCCCATATGATAAATAACCTACAGTCTTGTCAGTTGGCCTTTTCTGTTTTTTTTTTTTTGGAGGGAGAAGGAGGGCATTTTGTATAGCAAGGGAAGGCACTGTGTCACTCATGAGAAAGGAAACACAACAAGGAGGATTTTTAATGTTATTTTCAAAATTAAGTTTCCTTAGGCAGTTTTTTTTTTTAAACAAATAGACTTTCATGCTCATTGCAGAAAAATACTGACAAATAATAAAAAGAGTATAAAAAAAGTAACAAAGTCCCATTCACTCAGAGATAACCACTGGCAAGAACTTACATATTCTCCCAGGTTCTTTTTGTGCATGTACAAACATTTACTTCCTTTAAAGTTGTTCACACATACTATTTTAAATCATCGGTATAGACGTGTCACTGTGTATTTTTATAAGTGACCCCAATACCGTGTATTTACTAACATATTCCTTTTCTACGTATTTATAATTCCCCATTATCACATGCTAAATTATTGCCTATAATAATTTTTTCAGTTTCTTTATTGATCTGCCAGTATGGTACTATTGTACTTTTTGTAAATGGATAAAACATATAAATATTTGATGATATTTAAAGATCTGATATACCAAACTCCAAACCTTTTTACTTGTCATTTTCAAAATCTTTTGACATTTACACTTTTAGTCTTTGAAATCATTTTGTCAAGTCTTTCCAAAAAGAATGTCATTAGAAGTTTGATTGGTCTTGTATTGAATTAATAAAATAATTTGGTGTAGAAAATTGGTATCTTTACAGTAGTGAGACTTCCTTCTAGATATATGCCATATATTTGTCCTTTTACTGAAATCTCTTCCTATGTTCTCTAGAAGTTTTGGTACTTTCAAGCTTGTAAGTTCTGTACATATTTTCTTAGGCACGTAGCATGAGCTATGGAGTCACTTATAAAAATATACTGTGACATGTCTATACTAGAGCTGCACTGTCCAAATTAATGACCACTGGCCATAAATGGCTAGTGAGGACTTGAAATGTGGCTATTCCATATTGAGATGTACACACAGCACACACACACACACACACACACACACACACACATTGATTTTGAAGGCTAGTACAAAAAGGAATGAAAATAAATGAAATATCTCAATAATAGTTTAAAAATATTGATTACATGTTGAAATAATATTTTGGATATATACTAGGTTAAATAAAATATGTTAAAATTAATTTCACCTTTTTCAAAAAATGTGGCAACTGGACTATTTAAAATTATACGTGGCTCACACGATCCTTTCTGTTGGATAGCACTGGGGGGCAGGGTTCGTTGGGGAGAGAGGACCTGCTTTTGAAAATAGAATTTCAAATTAGAACTCCACCTAGTTTAGTCTGTAAAAAGCTATTGATTCCTATATGTCTGGCATCCTGCTCTTTTACTGAACTTAAAACATTACTTTTAATAATTTTTCCTCTTAATCTCTTGAATTTTCCAGTTACATAGCTATATCATTTGCAAAAATGATAATTTTATCTTTTTCTTTCTGATAGTTATGCTTTTAAAAATGTCTTTTTCTTGTTTTATTTCATCGACTAAAATTTCCAGGACACTATTGAAAAGTAATGATGATAGCATTTTCTTTTGTTCTTGACTTAGTCATGCCTCTATATTTTATCATAATATTTGGTTTTCATTAGCTGTTGGTTTCAGATGGATATTCTTTATAATTTGAGGTAATACCCTTCTATGCCTAAACTAATCATTTTTTGTTACCCTGAATGCTACTTGAGTTTATATTAAGTGCTCTTTTAATATCTAATGAGACAATTTTAATTACTTTTCTACTTTTAAATAACAATATGATTAGTTAGTCATATTGTCTATGTTGAACCATCCTTGTATTCCTGGAATAAATCCTGTCCAGATTGTATCTATTTTTCTTGTAATATATTGCTAGATTTAATTTACTCATTTTACTTAAGACTTATTGTATCAATCTTCATAATAAAGATTTGATATTGTTTCTTTTTTCCTTCTCTGTCAGTTTTTGGCATCAGGTTTCTGTTAGTTTGTTCAGATGAAATGAAACATTTTCCTCATTTTTATTGTCAGGGTCAGTTTAAATAGTAAAGAAGTCATTCTTTACCTGAAGATTTTACAGTCTTGCCTATAAATTCATTTGGGTGCTGTATTCTTTTGGGGAATACTTC
This sequence comes from Pteropus medius, assembly GCF_902729225.1. Classification (NCBI taxonomy): domain Eukaryota; kingdom Metazoa; phylum Chordata; class Mammalia; order Chiroptera; family Pteropodidae; genus Pteropus; species Pteropus medius. Next base: position 19,505,694 of record NW_024342467.1, on the reverse strand, counting down.
TTTAATTACTTTTTAAAGTTTGTTCCAGAGTTTATCAAATATATATTAACTTCTATGTCACTTAATGCTCTTCATCTTAATTCTAATTTGTCTAATTTTATATTGCTACACTTTTTAATTTTTTGCTTTCTTTTATTTGTCTTTTAATTTTTTAAAATTTTTGTCATTATAGCAATATACATCCTTCTCTCTTGCATCATCAAATATCCCGATATTTCTTTCATTAAGGAAAAAAACAATCTTCCCTTGATCTCATTTGTCTCTTGAGTTACCATCTCTCCCAGCTTTTGCTCCTTTTTATAGTAAAGCTCCTTAAAAAGTGTGCACGTTCTCTTTGTTTCTTCAACTGTGTTTGTGTTCTAATAGAAAAATTTTATCGATTTCCAAGTGTTGTGATAACTGATATGTTTGGTATTGTTTCTTTTTAACTGTTTCTGTTTTCTGTTTAATTCAGCTATTGGTTTTACCTTTCTGTTTAAACTTTCACCCTGGCTACTCCACGAGTCCGCCCTTGTCCAGATCAGCAGTGGTCATCCATTGCTAAATCCAGTGGTCAATTTTTAGTCTTCATTTTACTTGACTTATCCACTGAGTTCAACATGGTTTTTCATTTCCTCCCTTTTCATCTTGGCTTCCAAGACCCCTCACTGTTCCGGTTTTCATTCTATTTCATTGGCCATTCTTTCTCCATCCCCCTTGTTAGTTCTTCCTCTTGTCCTCCATCTATAAACAGTGACGTGTCCCAGGCCTTGGTCTTTAGACTACTTCTCAGTCTGCCCCTCCTCCCTGGGTGATCTGATACCCAGTTTCATGCCTTTAAATACCCTTATATGCTGACTTCTATCACGTTTGCATCTCTGGTTCTGGCCCCTTTAGAGTCAAAGTTCTGACTGGCTATTTCTTTTACTTTTTCCCTAAGGGCGGTCCACATTTTACACGTCTAAAACCCAATCACATTCTTCTACACCTCTTCCCTGAATGTTCCCATCTCAGCTGCTGACCATGGCATCCTTCCCATTGCTTTGACCAAAAGACTGGAGGCAGCCTTGGCCCCTCTTTTTCTCTTGCTGCCCACATCCAAACAGTTAGCTAATCTTTCAAACTATATCCAGAGGAGACTTACCATCGTCTTACCATCTCCACTGCTACCCCCCGATCTAGGATACTATCGTCTCTTTCCTAGATTATGACATTAATTTTCTAATTGGTCCTTCTACCTCCACTCTTGCTGTTCTTAAGTCCATTTTCAGTACACTAATCAGAATGATCTTGCTAAAGAAAGGAAGTTGGACAACATCAGTTTTGCTCAGAACTCTCTAATGAGTCACCTTCTTATTTACAATAAAATCCAAAGTCCAGACAAGGCCTGCAAGGTCCTACAGAATCTGACCCCAACCCCCTTTACCTTTCTGAACTCATTTACCTTTCTCTTGCTCACTTTTCTTTGAACATGCCCAGGCCTATCTAGGCCTTAGGGCCTTTATACGTACTTACCCTCTGCCTGGAATGTGCTGCCCCCAATATCGGAATGGTCTAAGGTTTTGTCTTGTTTCCTACTATATGCCCAGAACCTAAACTAGTGCCTGGTACATAGGAAGCACTCAAATATTTATAGAGTGGATAATGATGTGTCTTTTAAAAAGTATCCATATTTTTTAAAAAATTTGTCTTTGTGTTTTAATAGAAAAATTTTATCGATTTCCAAGTGTCGTGATAACTGATATGTTTGGTATTGTTTCTTTTTAACTGTTTCTGTTTTCTGTTTAATTCAGCTATTGGTTTTACCTTTTATTTTCTCTTCCTGTATTTTGTTATATTTATCAAAATGTTCCCCTTCTTTTATTATGGCTAACATTCCACAGTTACCATGTGTCATGCAGTGTGTTATATACTTTACATACTTTATTTCAGTTACTCTTCAAAATAATCCTATAATAAAGAAACATTATCAACCCTATTTTGTAGATGACATAGCTGAAGCTTAGAGAAATTAATATTTTATTCAAATTCACATGATTGTAACAGCTGAACCTCTCACCAAAGTCCTTTCAGTAATGTTCATTATTTCTTTTTAATAATTATGTCTTTAACTTCTTTTAAAAGACATAATTATAAAATTGATATTTCTGTTACTGTCAGGAATAAAACTATACATTTCCTTTTGTAAAATAGGAGATATTTAGTTTGTTCCTTGTACTAATCCTCCTCCAACGCATAGTTTTGGTTTAAATAATTTGGGAGTTTAAATCCAGATTTTTATTAATGTATCTTTATCTTTTTCTTAATGTTAACATAAGGATCACACTACATCGAGCACAATAATTATTTAAATTTAATTCTGGTGAGACTCATTTTATTGTTTACCACTCATTTCTTCTGTATACTCCCCAACTTTTGGAATTGTATTCTGGGAATTATATGATTCCCAATTGTTGATCAATGTTGAGTAATTGGTTGAGGAAGGTAAGCGGGTCATCTTTATGAGTTCTCGCATATTTGGGAGAATTTGTTGCCGTTATGTATGAACCTGACTAGGTCACAATCTTTTTCCTTAGACTCTTTCAACCTTTCTTTGTCATCTAGCTTTTAAATATCGTGGAATGAAAGCTGACATCTTTCCTTTGTTGGAAACTTACTTTGTTTTCTCTCTCTCTGCGACTGGATAAAATGCTTTCAGAAAGTGTTTTTTGGAATTCAGAAGTTATACCTGTATTTATTTAGTTGTAGATTCTTTTCATTAGTATTTACAATATAATCAAACCCTTCGAATTGAAAAGTCCTTATTGGCTCAGGAAGTATTCTTGTTCTTATTCTCCTCCTCCTCCTCCTTCATTTTGCTTCTAAGTGGTCCATTCTATTCAGACCTTCTAAAACTCCTGTTGTGCATATATTATATCTCCTAAATCTATTCCCTATTTCTCTCATTTATTGTTTAATAATTTTCATCTCTTTAACTTTTTACTGATATGGGGAGAATTTCTAATATGTCTTCTAATTTTTTATTTTGTTTTCTGAAGCATTTGGTATTCTGTTTAATGCCTTTACTGAGTTCTTTCAAAATGTGGTCATTATTATTTTGTCATTTCCGACTACACATTTGCATTTCCAGGTCATTTCCATTTCATGCTTCCTAGTGCCTGTGTCGACAACACAGGGTCTTCTTAAGTCTCACTGAAAAATTGAAAATGTAAATTAGAGACTTAAAATATTTCTTCCTGTTTCTTGGAAGAATTCTGTTTCAAAAGAGACCATTTGTTCAGCTTTTTAAAATTTGTTTTCTTCTTGCGAATTACTGAATGTTTTATAATGTCCCATTATTTTTTTCTAGCTCGTCTATGGAATGGGATGTCTGTTTATATAATGTTAGGAGCTAAGGTCAATTGTTAGTAAAAGTGTGTGGATTTTTGTTAAATCTCTCAGGTGCAGACCAAAGAAGGGGTAATCGTTTAAATTTATTGTGATTTTGCCAATGCGGAAGGATCATTATTCTGTTTGGGTTAGGGAATTGTCACATGTGGATGGAGATGGCCTGGAGAAGGGAGTTTTTCACTTTGCACTAAGCTACCTTCTCTGACTGCTCAGCAGCTGGAAATTAGTTGCTTCTTCCCCATACCCAGCAAAGCAGCTTCACAGCCTTCCCCCAGAGCCAGTCAGGGTCATGGCCTCATACCCTCCAGTGTACCAGAAATGCCCTGTGCTAGTGGAGGGCACTGCTGTGGGCTTCTTTCCTCCTAGTCTCTAGCAGTGTATGCATCTGCTGCCTGTCAACTGCTCCAAGATCTGCCTTTGTCATTGACCTCTGTGGCTTCTAGGTGGGTTTAAGTGAAGCTCTGACAGAGGCCTTTTCATCTGTTCCCTCCCTAGGTAGCTTTTTTTTTTCTTTGTATGCCTGCAGCACCCAGCCTTCCTAGGTGGTCTCCCATCCAAGTTCTAATCAAGCCCGACCCTGCTTAGCTTCCAAGATCAGACGGGATCCGGCTCGTTCAGGGTGGCACGGCCGTAGCCCCGGTAGCTTTCCTCTTGGTACACTGATGAGTGGCATGCTGGCTGATGCTTCCGTCACTCCTTTCCTATTTGTGGCTAAAATCTCCCAAGAAGTAGTTGGCAGACTCTGTAATTTCTTGAGTTCTCCTTGTTTTCTCAGTCGTATCAGTGAGGCAGAGAATTAAATACACAGGCTTATCTCATCTTACTGGTTCAGGATTCATACCGAGTCTCTATAAAATATGTTTAAAATGCCTGGCATCGAATAAAACTTTCAAACAAATGAAATTTGGATACACGCCCAGGGTGAATCAAGCCTGTTTTGCTCAGAGCTCAAAAATACTCTATTAGTTTACATGAGGAAGGAAACTTTAAGAAAGAAAGGTGCAAATCTAACATTCTGGGAATTTATAGAAGTTTTATTTATATCAAGCCACAGAGCAGCAAGTGTTTTGGCAGATTTTCTAAAGAGGTTCACAGTTTATGGATAATTTCTAGGTCTTTCGTAATGATTATATTGCTAAGAAAAAAGTAGTGTTTGATTCTGACACAGCTCTAAGCTGGCTTGTCAAGTTTCTGAGGCAATAAGGTTTTAGGAGCAGTGTGGGGTCAGTGCAGCCCATCTCTAAGCAGGTAAATGGCTTAGATTAGGGGTTGGCAAATTACTATCTGCCACCTGTTCGATACAGCCCACAAGCTAAGCATGTCTTTACATTTTTAAAGGGTTAAAAATTTATAAAAATATTTTATGGCATGCAAAAATATGAAATTAAATTTTATTGTCTACAAATAAAGTTTTATTAGAGCACAGTCATGTTTTTCGATTTACATATCATAAGTGGTCTTCATGTTACAATGACAGAGCTGAGTATATCTGACAGAGACCGTAAGGCCTGCAAAGCTTAAAACATTTACTAGCTGGTTTTTACAGAAAAACTTTGCTGATCCCTGGCTTAGGGCTTTAAGGGGCTGTGGAAATGCTGGCAGCAAGGAAAACTACCCAGAAATTTTACCTCTTTAGGATGATTTTTCCTGTTTCTGGGTTAAGATGAAGAAACTCAAAGTTGCATTTTGAGGCCCACATGGTGATGCTAGTTGAAAAAGCTGGTGAGAACTGATCTCTGCCAATACCTATCCTTCCTGTCTTTACAGTGGTAGTTGGGACATGCTCTGAGGGTCATTTTAACACCTGTAGTTCCAGCCAGGAGACAGGTGACAGAGTAGGACAACAAAAGTAACAACTTGGAGATGCATACTTGTTAAAGATCCCCTTTAGATTTTAATTATCTGTGTTATTTTTGTCCATCTCTAATCTCATGCCTCAACTATTACGAATAATTGAAAAATAGGTGAATTTTTTTTCTTTCAGAGTACTAAACTTGTAAGGCCTTTAGGGAGCAGTATAAAAGACATTTGAGGAAGACTCCTAAAACAGCGTCCAGTTTATTGCTAAGGAATTAGAAAATACTTTTTCCAATATTTCCCAGATTTGCGTTTTAAAATGGCAAATAACATATGAAATGTGTAAGAAGTGATTACTCAAATTTTAAGTAGTGTGAGCCTCCACCTCCCAGAATCCCCCTCTCTAGTGATGGTCTCTGCTCTGTTTGAAGAGTGTGTGCACACGCACAGTGCACTTCAAGATTAAATCCAACAAGATTCCATACTATTACTTTCCATTTAAATCAAGGATGATAAGATTTTTACTTAACTCGTTTGACCTTAAACCTGTATCTCTGTCCTCTCATGCTGAGAGTCTGATTCTCAATAACGCTTGAAATGACAGGATATTCCATCATTATTCATTTGCCATATCTCACAGTATAGAGATGCACAGAATAATCTCAGAATATGCTTACCAAAAAACCTCCAAAAATGTGGCAACTAAAAATAGTTTGAAATCTTTTTGTGGTTCTCCTTGTCTTCGATGTGGCTTCTACTAGACACTCTACAAGAGTATTTTAGTTTTTTTTCCCCCTTATTTTACTGCTAGAGTGTTTTAAAGTCACTTGGAATCATTCTTCTGTGTAGTTATGAACTAACCCAGTGATACACACTTAGGTTCATTTGTTTCATTGTATTTTCTATATTCTGGAATTTCAAAATAATACAAATTTCTTATATGATTATTTAATAAATGATTTATTTGGTTTTAAGACAAACCTACAGAACATGGCTTTATCAAAGATTCTATCCCTCGCACCCTAATTCTTCCCTCTTCTATAGATAACTATTTAAAAAAAGTATTGTTTATTATTCCATTGGGTTTTCTTATATGATTATTTAATAAATGATTTATTTGGTTTTAAGACAAACCTACAGAACATGGCTTTATCAAAGATTCTATCCCTCGCACCCTAATTCTTCCCTCTTCTATAGATAACTATTTAAAAAAAGTATTGTTTATTATTCCATTGGGTTTTCTAATATAAGAAGATACATGTTATATATTCTTCTTTGCCATTTTCTTAGGTCAATTTTAACATACTCTACACACGGTTCACCTTTTATTCACATAACAGTATACATTAATATTATACATATGTGCTATGTGAGTATATAATACATATATAAATATGTTTGGGTTCAGTTGTGTCATAGTATTTTGTTGTATTTTCATAGATATACTATCTGGTTTATTTTATTAGCAACCTTTTTTTTTTTGGCTACTATTTGGTAAGCTAGCAAGGTTCTTACTCTTGTCGAAATGTTTTTTACCCTAATACCTTCTAAAAACGCCTATTCCCCCCATTTCTGATTTTCTGTAGGTCCCCCACTATGAGCAATATTGAAATTAACGAGGGACTTCTTTTTCCTTCCCCTCCTTTCCCTCTTGTTCAGCATCTGACTTGAAGTCATTTCCCTTTAATCCCATTTAATAAGTATAATCAACAACCTTGTTTTACTCACCATCTTCTCTCTCCCTCCTACCCTAATTTTTCATATTTGTACTTCATCTACCTCGTCGGAGTATATAATCATTCTATACTCTATTCTTTCTTAGAACCATGGTTTAGTCGTAGTTCTACAAGTAAAATGCATATTTAATGCCTACTAACATTGCCTTATATGAATGTCTCTTTTGGGTGTCTGAAGCTCATTCCCTACTAGATTCCTCAAGAAAGCCTTGTGGGACCAATGTTTCTTGTATTTTGCATGAACATGACAATTTTTTTGTGGCCTTTATTTGCAAAAGTCAGTTTGACTTGGTATACAGTTCTTGCCTCATATTTTCTTTCCTGCCATATTTTAACTATATTGTTACTTCATTGTCTTCTGGAATAAAGTGTGGCTGTCAAACTCTGATGACAATTAATATTCCTTCTCGTGTAAGTGACTTAGTCTTTTTCCTGGAAGGACCAAAAGATTTCCTTCTATTTCTTTTGTTCTTATTGGCCCTGATCAAAGGGTAGAGGGGGAACCCCAGTTCCCAGAGGATGTTTATCTGGACTTGTTGCTTCCCTGTTTCTTTCACTCACAGATGATGTAAGAGGCAGAAAGGAGGTGGCATCAGTTCTCTGAAACATTATTCGTCTGCTCCTCTTCTCCCACATGCTTCTTTTTAATGAGCAGTACAGTCCACTTGGTACAACCCACGTGGTACAATTCAAGATTTCCCCTACAGTAAATTCTAGTTAGCTTCCCAATGGAATCATTTTTAAACTGTGAAAAGCTCTGCTGGCAACTTTAGAGTCAGAGAGGAGGGAATTCATGGGTGAAACGAAATGAGGATTATGTGGATTTCCCTTCTCCATCGTGGGTCCCATCCAGACAGCTGGCACTTGCACCGTTTCGTGGACTCAGCAGGAGAGCAGAACAGATGTCACGCTCAGTACTTTCTCCAGATGTCCTATAGGAGAAGCATTTCTTTAAAAATCCTCCTCTACCTCTGAATTTTGGACATGTTAGTCAGTTTTTTTTTTCATAACGTTTGTTCCAGAATGAGATTTTCTGCACTTTTGTGTACTTAGTTCATCTCTTCTCTATGTCCTCACCTTCCTCACTTAGGATCCTACTGGCATCAGGCTACGTTCTTCTAAGCATTCCGGCTAACTTTGGGGGTGGGGGGGAGTGCGTCATAGAAACTGACGTTCAAGGCTCCAGAAGAAGTCATGTTGGTTGAGAACCAATTAGTTCAGCCTAAGAGTAGTTGCCCAACTACTAGTAATTAGCCAACAACATAAGTTCTTATATCATTCTTATCTTCCATCTTTAGGAGAAAACTGGCATAATAGATTTAGGCAAACGGGTTGGGGAAATTGTATTGGCTGAGAAAATAGATGAAACTTTAGCCTAGTAAACAGTGAAATGGTAATAGCTCGTAATTTAGTATGCTAATTTCTTTAATCTTTCAAATATACAGCTATATTTGAGCTTTATGGAGACTCTTTCAAAGTAGGTTATGTAATGTCTGTAATAAAGCAAAGTGAAATATTCTTTCAATGAAATCTACTATATATATATATATATATTAAAAAAAAAAGCAAAAACCCTGGATATTAAGGGCAATTACTATAGGAGAGGCAAACTCCTCAAAAGTAAAAGTACTAAAGATAACAAATAGCAACAACTAATAACAATAGTCTCTGCCCTTCGGATGGGCCCCTGCTCCCAGTGACCCACAGCGTTCCCCTGGGACTCACATGTTGTAACAGGAGCCACAGAGCAGGCCACAGCTTCTGAGACAGGCACAGGCAGGGGATATCTGCATTACCTCTGCCTGGGGGGACAAGCCTCAGAAATTCCCCTTTACTCGGAAAGAAGAGACAGAAATCAAAGAGTTTAAAACCGAATTTTGTTTCTGGGATTATTGAGCAACATATAATATCCCAACCTTGTATAAATAAATTAACTTTATTTTAAATTATTGGTATATAGTTTATTCTATCTTAAATATAGATTAACACATAAGAAGAGTATTTTAAATTATATTGTGCATACTAAAGTGCTCCCTGATATTTTATGTTTAAACTTTCAAAAGAAATTTAAACTTAGCTTTCTAAGAAGTATTTATTTTGAGGCTGAAATGATCTGGGGGGCCATCCAGTTTACTTCTGTCGTTATACCAATGAGGCAACTAGGGCCCAGAGAATGGAAGTGATTTACCCAAGTTACACAACTAGTTTAATAGATGGTTCAGAATTACCACCCAGGATTCTTTGCAACTAGTACTGGCCTTTTCCAAAATAGCTATTTTTAATTTTTATATGCTTGTAGATTCATTAATTATTAGAGCTCTAATGAATCTTGGAGGTCATCTAATCCAGCCCACCAGTTCTCCACCACAGCCTCATTCCTTAGAAGAAATCAAAGCCCAGGTACAGATGAAGAATCTGATCACACAGCTTCTTAGGCAAGAATTTTTTTTTTTTTTTAAATCATCTCCAAGGAAGACAGACTTAGTCTAAGAGCCTACATGCATAAAATAAAAGCAACTTTGTTTGGTAACCAGATTAAAGTCTGCTTTCACATAAAATCTATTAATATAATAAATTAAAATAATCAAATGCTGGTCATTTATCAGCAGCTTCTGAAAGGAAGCACTTACGTTACAAAACAGTGTCGAACAAACCAGTGAGTCTGACAGAGTAGCAGTTTCATTTAACTTAAAGTTGTAAATTGCCTCCCTTTTTTTTCTTGCTTGTGTTTGTCTTTCTGTGTATAAAGGATATTTGTTCTCTGCCTCAAGATTTACTAAAGTTTACTTAGAGGCTGAGTAATCTGTACTTTGAGACCTTTCTCCTAGTTGTCATAGCCGTTAAGAACCTAGGAAATTAAACTATTAGCTTTGGTTTTATTCAGTTGCTATTTTGTTTATCTAAGTTGCTAAAATCCTAATGGACATTACTACTAAAAAGAAAAATCAGTAGGACTAAGTTAAATAAATGACAGCAAACTAAAGTCTAAAAGCTCTTTAAAAGATTAAAGTTATTTTGTTTTCCCAAATTGGACTGCATAATAAATTTCAGTTCTCAAATTAAAATTAATGATTTATAATACATTTCAAATGATATTATCTAAAGTTTTCATTTATTAAGTACTTTGTGGAAGCTACAAATATTGATATATTGTCTTCCAGTAATTTATAACATTTTCTGCATCAATCTGTGGAAAAATATTGTGACAAGGAGTTATTTACAAAGGCCCAGTAAAACATGATATAAACACGAGCAAATTGATGAGCAAGAACAACTTTAAATATTTTGCTTCTAATAAATTAGATTTGATTTTAATGGATTTGACATTTTTCTCCCTGAACAGTTTTTTTTCCAGGTCTACATTTAGGAGAGAAAATTAAAAATGTAAATTGAAATAACATGTAACTTTTACTTAATTTCCTTTCTTACATGTATATTATAGAATGGTTTGAATGGAGCACAGCGTATACATAGCTACTGGAAGTCTCAATTTCACCTAAAATGATTATGATTATGTAACCAGCTTTAGGAACACATGATCTTGATACTGAATAATAACAAGAATTTAATTTTGTTACCTATAAACATTTATTGAGCACTTATTATTTTCCAGGTGTCAATATAAGCACTTTGTATATTGATTCGTTAAATCTGAATAATAACCCTAAGAGCTAGGTCATAGTAATATCCTCATTTTACAGATGAATATACCGAGGCATGAAGAAGTGAAGTAATTTGCCCACAAGCACATAACTGGCAAGTGACAGAGTTGGGTTGTGCTAAGCAGGTTCCAGCAAACACTGTCCTACCTGCTGAGCTCGGCCAGTGGTTCTCCCAGTATGGCCGTCCAGGTCAGCAGCTTCAGCACCCTCTGGAACACTCTGGAAATCACATTCTTAGGCTGCACCTCAGACCTACAGAGTCAGAAATTCTAGGGCCTGACAATTTGTGTTTTGACAAGCCTTCCTGGTAGTTCCGATGCACACTGTCTTAGTCCGTTTGGACCACCATAACAAAAATGCCATCGACTGAGTGGCTTACACAACAGACATTTATTTCTCACAGTTCTAGAATCCAGGAAGTCCAAAATCAAGGTGCTGGCAGATTCAGTATTTGTTGAGGACCGGCCACCTGCCATCTTTCCACTGTGTCCTCAATTTGCTGAAAAGCAGAGCACCAAAGCAAGCTCCCCTGTCTCTCCTTATAAGGACATAAATCTCATTTATGAGGGTTTTACCCTCAAGACCTAATTGTCTACAAAAGGCCCCACCTCCTAATATCACACCGGGGGTTAATATTTCAACATGTAAATTTGGGGGGGGGGACACAAATATTCCATCCATAACACACAACAAAGTTTGAGAATTGATGCCTAGATAAAGCGTTGTTCTCTCCGTCGTTCAGAAGTCGGCAGTGTAGTAGTACAGACAATCACGCAAACTATTTCCATCAACCTAGTGAGTGCAATGAGAGGAGCATGTTAGGTACAGTGGCCCTGTAGAGGAGAACGGGAGAGAAAAGGAAGGTTTTGCTTTCTGAACATTGAGAAATTTGCCCTCTAGTTTCAAAGACAGAGCAAGGCCAATCAGCTCCAAAACGGATAGAGTCTGTTGGTTTTGCTTATCCAGAGTTTGAACAAATAGTTCAAACGACTTCAAATGGTTCTGAACATTTTGGCAGGATCCACGTACTGCAGCTACCCTCTATCTTACCCGCCTTCTGGCTGTGACTGTGCCTCTCACATGTAATGTGTTATTCTTGGAATTGATGTAGTCAGAAGAAATCTTTTAAAGATACCTACGGTAATGATGTGCTCTTGCCTAGAAAAATAATTTAGCCTTAGATATTAGAAAGGCTGCCCTTCAATAATGGTACCCATTTTATTTATCTATTAAATTCAGAGTAAGTCGACTAAGACTACCGTCTCTAACTCTGGGAGGTAACAGCACTGAGCATTACAAGGCCCTACCAAAGCTTGTATTACGTAAATCACTTAACTCATTAGGGGTTTCAACCCTTATTTTTCAGGGTATGGTATTTTATAAATCCTCCCAACAGGCTTCCAGGCTAAACAAATTCTTTGCACTTTTCATTTTGCTGGAAACAGGGATTAGACATAAAGTAAACAGCACGGGCTCTCTACTCTGTCACATCTTTGAAGAGATGGCCCTGATATGCACCACTGTTTTCAATCACTTAAAAGGCAATAATTCAATTATCCTTTATATCAGAACTGCCATTGCTTCATTTCACTCCCAGACCTGAGACAAGGAAATCGCTTCAACAGAATCCCCTTTTTCTTCTCCCTCCTAGAGACGAGAATAAGTAATGATACCAGTGATCTACCAAGGACACAATGAGTATAACATACTTTTTGTAAAACGACAAAATATTTCACAAAGCAATGATGCGCTGTATTGTTTGGAAACGGTTTTCCTTGTGTGTGTCTGTGAAAGATGTTTAAATGATTTCATATAAGGGCACTTTTATGGTGAATACTACACTCTGCTTTTGAATTTAAATGCTTGGATTGAGCAGTTTATGTGCCTAAGATGGGAAGAGGAATACACTTGGCAATTCAGAATTTGGGCCACTGATGGACATTCCTTTATGACTATACAAAGAGAAAATATCTTCTAGGGTATTGGGTAGTTGAGGCAAGTTCCTTCCTCATGTAAAAATAACCACCTAATTCTTTTCTAAGTTAATCTTAAATATTAACAGTACAACACGTGGCTCAGACTAAAAGGACATCAGCTTGAATGTATGTCATATTATTAAGGTTTGTCATTTTATTAATGACAAACAGCTCACTTGACTTTTTCTTCATGACCCAGATTAATTACCCACAAAGATAGTCACTCTCTAATATTGCAGTGAGTTACGTCCTTGAGTAAGTGACAGTAAGCTGTTAAGGCTGTGGGAGTCCAACATTATCAGAATGTGGGCACATAAAGTTTAAAATATATGACAGTTGGCCAGTTGATTAATTAAGATTCATGTCATGCCAAATTATCCTTTTCATTAACTTCTGCATTTACTATATTTACTGATGCCTCTTAGTAAATGATAAAATATTTTCATTTCAACAAGTCTAACTGTAGGGATTCAACAAATCCATTCAAGGAATTTTAAAAATAGGTTACACTTTTATTTATTTATTTGTTTGTTTGTTTGTTTGTTTAATTTATTTGTTTTTAAATAGGTTACACTTTTAAACAAGTGATATGGACTCACTTAACATTTTATCTTTATGATAGATGTAATTTTATATCAGGACTGCCATTAACATGGTCAAATTCTCTGTTGAGTTTATCATTCAATCACTGAGAAGAATTCTCTGTTTGGATCACATTGTTCTGAATTAGGATTATTCAGATAGGTAGAGTAAATTGTAGAAAAATATAATCTAATAAGATATAATATTTTTACTTGGTATAGATATACGTTTATAGTGCATTATATTTACTGAGTATCTCCTATGTTCCAGGCACTATTTGGGGCAATTCAGATGACTTATCTCATTTAATCCTCATAGTACAGGTTTTATCACTATTCTCTGCTTTTCCTTTATTTTCTCATAGCACTATTATCGTCGTCATCTAATATACTACATATGATTCTATTGTCTTCTCTCTCTTTTTTCCCTGTAGCCCCCTCCCCCTCATTAGGCAGGGATCATTATGTTTGATTTACTGCTATCTCGACAATTCTTAGAATAGTGCCTTGTTCATAATAGGTTCTCGATCCATATATTTTTTTGAATAAATGGCCCCGAGAGGCAGGCAGGTATTTTGCTCTCCAATTTACAGATGAGAGGTTAAGGAAGTAACAAAATTAGAATGTAAAAATGGCTCCAGGTGGTCCACCTACTCTTCTATCTATTCATCCATTCAATGAATGATTTTAAAGCCGATGATATTTCCATTATACCAGACTGCCTCCAATATGTTTACTACATTAACATAAAAAATCGGCACGATAATGACTATTTTTATCGATTCGTTATAAGTTCCCCAAGTATCAGTGTTAGACCAGAAGTTCTTTTCTTTTTATTCATTGGTACGTTGTCATTTCTCATGATATTTAACAATCTGTAATTAATTTTGAATGAACAATCCTTATGTCCAAAGTCCAAATGGTACAGAGGCGTGTATGGTGAAAAGTACCTGTCACACACCTCTCCTCCATTCATTCCTTAACTTGCCTGCCTGCCGGAAGCACCTGGTGAGCTTTAGCAGTTACTGAAGCCTGTGTCTCACCCCCAGAGGTTGTGACAATTTTACTGGGTCTGTGGATGTGGTCTGGGTCTTGGTATTTTTAGAAGATCCCCAGGAGAGACTTTACTTCAGGTGAAGGTAAAGCAACAAGGATCAAGTCTACCCTGTTGCCATGAGTAACTAAGACACACAGAAAAAATATGAAACAGTGCTTTTTTTTCTTTTCTTTTCTTTTCTTTTTTTTTTTGTGTGACACTGGATACCAGGTAAGAAAAAACAATAATCCCCAAGGGATGGAAAACAAATGTCATGAGCCCTGTGATGGCCCCAGTTTATAGTCTGAGAGCATATACTGGCCATGCCACAGAGAGAAAGAATTCAGGCAGAGCTTGATGGTCTCCCTGAGTAGAGCTATCAGAGCTGAGGGTTTGATGAGACCAAATCAGTGAGAATCCATAGGACAGACTACAGCAGAGGAGGACTCTGGAGGTTTACAGGGATGTCTGAGTATTCAGCTGAGACCCGATCAGCACATGCATGTCAGGAAACTGCCAGAGGCTGGGGGTAAAGCTCGTGAAAGGATTAGAAGAAACAGTGCCTAGTGTTCATTCATGGAAGGGAATTGTGCCTGTTCCAGCAAGATGGACCGGGAAACTTTGTGACTTTCAGGGCATTTGATGGAATATTCAGAAGGGTTTTGCTTCAGTAGTATGTCCTATCTAACATCTTGAAAGCAAGACCAAAAAGGTCAAATTATTTCCAAGTAACAACTATATCCTAGAATAAAGTTTAGCAATACAAAGATACATAGCACCTAACAAGGTAAAATTCACAATGTCTGGTATCCAATTACAAATGATCAAAAATGCAAAGAAGTAGAAAACTAAGATCTATAATGAGGCAATAAGTTAATTGAAAATAACCCCTAACTGACATAAATATTATAATTAGCAGATAAGGACATTAAAACAGTTATTATAACTGTATTCTACATATTCAAAAAATTAAATAGAGATATGGAAGATGTCCAAAAGATCCAATTCAAAATTCTAAATATGAAAACTGCAATATACAGATGCTCCTCAACCTACAATGGAGTTATGTCCCGATAAACCTATTGTAAGTTGAAAATGCATCGAATACACCCAACTTACCAAACACTATAGCTTAGCCTAGTCTACCTGAAACGTGCTCAGAACACAATAACCAAAAGCTGCTGGCTACACAGGGCACTGTCGAGTTTCAGTTCTTTACTCTTGTGATCATGTGCCTGACCGGGACGGGTAGCTCACTGCCAGCAACAGAAGAGTGTTGTACCACTTATCACTAGTCTGGAAAAAGATCAAAATTCAAAGTTTGAAGTACAGTTTCTATTGAATGTATATCACCGTCATACCATTGTAAAGTCAAAAAATCCTAAATTGAACCACTGTAAATCAGGGACTGGCTATGTATAAGGAAAGATACACTGGATGGGATTAATGGCAGATGAGACATTTCAGGTGAAAAGATTAGCAAACTTGAAGATATAGCAATAGAAACTATCCGAAGTGAAATACAGAGAGCATGGAGAAATTTTTTTTAAAAAAATGAATAGTGTTCGTGACTTCCGGGAAAACTTTAAGCAGTCTAGTGTATGTGTAATTGGAACACCTGAAAGGTGGAAGGGGTATAGGAGAAGAATTACATTTGAAGAAATAATGTCCAGAAATTTGCCAAATTTAATGTCAACTAAAAACACATAATGCTTAGAGGCCCGACACCCCCAAATTCAAGAAGGAAGAAATAACATGACAATCAAGTTGCTCAAAAGCTGTGATGAAGAAAAATATTGGAAGAAGCCAAGGAATTAAAGACATATTCCGTAAGAGGAACAAAGATGCTTCTTTGCATTTTTCACTTCCTCCATCTTGGAGATCATTTCATATCGATAAACATGGAATGGCCTCGTTTTTAAAAAAACAGCTCTGTTAAGCCATCAGGTCTGGATTTTGCCTGATCCCAGTTATTTAGACTATCGGAAGTTGTACTGTATGCTTATTTTAAAAACCTTTTGGGAACAGAGATGTAACTCAAATAGTTGCTAGAATTAATTTTTCTTTTAGGCATACCCTTAAGTCTTCTTTTGCACACTATTATGGCAAAATGCTTTTGCATATATGTTGAATATACAAGCTTTCTAGAACACCATATTCACTATAAATTAGTATTTTTCACAGATAAAGTCTGTATATATATATATATATATATATACACACACACACACATATATATATATATGTATGTGAATTATGGACAAGCGTTACATTTTGAAAAGTTATGATGACATTTTATTTGCTTTCCTTGTCCCTTCAATATGAAATCTGGTGTTTGGTTTGTCCTTTTTCACTCAACACGACTTTCTTTTGCTCCTTTCTTTGTCCTTTGGTGTTGGTCTCGAGGCCACAGCTATTCCAGAGTCGTATGCTGTGTAAGCTAACGTGTTACCAATTTGCACTTTTGGCAAAAAATTATTTGGCTAACCTCATACTTTCTTTTTTCTTTTTTAAGTTAATGTACTCTAGTTTATAGACTGCTGCATGAGAAAGATGATCTTTAAAGACAATGGACCAATTTATTTGGGGACCTCAATTTACTAATGGCTGTGTATGTGTCCCTCACAGTGTCTCTGTAATTTTCAATCTTAAAGCAAAAGAAAATCAGGATTCATTATTCGAAACTACCCATATTGTCATATGCTCTACGGATTTACTAGTTTTGTTAGTTGAGCACTAAGTCTTTTTATGATTAATGATATTTTGAACATTTTGCAAACAGTTCATTGCATGTTGGATCAGTGCAGTTCATACCAGCTGAGCATTTGTTTTGTATTCATTAGCTGATGAAGTCGGTGAGATGATTCTTTGCAGCTCCTTCCACTAAATTTGCTCACTCGCCTTTCACATAATTAAACTCCGTATGCCCGTGGTCGGGTTTCAGAGCTCCCTGTTCACCTCTTTGTTCCTCACTTTGTAGGATTTCAGGGGATTGTCCCTACCCTATTCAGTTATGCTTGCTTGTATTTGTATGCCTAAGGTCATGTTTCTGAGAAGTCTACAGTGGAATAAATATACATGTTTTGAATGCGGTCTTTCCCAGAAGTGGTGGTCTTTTGGCTGAGAAAATGTTTCCACTGACTCGTAAATTACCTTTAAGACCCCCCTCTCCACCTCGGAGTCCTCTTTGGCTTACTCGGGATGCATTGCTTTCTAACCTAGGGAAAGTGTGGAGAGCCTGATTCAAAAGCATTCCTATGCCCGCTCACCCATCCGTACCTATGGAGAAGAGGATGTCCTGGGAGATGAAGTTCAGACGACACAGGGCCGAGGTAAGACAGCTTCCCCAGCTCTGCAGCTGCCGGGAGCACCAGCACGCAAAGGAGAATGAAGGCAGGTAGCGCATGAGGCTTCTTGTCCTCAGGGCACACGCTGCCCCCAAATATTTCAAGAGCTTCTTCAAGAAGTAATAGCCCCTGAGGCCGATTTTCACATAGTTCATAATTCTGCCTCTGAGTCGTAAGTGATTTATGATGCCTGAAGGTTTCCTGTGGTTTCCTTTTCTGGTAAAAGGACACGAGCCCCTGATTCAGGGCTAAGGAGTTACTTACCAAGGAGCTGTAGGATGTCGGGGGTGGTCCCTCAGTCTTTCTGAACCTCGAATTTATAATTGGAAAAATCAAGGACTATATCTGTTCCACCTAGGTCAGGAATATCTTACAGGATAATGGCTAAAACTGAAAACACTTTTAAAAAGGAGATTCTCCTAGTGAAGGGCACTACTTAGAGGCGGCAGCCCCAGTGGTGAGATGGAGGACTGGAAGTCCCTCTGTCAGAAAAGCTCGAGGAGGAGCCCTCTGCACCTGGAGTCCAGAGAAGAACGACCAGAGGGTGACCAGGCACAGGGATGTTCATATGGGGAGCAAGCCCCTGTCATATTGCTATGTCCGTAACATGGAACAGCATAATCGGTCAAAACAGAGGACATCTCTTATAGCTAAATCCAAGTGAGCTCCTGGTAATTATACAATCGGAAAAATCAATGTCAACTCTTGTTGAAACATCTGGATGCTATGATGTAAGAAAAAGTAACTTTGTAACTTGTCAAATATTTTTATAAGGAGTTATGGAAGCTAAAAAAAAAAAAAGGAACACACTTGTGTGTTCTCACGGTGGCTTTTGGGGCTCGTATGTCCAGCCCTCCTTTGGGGATCTGCAGAGGTTAAGACAGTATCAGCTCCCTGGAGCTCCTTTAAGGGGAATCAGGAATCAGGTAAGACCTTCAGGTAGTGAACCCGTGTTTTGGCTACTCCCTGGGAGTCTGTAGGCCATCTAATGGGTTAAGTCTTTTCCTATTTAGTAAATCCTCTCTTCCATACGTGGTGTAAATGATATCTCCTTATCTGGAAAGGTCGAGCTGCCTCCTGGTTGACATGTCTGTCTTTTTGGACTGCAGATCTACTATCACATTTCTTAAATCGATCCTTACAGATCATATAATTCTCGACTCGCACGTCGGAATAGAGTTCCCAGTCTAACGAGTCCTTTCGCCTTCCAGGGTCAGCCTTCACAACGTCCGATAACCTGTCTCTCAGCTCCTGGGTCTCGTCTTCCCCCAGCTTTCCTGGATTTCAGCACCCACAGCCCCTGACTGCCCTGGGCACCAGCACAGCATCCATAGCGACCCCCATTCCGCACGCCATCCAGGGCTCTCTGCCGCCGTACGGCCGGCTCGGGGTGCCCCTGGCCCCTTCGGCCATCGCCGGCTCCATGCAGAGCAGCGGCCCCGCCTTCCCGTCCTTCCACATGCCGCGCTACCACCACTACTTCCAGCAGGGGCCCTACGCTGCCCTCCAGGGACTGCGCCATTCCTCCGCGGTCATGACGCCGTTCGTATGACTCCTCTAAGAGTGGGAGAATCCAGATCTGCGGCGTGCAAATGGGTATGGAGATACAGGGCAGGCTGGGTGGGCGGGATGTGGGGTGCTGGACCCGGGGCTCTCCGGGAGACATGGGACCTACTGAGAGGAGAGCTGGACACCACAACACGTACTGCCACGGGAATGCATCGCGGGCCAGGATTCATCTGTAGTTGTCGGGTAGCTCTTGGGTTTGAGAAAGAATCAGTGTCAAGTTCTCAGCCAGCCTAAGTCCTGCAGCTAACAGGACATCGATTGACCCAGGAAGATTAATACTACGAGGCAGATGAATCCTAAAGTGCATTCATCCTAGTGGTTGAAAATGCTGTGTCGATGCAGTAATGTATAGAATCAACGAGTATAGGTTTTCTTTCTGCTTTCCACAGGTTAAAAGAATCTTCAAAGAGGCAATACTGTATTACATACCGACCATAATGTGTAATGACTAACTTAAGTCCATTTCTCCCTGTAGAAAATGAGAGCCCTTAGAGAGAGATTCGTAGTGCTGTAGCTTAAGCATGATTAGTTTTCCTTCGTTAGTTTGCTGGGCGAGGAGCTGAGAATGCCGATGCATCCCATTTTGTGGATGAATACTTACTTGGTAATGACTTTACAAAGTTCTTTTTGTAATACTGGAGGACCAGTACCAAACGAGCTCTTTTCCAGTCTTGTCTTCTTTCTTCCTAATTCTCTTTCTTGCAATCACTTGCCATCTATGTAGGGAAAATCTTCTATATACAATTTTGAAGCAAGAGGCTCTTTGTGTTACATGGTAAAGCTGAGGTTTGAATTTTCTGGGCTGCGTTCTAAATACACTACTGATCTATTCACCAAGGAACACTAAAGCCTCTACATGATGACGTGCGAAGCTTTCTTTCACTTAAGCTGCAATAAAAAGCTGATTTTCCTATTCTGAAAGAAGCTTCTCCACCACGGGTGCCGATGGCCCCTTCAGTTTTCTTCAGCTTTGGGAGACCTTATGGATGTTAAAATGCGCCAGGCCAAATCCTCATTTTTGGTAAATCTGCTTTGATGATAGATTAGCCGCTACTGCTAACTGACAAGGATTTGTGGGTGGCCATTCTAAGTGCCTGTGTCACCAGCCACCATCTAACCTGTGCTCACGAGGGGCTATGTGCCTATGTGTCCGATTTGTCCTTTTCTCTTACCGTTACATTCAGTGACTCCTTTACCATTTTTCTAGCCTATTATGTGAAATTACATGTTAACTCGAGGACTCCCTGATTGAAACATTGGCAGTGCTTACGAGTAAATCTAAAACATTTATCCACTTCATTTTCCGCTCTTGCTGTGTTTTGAAGCCTTCTTTAAGTGTTGTACAGTAATTAATTATATTTTAGTTATATATAATCTCTATATTATTTTGGGCAACATATAACTAAACAATTATGGTCAGGGTAGTATATTTGGGTAGTATATTTGGTATTTTGCAACAGTTCGTTTACTTATAACAAAATTTAATGAAGTTTATACTCCTTCAACTTTAGGTATAATGCATTCTAGCTACAGGATGTAATCTGTCTTCTTCACAAAGCTCCCCGAAACTCGATTTTAACTGAATAATTTTGTATGCAATATTCCTTTTACTCTGTCTGACTACAAAAGTATTAAATTTGTTTACTACATGGTTGATGGGAAAAGAGATGGGAAATATTGCTGCTGTGAGCAGAGGTGTATTTGGGAGTAAATGCAATATACTTATCAGATCAGACTCCGTTGGGATTTTATTTGGTCATTTTAGTGTTAGGCTTTTCCACATCAAATGCCTTTCTGGGGCATTTCCAGCTCATGAAACATGGCAAAATGGCATAGCCTGTCCATGTGAGGCCATTGCTGGACTTTGCAATTGTCCTTCTCCACTGTATCCCTAAGTTTCTGTATGGAGAAGCGTGGACTGTGTTAACCAAGCATCTCAGAGTCCCGCGGAAGGCACTGTTGGCTAATTTATAGCTTCTGGCATGTTATGCTATAGTATACACAGGTAGTTTGTTTTCAAACACAGCACAGATGTGCATTTCCTTAAAAATACAGTTATGAGCAATGTTTAAATATCCATAGAGATTAGGGTAGGGGTTTAATATTTAATACTTGGCCTCTCACCAGTGCTCCTTTTAATATAGAGTACTGCTGCTTAAAGCAGGAACAGCAAAGGTAGATGCTATTTTCCATGATGCTAGTCAATATTCTGGTAAATTACTGGTCTGCTAAAGTAAATCATATCTGAATCTTCTTTTCAATGAGAATGAAAGGATGATTTTAATACTATTTCGATATTTTTCCCAACTGGTGTGTCTCAAAGGACAGTTGTATGTTTTTGTTAAATATGGTTTTACACCAGTATTTCCTGACTTCATAACTTTGTGATTAAGCAATATAAGAATAAGATAAGAGTGCTTAGAGAAAAGACTAATATCGCAAAGCATGCTATTGAAAAGCCACACCTGGAATTCTAAACTGGATATAGTGTGTAAGTATTTGGTCTTATTTGAACCAGAAATAAAAAGCACAAGTGACATGGAGCTCAGCCTGATGCGAGTCAGTCTAGCCGTGAGAGCCAGGGGTAGAAATTTGCTCCACTGGGGTCTTTACGAGCTATTCTGGTTGTTGATTCTTGCTTCACCCCTCGGGCAAGTAAGATTTAAAACTCTAAAGTCTATTTTGCCAAAAGGAATCGCAAGAACTAGATAATTAGCGGGAAAGCCAACTGAATAATAAAGAGCATGAGGTATAGTACATTTAGAATAAATTCGGGGTTTCTCCTCCAGGTATATTACACTATCAAAAAGCACGGCTGCTAAAAAGAGGCCCTGTCAGCAGCTCTTTATCTAACCCAAAGAAATTAACTCACACAATTAACTAATATTAATCACATAATTAATATATGATTTGTTTTTAAAATATTTATTGATAATTCTGAGTCAGTTCAATTATTTCTTTCACTTAGTAACTCCTCCATCCTTCTCCACCTGCCCCTTAGCAGTATAAAGATAAACACATCCAGCTTTCATTGCTGGTCCTTTGAATTTATAACAGTGGTATGTTGTCTGGAAGGTCTACCACCTTCCCAGTAGGTGGACAAAGGAGGAATTGAGAAGCTCCCTGATGATTCATCATCATCTAGCAAAACCCCTGTGTAAGGGCTATGACGTAGGAGTCATACTGATTTCAGGGGTATTCCAAGTTCTCCCCTCCCCCACCGTTAACCACATCTCTATCGTTGCAATTCTCCAGCCATGACATCCATCCCCCCACAAAAAAGAAAAAGGAAACCCTCTAAAAGCCCCCCAAATAAGTATTCTTATAAAGTATCCTCATCCCATGTTGCCTACGAATTTTTTGGCGAGGTGTTAGGATAGTTATTCCAATGCTGAATTTCACATTAGCTTTTCAGGATGCTCTGCTTATGTTTAAGCTGAATTATATTGAGAAAAATAAGCCTCAAATAAAGTGGATAAAGTGACTTTACCACCCCATTAAATACATAGTCAAGCTTAGCGATGACTCAGGTACTAAAATTCAAAGATTCAATTACGTAATGAACAGGGTCATAGATTGTAAGAAAAACAGTCTTATTACACAATCTTCCATTAACTACATAAGGAAAACTTTTCATTATTAAACATGCATGGACTTGATAATTATTACAAGTAAAGCAATATTATACCCTAAATCTAGACTGTGTAGACAGAAATAAAGCGCTAGACGGAAAAGATTTTCAGCTGGCCCCTTTAGAGATGGGTGGAGGATGGATTTTATATGCATATTATTTCAGAGTGCAAGGATTTTATGTAAACAAGCAAAGAGGAGGTTAAAACTTTATGAAACTAAACATCCTTTCTTCACTACTATTCATTCCATGCCAGGTATCAAATATTCCAATATTTATCTTTCTTTAGCATGCTTAAATATGCACAGGTTCATTTATATACGTTTGACAGATGATTTAATCCGTAAGTATTTTCTGGCCCCTTTGTCTCTGTCCATCCCTTAAATAATTCCGATCCTCTCCCCTGATAATAAGGAAGTAAAAACATTTTGGCGAAATAATACATCTGAACAAAAACTACAATTTATCGTGTTTTACTTCTGGTACATTAATATACTGTATTTAGTGGTTGTGTTTTCCTTAGTTTCAGAAACCTGAAAGAAGGTCTTTGAATTCCCTAAAGGAAAAAATCAAATTAGCCTTTTTAGTAGACTCTATCACGGTTCTATTGTTTGCTGTGTTCATCTGCTTAATGAATCGCGTGGGAACAGTCGTTGTTATGAAGTGCGGTGTGCTGGGGGCTGGGGGAAGGGCGTGGGAAATGCTTTATGGGAGAAGAAGTTAGAAGCCTAATATTATGAAGTAACATCTAACGAAGTTCTTTTTAAGTGCAATATATTTATTTCTGCTAGAAATGTATTATCAACATTATGTAATATTTGAAGCATTACATGTTATTTGTAAACAGCTTAAAATTATATATTACCCAAAATTGTACAGAAGTACGAATGTGTGGATATTAACTTCTTTCATTAAAAATGGTGTGTTTTTGATATATATATATATACACACATTTACACCTTTCATTATCTGACACACTTTGCTTCGTGACTTTTGCTACCTGTTTCCTCACCTGAAAAAAAATGATGGGGGGAATTAGGTGAGATCAGGGGCCACAAATGGCCACTCCTGGACCAGACACAGCCCATGGATTACTGCATAGGGCTTGGCTTTTTTTTTTTTTTAACTTTTTAACACCTACCTGGTCTTCCTAGGTGGTCTCCCATCCAAGTACTAACCAGGCCCGACCCTGCTTAGCTTGCAAGATCAGATGAGATTGGGCTTGTTCAGGGTGGAATGCTCATAGACTTAGCTTTGTCTTTAATTGCATTTGAGAGCCCGTGGAGAAGACACGTCTCTAGGCCCCACTAGTTCCCATTTTCCCTTCCCTCACTCACTCTCCCCGATGAACCCTTGGGATGGTAGGACTTTGCACCTCCCTGTACTGAGTGATACTGAAGACTCCATAAAGCTTAACGATCTCCTGCTTCTCACTCTAGTCATGAGCTCTTGAATGTGCGGTACCGATATCACACAGAGCGGACTGCCACAAAATAAGATCAGCCAAAGTCGAAGTCTTAATCCTTCTTCCACGTGACAGTTCTTCAGAGTATGTGACGTTATCAGACCTTCTGCTTTCAGGAGCCTGCTCCATCATCCTTAATTTTTTGTGCATGCCAAACACCAACCTTTAAAAAATCTTTTATTTGGAGTGAATCTAAGCTTACGGAAAAGTTGTAAAAATATTATAAAGAAACCCTGTATACCCTTTATCCAGATTCACCAATTGTTAGCGTTTTGTCCCATTTGAGTTATTTTCATTCACACTGAGTAGAGCATGCAAAAACACACGCACACATTATACAAATTGTTTTTCTGAGCCATTTGACAGTTTCATATATCATGCCCTATTATCCCAGTATGTTTCCTAAAATCAAGAAAATTCTATGAAATAGCCACAGCAGAGTTAGCAACTTCAGGAAATTGAACAATAGCACAATACTGTGATCTAATCTCTGTACTCCACTTTTGTCAAATGACTCAATGATGTCCTCTGCAGCATAATTTTTCCTTCAGTATAGATCCAGTTCAGAGTACATATTGCATTTAGTTGTAATGTTTCTTTAGTCTCTTTTAATCTGATGCAGTCCCTCAGCCTTTCTTCGTCTTTTATGGCAAAAGAATTCCTATGTTTCAGTAGTGTATAATTTCTATCCTTAGTTATCTTAATGCACAAGTCATCCCAGATTCGGTTAATGGGAGAGCTCCTTAAGCTGGCTTCTCTGTCTTTTTTATTTTCCAGCATTTCTTCGATTTTGGGCATAACACGTCATTCCAGGCTCATCTTGTATCTTTCCTGCTCCCAGTCCTGGAGCCAGCCATTTCTACAAGGAGCTCAGATTCCTTTTAGTTGGAAAACTGTATTAGAAACTAAGATCTGGGTGCCAGATGTGCTCATGGGGTATGTTTGCACCTAGGTCATTTCAGCCGACAGGAATACACATATGTATATAAACACACACATTCAAATATATGTGCGTGTGTATAAACTGTGTTAGAAATCATAAGTTTATGCTGATATCTCCAATTCTAACACACTCCCCCTCCCCCCCCATAGAGTCCTTTTTTTCCTCGCTTTGCCCCATTCCACATCTGTATCCACCTTCTTCCGCATTGAGAATCCTGGTTCCCAAGAGCATCAACAAATTTACTCATTTCTACCATACACTTCAACTAATTTCACATTGCTTCACTTATACAACTACAAAAACACACCTTTTACAAAGAGTTCAAGACCTGTCCGCAGTTGTCTTACCCTCTTCTCCACCAAGGGTACGTTGTTAAAGGATGCATTTTGCAGTGACTTGGGTTGGCTCGTTTTTCGTTCTTCTATGTGGTGCAGTTATTCATGGCAATACAACTGGGTTCATTTGTTCAGATTGCTTAGTTTTAAAGTGCTTTTTTCCCCCTTCTCATTCTTACTGATTAAAAAAAAAACAAAACCCAGAACATTATATGCTTCCAACAAAAAAACTCAGAACTCATAAGCAACTATAACTAAGTGTAGGGTACAAAGTTAAAATAAATAAGTCAGTTGCTTTTCTATATATAAGCAATGAACAATTGGAATCTGAAATTAAAAATATAACACCATTTATTTACATCAGCACCAAAAAAAGGGGAAAGAAATACTTAGGTATAAATATAATAAAATATGCACGAGAATCTATAAGATGAAAATTGAAAAACTCTGATGAAAGAAATCAAAGAAGATCTAAATAAATGGAGAGAGGTTCAATTTTTGTGGATAGGTAGACTCAACATTGTCAAGATGTCAGTTCTTCTCTACTTGCCCTAGAAATTCAACGCAACCTCACTGAAAGCCCAGCAAGTTTTGTGGCTATTAACAAACTGATTCTAAAGTTTCTATGGAAAGGCAAAAGACCGAGAATAGCCAACACAATACTGAAGAACAAACTTCCAAACTTACTATAAAGCTACAGGAAAAAAGGCAGTATATTGATGAAAGAAGAGATAAGTAGATCAACGGAGAGCCCAGAAAATAAAACCACATGAATACAGTCAACCGATCGCTGACAAAGGAGCAAAAGCTCTATCTAAACAGCTAAACAGATGGCAGATAAACATGAAAAGATGCTTAACATCATATGTCATTTGGGAAATAAAATTTAAAAAGCAACGAGAGACCGCGGCACATCTTTTAGAAGAAGTAGACAGTGGTGACGGTCGCACAACCTCATGAATATATTAAAGTCACTGAATCCTACATGCAGAAGAATGTATGTTATGATATGTGAATTATATCTCACTAAAGCTGTTATTTTACAGCAAAAGAAAAAAGCTATCTAGAAAATATTTTATTTCTATTCTTTAGAGCCCAACTTGTCAACTTTGAGGACTCCCAAAAGATTTGAGGGCAAATCTTTGTCCTTGTGAGTTAAAAGTGAGCCGTCTACAATCTTCTCCCCACTTCATTTTTTTCACGCTGTAAAAAGAAGAGAAGGAGCAATCAGGGGGATCGTTATATAAACTATGTAAATGTCTAACCAATGTACTGTATACTTGAATAAAATAAAATAAAATAAAAATAAAGAAGATAATACTGCCTAATTGATAGCATTGTGTGGCCCTACGGTCTCAATTTACATTAGTTTATTTTTTTATCCCTTCCATTGCCCTACCTCAGAAGAATTGTAGCTGGTTCTTTAGACTTCTTGCGATAGAAAAAGATAATATAAATAATCTTCCTCTATCCCGAGCCTTGATGTGGTAATAATTGCTACCTTTCATAAAACATTTACTATATATGTACACTTTAAATATAGTGTGTTACTTAATCTTTGCTACAACTCTGTGAAGTAGGAACTCTTATTATTCCCACCTGAAGTATGAGAAAACAGCCTGAGAGTGACTTACACTAAGTGAGAAAATCAGGATTCAAATCCTGTCTCTAGTCATAACTAAGATGCTGCATTAACTCCTTAAACAAATATTTCTAAATTCTTAGAATTAAAAAAAAAAAGTCTATTGTGTCTTTTTCTGAATCCAGGTACATGGCCTGGGTTAATTGAGAAACTTACTAATAACTGCATAACTCAACAATTTTTCTCCTAAAGGATTATACATTGTCACTGGTTAAGTGTCTCAAGATGAGTTTCAACAGATTTGTAGACAAGAATGGAATTTTAAAGTTCCACAATTATCTTTTGGGGATGGGTCAATATCCTTGTGGAAGCAAGACTCAGCTGCCCAAGCAGAAGTCGGTGGCCTCAATGTCAACACTTATGACTTATTTAGGAAGATTTTCTCCTTCTTCCCTTGTACTCTAGTTGCCATTTGGGCTTCTAGAGGATAGAAGTGATTTGAAAATAGGAACAATGAAGCCCGCTCTACTTAGAGACTGCACAGCAGGAGGAGCCAGGGAGGACCCAGATGATGGGTGCCAAGGGGTACAGTGGAAGCCAGGTCGGGGCTGCGATTTAAACCATAGCACACAGGTGCCTTATGTATCATCGCTGTTTTTACTATGTTTTGTACTTAATCTGCCTATATATATTTAATAATTCCTTCTTTAATATATTCTAAGACTTCTGCTTATTAGGAATGAATATAGCCATTCTTGTATTAGCCACTTGAATGGTAAATAAAAATAATCTCAATATGTTGGAGTTTGTAGAGATACGTGATTTGACAAGACTTTTTTTGATCTTTGCGAATTTATAGAAAGTCTTGCAAAAATCTAAGAAATGAATCCCACTTGGTTTACCTTTTTAAAACTTCTTAATTGAAATGAATAAAATTACGAAATCGAATTGGTCTTAAGGAATCTTGGATATGTGGTTCGGTAATAGCCGACATAATTATGAGACCCTAAGAATTTCGTTACCCTCTTTGGGACTAATTCGTGATGATAGACCAGAGATAAACACTTTGATGTCAGTTACACCCCTTCCTTGCACCTTACCAGAGAAAGAAGTACTTTAATGTATAAGAAATTGTGAAACGGCACAAATAAAAACTCATTTTCATGTAGAAGAGTATCGATTAAAGTGAAATGAGTATTTTAAGTTATCACATGATAGGTGGGAAATTTGAAATATTCAAAATGATGTTCATTGAACTACTTCTATCTTTCCTGGTATATATACTCAAACTAAATGCAGATGTAACAGAGCAATCCATTTAAATTTATATCTATGTATTTGCACAAAGTTAAAACATTTAAATTTGATAAAATGTAATCTGAATCAGCTAAACAAAGTCATAACAGTAGTAAATGAAAAACCAAACATCAGCCGTAATAAATATTTTAATCATTTTGATATATGAAACATGCAATGTAATTACTTTTATGCAGAGTTACACTTGGAATTTCCCTAAATTTCATTTTTAGTAATTGACTTAATACAACAGTGATTTTTCTTTTGAAAAGTGAATTTAAAAACTACCTAAAATTTTAAATTCTGATTTACAAGTCATTATTGCCATCTGCTGGTTATATAGTTTCATTACATTTTTTGCAGAAATTACCAATCGCTTTACTAAAAGACAAAAAGGAAAACAGGTGAGTTTTAGATATAGATGACAGCATTCAAAATCTCTCTGTAAGAGAAATAATCGACTAAGTCACAAAGCATTAAGGAGGGTGATACTATGAGAATATATGTTATTTCTAATTTTAACTGACATAACTAATAGTACAATAAACATTCTTATGAAAGTTATTTTTAAATGGTAAAAAAGACCAGATTTGTACTTTCAAGGTCTAGACCAAGGGTAAGAATATGCTTTATTCTGTTAGCACACAGAGTGATCCAAAAGGCAATTGGAAACTCCAGGAAACGAACAAACAAATTGACCAAAAAGAGAAACATAGGAAATAAAAACAGATTTGAGGGAAACCCAAGTCAGAAAGTTCAGTTCAGAGTTATACAAAATGTCACTAAAAATTTCATCTGGCCAACATTCCAATAGCAGCCACTCTCTCCATCCCACAAAAATATCTACAACCCATGAAAAACAAAAACGTAAAATTTATAAAATCACGTCAGTGAATAATCTAATTACACAAGGACCTCGACAAGATATACTTTAAAATAAACAAATCTATGAAAATCACAGAGTTGAAGGACAAACAGGTTCACTGGGCAAACATTAATTTTTAAAAAAAGCACAGACGGCCATAATTATTTCAAGTGAAGGAGGGTGTATAATTCAGCTGACTTGAAATGTCTGTGGGAAAATTTCAATTTTCCAAATTGGTCGCAGAAGTAGACAATGTAAATAGACCAAAAATAACGAAGGAAATTGAAAGATTAAAGGGGAGAAAAAAAGGCTCCTAAAATAGATGCTCTAATTAATATAGACAGGAAGGTGCCAATCCACCCAATTCATTTTGAGAATTCATATAATTCTAATAAAAAGGGAAATATAATCATAGCACTCCACTTATTATTCCAAAAACGATATTAAAATAATATAAAAAAATAAGGTATTTTATTTTGAGTTTACATATTCAATAACATATTTTTATCAATCACTCATACATATCTTGTAGTTTAAACTCAGTATTGGGCAATAATTTATTAACCGTTAAAATTTGGGCAAATGACTGCATCCTGGATTCTCGGTTTCCTTACTCGTACGGTTACCATATTATATAAATGAGAAAACACGTTAAGCACCAAACACGATAGAAATGTAGAAACGCTCCCTAAATAAAACCTTACAACACAGCAAATTAATAACAGCACTTATTGAATTTAAATAAGTGACAAGATGAATAGTTCTGTCAGTAATTGCTTTTGACCTTCAGAGCAGGGGGAATTCATGTGGACTGGAGAAATGAGCCCGGCCTTGGGAGCTGACAGAACTTAGATGGGCAGGGAGAAATGGATGAAAAAGCTACAGAATGGCTTTTAGGTAAGAGTAAAGGATGGTTGATGGCATCGCATACTGCAGACCTCACTCGGAATGAGAAGACAGATTGGGGCAGATAATTGAAAGTACTGATGAGCAAGCCAAGGAGTTTACATTCCATTTGTGGGCTAAGGGGACTCATGAACATCTTTGAGAGCTGTTGTATCAGGAAATTAACCTGGCCAAGATGAGCCATAGATCAGACTGAGGAGTAGGGCATTAGGAAAGTCAATCCCAACCATCATAAAAGATGGCAGGTGAAGTGGTGTCGGCTCTAGGGGGATGTTTTGTGACAGCGGACACGGAAAACGTCAACGACCCCGTCCATCTTTGCCAGCCGCCGTGGCATCGAGTGTGTAGTGACTCCGGTGCTGAGAGCTCCCTCTTCGGTCCTGGGTGGTGCCTCGTTTAGGAAGGTGAGCGCTCTGAACACAACGCTTCTAGGGCTGAGGAATTCTGAGCAACCCCGGCGGGACACACAGTTTTACTTCAAGAATGGACTAGTAAACTGTCCTCGCAGGGGACAACGCGGCATCGCCGAACGCGTATCGTCAACCTGAGGTTCTGGGTGGACTCACAGGGCTCACTCCAGCTCTGCCACGTGTTGCCTGTGGCCCCGGGCCATTCCCTCAACGTAGAGGACAGACGGACGGACACTGCTGCCCAGTGCAGCGTGCTCGTAGGAAGCGAGGGGACAGGTCTCTGAAGTCCCATGCGCACCACAGGCGCTCACATTCTTCTCCCGCTCTCCTTGTTGGTTAGTTCTTTCAACGAAGATCTCCGCCTTACAAAAGACAGGCAACCTTTTGTAAAAGTAACAAAGCCAAGCCTGAACTCGAAGAAAGGAATGAAATCTCAGAGAGTTCTTCAGACTTGGCTGCCAGCGGGTCCGTGACTCCAAACCGCGCGCGGGGCGGAGCCCGTGGAAGGGTGCGCGCGGGAGGATGGGTGCGCGCGGGAGGATGGGTGCGCGCGGGAGGATGGGTGCGCGCGGGAGGATGGATGCGCGCGGGAGGATGGGTGCGCGCGGGAGGATGGATGCGTGCAGGGGCTGCGCACGTGGTAGGATGCGCGCACGGGCTGCGCGCGGGATGCTGGATGCGCGCACGGGCTGCGCGCGGGACGATGGATGCGCGCGGGAAGATGGACGCGCGCGGAATGATGGATGCGCGCGGGAGGCTGGCATGCGCGCAGGAGCCGTGCACGTGGAGCTCGCGCCTCACGCCCCTCCTCCAGGTTTCGCGGTCGCCTTGACGACCAGGGGGCCCGCAACGGCGGCGGGGACGAGTCGTTGAGGCTGCGAGCCCCTGCGGACCTCGCCCTACTCCGCTGGGCCCGCGCCGGAGAGAGAGCCAGCTCCATCCGAACAGGGACTATGAGAAAATGGTCGGGCCAACGAGAAGTAAGCTCAAAGAAGGGGCTTCAGAGCCGTTGCACTCTTCCCGCGTCATGCAGTCCAGGCGGCGGCGGCGGCGGGCCACCGGCGCCGGGGAGCCGGAGATGGAGGAGGAGCCGCAGGAGAAAGTGGAAAAGCCGGAGCTGCCTTTGCCGGTAGGCGGCGGGAACCTGCCCGGGGGCGCCCGGGCCTACTCGCCGCGGAGGATCCGAAACCTGAAGGCACAGAATTGCTTGCAAGTGGAAGTGGTCGCAAAGACCCTTTATCTTAGCCGCTTCCAATTCCTCAACTGTTTCCTGGAGCAGCTCCGCGACAGGGTGCACCTGTTACGGAGACGTCAGTTCTCGGGCAGGCTGACCATCTGCATAGGTGAGCAGAACCGGGCAAGGAGAGCCCTCGGCAGGCGTCCCCAGGCTTCCGACCGGGTGCCCTCCCGCCAGCATGGGCAGGCCCAGAGCCTAGGGTTTGAAGTGGTTTTGGTGCATCCTAAAGATCAGTTTAACAAGCAAGCCTAGCAGCAATAATGACAAGGGCCAAGCTCTGGAAAATCGCTGAAAAGAATCCTTAGCCCACTAAGTTCTGTTTTAAATATTTTCCAGGCTTTTTGACCCTAATGATTACCTCTGTATCACCGACAAAATGTTATCTTAATCAGGGCATCCATTTATTTAGCTCTCGAGGGGCAGACATTGTTCCTTTGTGCCTTAAATAAAACAAAAGCGTGGATTTTTAAAATTAGTCGCGAATCTTTAATAGTAGTAGTTGTAGGGCCAAATTAGCATATTGTCCCATGTTAATATCCATTTACTTTCACTGGAACTTCATTGCCTAAATTGGGGGAATTTTCTTATTTAAATACTGGAAAGATTCTTCTTTACCTACATGCCTCATTTTCTGTAGCTTAAGAGAACTTGAATGTTATCGCTGTTTCAGCAAAATCAATCTTGAGCCTAGTCCTTGGTCAGGCTGACTACTGATATAAATCGGAACATAGATAAATGTCTCCTAATATAAGTTGTGATTTCTTTCGCACTGTAAGTTGACTGCTGTTATGGAAGTTGACTGCCGATGTGATGAGTCTCCACATTTGGGTTGTTGAAAATACTTGAGGAGTAATAGATGGCGGTTCATAGTTAGATGGTATCAGACGGCTACTTATGGCAGCAGATACACCCTACATCCAGAATGGACATGGTCTCGGATGCCAGGCTGTTTTGCCACCCCAAACAGGAAGCCTGGTGCACCCACGCCTGGCACACTGGTGAATGTGGGGTTACGTACTGACAGCCTATACTACATGCTGTGAGAAGTGGGAAATGAGATCAGGGAAGACTTGTAGAAAAAAAGTGGGATTCAAATTGTGACAAAAAGGCTAATATGTGGATGTGCGAAGCAGAGAACAAGTATTAGAGGCTGATAGGACAACAAAGTCATGGAAGGAAGAAAATATGACAGTGAAGGAAGGCCGAAAGGAAGGGCATAAAAGTGTACAAAAAGAGGAAGTAGGAAGTAAGTTCAAAAGGTTGACTGGGACCAGCCATGGAGTCTAATTCAAGACTAGGTTTAAGGCATTTGAACTTCATTCTATAGGAAGACACTG
The DNA here is from genome assembly GCF_902729225.1 of Pteropus medius. Taxonomy (NCBI): domain Eukaryota; kingdom Metazoa; phylum Chordata; class Mammalia; order Chiroptera; family Pteropodidae; genus Pteropus; species Pteropus medius. The sequence continues at coordinate 19,472,614 of NW_024342467.1, read as the reverse complement.
ACTGATTCTTTTCTTTAAGGGAAAAAAAAGCTTTTTTTTAATGAGGCGAAATGCGCATGACAAAGTTAACCACTTTAAAGTGAACAATTCTGTGGCGTTTAGTGCATTCACAAGGTTGGCACTGAATGATTTTTAAATAGAGTGACACGATTGGAAGTGGGCTTCAGAGAGATGACCTTGACAGCAGTGTCCGAAAACGGACTGCAGATGGACTGAGCAAAGAAGCAGGAAAAATCATTGAACACTAGAATCCGCGCAGTAACTGCCATAGTAAGAATGGCACAGTGGGAATGGAGAAGAGAGGACGGAGGTGAGCGTTGACGAGAGCACATCGAGGGGCCTGGGGTTGGTGGTGAGACAGAAGCAGAGAGTGGAGAATGTGAGAGAAAGAGAAAGTTCAGGAATGAGTATTTACAGATGTGGGAATTATCCATCTACAAGTGAATCAAAACTTTAACATTGAGAAAGACTGCCAGGAGAGAACATGGGGCAAAGTAAAGGCATCTGGGAAAACCTTTTAGTTTAAAGAGAGGAAAAGGAAAAGCCAGATAAGCATTAAAAGAAAAAAAAAAAAGTTGCCAGAAAAATAGACCTGGGAGAATTGGTGTGAAGGAAGATAACAGAGGAAGAAATTCGAGAGTCTGGTCAAAAGCTGCACAGAGGTTGAAAAGCATAAACATCGAAAGAGGTCATTGATATGGAGAACGAAAAGGTACGTTGGGGTCGGTCTTCTAAAAGAGTTATAGGAACTTAGAAGAAGGAAGTTGGCTAAGAATCTTGTCAGCGAGTGGGTGGGGGCGGGGAGACTATTTCGGAGTTTGAAGGGCTGCTAGGTCAAGGGAAGGGTTTTTAGAGTCTAGGGGAAGTGAAGGCGGAAAGGAAAGACTAGTAGGAGAGGGTAAGATGGAGGTTCCAAGAGGGGGAACAGTCGATGGAGCAAAGCCTTCGAAAATTTGGAAGGGCAGAATTAAAAGCACAAATCTGAGAAGCTGACTGTGGCAAGGAAGAGAGAAAGTTCCTCTCGTGAGATGGCAGGGAATAGAAGAAAGCGAGGATGACTGTGCAGAACATCGACGGGGACGTGAGAGAAGTTTGCAGTGCTCGTGTCGAGTGGTCTTGGTTTCAGTAAAGTATAAGGCTGGGTCTCTTTCTAAGGTGGGGTTGATAGGCGGGATCCAGGGGTCCAGGAGACATGCTCTTTGTCATGACCTTGGAAGGGGCTGTGATAAGCACTTCTTGCACGTAGGATGTTGGCATTATTATTACACCTTAGCATTTATCAGGTGTGTCATGTGGGGTGAGGGGAGGGAGTGAGAGACACAGGAACATTTTGAGGGTTTTTGGAAAGCTAGGTGGATTTAGTAGGATATTTGACCTCTTCCTTTTCCTTAAATATCACTTACGAAAGTTTTTACCAATATATATAATTGCATGGAGAGTGAGAAAGAGCATGCAAATATGGTTGAATAGGACAGTCTCTGTATATGTTAATAAAGTCTTATCAGAAGGGCATCTGTTTCAAGTTGAAAGGGATGGTATAGGTTTAATTTCAAAGTAGTTCAGAGTATATTGTACATTGTAAAGAGTTAACATACATAGTGATAGTATACTTTTTCTGTAAAGAGCAAGGTAATAAATATTTTGAGCTTCACAGGCCACATGCAGTCTCTATAGCCTATTCTTCCTTATTTTTATAACCTTTAAGAATATGACAACCCTTTTAGCCAGTGGACAGTACAAAACCAGACAGTGGGCTCTAGTTTGCTGATCATGGTATAAAATGGTAAATCTTCTGGTAAGTATTAAAGAGCAGAGAGCAGTAGAAATGAACCCAGAATGGTTAGGAATATGAAAAAGAGCTAGAAAAGTACAGGTGGGAGTCTTCGATATTGCAATATTTTATTATTACTAATTGATTGAATAATTTGCATTTATTTGGTTAGCCAAGTTGAATACATTTTAGAATTTTTAAGAGGTTAACGGTGGTGGTGTGTAAAATGACTTGCTAAGTGTATTTGGAAAAACAGTAAAAAACACCATTATAAAATCTTGAGGTGGGGGCAGGACATTCGGAATAGCTAAGTGAGTTCCCTCCTCTGTGACAGTAACAAAGATACTTGATTATCAGAATCAACTTTTTCAAGTCTTTGGAAATTAACCAGAAGTTTACAACACTCTAAAGAAAATGCGTTCAAAATTAAAAAAAAACAAAAAACTACTCAAACTGTAAGAACAGTGAGGTTTGTGGAGTTTTAACTTGGCCTCCTCCCATCTCCTCTCCCCAGCTCTGCTATATCCTTGAAAATAAGCAGAGTGCCAGCCACCCGAAGGGACAGTGTTTGTAGCTCCTCAGAAAGCCCATCCCCACAGCAGTGTCACCGTTTGGCCTGTCCGCAGCTCCCTGAGAAAGCCACATTCCTAAGACGCTGACATGGGGACTGCAGAGGAGGCTCCCAGGCCATTAGTCTGCGGCCCTCAAGGCTCCATAAGGTTTGAACTGCCCACAGGGCTTTGGGTGTCCTGCTGATGAAGAGATTTCCTGCTTTAAACCATATTCTGATGAGCAGAAGGGAAAGTGGCCTAGAGGGACTTCTCTTGGCTAGAGTCACTTCTGAAAGGATTGAGGTGATCGTAGTGTATATATGTGCTTATTTTTAATATTTTGTACAAAGAATTAGAGAATAACAGATCATACTAGAGAATAATCTCTGAAGAATCACCAAAAAGGTCAAAATCATCAGTTTCATCACTCTTTTGCAAATTACATAAATTTGCAAACTTGGAGACAAAAGTCTTCCAAGTTTCTTCCTTTGCTCCTCAAAAACCCCCTGCAGAGGTAAGCATGAGTTGTGATTTATGTCCTTTTGGGATTTTTCCTATGCTTGTACAGACAGAATGGCTAGCCACCCTTCTCGTGCCTGCTTTCTAGACATATAAGGGAATGCTTTTGAAATAGTATAGTAAAGGTATAGCGTAATTATTATAATAATATAGCTTTTAATGACTTTTTTCTTTTTTTTTTTTTCCAGCTGCCTTTTTGGGACTTTTGCACTGGTAAGATTAGTTTCAGTTTGAAATAAATAAAAAACCTTTGAATTAAAAATTGCTGTCACTGTTTGCATATAATAAAACCATAGCTGCTTGCTATGTGTACGGAACATCTGTGTGCGCATCTGTTTACACAGTTTACACAGATAGATTACTTTTTTAAAAACTTCACGGGAAGCAGCATTTACAAAATAGGTGCGTTAGGGGAGTAGTAACTTATCTGTTAGAATGTTTTGCTTTACCAAAGGATTCACTACTGTGTGTCTTAAATATCTTGCCTTTCTTGTGTTCTTTGCATGCTTATTTTATCTAAAAAAACGCTCGCTTATTTTACAGTAATGATGGTTTCTTAGTGACATAAGCTGAGAGAGAAAGTTTAGTAACACCTGTCCATTGGAAATCAGGTAGAAATGAGGAGAAAGACTGTGCAACAGTAATACGGAATTGAATGAGCACACACACCATGCTTTATACAAGTGGTCTATTTGTAAAAAATTGTATGTAAAATCATTTTTACCTGAGCTCAGGGATTTCTGTTCTTGGGAAGAATGGAATCTGCCCCGCCTCCCGTTGGGTTAGTGCTGTTCTGGCCATTTAGTCTTCAGGGAGATTTTGATGATAGAACCAAGGTTGTAATGGTAAGAAGTATTTTTTACAGCTATTGGAACCCTTTCATACGCCCTATATGTATGTAAATGAAGGTGAGTAGAAGACCAGGTTGATAGATGGAATTTTGCTTTATTTTCTACTTAATTGGAAAGCATTTGCCATGTAAATGAAGGAAAGCATCATTGCTCACTATAACCAGTTTTGCTTATCACATACGCTCCTATATTCATTACCTACAGCTGTTTTCTTGAACGACACTAACAAAATATCTTTAAGTACAGTCCTGTGTTCTTTGACCCTTGAAAGCTGATCCTTTATTTGGAGTTATACTTATTTAAAAATTGCTTTAATGTAAAGTAGTTCTATTTAAAATTATATTCCAAAGGCCTTTCAAGGAGCATTTCCCAAACTTGGTACATTAGAGTCACTTGTGAAACTTAATAAACCAAAACCTACCTCTGCTCTGATTTAGAGGCCTGGATTGTGGACTTTCAGCCTTGTGCAACACTGGATTATATAACTTACTATATAAGTTAGTAAGCAAACTATAAAGTTAATATTAATTACAAAAATTCGTTCTTTTTCCACTTTATGATTTTTGTACTTTGTAACTATTTTGGTACTAATTTTGAAACGTGTTCTTATAATGATGTTTCGTGTTTTTCGTTTTTTGTTTTTTCTAGGACACATTTAGTAACACTGTTTGAAAATGATCGTCATTTTTCTCACCTCTCATCTTTGGAGCGGGAGATGACTTTTCGCACTGAAATGGTTAGGTTCTTTTTTTCTAATGAATTAATCCGGAGTTTAATAATTGTAAGACTATATGGTGGAAATTTTTAGGAAGTGAAATGAATTGTTGGTGAACTGCACCGTTTCTCAAGTTATAACCTAGGCTTATAACTCAATAGAAAGTGTTTTAGGATTCTTTCCTTTTACTTATCTCATTATCTCTCCTCCTTTTCTAATACAGACTTTTTAATATAATAAAGATCAATTATAATAGCCGAGGAAGAGGAGAACAAAGATAACATTTAAGAGCTGATATGGAGTATCAAATGTGATCAGAAATTGCTTTCTCTTAGGTTAGAGTAGGAAACCCTATGTCTTACCTGCCTCTTTCAACTGTTTTTTGGTTTGTTTATTTTTGTTTTATTTTATTATTATTTTTTTTACCATTCTTGACTTCAAGATAATCTCTTTTAAGAGGCAACTTTTGATATAATTTCTTTAATCATTTACCTGTTATTTTGCTACCTAATTTATAAAATGGAGATAATGCCATCTGCCATACATACTTCACATAAATAGTGAGGATTAAATGGGATAACAAATGCCAGAACTGCAGAATTTTATAATGAAGACAGACCAGGACCATCCTCCAGACCCACTAGTGAGGGGCCAAGCGAAGAACTGAAACTGGCTCTCATGACTCTGTAGCCACTGCTTTTTTGTTTTGTTTTTAATTGTGGCTAAATTAAAATTTAGAAATTACACTTAAAAAAATTTTAAATGGCAGCTTTTACCATTTCAACTATTTTTAAGTGTACAATCTGTGGCATTAAATGCACTCACATTGTTGTGCCACCGTTAGCACCCTCCACCTCCAGAACTTGGTTATCCCAAATAGAAACAGCACCCACTAAATACTAACTAGTCCCTCTCCCCTCCCTGCAGCCTTTCTGTCTATAAATTTGCCTATTTTAGATACTTTAGCCACTATTTTTTAAATCTCACTCTGACAGTTCCCTTAAAACTTTGAATAATTGGATATGTGAGCATTCATGCAGCATTCGAACTTTTAATATTTTATAGTTATTATTTTCAAAGAGAGGATATAAAATAATATTAAAGAGTGAAGCTGTGGGGCAGTCTGGACTTTGATGACCGATCACTGGACTGAGTCAGTTATCTGACTGATACTAGTCACGTAACCCCTCTGATTCTCAGTAATCCCATCTGCTAACTGGAAGTAATGCCAGACTTTTAGGAGCCTACTGAAGCCATTATTTCATTATTTCATATGCTGGAATAATACACTAAGCTAATCCCCTGTTCAGGGTTTTATTGAAAATGAAGGGAGATACTGAACGAAGCACATAGCACAGATCCTGGCACAAAAACCATAGCTGCTATTAGTAAAAACTTATGTAGGCATTTTCTATTTCTCTAAATATTGACTTATGCATATTAGATATCCTGTCATTCTTATATTGCTCTGTTGTCCTCCTAAGCAGAAAGGGAAAATCCTTACATGAACTCGTATTTTACCAATCCAAAATGTGAGGAAATGTTCTTTCTGACATCAGCTAAGTGACAACTCAGCTTTGTAGTCACTACTGTTGCTTAAGTTCTCAAAGATAAAGCGGTTGGAGGAGGCAGGACTGAGTGTAAAGTTGAAGATTATTTTTAATGTTTTCTAGGGAGAGCGTATTACGAACAGTGTAGCCCTTTCTTTGCTTTTTGATTTTAGGGAGGAAAGCAGGAAGTTGATGAGGAAAGTAATATGAAACAACATGCTTTTGTTAATCTTTGAACTTTAACTGAACATAACTTTTACTAGCCTAATAAAGCCATTATTTCATATGCTGGAATAATACACTAAGCTAATCCCCATTTCAGGACACAGCATTGCTGTCATGAGCAATGGTCATTTGTCATTTGGTCAGCATTCACTTTGGGCAGAGCTGTTAGAGGGAGCAAGGAAGTAAGTTGAAAGCATGAAGTTCCATCTTGTGAATGTTATGTTACTTCTTAGAGAGCTGGAGAAAAAGAAGTAATTTTCTATATACAAAGTTGTACAGAGACATAAAGGCATCTCTGTTTATGCCAGAATCCATCGGATCTCAACCTCTAGGTACCTAGACTGAGGGGAAAATTAGGCTTGGTAGAATTAAAAATGTATTGCATACATATTTTAAGATGTGGTTAGAAAAGCTCCTTAAAACGTTTAACTATCCCTCCAACTCTTTCAAACTATCAGAAAATGGGAAAGACTAGTACAGGGCTAACCTGAAACGTATGCCTTTTGAGTCCAAGAATGCGGTGGTTGCCAGGGGAAATCAGAAAATCGTTATTCTTTTCCTTTTTTTTTTTCTTTTTCCCAGAAGAAATTATTTTAAAAGGAGTGATCAAAATTAATACTTTCAAATTTTACTTACATTGACAATTTGTGCCTTTTTAAAGGGACTTTATTATTCCTACTTCAAGACCATCATTGAAGCACCTTCGTTTTTGGAAGGGCTGTGGATGGTTATGAACGACAGGCTCACCGAATACCCCCGTGTGATAAATGCAGTGAAACGCTTCCATCTTTATCCAGAGGTAAGTAAAATTTGGGATAAATGTTCGTACAGTGATTTTTTTTTTAATCAGAAAGAAAGTAGTAAGTAAACACAATGATGTTATTAAAAGGAAGGGACCTCTAAGGATTATTGATTGTCTGTATCCGTATAGATGAACACAGTATCAAACTTCCTTTCCTAAACTCAAAGACCTCAGAAACTGTGCTCACTTGAACTCAAAAAAGCTCAGTGTGAAAGCAGTGACCAGTTTAATAAACAGAGCAAATGGGAAGAGCCGAGAAGGCTTCTAAATGAGGACAGCCCATGAACTTCGAATACCATGTGGTTGGGCAGACCAGTCACATGAAGGGACAGTGAAAGTGATGAGCAGGACAGTGACCTTGGAGTTGCTTTAATAAAGTGAGATTTATTTAGTTATATACCAGAAATCTGTGAATATCTTCTATTGCTTGGTCTAAAACAGTACGGATTTTATGGTAGTCTGCAAATTCTAGAAATTGGAAAAAAAAATTAATAAATTCAACTTGTGAACTCTTAAGATAAATGCTAATTTGATGTCGTGGTAGGCAGGACTTTTGAGTTATCTCAGAATCCAGCAGATTTGTTAAAAGTTGTTTTTTAATCCTTCATATTTTATAGCTTTTGAAAGTTATTTTGATTTTGAAATGTATGTAGCACAGAAATTTAAAGAATAATGTGCAAATATGTAAATACGTGTGATCAACTACTTAGAATAAATAAAATGCTACTCTTCTGACATTGTTGCTTCAGATATTTAAAATAAGTAAAGGATGAAAATATGGTTCTTCAAGTCACCTTTGCTCCTGTCCCATCGCCACAAATACTATCATTAATTTGATGTGTATCTATCAGTCCTTGTCTCCAAGGATTGTTTTATGTGTTTTTATAAATGCTCTAATACTGAATATATCATTCTACAGCTTTCCCCTAAACATTGGATTTTTGAATTCTTTGTATGTATATGTATTCTTTTCTTTATTTTGTTCATGTATTTTAAAAAATATTTTTTTATTATTCGTTTCAAATATACAGCACATTGGTTAGGCATTTATATAATTTATGAAATGAGCCCCCTGATAACTCTTTCTCTCCTCTGGCTCTACACATAGCTACTACATTACTGCCATCTGCGTTCCCTGTGCCGTGCTTCCCATCCCTGTGACAATCTGTCAACTATTAACCCTTCACCCCTTTCTCTCCCTTATTTTGTGAATTCTAAAATAAATTTCTACATTTGGCTATTTTTGTGTATGAAGTTGTTTACAGTTTTTAAATTATAAACAGCTCTAAAAATGTATATTCTTGTACGTATTTTCTAACTGTATATGTGCAAGATTTTTCTCTAGAAGTTGAATCGATGTTGTAGAATGTGTGTTTTTCCAACTTGATCAGATAGTGCTAAACTGCTCTCTGAAGCAAATGTAGCAATTCACCCTGCTGTGTAAGAGAATTCACTTTCCCTCATATCCTTATTAGACTGCAAATTGTCAAAATTTCTGATATTTGCTCTTCTAATGGCTGTGATATGCTATTTGTTTTAATTTGTCCTTCCCTTATTATTTGTGAAGTTAAGAATATTTTCACATTTAATAGATATTTGTTCTTTTCTAAATAACCTGCATAAATATTTGTCACCTATTTGATAGTTGTTTTCTTATCGATTTGGTGGCATAGTTTATATATTTTATATATTTTAATATATTTAAATTTAATCCTTAGTCATACACGCTGAGCATATCTTTTCTCTTGCTGGCTACTTTCTCTGAATCAGCTTTGTTGAGGTGCAACTTACATGCAATAAAACATACTATTTTGAGTATACAGTTCTTTGAGTTATACATTTGACAGATGCATAAAACTGTATAACCACCACCACAATCGAGTTATAAAACATTGAAAATAATGCCAAAAAATTCGCATGTGCTTCTTTGTGGTAACCATCATTTCTCCATTGAATTGTCTTTGCACGTATATTGAAAATTGTTCGTTTTATATATGGGTCTGTTTCTAGATTCTCTGCTATTCTGTTGATCTGTATATCTGTGTTCATGCCAATGCCACGCTGCTTTGATGACTGTAGCTTTATAGTAAATCTTAAAATAAGGTAACTATACAACTTTCTTTTTCCTTTTCAAAATTATATTTCTGTATAAATGTTAGAGTTGGTTTATCAATTTCTCCATAAATCTCGTTGAGGTTTTGGTTGAAGTTGCATTGGATTTATACATTTACTGGGAGGAATGGACATCTTAATATTGAATTTTCCAATCCATGTTAATGGTATAGATCTCCACTTTTTAATCTTTTCTAATTTGTCTCTGCAATATTTTGTATTTTTCAGCATGTAGTCTTTTATAAGCACTTTCTTTTTTTGCTCTTATAAATGGTATTATTTTTAAATTTAATTTTCTCATTTTTTGTTGCTTTTGTATAGAAATTGCAGCTGATTTTGAATATTAACCTAGAACCTGCATCTTGACGAAGCGAATTATTCTAGGAGCTTTTTTGTAGATTCCTTTGGATTTTCTGTGAACATGATGAAGTTGTCTGTGAATAAAAACAGTTTTACTTCATATTTTCTATTATATATACTTAAAAAATTTTTAAATAAATTTATTAAGGTAGAATTGACATACCATAACTAGACATATATGAAGTATAAAATTCAATGACTTAGGCATATGTATCCACCCATGGGCACCACCACGATCAAGACAGTGAGCACAGCCACCACCCCATCACCCCAAGAGTTTCCTCGTGTTCCTTAGTGATCCCTCTTTCCTGTACCTCTTCGCCTCACCCTACCCCACCCCCGGTAAACCACCAGTATGCTTTCTGTCACTATAGTTTACTTTGCACTTTTTCAGAATTTCATATAACTAGAATTATAAAACACTCTTTTTTTGTATACCTTCTTCTATTCAGTAGAGTTACTTTGAGATTAATCCATATTATCGTAATGTATCAATAGTTTGTTTTCATTGCTTACTATTATTCCATTGTATTGATGTATCACATTTTGTTTATCCACTTGCCTTTTGACAGACATTCAGGTTTTTCCAGTTTTGGGCTATTATTAATAAAGCCGCCATGAACATTCCTGTATAAAGCATATTGCCAAAGTGGTGGTGCTATTCACATTCCTTACAGTAGTGCATGCGAGGTTTCAGTTGCTCCACGTGGTCAGCTACACCCGCTGTGATCAGCCTTTTTAATTTCGGACATTTTAATAGTTGGGTAATGGCATCTCATTGTGGTTTTAATTTTATTTCCTTGACAACTAATGATGTTGAGCATCTTTTTGCGTTCTCATGTGCCATTTATGAAAGGTCTGCTCAAATTTTTGCCCATTTTTAAATGGAAATTTTAAAAATTTGGTTCTTTTCCTTATTATGACTGAGTTTTGAGTGTTCCTTATTTATTGTAGATACAAGTGGACATACTGTGGGTACAGGTCCTTTAGCACATATATGCTTTACAGTATGTAGTTTTTCTATTCATTCTCTGAACAGTATCTTTTAAAGAGGAGAAAATTTTAATTTTGAGGAAGTACAGTTTATCAATTTTTTCTTTTATTGATCTTGCTTTTGGTATTATAACTAAGACATTTTTGTCTAACCCAAGGTCATGAAGATTTTCTTCTGTGTTTTCTTCTACACATTGTATAGTTTCAAGTGTCACACTTAGGTGTGTGATCCATGTTGGATTAAGTGTGTAGTTTAGGATTAAGTGTTAGATTTTGTATAAAGTGTGGATCAAAGTTTATTATTTTCATTGATGGATATCCAATTTTTCCAGCGCTGTTAAAAAGATATCTTTTCTCAGCTAAATTGCCTTCAAACTCTTTTTAAAAATTAATTGACCTTCTATGTGTAAGTCTGTTCCTGGACTCTATTCTGTTCCATTGATCTATTTATCCATCTTGACACCAGTGTCACACTGTCTTAATTACTGGAGCTATATAATTCATCTTAAAGTCAAGTAGTGAAATTCCTCCAACTTTGTTCTTTTTAAATGTTATTTTGGCTAATCTAGACCCTTTGTCCTTCTATGTGAATTTTAGATCAGCTTTTCAATTTCAGCTGCCAACATTTGATTTGGATTGTGTTCAATCTATAGATTTTTTAATCTATTCGAGGAGGTTATCATCTTAATAATATTGAGTCTTTCAATCCATGAACACAGTTTATTTTTCCATTTACCTGGGTCTTTTTAAATTTCAATAATATTATGTAGTTTGAGGCATACAGATTTTGTATACCTTTTGTCAGATTTATCTATGTGCGCTTAATTTTTTGATGCTGTGGTAAATGATATTGTTTTAAAATTTCAATTTCTGACTGTGTTCCTAATATACAGAAATACAATAGTTTTTATGTTTATTGACCTATCCTGTAACAACACTAAACTCACTTATTCTGGTAGTTTTTAAGATAGATTTTATTGGATATAGACAATTATAAAGACATTGCATATATTTTATAAAATGTATACCTAATTATTTTTGGTTTTGTGGGAACTACTATAAATAATATTTAAAATGTACTTCATTTCTGATTGTTTATTGTTAACATATAGAAATATTGTTAATTTTTCTGTGTTGACCTTGAATCCGTGACATTATTATTTATTTTTTAAATGTTTGCAATAATTCACTAATGAAACCACCGAGGTCTGCCTCAAGGTTTTTTCATGGGAAGGATTTTATTTGTAAATTCCATCTCTTTATTAGAAATAGGGATATTCAGATTTTTCTGTTTTTTTGTCAGTTTTTATAATTGTATCTTTCAAAGAATGTTATATAAAAGTTAAATTGACATAAAATTGTTCATCATGTTCTAATATTCTTTTACTGTCTGTAATGATGTTTTTCTTTCATTTGTGACTTTGGTAATTTGTATATTTATTTTTCTTTATTAATGTAGATAGAGTTTTATTCCCTTTATTGATACTTACAAAAAACACTAGCTTTTGGTTTCATTTATCTTTATTGTTTTTCTGTTTTCTATAACATTGATTTCTTCTCTCATCTTTATTATTTTCTTCCTTCTACATACTTTGGATTTATTTTTATCTTTTCTTACTAGTTTTTCAAGGTGGATGATTACCTCCTTGGTATAAAACCTTTTTTCTTTCTCAAAGAAGCATTTAATCCCCTAATTCTCCTCTAAGCACTGCTATACTTGTATTCCATAAATCTAGATATGTTTGGTTTTCATTATAATTTAAAATTTTTGATTATCATTTTTTCTCCTTATGAATTGTGCTTTTGGTGTCAAGTTTACAAATTATTTTCCTAGCCCTAGATGCTAAAGATTTTCTGTTTTTCCCCTAAGAGTTCTCTGTTCTACATATAAATCTGTAATCCATGTCATTTCGAGTTAATTTTTTCATGTAATGTGAGACATGAGACTTAGGCCTAGGTTCTTTTTTTTTTCTTTTAACCTATGGGTGTCCAATTGTTTTCCTTTGTGAAAACAAGTTTGGCATATTTCAGTGGGTCTATTTCTGGATTCTCTGCTCCCCTCCATTAATTCACATGTCTGTCCCTCTGCCAATACCATATACTCTTCATTAGTGTAACTATACAATAAGTCTTGGATTAGGTAGAATGATCCCTTCCACTTCATTCTTTCTCAGAATTGATTTAGTGAGTTACTTTGCCTTTTAATATATATTTAACAATGTTCTTTTCCATAACTATAAAATCTCATTGAGATTTTGATAAGAATTGCATTGAACATGTAATTAAATTTGAAGAGAATTGACTTCTTTACTACTGAGTCTTCTAATTTATGAACATGGTAAGTCTCCCATTTATCTAGTTCTTCTATGCTTCCTTTCATTAGCGTTGTGTAGTTTTCAGTATACAAGTGCTGTACATGATTTATTAGATATACACTTAAGTATTTCATGATTTTTGAGAGATGATAAAAGTGATTATATTTTCAATATTGATGAATACATGTTCATTACTGGTATATAGAAATACATTTGATTTTTTTTGTGTGTTTCGCTTTTATTCTGCAACCTTACTGAACTCACTTATTAGTTCTAGGAGGGTTTTGTTTTGTTTTGTAAATTTGTTGGAATTTTCTACATACATAGTCATATGAAATAGGAGATGGTTTTATTTTTTTAATCTATATGTTTTTATTTCCCTTACTTTATTGCACAAGCTAGAACTTTCAACACTGTTTAAGACTGGGGAATGTGGATATCCATGCCAGTCTTAGGGAGAATGCATTCATTCTTTAACCATTAAAGTATATTGTTACCTCTAAGTCTTTTACTCATGACCTTTATAAAGTCGAAGAGGTTCTCCTCTTATTCCTATTTTTTTTTCTGAAAGTTCTTATCAAAATAGGTATTAAATTGTTTCAAATGCTTTTTTTGCACCAATTGATATGATTACAAGATTTTTCTTTTTATCTTGTTAATACAATGGGTTACATTGATTCATTTTTCTTCCTGAAATAGCTTTATATTCTTGGAATAAACCCCACTTGGTCATGGCATATAATTAGTTTTACATATTGCTGAAGTATCTGCTGATATTTTGGCTTTTTCTATACGTTTTCATAAACAATATTAGCCTGTGATTTAATTTTTTGGTACTTTCTTTTTTGGTTTTAGTATCAGGGTAATATTAGCTTCGGATAACGAATGGGCAAGTGCTCTCTATTCTTTTTTTCTGGAAGAGATAGTGTAGAATTGATTTTAACTCTTTAAATATTTAGTAGAATTCTTCAGTGCAAATATCTGGGCAAGGTTATGGAAATTGCTGTTTGAAGAATTTTTACATTTGAATTCAATTTTCTTAATAGGTACATATATAACAAGGGGGGCGGGGAGCACAAGAGTACTACTATTTGAATCTGTTTTATGTTGGGTGAAATGTGATAGTTTTTGTTTTTCCAGGTCCATTTTATCTAAATTGTTAAATTTAAGTGTGTAGAGTTATTCATAGTATTCCTTGATCTTTTTGACATATGAAAATTCTGTAGTTATATTTCATTTCATTCTTGATACAGGTAATTTGTGTCTCTTCTCTTTTTTCCTTCTCAGTCTTGCTGTAGGTTTGTTAGTTTTATTGAACTTTTCAAAGAATGAGCTCTTCTATTGTTTTTAATGCTTTCAGTGTCACTTATTTCTGTTTCTTATTATTTCCTTCCTTTGTTTTGCTTGTTCTGTGTTTATTTTGCTCTTCTTTTTCTAGGTTCTTAGGGGCTTAGATTATTGATATTTTCCTCTTTTCTAATGTATTAATTTTACTGCTATACATTTCCCTCTCAGCTCTACCTTACCTCTGGCCCACAAATTTTGATATATATATATTTTTATATGCTTTATTTGTTTAGAGAATTTGCCTTAGCCATTCTTTTAGGGTAGATCTTTCGGCAACACGTTTTCTTAGTGTTTCTTTATCTTTCATATCAAGTTTTCTTGATTTGTGAAGGCTACTTTTGCTAGATATAGGAATCTGGGTTGACAGCTTTTTCTTTCAGCATTTGATAAATGTGCCACTTCATTCTGGCCCTCTATGACTTCTGATGAAAAATGTACCGTCTATTGAATCATTTTCCTTCTTTAAGGAGTATTTTTTTCTTCTCGTATCTTTCAATATTTTATCCTTTTTAGTTCTCAAAAGTGTTTAAAAGGATGATGTTTAAAAGTTTTCAAAAATGTGATGAGTCTTGGTTTGGATTTCTTTGGTTTTATTCTATTTTTGGTTTGCTTAGCTTTGGCTTCCCCTTTTTCCTCTCCTCTCAGGACTCCAGTGACACAAATGTGAGAACTTTTGACAGTTCCATAGGTCCCCAGGGAACTTTTATGATTTTTTTCCACTCTCTTTTCTCCCCATTGCTCAGATTGAATACTTTCTATTGTTCTGTTTGCTGGTTCACTGATTATTTTCCTCAATCCCTTTCATTCCTCTGTTAAGCCCATCTACTGAGTTTTTATTTTCGTTATTGTATTTTTTTCAGTTCTGAAATTTTTATTTGTTCTTTACATGTTCTGTTTCTTTGTTAAGACTTTGTTTTTTGCATTTGTTCTAAACATGTTCATAATTACCCATTGGAGCAATAATTCTAATAATCTTGTCTTATCCTTGTTGGAATCTGTTGGTTTTTTTTTCATTCAGTTTGAGATCTTTCTGGGTTTTGATGTGATGAGTGATTTTAAATCGAAATCTGGATATTTAAACATTTTAGAGATAACATGCTAAGTTTCAGAAGTTGAAGGATTACGTCAAGCCATAAGAACCATAACTTGTAGAGTGAGAATTTGAGTTCAATTCTGACTTCAAAGCTGTACTTTTCTACTATATCAAGCTATGACCCAGAAAGGAGTGTAATTCTAGATTTAACACATACATTTAATGGGGTAATGTTTTGTACATGTATGATAAACACACAATGGTAAAAATGATAAATTTAGCAGAATGTCAATCTTATAAAATTAAGTTATAAAATAGTAAATTTATTCTTTTTGGATATAGATGTTTAGGATGCTGTTTAGTGATGTGTGTTTCATTAACATTATATAATACATACTATTTTATAATATTGAATAACTCAACTTTATGTTTTTATATGCCAAGGGAGAGACTGCAAAGGTGATTACCAAAATAGTACAAGTAGTTAGCTCTAGGTAGTTTTTACTTTTACTTTGAACTCTATTTTTTAACTTTTTTCTTTGTATTTTTTCCCCAAATCTATAAAATTATATATTTTTTAATCTCTCAGCCATGAGCATTTTGTTGCTAATTTTTTTGTTATTGTTCTTTTCCCTTGTCTTTAAAATTTTAAAAGTGGATTGCAGATTGGGAAGAATTGGTTATATTTAATCTGTTTGGTTAGAGTTTTAGTGGGCACAGGAGCTATTATTCCATATGCAGTTGGTTTTATATTTTTTTAGACAATGAAGAAAATAAATCAGGGATCTAGATCACATGTTATGAAATATTTCTGTCAATTTTTGTATTTTGCTATTATCATTTTGTTTTAACATATACTTTAAGACTTGATTTTATAGTTACTCTTATTTATATTACAGAGTTGATTATAAGAGTATATTACAGAGATAATGATCACAACATAAATTTTTATTGATGTGCATTACTCAGTGATATACAACTTAGTCGATACTGTGTCTGTGTATTTATATAATTTTCAAACAACTATTTCCCAAATGAAATGACTTAAATACATTTGTAAAAGTTCATAATGTCAAAGGCAACCATCATGAAATGGATTTTGAAAAAATTGGTATTATGAAGATAATGTATTTTCCTCCACTATCTCTCCTGTTTTTATCTTTTGTAGGTGATTATAGCCTTCTGGTATCGTACACTTGTGGGAATAATGAATTTATTTGGCCTCGAAACTAAGACCTGCTGGAATGTCACCAGAGTAGAACCTCTAAATGAAGTTCAAAGCTGCGAAGGCATGTTTTTTTTTCCCTGAAATACTGCTGTGTTGTCATTAATGTTTACATAAATATGTTATAACTTATTTTAAGAATTATTGTAAACTAGTGATTGAATATTTTAAAACACTCTACAACTGATTCACCTAAAAGTGTATTTACCTTTAAAGTAATTTTCTGAGAAGGCTATGTCCTTACTAAAATACAAGTATTCATTTCTGTTTGAGGGGTAATATGCCTCAGTGTAAGGCAATCCTAAATATTTCAGAATAAGATAGAAAAAAGTTTTGGGGTAGCTTGAATATATAAATTCGGGGGTGTGGGTTAAACAGTCAGATATCTACTTGTAATAGTTAATGTGAAAATTTAGTTGTGGAAGCATATTTAAAATTAGATATACAATAATAGATTGATTTAGAAATACTTCACACTCTTAATATACACCTTCTATATTGTTATCTTTGTCAAGGAACCATTTTTGGAATCATCTAACAGTTTTCCAGGATCTGTTATTGTCACTGCTACTTACGATGCTTGAAATTTAGTACTCTAGCACTTTTTAGCACTTTTTAAAATACTTAGATTTAGGTATTATGCTGTCCCTTGATACTCTTATTCAAAGTCGCATATATCTACTTGCATAACATTTACACAGTTATTTTATTCTTTGTTTTTTTTCATTTTTTCCACAACATGACTACTCAGTATATTTTTTTCAGTGTATTTTATAAATATATTTTTATAGACTTATTCACAGTAACATTCAACTCTCAGAATATATACTAAATCTGTATTTTCATATTTCCCTTACATTTTTACCGATTCCTTTAAGTGATGTTTATAACATCTAAAATGGTATCGTTAGAGGATATTGGAGGCATAATTAGACTTTTTTTGTGCCAAGGATAGGAAAGGAGAAAATGCCTTATAACATGAGAGACTAGAGTGACTCAGTCAGCTTAGAAGGTATAACCTGTTCTGAGAGATGGAAAAATCACCTAATATATGTATGTATATGATATTTATTAACTTGCCACTAAGTGATAGGTTAACGTTGGCACTCGGGACCCAAAGGTGAACCAGGTAGACACGGAGCTTTACCTTCATAGAATTTACAAATAAGAACTATGTTAGCGGTTATAACTGACGCATATTACAAATAAGAAAATAAGTTTGCTCAACTTAAGAGTAAGGAGTATTTCAAGAACAGGGGCCAACAAATTCAAAATTTCCGAGGCAAGAGAGAACTGAGAGAAAGCTAGACTTCTGGAGCAGAGAGAGAAGAAAAAATGGTATGAAACGGTGCTGGAAATGTAAGCAGGGTCAGATTCGCATTTTTAAAACATTATTTTGGCATTATTTTCCCTCCTGTGGAAAAGATATTAGTAAAGGACAGAAGTGGGTTCAGTGAGGCCAGGCAGGAGACTGTTACGCTGTCAGCAGATGAGACTGAATGAAAGATAACTGGGAAATGCATGGGTTTGAACGTTATTTTGGAAGCGGAATTAACGAGATTTGGTAACTGGTTGATGAGAGAGGAGGAGGAGAGCCAAGTCTTGTAACACTGGTTTCTGTCTTGAGGCCCTTCGAATGCTAAAAAAAAAATTTTAAAGTAGCAGGTTTGACTGGCTACACGAGTTTCAAGTACCTGCGACAGCTCAAAGTGGACATGTCAAGTGACCACCTGCATGTGTACGTATAGGAATAAGAAAAAAATTCTGGGCTGAATATAAAATTAGGAGTCATCTGTCTGTAGACGCTAACTGGAGCCATGGAAGTGGTGGAATTTCCTGGAAGAATATTCGGACTGAGAAAAGGAGAGGGGACAGGACAGAGCCTGAGGTGGCCCAGCCTTGAGGCAGGTGTGCAGAGGGCGAGGAGTTATTAGGACAGACTGGAAAGGAACGCTCGAGAAGGAGAAGGAATCAAAAAGGCCAGCCTTCCGTTCTTGGCTCCACCAATGACTTTGATAACTTGATAACTGAAGAATTTGGGGCAAGTTACTTAAATTTTCTCAGCTCTGTTTTCTCGACCATTAAAAAAAGTGTTTTCGCACCACCTAACCTTAGATTTGTTTCGATAATTATGTGAGATGAAGGCTGTAAAGCACCTAGTAGACTGTGTGTTAATATATAAATAGTCTTTATACAAATATATATATGTATGTGTATATATATGTGAAAATATATATATATATATATTTAGTCTTATACACAGGATTTAAGTAGTAAGGTGCTGGCTATACCTAATAGTGGATGAAATAACTAGATTATCTCATATAGACTAAAACCGATCTTTGAGTTCCAGTGCCACATTTTACTCACCTGAGAGCCAGCAAAATATAAAAATAATATAATGGATTTTCTTTTGTAACTTACCAAGTGACTGTACAGACAGTTCTAGACACTGAGCAGTAGCAGCATCTGATATAAAGTGAAGCACCAACTAATTATTGCAGTATGGTAATACTTAAGTCGAGAAAGTGTAAATGTAACCACAATAAAGTATAAAATGTGAAAGTAACTAATAATATCTCATGTAAGGGGAAGTCCTGATGTAACTGTTTAATAGAATAGCAATCTGACAAGCAAATGCTTTCAGCAAATTCCTGAGCTCTTGCTTACAAACACTGAGATAATCTTGTTGAATTGCTGTATTGCCATTTATTCATTAAATACTGAATACTCTGTGTTTTTTAAAGGATTGGGAGACCCTGCTTGCTTTTATGTTGGTGTCATTTTTATTTTAAATGGAATAATGATGGGATTGTTCTTCATATATGGTTCGTACCTGAGGTAAGACTGCTGTATTAAACGATCTTTCAGTGGAGTTATAAGGACTGGCTGACATTTGTTGATTATATAAAGATGATACTTAGTGAGATTAATTGATTAACAGTAGGAAAGTTTGTAGATTTTCTTTATATATTTCAGAATCTTATTCAGTATCATGCAACCAGAAACGAGCTGTCACTAAAATAATATCATGAAGGCCTTCCTTTTATCCTTGTGGCGATTTTTTTTTTTGTTTTTTAGCTAATTAAGATTCCTTAACAAAATTTTTAATGAAAATATCTCTTGGTCATATGTAAAATTATTAGAGGGGATCTATGGTTGGCATTAGTAGCTGATTATTTCTAATTTCAGTCTCTGTACATGTGAAATTAAGACAGCAGTAAAAGAAAATGGATGTTACTTATATTTGTCTTTCTTGACGACAGTATTACACTTTGTTTTGGGTAGCTCAATCTCAGGTGACAGGTTGAAGTTAACTATGACCGTCATATATAGTTGACCCTTGAACAATGTAGGGGTTAGAGGCGTTGATCCCCCACATAGTTGAAAATCCACATGCAACTTTTGACTCCTTCAAAACTTGACTCCTAATAGCCTGCTGGTGACCAGAAGCCTTACGATAACATAAACAGTTGCTTAATACATATTTTGTATGATATATACATATAATATAAAATATGCTGTGTTCTTATAATAAAGCCAACTAGAAAAAATAAAATATTATTAATAAAATACATTTATAGTATTTATTGAAAAAATCCACATGTAAGAGAACCCATGCAGTTCAGACCCATGTTGTTCAAGGGTCAACTGTATCCTGCTTCCCACCCTCTCTTGAACCTGGGATAGCCATAGGAGTTAGCTTTTTCAGTGAAAAATAAGGTGAAATCAACTTTGGTTACACCCAGTAAAGCAGTTGCCTTTCCCACAAAAAGATAGAGTCAGCTGCCCCTTCTCTGTTTTTTTCCTGTTTTCACTTGGATGTGATACCTGGAGCAGCTGCAGTCATCTTGAGACCTTGAGGGAAAGGCCAGAAACTTAGCACGTTTGTGGGCTTTCACAGCTCTGTGCCACTGAACCAATGACAACAGACACTTATCTTTAATTGTCTTATTGAATGATATAATAAACATCCATATCATTTAAGCCACTTTTGTCAGATTTTCTGTTTCTTACAGCAGAATACAACTGAATCATCGGTTTTCTTTACAATATTATCGTTGAACTGTACAACATTTAAAGTTAAAAGTCTAGATTCAATCTTTCAACAAGTATTTTATTGAGTTTACAATAAATAGGGTTTGTGTCTGTATAGAGTTTAATATATATACATGCCTTGTTTTAAGAAGTTTCAGCATAAAAATACTAGTATAAAATCAATGAAAAATTGTGATGTATTTAAGATTGTACCAGGTATCCTACCCAGCATAATAATTCAAGAAAAAGTAATAATAGTTGTAAAGACTGAAAACTTGAAAAAGAGAAGAAAGTGCCTTTACAAGCAGATCTCATTATTTTACATAGAATCCTCCCCCCCAAAAAATCAATGGATAAAATATTAAAATAACAAGAAAATTTGTTACTAGAAATAAAAATCAATATACAGATATTGTAAATGTATACTTTAGCATCAAACGAAAAATGAAATTTTAAAAGGATACCATTTAGAATAGCACTGAAAACAAAGTTCTTTTTTTAAATTAAATTTATTGGGGTGACATTGGTTAATGACATTATATGTTTCAAGTGCACAATTCTGTAATACATCATCTGTTTATTGCATCATGTGCTCACCACCCAAGTCTAGTCTCCTTTCATCACCATATAATTGACCCCCTTTACCCTTTGTCCTCCCCCTCCCCCTCCTCCCCTCTGGTAACCACCATACTGTTGTCTGGGTCTATGAGTTTGTTTGTTTTGTTTGTTCATTTGTTGCTTTCTGTTTTATATCCCACATTTGAGTGAAGTCATATGCTTCTTGTCCTTTTCCATCTCACTTATTTTACTTAGAATCATATTCTAAAGATCCATCCACGTTGTCTCCAATACTGTCCAAATGGCAGTATTTCATCCTTTTTTATGGCTGAGTAATATTCCATTGTATGTATGTACCACATCTTCTTTATCCAGTCATACATCGAATGATACTTAGGTTATTTCTATGTCTTTGCTACTGTGATTAATACTGCAAAGAATATAGGGATACATATATCTTACAAATAAATGTTTTCAAAGTTTTTAGGTAGATACCCAGAAAAGAGATCCCTGGTTATATAGTAGCTCTATTCTTAATTTTCTGAGGAACCTCCATACTGTTTTCCATAGTGGCTGCACCACTTTACATTTCCACCACCAGTGTATGTGGGTTCCTTTTTCTCCACATCTTCTTCAACACTTGTTATTTCTTGTCTTATTGATAATAGCCATTCTAACAGGTATAAGGGAGTATATCTCATTGTGGTTTTGATTTGCATTACCCTTATAGCTAGTGAAGTTGAGCATCTTTTCATATGTCCGTTGGTCATTTGTATGTCTTTTTGGGAAAGTGTCTCTTCAGGACCTCTGCCCATGTCGTTTTTGTTATTTAGTTGTATGAGTTCTTCATATATTTTGGCTTTTAGCACCTTATCAGAGGTACTGTTTGCAGATATTTTCTATTATTCAATTGACTGCCTTTTTGTTTTGTCAATGGTTTCTTTTGCTCTGCAGAAGCTTTTTAGTTTGATATAGTCCCAGTAATTTATGTTTGTCTTTACTTCTCTTGCTTTTGGGGTCAAGTTCACAAAAGCCTCTTCGAGACCAAGGTTCACGTTTAATACCTATGTAAAACACGAAGTTTTTAACAAAAAATCTAATGAAAAATATATATGACCTCTTTTGAAAAACTGTAAATCTTTGTTGAGAGACATATAGGAATATCTAAATAAATGGAGAGACATACCATATTCATGGATTGGAAGACTCCATATTAAACAGATAAGAGTTATCCATATTGATTTATAGATTCAATGCACTATCACTGTTGATAACCTTGATGAGCTGATTTTAAAATTATTCAGAAATGCAAAGGGCCTAAAATAGTTGAGATATTCTTGGAGAGGATAGGAGGACTTCCTTTATTAATCATTTCTGTATTACAAAATACAGAATAAGACAATGTGATATTGCCATCACAATAGTCAAATAGATCATTGGAATAAAGTAGATCCCAGAAGCAGAATTGTTCATTTAAAGACACTAGTTGTATGATAGAGTAGATTTTGCTGTTAAGTGGGTAAGGATAAGTTTCTTAACAAATTGTTTTGGAATAATTGGAAGATCATATAGAACAAAGAGAAGTTGAAACTATGAAAAATAAATTCTCATTGGATTATAAACTCAAATGTGAAACACAAAATTATAAAGTGTTGAGAATGTTATATTGGAGAATATCATCAGTAACTAAGGATAAGAAAGAATTTCTTAAACAAGGTACAAAAGTTCAGCCATGAAGAAAAAAATAAATTTGATGAAAATAATTGAAGCTCCTTAGAACATTTTAGAATGAAAAGATAAGCCATAAACTACAAAGCATAATACCCAACATAGTTTCCAGACATTACATTTATTAATTTGACCAAGAGCGCTATTTTAGGTGCTTGGAATATAAAACAATAGTCTCTGTCCTCATGGAGTTTATATTCTAGGAAGTAAAGCAAAGACTAGGAAGACAGACAACCCAATAAAAAGATGGACAAAATATTTATGAACAGACATTTCCCAAAAGAAGAATTCCAGATTACCAATAAACATATGTAAAGTTGACCGCCATCATTAGTTATTGAGAAAATACAAATTTAAACCACAATAAGATATTATTTCATATCCACTGAGATTGGCAAAAGGAACTTCTTTTATTCACGGCAGGTAAACATATAAATTTGTACAACTATTTTGGAAAAACAGCATGCATTATCTAGTAAATTAGAAGATGCAGATACCTTATAACTCAGCAATTTCTACTTAAAGTATACATGTCTAAGAAACTCTTGCACATGTACACCAGGAAATATGTACAGTACTGCAACAGCATTGTTTGTAATAACTCCAAACTGGAAACAAGTCAGACATCCATCAACAGAAACGCACAAACCGTAGTTTATTAATATAGTGGAATATTATACAACAGTGAGAATGAATGAACAATAGCTACACACATCAACATGGATGAATCTTACAATGTTAAATGAGTGAAGGGAGGCACGAAATAGAAATACTGAATACTTCCATTTGTATGAAGTTTAAAAACATTGAAGTATGATATATATACATACATATACATATACACACATATATATGGCTATATTGATAATTACAAAAATCAAAATAGTGGCTGTCTCCAGGGGTGCCAAGTGGGGACTCAGGGTGTGACCAGTTTCCTATTTTAATGACATATGATGGTTACAAGGATGTTCACTTTATAATTGTTCCTTGAACTATCTGGAAATTTCTATGAACTTTTCTATGTGTATGTCATATAGGAAAAACATATTTAAGCTCATCACGATATTTTGAGGGAAAAGGAGTACTTTAAGATTATGTTGGCAGGCTTTAAAATGTTCTATTTTGAAAGTAGTTCATATTTCTTATGCCTTTTCAAGCATGGGAAATGTTACACAGGAGTAGAACTTTTTAAAATTAATATTTTTCACTGGTAGAGCAACCCAAGGGTAATCATCTCCTTTAAATTGGTTACAGAGTTCTGGAAAATCAAATACATTATTAAGCTTCTGTCTTTAAGAAGGATATGTAGATAGAACAAATGTTGGCTGCAAAAGTTCATTAAAACTGTGAGGATATTGGAGACAATGGCCTGTGAGAAAAGAAATAGGAATTTGTGGGGGTATTTTGTATTTCTTACCATAGCCTCCCCCACTGGTACTAACTTGGAAAGTTAATATTCCATTTCTATTCTTTTGGTGAATGATAAAATGTTAAAGAACACCTTGCTCAAAATAGCCCCTCCCTCTTATAATTATTACCACAGTTTGGTGCTCCTATTACCTCTCCACATCGGTCAAGTCATTATTTTTTGTTTTTATTTTATGGTTTATGTTGTCAAATCTTGCTTCAAGTTATCCACATGTTCCTAAGTTTCTATATGCAGTATTTGTTCTTCTCACACATTCCTTCTCAGTTTCTTACTTTTCAAAATGCATTCTTTGAATTTCCTTTAGTGAAAATTTCTTAGTAGTAATAAATCACTTCTCATTAGCTTTCCTCTGCTTCTTTTGTTTTTTAAGTTCATTGCTTTTTTTTTTTTTTTAATCATTCAACCATATTTATTTTCTTCCAAATGTGGATACAAGTGATGGACAACATACGGAGAAAAGGCAGCTTTAAGAAATGGTTCTTCCTTGATCTGATTTTGTATTCTACGTTGTTTCTTTAGGACACAAGAACAGAATACTTGCAGTAGTTTAGACAGTTCAAAGTTACTGCTAAATGAAACTTTTATACTCTTGTCTTCATCTCTTAGTCACTGAAATCCAATTTCAAAAGAGAATTATTTGCCTTCGTTCCGAATATTCAAAGAATGCAATATAGACTCTGAAGTGCTTGCTGGCTTGTTTGTCAAATATTATCTTATGTTCACATCTTATATACTTTATTTAGAAAATATTTTAAACATAATAAATTATAAAATTCAGATTATATATACTTTATATGCTTGTACATTTAAGATTAAAACATAACTACATGGATGGGTACTTCTGAAATTTTTACTATTATATGGTAATACTATGTATGACATTTTAAATATAGTTTTAAATTCTAGGAAAATGTTATGAAAAACTATTTTGTATGAATTATGATTATATACTTATTTGTTTTTACAGTGGGACTCAACTTGGAGGTCTAATTACAGTATTATGCTACTTTTTCAACCATGGAGAGGTTTGTTTTCTAGAAAGTAATTTTTAAGAAATAGAAGGGGCTGTATAGGAACCTTTTTGGTAGAAAAAGGAAATTCTGTGCTTGTTGAGTTGAGGCACTTTATATGCATTATCTCATTTACTCCTGTCAAACACGTATGGGAGGTGGTTGTAATCCTCACAGTAGAAGCTATGACATTGAAATTTAGAGAGGTTAAGTTACTTAGCCAAGATTTCACATTCACTACATGACGAAGCCGGGTTTCCCATTTGACATCTATCTGGCTCTAAAGCCTCAATTCTTTCTGTTACATCATGTTGCCTTTTCAGTAACAAAATGCTGAATTAAAATAGAAATTAACTTAATAATTCAGCCCCCTGTGACATGGGCCACTATAAAAGAGCTCAAGAAACTTATGTACAATAGGATAAATTCACCCAACGAAATACCGAGTACATCGTATGTGCCACGCTCTGCTCGATGCCAAGGCTGATTACAGTGAAAAGTGAGAGAATCTGCCAGTTTTTGGAAGCAAAATATGTAATATGGCACAGCTTATTTAGATTAGAATCTTTTTTCATTGCTATTGTGAAAGGTAGATAGTTCGTTAATTTAAAAAAATCTGTTAGACAAGGGAATCATAAAAATTATGCATGGATATCATAAATATATTAAAGCAAACAAATGCATCGTCATTCACCCACGTGTTGATGTAAAGACAAAGACTTTACTTTGAAGTATGCCAGACGAGTGGCTTTAAGACTTGACTTTTTTTATATATACCATAATTCATCTTACAAGGCTTATAATGTTGGTTGCTTGGAAGAGGAGCAATAACTTTTAAGACTCTTGCTAGAGTTTAAACTCTTTTTAGAATTTTAGAATTCTTGATATGAAACTTCTATAATATTCCCACTCATGTCTTATAAGTAGTTTTAAAGTCTATACAAAAATTTAATTAACACTTTTATTATAAGCAACACATTAGTGATTCCCAAATACTTTTAGTTATTTTAGAAATGTATAGTTAACTCTTTCAAAGGTCTACTTCACAAATTCAGAGACAAATCTTAATTATCTGTAATGTGTGTCTAATTAAATTCATCTTCTATAAACCCTCTTGGAGTTTGTGAATGTCCTAGATGACATTTGTTTAGATATTTTGGGGGGCATGTATACATCTCAAAGCCTTGGGACGCCAGGGTTGTCACTGCAGAGCTGAAATGTAAGTCCGGTTTTTCAGACCCAGAATCCTGACTGTTCCTGTACCCACCATCTTGTTTGTCCTTCCTGTACCCACCATCTTGTTTGTCCTTCCTGTTTCCTAACGTGTGGCCGGATGTATCTTTCACTTCTCTCTGGACTTGCTAGTTAGCGGCTCTCTACCTAATGGCTATGTGCCTGGAAAGAGAATTCCAAAAACTGAGAAGCTATGTGAGGCATTCAGAAGGGAACGAGCCTAGTATGAACATGATTAAAACCAGCCCATGCATGATTTTTAGATTAATAATGTTTATTCCAATGGAACGTAAAGTGAAGTAAGCTTTTTATTGACTTCAGGCTACTCGCGTGATGTGGACACCGCCTCTCCGGGAAAGTTTTTCATATCCATTTCTTGTACTTCAGATGTTTGTTTTAACTTTAATACTCAGGTAATTTTTGTTTATGAGACAAATCTAAATAAATATAAGTTACATTTCTTAAAATATACTTCAACATATTATAATTACCACATTTAGGTGCTTTTTTAAAAGTTACTTTTAAAATAGATTGAATATCTGGTTAAGAAAATAATCTAAAATACTATGTAAAATTGTTTTCCTCTTTGGAGTCTAGGCTACAGGTTTTAGATAAATACATTTTGTTTTAATGAATCAGAATATAAGTGTACATATGCACTTGGTAAAGATTCAAATGTTTTTAAGAAACTTTTTTTTCCCCCCTCAAAGCTTATGTCCTCTGACTCATTCTTTTCCAGTCTGTGGTTTTGGTGGAGCATTAATGTATATTCCATGAAAAAAAGTCTCCTATGCACAATGAATTTGGAAAATGCTAGGTCAGGAGTATATATATTCATATATTTAGGAAAATTTCTGAACAACTGATGTTTCTAGCAGTTTGACCAGTTTCATCTCAGCCACTTTTCTTGGACACTTTTACTTTTCTTTTTTTTGTTGTTGTTGGAATTAATTTTATAAGCCTCAGAAACTGAAGAAGTCTAGAAAACAGCGACAACAAAAAATAGCAGAATGCCATAAATATCCTAGAAATAAGTTTCGTAAATGTTAGTGAACTCTCTCACTGAAGGAAATAGTGATCACCATCTTCTCCGAACTCCCAGGAACCTCACACTTCACTTATAGGACCTGTCAGATCGAAATCACTTGTTTACAAGTCTTTCTTAAAAAAATCTGTTAATCACACACACATGCGCAAATGTCTGCACATATACTCAATATATTAAAATACCACTGGAAACAGGGACCTTGCCGTATTTATCTCTTGAACCACAGACCACTTAGCGTGCTGTCCGGCAATGTTTAAAGCTCTTGTATGTTAGCTTGAAGGTAAATAGTGGCCTGCTGGGTGGCTACCAACCCCGAGAAAGGAACAGACTAACTCCTGATTTGTTTCCTACGTGATAAGTTTATTTTGGGGTTGAATTTGGATTTGGGACTCTGTTCTCCATTCAGATTTTGATATCTTTGCCCTGCGCTTTACTTTCTCTCAAATATTCCCACCTAAACTCCTATAAAGATGGTTTACTTCTTATTTTTTATTTTCTGAAATGATATTAGTCTGAAGAGTCAGGGTTTCATGGAATGAAATGTGTTGATTAGAACATTTAGGATTATATCCTTGAATGCATATGCTGTATATATTCTGTACCTTTAACAAAAGTAATTTCGTTTGATAAATATAAAATAACTTGAGTACTTAATGAATATATTTTGTGAATATATATTGTTAAACGATATGAACATTTAAAATCTTGCTTTTGAAAATTTATGTACCATAGTACAAGGATTTATCAAAATCCAGTATAACCTTTGCAAAAAATATAGCATTATTATTTATGCAAAATGTTTGCATTTCTCTTTTTGTATTCTAAAAGATACTAAAGTCTTCTGTGGTAAAAGGTGTTAGTTGCTGATATGTTTCATAATTGTAGAATGGGCATTTTAAACTTTAATTTGCAGTAGTTTGACTGCATTCCATAATTATGCTTTTTAAGTCATTTAAAATCTTTTTTAAAACTTCCTCATACTTGTTAATTTATTACTTTGCCAGCAGTAATACTTCTCTCTGCTGCTTTTCAAAACATAAAAACAGTAGTATATAAAAGATGCTGCTGCTCACATGGGGTAAACATCTTGAGGTGTGAAGAGTCCATTCCCATTCCATTTTCTGACCTTCTTGCTGGAGTGTTAAATTTCTAATGTCATGCTTGGTTAGAGGAAAATAAAATTTTTTGTTTAAAATATTTTATTTACTGATAAACTAGGTATCGTATTTTATTTAAAGCTCTAATATTGGTTGTTTTATGCTGAGCATTCGTATAGTCCAAATAGTATTTTAAGTTATTTTAATGAGCTTTTAAAAGTTAACTGTATTTTGTCATCTTAAAGATAAGGGGATCATTAGGTTTGGTCATTTGGCGATTGGCCTCTTTTGCTTAGTGTAATAGGCTGCTTTTATGGTAGAACTGATGGGTGTCAATTCTCTCCCTTAAGGACCTCGAACAATAATAGAAGGCATTTTATGGCACTGTGTCTCTCCAATGTCGCCTTTATGCTTCCGTGGCAGTTTGCTCAGTTTATACTTTTTACACAGGTAAGATGATTTTAAACTAGTCTAAGTTTAATGCAAGGTGTACTTGGTTGTTTCTATATACATTTTAAAATGTGATTATATTTGTGCCCTAATAGATTTTCAATATATGGAGTAATTATAAAGTTTACGTGTATGTGTGATTTAAGAAAACAACAACAACTATATAATTCTACATTCTGTTAGTGTATTGGTTAGTTAGGCAGATATTAATGGTCAACAAGCAAAAGACTTTTTCCTATTATTTAAATTCACGATTTTTCTTGTAGGTATTTGAAATGATCGTTATAAATCTGCCTGTAGATTTTCTTTTACCGTACAGATTATTTTGGGTGCCAAGCTATACAACATAATAAGAGCCATTTCTACTCTTCATGGTAGGGAGTTTCTGCTTAATCCAGTTAAATATT
The DNA here is from genome assembly GCF_902729225.1 of Pteropus medius. NCBI lineage: Eukaryota > Metazoa > Chordata > Mammalia > Chiroptera > Pteropodidae > Pteropus > Pteropus medius. Next base: position 19,443,247 of record NW_024342467.1, on the reverse strand, counting down.
GACTTTTTGTCTGAAGAGCAGAATCGCACAGGACACCATTTCTCAGATCTTTAATCATGATATTACTTAAGTTAATTGAGACCATATCCTGTTCCCCAAACAACTAAGTAATTAATAGTAAGAAACTGAGCTGGGGAAGCAGAGAGTAAGAAGTCGATTTTGATGAAATTTCATAGTATTAAGATTTCCCATTAGAACTCCTTTCTAGCTGGCAAATAAACACTGATAATAATTATGTTCTTTATTGGCAGTGAGAAATTCTGCCATGAAGGCTTGTGCTGTCATTTGTCTAAAAATAATGAAATTATAACCTCGACTTAATTGGTGCTGCATGTTTAAAGCTTGTTTAAAATATTCCCTCTGCTTTACTTCCTTATAATTGGTCCTTTCAGGTATGACACAGAAATTTTCTGTTTTTTATTATTTGCACATGCCACCCTAGCATAATAGATTTCTCATGCGTATCACATCCTGTGACAAGCAGATTTAGTAATCCAGCGGTGCTGATGAAACTGTTTAAATAGCTCTATGGTAATTTTGATATTGCTTTAACGATTTCTACCCACTCAAAAGGTGTGCTAGGCTTTTAGTGTTCTTTTTTTTTTCTTTTTAATTGAGATATAATTGACATATCACATTATTTAAGTTTAAAATGTACAGCCTGTTGATTATACATTGTTATATTGTGATATGATTACCGCCAGATATCAGGTCACATAATTATTATTTCTTTCTTGTGGTGAGAACATTTAAGAGCTAATCTCTTAGCAACTTTAAAGTATATAATACAGTTCTGACTATAATCAGTATGTTGTGCATTAGATCTCCTGAACTTACTCATCTAGTTGCAAATGTGTGTCCTTAAACAGCATTTCTCGTATTCCCCCAGTCCCCAGCCGCTAGTCACCACCATTTGACTCTCTGTTTCTACCAGTTAGACTTTTTCAGAGTCTTTATAAGTGAGATCATACAGTATTTGTCTTCCGCTGTCTAACTATTCTCACTTAGCATAATGCCCTCAAGGTCCACCATGTGTTGATTGCCTTTATTCTCATGGCTGAATAAAATTCATATACCTATATCACACCTTCTTTATTCATTCATTAACAGACACTTGGCTATTGTGAATAATGCAGTAAGCATGGAAGTGCAGATGTCTCTTCGATATTATTTTCATTTTCTTTGTATACATACCCAAAGGTGGGGTCGCTCGATCATATGGTAGTTCTATTAAGAGTTCTTAGTATATTTTGCATACCAGACCTTGGTCAGATATGGGTTTTGCAAGGATTTTCTTGCAGTTTCTGGCTTGCCTTGTAATTTCCTTAATAGTGTCTTTTGCAGAGCTGAAGTTTTTAATTATAAAGAATTCTAATTTGTCATTTTTTTCTTTCATGGATCCTGCTTTTGATGTTATATCTAAAAACTCATCCTCAAACAAGTTCACCTAAATTTTCTCCTGTGTTATCTTTTAGAACTTTTGTAGTTTATGTTCTACATTTAAGGCTAAGACACATTTTGAGTTGATTTTTTTGAAATGTATAACATCTAGGAGACCTAGATTCATTATTTTGTGCATGGATGTCCGAGTGTTCCAGCACTATTTGTTAAAAAGACTGTCGTTCTCCATTGAATTACCTTTGCTCCTTTACCAAAGCTCGGTTGCCTGTAACTGTGCGGATCTGTTTCTGCACTCTATTTTATTCCATTGATCAACTGTCTGTTATTTCGCCAATACCATGCTGTTTTGATTATTGCAGCTTTATAGTCAGTCTTAAAATCGGTTATCTCTTTTTAAGAGTTTTCTCTTTGCTTTGAGCAGTTTTTACAATGATATGCTTAAGTGTGGTCAGGTTTGTTTGTTTTAACTTATCCCTTGCTGGGGGTTTGTAATAGTTTGTGAATCAGTGCTTAATTTCTTATATAAATTTGGGGAACTTCTCAGATAAAATCTCTTTAAATATAGTTTTTACTTAATTTTCTTATCCCTTTCTGAGATGTAAAGTAAAATATATTAGATCTTTATATTATATGCTCTATATCTCTCATGTTCTTTCATATATTTTTCATCCCTTTGTCATTTTATGCTTTCTTTTAGATATTTTCTTCTGACTTATCTTTCAGTTTGTCACTTCTTTGTCTGACTATGTTTAAACTGCTGTTAAACTCATCTTTGACTTCTTAATATCGGTCATTGAAATATCTAGTTGTACATTTTCAATTTGGTTCTTTCTTTACGGTGTCCAGTTGTCTCCTGGAATTTCCAATTCTACCTGTTACTTCCCTGCACTTGTTAAATGTAAGGTCTATGTCTCATGATCCCAGATACGTTTTTGAATGACTTGCGAACTAGGAGTGGTTTTTACATTTTTAAAGTATCGTTTAAAAAAATACAAGAATAATCATCAGGTCCTTGAATAATGTCATTTCATTCAATTTTGCTTTATTATAACATTGATGAGATTCCATAAGAACTTACCTCTTGTTTATATCAATTAGCCTATGGTAAAATTGTTTTCATTATATGTCGTTTTGCTTAAAGTCACAGAACCTATCGACGATGTTAAGTGAAGACTTATGGTATACAATAGAGGCTATATGTGGCCCACAAAGTGTAACGTAATAATTATCTGGCTTTTTACATAAAAAAGTTTGCTGACTCCTGAACTAGATTCTTTATGTATCTGATTCTGTTGTGTTTGCGATAATTTCTTATCTTGTCTTATATGTAGTTAGTTTTGTTATGACGTTGAACATTGTACATGAACAACTGTATAGTTAATTTGAGACGAGGTTGATATTTGCATCTTCCAGAGAAGGTTAAATTTGCTTCCAGCAGACAAATAAAGGTACTAACAATCTTGAATCACCCTCATGCAACCAGAGAATGAGATACTTCAAAGGTGGGCTTTAACTTTCCTGGAGGCTGCTTGATTTCTGATTCTGTTATACAGTATACTCCTTTGAAGCCTCAGGATTTATCAGGGATCTCCTACGTTTGCCCTCCCTGCTGCATCTGTGACAATCTCACTCAACTCGCAGGCGCCTGCTACCGTTGGAATTGGTGGACGCTTTTGGGAGAAAAGTGATTCAAAATGTCATGCTCATCCCTGCAGATTTCCATCTTTTCTCTGGTTTTAGCTACCTAATACTTTTTTGCCTTGTTATTAATCTGTGGCTTAACACAATTATTCTCCCTAGCTATTCTAGTTCTCAATAAAAAGGTGGTTGAAATTACTTCAGCTATCATTATTAGAAATGAAACTCTCCCCTTACATTCACTTTGCTTATGAGTAATGAAGTGTTTGTTGTCTACATTCGTATTCACTTTGGCTTTTTTTTTTGTATTTTTTTTTTTTTTATTTCAGATAGCCTCATTGTTTCCCATGTACATCGTGGGGTACATTGAGCCAAGCAAATTTCAGAAGATCATTTATACGAACATGGTAACATTTTTTTGTATTTATTAGTCAAATATTAAAATAAGATCTCAGGGTTTATGAAATAGAATTTATTCTGTTTTATGGGGTCCCTTCTCTCAGGTAGCATTTAATACATATGATTTTGATACTATGTAGAAGGAAAACAGGAAATGTGCATTATAGATACCATATTATCACATATCCTTTCGACTATAGTATAGATGGTCTTTCACTCTGAAACTTTTTTATTTTTATGCTTTATTTATTATTGTTGTCGCTATTTTTGAAACTGCCTTTTCTCTCTCAGACCTGAAATTTATAACATTGTGCATGAGCATAGCACTCTGTAAATTTTATATTTTTGCATTTTTGTTTTAATCTTAGTTTCTAAATACATCTCCCTAAGTACATAAAAATAAATATCTTCTAGATAACATCTTAAAATGAAGCTTCGTTGATGATAGAAATCCTCAAGTAGTCCAACAAATATAAGATTAAAAATTAATACTTATAACTCTTTATCATTATATCACTTCATTATTGAATTAATAGAAATAATATTTTGTTCCCACTTCATTTATACCAAGTAGCAGATAGAAGAAATTAAATTCCTCATATAGAATTTATGGTGTTGAAAATAGTTAGAACCTATCAGTGTGTTGAAGTTCTATTATCAAATGGCCAAGATCTATTTATTAATCTTATTTATACAAATAAATTTTGTATTAGAAATCTCTGTATGCCTATAGACAAAGTATGCATTATGCTATATATCTAATAATAATAAAACATGCATTTCTTTTCTTCAATTTTCAGATTTCAGTTCTCCTTTGTTTTGTGTTGATGTTTGGAAATCCAATGTATTTATCTTCTTATTATTCTTCATCTTTGTTAATGACATGGGTAAGTGTCTGTTAGGCTCAAGAAGATTTTCTTTAACCTGTCAAATAGCAGGTTTAATACACCTGATACAAGTTTAGAAGAATAAATAGGGCCCTTTCCTGATTATTATTCACATGAAAAAGTTTTTCCCAAATAACACCTATTCTCTGTTTCATCCTTGAAAAAAATGTAGTACAAAGTCTACTTTTTAAGGCAATGCCCAAGTAAATATTTTCAAAAACAATTATAAGATAGTAAGATTTACTTTTAAAATATGCTGTAATTTATGATAAAAATTAGTTATTTCCTTCTGAGTCACTTCAGTAGGCTAAATCCTTATTGCAGTGACACTGCCATTGCTCAAAAACATTTTTGGAACTCCTCTGAATTGCCTTCACAGACTGTGGCACATTCTTTTGAATATCCTCAGTGGTGGCAAATCTTCGTCTTTCAAGGGTGGATTTGATTTTTGGAAACGACTAAAGTCTTGTGAATAAGGTGGGTGATTGGGCTGGGTACTACAGATCTGGATCAAAATATGGTGTGACATTAAAGTAATAAGACCTATTTTCTTGCACCCATAACTAAATTATGTTTGAAGGTAGTTTAGACAAAGAAGTTCTAAACTGTTTTGAGCAATGGCAACATAATTGGAATAAGTGTATAGTCTCCTCATGTGACTGACTTTCATTGACTAACTCATTTAGATATATATTTGGAACGATGGTTCAGTAAATTAGTTTTATTACTTTATAGTCACACTTCTGATATTCATAAACTAAAACCTATAATGGAATATTTCTGGGATGTGCTCTCTCTACAATGATTAGAAATGATACGAACCACAGTAATATCAGATTATAGCACTTTTCTATGTATGGTGCATTGATTGAATCTTTTTGGCTTGCTCTTATGTTTTAACATTTTCGCTTTCCACTTTTTTTCCCCTCCTCTATCTCTCTCTAAAAAAAAACCTAGGGTTTTTTCTTTTCAACATTTTGTCAGAGTTTTTCAGCGTTATAAGGTAGTGGACTTGTAATAGTGTGCTCATCCACCTCTTTTTAGGAAAATTATTTTATTTTGAAATATACACAGATACAGAATGACTGTATAAAACAAATTTTTTACGTGCTGACAGTACTGACTAGTACTAATAAGTACTTAGTTATTTGTTATTTGGCAAATATACTTAAACTACCATCAAGTCCAAATCAGAACTTTTCCAACCATCCTCTCAAACAACAATGACTGCCTTGACTCTTGTAATCACTCCTAGTTTAATCGCTTAACTTTCTATTTTTATACAGGTTTTCTATATATCTGCCTCTTTCCATGCCCACGAAATGTATTTTTTCATTGTCTGGGTCATTGAACATATAGTGGATTATGTGGTTTAGATTTTGCTCTTTGAATTCTCATGGTATAGCTTTACATCTTCCTTTGTCTTCTGTATTTATGTTAATAGTTGATTCAAAACTAGGACAGGTTAAGGTTTGATCCCTTTAGCATCAGGAGGCACATGATAGTACCTCTTTTTTTATAATAGCAGCCATCAATGCTTAGGACTAGGTTCATTAATTCTCCAGGGATTGCAAAATAGTGTTATCCCAGTCCCTCATTTACAGTTCACATAGGAAAAGTAAAGTATATGTCTCAATGAGTGAAGTTGGGAAGAAGTAGAAAAATACTTGAAGAAATAATGGCCAGATTTTTTTGGTGAAAATTTGATGAAAATGATTAACTCATTTTCATCATAAAGAGAAGACCAAATAAATAAGACATGTTAAATATAGAAGAACAAAATCAGATTTTTCATAAGAAAAAAATGCAAGCAGCTAGACAGTCAAGCAACATTTTTTAAATACTTGAAGGAAAAATACTGTCAATCTGCAATTCTATACCTAGCAAACATGTTTCAAATATGAAGGCAAAATAAAGACTTCGTGACTAGATTTGCATTAAAAGAAATGTTAAAGGAGGTCCTTCAGATGGAAGGAATGTGCTAGATGTCACTATGGCTCTACATAAATGAAGGGCACTGGAAATGGGAGCTAGAGGTGCTGCTATAATGAAACTACCATAGACTGGGTGGGTTATTTCTCACATTTCTAGAGGCTGGGAAGTTCAAGATCAAAGTGCCAGCCGTGTAGGTTCTTGGCAAGGGCTCTCTTTTTTATTCGTAGACACATGCTTTCACTGTATCCTCACATGGTAGAGAGAGAGAGAGAGATCATCAATCTTATGATGATCTCTTATAAGGGTTCTAATCCTATTCATTAGGAATCCAGTTAACTCCCAAAGGTTCTCCCCTGGTATTTCGCATTGGAGGTTAGACTTTCAACACCTGAATTTGGCGGGGGCCTTAAACATTCCATTCGTAACACTGACGGTATGGTTTTTGAGGACACTGGCTTTGTACATGGGTCTCAGTCCCAATTTCTTACCTTTCATAGTTCTAAGCCCTTTTCTACTGCCCTTCTTTTTAATATCAGCACATAGTTATAATCTCTTTTTTTTCTCTGGCATCTGGGAAGTTCTTTCTTTTTCTTAAAAGTTCAGTTAGACTTTTAAAAACATTTAAAAATATTTAGGAGTTTGGTGTGAGAGGATTTTCATGTTAACTTAGACCACTAATTTGATTGGGTAACTTACATATACACTTACATGGAGACACCACCCACACACTACCTACCTCCTCAGAGAAGTTGCCCTGCATAAAACATCCCAAGTAACTCGGTGAGGAATTAACTTGATTCTGGGGGCAACTTCTTAGCACACAAAACATTGAGCTCTCACCCCAAGGAAATTTTACCATGTTCAGATTTGAAAAATCAACAATTAAGAAGGAAAATGGCTGGTAGTAGCCAAGATAGAAGTGGGTGACAGTGTAATTTTTGAAACGTATAATTCGTATAAAATATAAATGTTAATTTTGTTTGTTTCATATTGTATAATATGTCTTTTAGGTGATAATTCTAAAGAGATATAAAATTCAAAGACTGGGAGTATCTGAACTCAACTTTTGGGTAAGATTCAACATTTTTAATACAATTTCTTCAGACTCGTTATTTCTATAAACTAAATAAGGTAATATACTTCAAAATCGACTGATTTAGAGTTAGTAAATCTTATAAATAGCTACTCGCTTAAGGTGGGAAATAGGCCTTAGTAACATCTACAAGTCATTTTTAAGAACTCCACTCATTGATTTGAGTACCACCCTCAGGCCTTTCTTCCTTTGCTTTTCCTTCCACTATACCCTGACTATGTTGCTTTTAACATTTATTTCTATTTACCTTGAGTTCCTCTCTTTACATTTACTAATCTTCTCTTCAAAAGAACTAGATTTGTAGTTCTGTCCCCACTTTCCTGTTTTCTTCTCTCTACATCCATCCATTATCTATTTTCCCTTCTGCTTCCAACTCTAGACTCTAGTATTTTTGTCCTTTTAACATTTTCCTTATGATCTCCCAGCCTCTTACTGTTTCATCTTAAACACTGCCTGATCTTTGTTTGGCTTATTCCCACATATACAGTGGATGGCCCGTTGCACCTTTATGTTTGTGGGTTTTGTTTCCAGGTAAAATAAGTATATCATTCCATAGGCACTGCAGTTACTAATCATCATAATATCAGCAGATGACATTCTCTCTTTTTCTCCGGGTCTTTGATTTATTTCTATTAAAATATAAAGCCGTCATATTGAAGATCTATGTGATTACATATTGCATATTGATTAGGCAAAACTGGAAAAGTTTTAGTAAGGTAAGTAGGTTTCTGCTCAGAATACACAAGAAAAAAAATGAGATTAATTGCCAGTTTCTCGTGGCTTGAGGCATTTTCCCATTCTTTATGGCGAAAATGTAGAAATGTTTGTACGCTTAAGTTATTGACATGACCTTTCTGATATATGATTTTTTTACTTCAGAAAAAATGGTAATGATTGTTTTTCAAAAAAGATTAAACAAATCAGTGGAGAATTTAAAGATTTTCATTTAATAACTGAGCTCAAAAGAAAGTCAAAATTTCAATTACAAACTATTAAAAAATAGAACAGAGTCTATAGATATTTAGGGAATTCTGCCAAAGCTGTGGTCAGAGGAAAACTTATTGTTTTAAATATTTTCAGTTTTAGACTGGAAAAAATGAAAGTTAACATAAACTTTCAACTCAAGAATTTCAAAGAAACTTCTAAGGAGAGGAAAGTCAAGATATAATGAATATTCAGCTTGTTTCGAAACTGCTATAATTGATATAGTCAGTCTTTTGCAAAAGGGAGAAACAAATCATGGTAGTCATCTAAACAATGCAAAAGATATTCTGCCTTTTTTATAGTCTTTTTTTTTTTTAAACAGTCAAAACCAAAAAGCATAGGTATTTTGTGAACTAACACTTTTTCTTCCAAAAACACCTGTTTTAGTTCTTCAAGTAATTCTTTCATGGTAGTAGAATAAAGATTATATTATATATCTTACTCTATATAATTGAAAAATTTGAAAACAAGGAAGTTCTTATTTTTTAATATTGAATGGCTGTAAAACAATACATAAAAATTGTCACTTATGATTGACTTTTAAAATCTATTTTTAATATTCTTTACCATCATGTGGTAAGCTGGAAGAATTTTATTTTTGTCTTCCTAGATATTAAATATTCACTTTTTAGCTTCTATGCATCTATAGCAAAGATAAGTATTTATAACATGAAACCTGAACAAAATACTTTTAGACTTAGGTGGTTTTCTTTATACTTTTCTTTAGTAGGAGTAAATTTAGTTCTTAATGAAAGATCTGGTTTTTGGTTGCTGGGTAATTAATAAATTGAGCTCATGCTGAAATTTACTCAAACACACCAACAGGAACTCTGTGTCATAAAAGATGAGAATCCTTATGAGAAACAACCTCATTGGTAATCTAAAGCTAGATACTAAGATCAGGCAAAGACAGTATGAGAAAGGCTATTCTTACTCATGAACATAGATTTAAAATTCTACCTAGGTTAAAAATATTTTATGGATATAAAAATATAAAAGAAAAGAATTAGAACTCAAGAACAGCCGTAATATGTACATACATGCATGCATGCATACATACACACACGTGTGTGTGTGTGTGTGTGTGTGTGTGTGTGTGTATTCTAATCGAATTGGGTTTATCCCAGGAATGCAAAGATGTTTCTGGAATATCTGTGAGTGTAATTTATCATACTAACAGAATAAAGTAGAAAAATACCTTATGATATCTCATTAGATGCAAAACATGAATTTGATAAATTTGAACCCCCATCTATGATAAAAACTCTTAGCACAGTAGAAATAGCAGGGGGTTTTCTTAACCCAATGAAATTCTTCAACATTCGTTAGTCTTGCAGATCAGGTGTTTGGAGTGGTCCACTTAAAATAAATATCAAGATAAATATGTTTCTTCACATTTTATTACAGATCTGAGCTAACACATTAAACAAAGAAAGTAAATAACAGAAATAGGAAGAAAATTGAAAAAATCAAAATTCATTAAAATATTGACATAGAAAACAAAATGATTTTAAGGCAAATTATTAGAAATTATAAGAAATGGCATGGCTAGATATAAGATTAATATTCAAAAGTCGATTACCTTTCTGTTTTCTGACAACAAACAGAAAACATTTTTGAAAATATGCCATGTATATTAGGACGAAAAAATGCATAGTTATGAATAAATGTAACAAAATACATACAATATTTTCTTGGGAGAAATATTTTTAAATTGATAAGACATAAATAACATCAAAATAATGGAAAAATATACCATGTTTATGCCTGAGAAGACTCCGTATAATGTCAGTTCTCTCCAGTTGATGTTTGGATTCAAAGCAAGTATTACAAGATTACCTTGTAGGTCACTTTTCAATGAATGATGCTGGAATAATTTGTTATTTATATGGGAAAACTCACATCATACAGAAATATCAGTTTTAGACTGTCTTCATAATTCTTTATGTACTTCTTTACATTATGACTCAATAAGATACTGCAGACTCATCTTGTATTTTGCTAGCTCTGGAGTCAGCCATTTCCCCTAGGATCTCTAGTTCCTTTTAGTGTAGAATGGTATTTAGAAACCAAGATCTGAGTGCTGAGTATTCTCATTGCTACCAGTGTGTCCTTGCCTCTGGACCCTTTTATTGTATGTATGTGTACGTGCACTCACAGGTGTGTATGTTTCTATATGTATGAAATATATATTTATGAAATAACTTCATATATCTTCAATTCCAGTCCAAAGGAAGATAGAACAATAGAAATTACCGAAATAACAACAGAACAATAGATTGAAAAAAATCAGACAGGCTTAGGGACCTGTGGGACAATAACAAAAGATTCAATATTTGTATCATTGAAGTTACACACACACACAAAAAAACAAACATAAAAAAGAATGGGATTGAAAAAATATTTGAAGAGTAATGGCTGAAAAATTCTTAAATTTGGCAAAAGACATAAATCTGCAGAGTCAAGAAACTGAGTGAATCCCAAGTAGGGTCAACCCAACAAGATCCATGCCAAGACGCATCAGAGTTAAACTTCTGAAAACTAAAGAAAAAGAATTTTGAAAGCAGACAGAAATGATGCATTACCTATAGGGTAAAACTGATTTGAATTCCAGTAGATTTCTCGTCTGAAACTGTGGGGGCCAGAAGGTGGTGGAACGACCTTTGTCAAGTGCATCCACTTTTCTACAGGACCATCCTTTGTGACAGACCTCATCACTAATGCACTTCACTTGATTAAAGCTTTTCTATGTCGTTTATTGCTACAATTGAATCTTTTAACTGGGTAGTTTTTAGTACCTGACTTCTACCTATTTTATTTATTTTTTAGCTAATTCAAGGTTTCGGTTGGTTGTGTGGAACAATCATTTTGAAATTTCTGACATCTAAAATCCTAGGTGTTTCAGACCATGTAAGTACTTCTAGTTAAAACATAAAAACTACAAATGTGTACCTGGATGCAAACTTTGAAGCCATCTGTTTTTACCTCTACATTTCACAGAGGTGAAATCCCTTCTTTAAGGTCTCCAAGCCAGTTATCGGCAGAGTCAGTTCTACAACCCTGAGTTCAATGATCTTTTCAACCCACCAAGAAAAAATATATCAATGAGTATTAGCGTAGCCTTCTAGGAAAAAAATTACTAATATGTTAAGTAGTTATTTGTTTATATTTCAATTAAAATACAAATAATTTTTGTTTAAATAATGTTATTCATTTATTGCAGATGTTAATATACGTGCAGTCTGTCCTCAGCTTTGAAATATGAAACCCTTAAAATCTCAATATAGTTTTATTTATTTGTAATTAGGGGCTGGAATTAAGATGTAATTCGAAATTTGTAGATTTTTCTTGTAATGTAAAAAGAGAATGTTAAAAGTTCTCTTATCTTTTCATCTTCAAGGAAATACATGGACCACTTATCCCTCATGTGTGGTGTTTCTTTTTGTTTTAAAGCTAGTGCCCTAAATAATAGCCCTTTTTTCAAAGCATAAGTCTCTACTTAACAAATTAGTTTAGGGGAATAAAAAACAGTGTAGAAATGTACTTCTGATTTTTAGTACTTTCTGTTTGGATGTCAGCATACTTGAGTGTGTTGTACAGTAATACTCTGATATTTGCCTTATCTGGTTCTATCTAGTTGGGACTCTGTCTAATGCTGAAGTGACTGCAACTTTAACAAGAGATTATAGTACTTAATCTCTAAAAGTTCAAGTACCATCACTGATCAATAGAATTGAGCTTGTATACATGTTTATATTAAATAAAATTTCAAAATGTAAAGGATTTATTCGCTATTTATTGCCAGCTTCGCATAGTGGTTTATTAGGCTTATTTGTTGCTGCTGTTTTCTGGTATGTTTGGCACATTTTATGTTTTCTTTCCTTTTTTATTGTTTTTAACTTTTTATTCTATAGGGAGTATACATTTTATGGTAAACTTTATTTAAGCTTCCTAAGTTAATTATTTATCTATTAAGTTGGTCTATTATTTTCTTTCTTTCCTCTTTTCACATTGTTACCCAACTCCTTACGAATCTTACACACACACACACACACACACATCTTGGTACTCTTAAGAGACTTCCTTTATATAACAGCTGTGAGAAAGACTTGAAACTAAAATGTGTTAGTTAAATTACTATTGGTCACCAGGCCTATTCTAAATTAGAATAATAAAGGAAACTCTAAATTACCCTTGGTATTGATAGATAATGGGAACCATGAGTAAAAAAAACCCACAGATAATCATATTATCTTGATATAAAATAATTTCTGTCCCTATAAATATTTTGAATTAAGGTTTCACATACAAATATTTTCCTTTCTTTCTGGCCTTCTGAGAACGCAGTGGGAAAATAATTGTCTCGCCAACAGTAGATAATATATAATCAGTAGATAAAAGGAGCTCTTCACTGGGTTTGTTTTTTTTAAAGGCCCTGGAGATCAAGCAAATAAGGCAAAGTAATAGGTATAGTTGTTGTAATTCTTATGAAGAATAGCTCATATTTAATGGCTTGAATGTACATCTGAAAAATTCAAGAAGCACCAAAAATTGTAATCAATGTATGAGGCTTTGTAAAAATGACAGTGCATAGAAAATTTGTTCATAGTTTTTACAATATATGATAAAAGGGCTTAACATGAAATTGTTTTTTCTTGATAAATGATCTGATTATAAAATTTCGTGATTAACTGCATGGTGGTTTCTGCCTAGTAAATGTTGATTTTAGCTCACCCTTTATCGTCTCTGCTTATTTTTTCTGACCTCTTTCAACTTTTCATTTCTCTTGATATTTCTCTTTGTTTTCATGTTTCTTCATTCAGCACATAACACATATTGTTCACTGTATTTTTTTTCCTTTGAGGGCCATCCATATGCCTTGGATTTATCTGTTCTTTAGACTTTATTACTATCACATCAAATCAGTTGTTATTGACTATAATTATTGGTGTAAATTTAATTTGTTTTACTCTGTTTTCTTCTAGATTCGCCTGAGTGACCTTATAGCCGCCAGAATCTTAAGGTTTACAGATTTCGATACCTTGATTTATACCTGTGCTCCTGAATTTGACTTCATGGAAAAAGCGGTATGCTTTTTTTGTTGTTGTCGTTTTTCCTTCTTTCCAGGTATGATGGTTTTTTGCTCTTAAGTTTTTCTATGAATCCGAAACTCAAATTTTCACTTAGAAACACCCAACTTACTTACCCTATCATGTGTTTACTATAACATTTGCTAATCATATGGCCTTTCTCACCTATTTTCGTATGTGTAAAACCAGTAAAAAAATGACCCCCATCTTAAAGAGTTATTGATGATAGTTAAATGGATAATCTGAGACAGTGCTTAATATACTGTATGATCCACAGTGAATTACTATTATGACAGTTGTATTAATTTTAATAATGTAGATCAGTTGTAGGCATGGGATCACTCAGGAACAATAAATCCAAAATCTTTTTTAGTTTTTTTAAATTCAATTTTATTTTACTTTATATCCCAAATAATACAGAATTGTTTAGCAAGATGTTGCCAAGAAAGGTATAGTACTAATCATACATTACTCTCTTATCTATCCAACCAGGCATGCATTCATTCAAAAACTGTTATTGGCCACTCATTACCTGTGAGGCAGTTCATTGTAATTTTGTTTATTTATTTTTTAGATGAGGCAACCCTTGGTTGATCTCACAGATTGCAAGGACCTTGTCAGCTTACAGTCCCTTACTTTTTTTTATTTTTTATGCCTACAGCACCTAGTCTTCCTAGGTGGTCTCCCATCCAAGTACTAACTAAGCCCGACCCTGCTTAGCTTCCAAGATCAGATGGGATCAGGCTTGTTCAGGGTGGCATGGCCGTGGATAACAGTCCATTGTAGAATTGCAGAGGAAAATGACTCAGTTCCTGCCTCCAAGATATATATAATTTAGTTACATGGTAAATGACTCCCTATCTCAGTAATAGGTCATGAAAATCATCTAGCTGCTGATACTACTCCAGTACTTATTTATAATTGCAGTAAGTGCGTAGGCTACTTTTCTTCCTCACTAGTTCTAGTTTCATATATGAAAATAATGGGACTTTGCAGCCAGGAAATGACAACGTAGGACTCAGTGATCAGTAAACACAGTATACAACTTAATATAATGTAAATAAAGGAGAGATAAAACCAGAAGAAAGGATAAATAATAGACATTACTAACTTTTGATTAAATGGTTTTGTCATTAAAATTTTTGAGAAATTTGTGTAACTATTTTTATAATTTTGATTCTTATATAAGAACATGAACGTTAAGTATACTGTTAAGACAAAGACATTTTACCTTTAAGAAATTTCATTGTGACATTCTATTTGACATTGATTTTTATTCATTAAGTGTAAAATTTAATAAATGAGTATTTTGAAGAATTTGTTTTATTTCAGACTCCCTTGAGATACACAAAGACGTTATTGCTTCCAGTTGTTATGGTGATTACCTATTTTATCTTTAAAAAGGTATTTTTAAAATTTTTTATCACTTGCTTTTGGGTTCAACATAAAGACTTAGATCAATGCTAATAGCTCAGAATGCTGACTTATTTTTAGGATGAACTGTTCACCTCCTTAAAAAAATTTTTTTTAATTTGGATCTTTCCTTATCTAGTATTATATATTTACAATATATAATATATATATAGCATTATATAATTAAATGAGAAAAGATATTTTTATTTATTTTTTCAAAAGAAATGTGTCAGTTACCCATGATGTGTCAAGAACCACATTAACATCGTAGATACACTGGGATGAATGAGACGGTCCCAATCCTATGTTAGAACTTACAGTGCGTGCGTGCATACATGCATGCATGCGTGTGTGTGTGTGTGTGTGTGTGTGTGTGTGTTAGGGGGGACATTAAACAAATAATCACACAGATGACTACAGAATTGCAATTGTTATAGGCGCTATGAAAGAAACATACAGGACACCTTTGGTGTCTTTCAGATATAAAGCACATTCAAAGAAGTCTTGATCCATTTTGAGACATGCACAGGAGAAATTTGTATAAGCTATTAAAAAAAATTATCCTCTGTATAGTCATTATTTTCACACCAAAAGAAAATGCTATCACTATAGAAGAAATAATGTTTAAAATAACACTGGCAGATTTTCTTGGTCTGGGAGTGGTTTATCTGAAGACCTGGTTAAGGACAGCGGGTCCTTAGTTTTGAACCATCTTTATAGCTAGCAGATTGTCTTGCCTAAAGTCAATATTACACATTTATTTTATACTTTTAAGCAGACAGCAATAACATGAGTCCTCTACCATTGTACCAAGCGTGGTCTGTTGAAATTAGTTTTCTACATTCGAAGTCAAATTACGTGTCTTCTTTATGTAGTTCCAGTTCCCACGTTTTTCATTCCTTTGTTTTCACTTAGATTCTGAATAATTTATGAGTGAAAGTGGCATCTCCCTCTACATCCCTGTTATCTCACACTTGATCCAATTCTCTAGGGACCTCTTGGACAGAGTCAGAATAGAGGTAATGAGAAGGAGTGGGTAAACTGCACACAGGTGTGCCACCCTCCATCCCCTTGGCTCTGTCCAGCTCAGGTTGCAGATTTTCTCCACTAGCCTATTCCTGTTCCATCATGGCAAATTTTGCTATGCTGACAAGTCTCTGTTTGGAGGGGCTAAGGCAGGGATTAACTATCCTGTGGGGTGATAGCCAGCATAGGAGAAAGTGATGGCTAGATCTACTATTGCTGCTTTTTAAAAAAATAAGATTCGTGACTAATAATCACAATACTAGCCCCAAAACATACCACAGCTCAAACCCCGCACGAGCATAGCAGGTGCAAATGCACACGCATGTGGGCACACACGTCCACCCACCCCTGCAGCCACAGTGCTTAACTTCTTTCTGCTCCCATATAACCCCTTAATCTCTCTAGTCCTATTGTTGGTTATTTTTCATCTCAAGTATATTACTGATGTTCATTGAAATTTTCACTTGTGTTAAATCACTTCTGGCAAAGAAAGAAGGAAGGCATATATAGTATGATTTTCCTGTGACACTACTGAATTTTAAACTATAAATACATATATTTTATTAACTATTCCATCAATAGGGTTTTTCTTGCCTAAGTGGCTAGGATCTCATACATGTCACTTGAGACATAAACTCAGATTTTTATTTTAAATTAGAGTCTAAATTTCACTATGTATTTTTCAACATTTATCTGTGAGTATAAATCACACATCATGTGGGATGCAAAATTTTAAGTTCCTTGTAATATTTTAATCTTATGGTTTAAGTTGCATCTAGTTTCTGCTAAAGACTCTGTGACCAAGTTTAGCATCCACATTCCCCTTCATCCAGCCCCTCCGCCTCACCGTCATCTGGTACATTTTGATAAGCGCTATTAAGCCTTCTGTAGCAGTCACTTCAGGCTGATAGATCAGGGAAGCAAATCTGCCATACCCAATTTTATAATAATCAGGAGTTTGAGTGAAGTGGGGATATAGACTGTTTAGGCAGAGAGAGAGAGAGAGAGAGAGAAGAGAGAGAGAGAGAAGAAGAATGACTAGTTTCCATTCGCTTGGGGAATGAGGAAAAAGGTAAAATAACCTCTGAAAGTACGTGAAGAAACTCCCCTTAAGGAAACTACTTCAATCACCTCAGTCCATCCTCCCCACAGAATATAAACTGAAGCTCTCGTAAGGAGTTATCCACATATAAAAGCTTAGAATTTTAGAGCTGAAACCTTAAAGATTTATTCCAACACTAATATTTTTATTCATTCATTCATTCATTCATTCATTCATTCATTTATTTTAGGGGAAGTTATAACGTCAAGAAAGTATTTGACTGGGGTGTAGTTGGAACTAAACGGTTCCTGAGGACTCACTTTCACAATAAAAATACTCTTTTCTGTTGAGGGTGTTTATGTTAACGAATCAGGGCATTTTAATTGTCACATAATTTCTTAGGAAAATTTCATGTTTTGATTCTATTCACAGAGTTCTCGTGAAATTTTGTGTGTCCTATCTGCAAACACTTATCTAAGGTAATTATATCGTAGTTTTAAAGTCATACTATATTCAATTATTAAATAACTTGCTGTAATATCAATTTTTCAAATGAATGGACATTAAACTTTAGCATTACGATTAAGAAAGGAGACATAAACCAAACTTAGATGTTTTCTTTAAAAAAAAAAAGACTATTATTCTCATATCTTTTATGTATTTGGGACTGTTATAAAATATATTTATATTTGTGGATTAACTCAAAAGTTAAATTAATTTAGTTTAATTTTAGCATATGACTAGAATTTAAAGTCGATAAACAGATAAAAGCTAAAGTTCTATTTTGGTGATTCTTTTTTTTTAACTTTCAGAGAAAGCGTAATGATTTGTTTTTCTGAATATTCATGAAATTGCTTTTTCTACATTTATCGTTAAAACTATTTGTCATACCACATTTTTGGTGGTTTTAGTGAAGTCACTAGAGTTCACTATGAACCCCATATCCCGTGCTTATATTTTCAACAGACAGTTTTGTAGTCGCCAGAACAACTACTTAGAATCTTACAGGTGAAATTGGTGTGGTGATAGAATGTTATTTGTTGAAATCTTTTCCAAACCAAGGGGGTTAACAGACCCATTCTATTTCGCTCTGGTCAGATGGAGCCCTTGACATTCTAAAAAGTGTATTTAGAGCCCTGAAAACTGATAACATAAGGAAAGCGTGAAAGGGCCTGGGATGTTTAATTGGAAAATGGAAGCCTGAGTGGTACCTGAAAGCTGTCTTCAAATTTCTGAGAGGATGTAATGTGGAAGAGGACAAACCTGAGGAGGTCGATGAGTGGAAGTTAGCCAGCCTAAAATAAGGAGGTCTTTCTTAGTGATTAAATGCTTGAAAGTGACAGCCCTGTGTGTGTATAGGCTGGGGCAGGGGGGCAGGAAGGGAGGAGTCTTTAAATCTCAAAAATAGTACATGATTGTGATAATGCATTCAAACAACATAGTATATCAAGAAAAGAGAATGCTCCCCTCTGTTAGATGTACTCCTCATTGGTGTCGATTGTAATTGGCTTTGTATATATCATTCTAGAAACCACATACGAAAGCACAGTATTTTTTTTTTAAGTGGAATCATAGTATTATTATTCTGTAACTTGTTATTTTTGTTTAACGGTATGTCTTGGGCGCCTGCCTAGATCTTCCTCAGACTTTGCAATGGTCTCCATGTTTTAGTGTTCATTATCATGAGTGACTGGCATGTACTTAGCCATTCCCACATCGATGGACATTTAGATTATACTTATCTTTTTGCTGGAACAACGATTGTGATAAGTAATGAACATCCTTGTACATGTATCTTTTCATACTATTTTTAGTATTTAGAATATTTGAAATGAGACTACTGGATCATAAGGTATGAATATGTTATTATCTGATAAATATCGAGAACTTACAATCATGAGAATAGAGAATGCGCATTTCCCTGAATCTCATGAACACCAGCGTTGTCAAATTTTAACTGTTTCTATCTGATAGTTCAAAACGAAAGTAACTCATTTTATTTTGTAAGTTCTTTACCAGTAGTTTTACATCCTTCCGTATGTCTATTCCCTATTTGTTGTTCTTCTTGACCACTCGAAAATTGTTTTGTAGTGTTTTTTATGTTATAGACAGTAGCCTTTTGTCTATCATGTGTGCAACACATTCTTCTAGGATGTCAGTTTATAGTTTATTAATGACCTTTGCCCTTCTTCTTTGTTTCTAGCCATCTCCAAATGTCTCCACTAAGCTGATCTCCTTAGCGATCCTTTCTGTGCAGGTATTCCCAAATTATTGCTCCACTGTGTTGCTTTGGGTTCATAATTTTACTCTTGAGCCCTTC
This sequence comes from Pteropus medius, assembly GCF_902729225.1. Taxonomy (NCBI): domain Eukaryota; kingdom Metazoa; phylum Chordata; class Mammalia; order Chiroptera; family Pteropodidae; genus Pteropus; species Pteropus medius. Next base: position 19,424,019 of record NW_024342467.1, on the reverse strand, counting down.
TGAGGCCATTTTCTTTTGTGGGTAGCTGTCCAGTTGTTGTTTTTTGTGAAGGAACCAGGGCTGCCACCTCCTATTCCATTGTCTTGCTGACATCCTCCATAGTTTTCAGTTTTACATACAGATCATTAATCAATCTTACATTCGTTTTTATAGTGTGTTGAAATTATTGGAATCTGCCTTTTCCCCCTCAAATGAGGTACTGTCCCAGCACAATACTGTGTAATTTATCTTTTTCCCAGTCATTTGAAATACCAGTTTTAATCACATCGTAGTAAATTCTCATATGTACTTGATTCTGTTTTAGATTCTATCTTACACTGAACCATTTGATTGTTTCTGAGTCAGACCAATGCTATTTCAATCTCTTTGTCATTGTTATTGTTTTTCACATTCGCTTACATTTGCTTTTCCATGTAAACTTTGGAATAAATGTGTCTAGAATCCCCAGGCATCCACCAGGATCTAGTGCAACAGCTTTCGATTAATTCACAGAATTTAATCTGTGTATAATTGATTGTCCTGTCCAGTAATGTAGTACATCTTTACTTATTAATGCGGGCAAGTCATGTAATCCCTCTGTGCCCCAGCTTCCCTAAAAGGAAAGAGGAACCTCGACCTCGCTTACTCTGTGAGTTAGAAGCATTAATGCATGTGAAATCAAGGGCTTGGAACTTCTGACAGCTTGTTCTAATTGTATGGATGCAATTTCCTCTTAAACTTCTCTGAAGATAATACTTGGAATTTTCATTTAATACTCTTTTACTTCTTGCTTTAACTCTATTTTCTGAGAGGTCAGTTCATTTGCTTATTCATCTTGTTGTTTCTCATACTGTTTATGTCTCACGATTCAGTTGTATATTCATATTTTAAATTAGCTACTAGATTTATTTGTATCAGTAGTAATTGTCGGGTCCTTGGCGATTATCATAATTACTTACCTACTAGGCCTCTCATGTGCAACAGCTGACTACAGAATTCTGTCGTGACAGGCAGATGTCAGGACAAGTGAGCACCTACCCGCCCCTCCCCCCAAACTTGACTGCGTAAGTAAGTCAGGAAGGGCTGTGATGATGAAGACAAAAGTAACCAGCCTGGTGACTTCGCTTCAATGCAAGGCGTAACTATAAAACCTGTTTTTTTTTTTTTTTTTTTTTTGAAATATCTTCTGGCTCTGTGTGTGCCCTTGAACTCCTTACTTTCTTACTTCTCTCTCCAACCCCAAAATCTGCATCCCGTAAAGCCATTTTATAAAACTAAAATATCTAGTCTTTTCAGTGGAACATTAAAATAAGGCAGTCTTATACACTCTTGTAGGAACCCAATATTAACGCCGTGAGGATAAAAACGGTATTAATACTTTTCGCTCTGTGTTCACTGCACAGTATCTAGAACACAGTAAATGTGCCATAAAAATTTAGGCAATTTTTATACATAAATATTTAGTAAATTTGTTAGACACCTTTTCTGGAACTAAAATATTTCCATGTTTTACTCAGTAACTTTTCTTCTAGAAATTTATCCTGAGGAAATATTCAGAGATGTCCACAGTTTTATGTATAAGGATGTTCATATTATTTATAATTGTGAAAAATGGAACCAACGAAAAGTCCAGCAATACTTATTAAAAGTACTGTATATTCTATACATGGTTGAATATTTAATAGACATTCTCTTTATTGACTTATCCTTTCAGAGGTACAGTCTCCAGCAATCAGTAAAACCTATTTTATCTTAACCAAAAACAGCTTTTTGATATACCTTAAGTAGGATGACTATAAATCATGCCTTTTAAATTGCTATAATTTTTAATGCTATTTTCTAGTATTTTTAATTTATGCACCTAAGTAGTTTAGAGAGAATCACATTTTTAAAATCTGAGAAGAAATGAAGTTTATTTTTATGCAATCATATTACAATGGACATTTACTAAATACAGAATATTTTTGTTTTATTACAGAAAACAGCTCCTTGACCATGGCGAGGTAAAGCTTTTATTTTAATCCTTGGTAGATTTGAATATTAAATTCTAACTTAAGGATAATTCTCAAAAGTATCACCTTGCTGCTGAGCACCGTCAGCATGCTTAAGTAGTTCAGCCACGGTGATAAATTTCTCCTCATCTTCTCACATTTTAACCTGCTCTGTTTTGAACAGTAGTAAGGATTCGAAAGCCAGAAGGCTGATTTATTACCATGGAAGCATAATTAAATTAAATTATCTTCATTCATTTATTCCTTCCTTCATTCAGCAATAACAAGCATTCATTTCTAGTGTACTGAGCTAATCAGCCACACCCCACTGGGGCAGGTCCCTGTAGCCCAGTGACTGGCAGTCTGCCATACACAGATTTGATAGTCAATCAATTAACAAGCTTAGCAGGGTTACAGGATACAAAAGACAGTATAGCGATGTCCCTGCCCTCAAGTATCATACATTGTAATGGAGACATGAAACAAATAAGACAGCATTTTATATGGTGCTGAATTATTTTGTAGCATATAAAGGATGATATCAGCATGGGCTAGAAATACGATTTTCTGAGTAATAGAACTCTGAGTCTTAAGGAAAAGGTCAAGTGTAAACGAGGGCAACTAAATTTGAACTTAGCGGGAATAGCTCATGACGATAACTGATATTTTTTGAGTAGTTACTATGTGCCAGGTACTGTGCTGTTTAATCCTCATAATAATAATTATATTCCCATTTTGCAAATAAGAAAATTATGTTAATTAGGTGATACTACCTGTTAGAGATAAACACTAACATTTTAATGACTTAGTAGAAGTTTAATTCTTTGCTCACATAAAGGAAAAAGCAGGAGTTCCTGATTAGCAGGTGGCTCTCTGACAGCAGTGATTAAGAGACGCACACACCTTCCATCTGCGGCCCTGCCATCATCAACGTGTGGCTTCCAGGGTTGAGGTGTTTATCAGCGTCAGCCTGTCAGCAGAGGAGAAAGAACATGGAAGATGGGGCACTCGAGGGTTTGTAAGGGCTGGGCTTGGAAGAGCTGCGTATTGCCTCCTGCCCACAGCCAAAGCTCAGGGACGTGGCTACGCCCGACTGCCACCAGGCTGGAAGCTGAATCTAGACAGGTGCCTACGAAGAAGAGCAAAGGGTCTCTGCCAAGAAATAGAGACCCGGAGAGATTCAGTGCCTTTCCAGAGGTCTCACAGCTCACTTGTAGTAAAGCTTGCATTTGAACCCAAGCAGTCTTCTTTCCAGTGCTCTCGGAGTGAGCGTCAGCGCTTCCTGCTTCCTAGTTACAGGGTATTTTTTTAACCGATTTACATATATTCACAATTTTATTCTCATAACAACCCATTGAAGTAAATGCTGTTATTATTTATATTCCACAGAAGGGAAATACTGTGGCCTAGAGAGGTTAAGTAACTTGCCTAAGGTCACAAGGCTAAAGTGTAAAGCTTTGTGGAGCCAAGGACCACAAGCCCAGGCAGCGAGCAACAGAATCCATGCTCTTAGCCATTCACTCTACTACTACCTAGTGTGACCTGCTTTTGTGTAAAACTGCCGTATTGCATTTTCCAGTTTTACTTATTAGTACACTTTCGTATTTTATCGTACAGTGTTTAAACCCACCTCTTTTTTAGAAACATAATCCTTAACTTTCTGCTCTCCATTCTCACATTATTTTGCTATTTTCTGTTTCTTTCATTTCTCCATTGACCCTTATTTTGCCTACTTTTCTTTTTTCTACTAATTCTGTACATTTATTAGTTCATTTTTTATTTTGTGCCAACTGTACACCAGGTTCCCGCTTTTATAAAATTGAATATATTGCAGAGGAAGACAAAAACTGTGAACAGATAATTAATTATATGTGCAATGACTAAGGTAGATCTAGGAGTATAGAAGAAGTGATTAAACCTGTGTGGAGCGGATGGGGTAGTTGAGGAAAGACTTTTTAAAAATACTTTAGAGGAGGAATTTACCAGGGTCAGAAGATGTGTATGTGCCAAGATGGCATGCGGTAGTAATGTTCAGAGCTACAGGCAAATCAGTATTGCTCATGCTTAAAAAAGGCAAGAAGTAGCAGAAGATGAGACAGGAAAAGTAGGCAGGGTTGAGACTCCAGCAGCTTCATATGCGAAGAAGCTGGACTTCGTTCTGGACTGTGTTAAGCAGAAGATGGCATGGTCAGCTCTGAGTTTTAGATATTTTAGGTCCGTTGGCAATAAAGACTATGTTTCTTTATTTTTATTTTTCATGTCTATTTAAGTATAGTTGATATGCAGTATTATATGTTATATTAGTTTTAGGTGTACAATATAGCAACTCGACATTTTTATACCTTACAGTGTGATCACCCTACTAAGTCTAGTAACCATCTGTCACTGTGCAAACTTATCACAGTATTACTATGTTCCCCTTCACCTTTTTTATACATCCCGTACTCTCCTTCCTTCTGGCAATCTTCCTTTTGGTCTCTGTTTCTATAAGTCTCTTTTTGTTTTGTCCGTTTGTTTATTTTGTTTTGTTTTTCATTCTACACATAAGTGGAACCATACAGTATTTTTCTTGGTCTGACTTATTTTACTTAGCATGATACTCTCGAGGTCCATCCATGTTGTCAAGCAGATGGCAAGATTTCATTCTTTTATGTTGATGCGTAATACCACATTGTGTATATGGATTCCACATCTTGATCCATTCATTTATCAATGGATGCTTAGGTTGAGTCCATATCTTGGCTACTGTAAATAATGCTGCAATAAACATAGGAGTGTATATATATTTTCAAATTAGTGTTTTTATTTTCTCTGGGTAAATACCTAGACATAGAATTACTGGGTCCTATGATAGATCTATTTTTAAGATGATGGGTTTTGAAAAGGCATTCAAAAGTCAAGACTAAAAGGAGGACAATGATAGCAAATCTCGTCATCTTTTTAAACTAAAGAGAGTTTGCTAACCTCCTGATATAGAGGCAGATGAGAGATTTAAATTAAAAAAAAACAACAACAACAGTGGATCGTATGGAAGGAAACGATAGATTTGCCTGCAGTGCCAATGTGAAGTCTTATGTCTGGCTGGCTCCTCATCCCACTTCAGCTTGTGATTCACACTTGATAAATCTCACTGCTTACAAGGTTCGGGAGACAGGGATGGGAGGGCGTAGAAGGCACAAACCCTGAGAGTGGTACAGGAGTGTGATTCACTCTGAATGTGGTTTGACAACAAAAGGTCACACAATCAGGATTAGGCAAGGATTCCTTAGGATAGTTCTAAATTCCTTTCTTCCCGCCAACTCTCTGAATCAGGGACAATTTTGCATCCCTCCAACTCATTAATAAATCCTGGGGTTACCTCCCTGCTGTCATGATATTGGTTATTGAAGTTTGTTAGATTAAAAGAGAAATTCTGTCATGAGTTTTCTTCATAATTTTATGTATTTTTCCATATCGTATTCCATCAAATTAGTTCTTTTAACCAATTTTTCCATTTTATGGGCTTAGAAGTTAGTGAAGGAGTACCTAGTAATTCATGGGAAAGAAAAAGAAGGGAAAACGAGTTAGGGACAATATTTATTGCCAGATGGCATAGGACCTGTGAAGAACTGGTGTGAAGATAGGCCGGAGAGAGAGAACATCGCGAGTATCTGTGCCTGAATATTTGACCCACTCGTACCTCATTTTTGTCCATGCCAGTCCCTCACCGGCCTTCCCTTTTTTCCTAATACCCGCGGTTTCGTATACCACTTGATCAGTTTATATTCGACCCTTTATATTTTAAGTCAGTTGAGTTTGTGTTTTCTATTATAAACGAGGTTTTAATTATTATTATTTATTATTATTACTTGCAGCCAAAGGGTTTTTCTGTGATGCAGTGAAGGCATCCAGACACTATAGAGGCATCCTGTTGAAGGAGTGAGCAATACAGAATTTGGAGGAAGAACTACTTCTTTTAAGAAACTGATCGAGTGATTTATGTTGGGAGTCTGTACACCTCTGTGTTCAGAGACTAATAGAACCGTGTTGTTGAGCGGTTTATTGTTCAGAGAGGAAGCCTGGGGCAGGGGTTAAAGGCATAGACTCAGGTCCTCATTCTGTCACTTACTGTGTGATCTTGGCTAAGTTACCTGACATCTCTTTGGGGGCAACAGAAACAACTCAACAACAATAGTGATGATAATGATAAAATATTGATCTCGTGGTTGCTATGGGAATAAGTGAGTTGTGTGTATGGTACTCGCAGTAACGCCTGGTGGAAGTTAAGCACCACTTGTGTGAACGTCCGCCCTCACAGTTACTATGCCTTCTGGACCAAGACCTCAGGAAGCTCTGGCTGACATTCTGCCCCCCGTTAACGGCTGGTGAAGGCCGTCTCCCCAGTACATTCTCAGGACACCTTCGCACTGTTGTGGGTCATAGTTTTGGCAGGAACAACCCGCCCTCTGGACTGGCCGTACACACAGAGTTCTGCTTTCTCTCTGCGGGGTAGCAGCTCCCCCCACTTCATCCAGCTGGGCCCGCTTCTTCCAAAGATGGGTAGTAAATGGTTTCCTGAAGCTCTCTTCCTTTCTTGCTCCCGGCCTCTAAAAAGTATTGCGAGGATTTTCCTAGTAATTTTAATGTGGAAAGAGTGCTTACAAACCAACAGTAGTATACCTAGTTGTGGGTTTTGGACTATACTTTTGACTATAGCCTTCTGTCTACCACTTGGTGCCTAAAAAGAAAGCTATTGGACAGAATGGGAGACAAAATAGCCATGGCAGGAAAGCACGACATGGAGTCAGGAGCCCGAGAGCAGAGGGATGGCGAGGAGCATTTGGGTGAGAATAGGAAACAAACGAAAGCGAGACCATTCAGAACAGCTGTTCTGCGTCACCCAGCTCCGAAAGAACATCGGGCAGGGAAGGTAAAGAAATGGGAGGATCTTTCAAGCCTTCATATGAGGACAGAGTCTTTTTTTCCAGCTTTAAATTCAAAGGGGATTACTCCTTTGGATTGAATTTCAGTCATGTGGGATGTTATTAGACCATATCTGTGACAGTCTATTTCTAGATGCCACATTTTAAGAAAAACATGGACAATCTATACCACGTCCAGAGCAAGGCAACCAGAATTGTGACAACACATAACTAATGAGTGAAGTTTTCTGAATATTCAGCCTAAAAATAGAAAGTTTTCTAAGGTTGTAGGTGGGGATAGTGCAGAGTCATAATTATAGTACTTAAATAAAACAGCCTGTCGTGTCCACAGGTAAAGTTTAGACTAATTTTGTGCAGATCCGCAGGTGTAGAAGTTACAGGAAACATTAGTTCCATTTTAGAAAAGGTCTTCTAACATTTACTGCCGTCCATCATTCGGGTAGGTGCTGCTGTGGCATATTCTTCTTGAGGAAATAGTGAGTATACAGTGCAGGGATTCGTAGAAGAGATCCGTGTGCGCGATAGATGATGAGCGTAGATGGCCTGCGTAATCCAGCCACCCGTCATTTAGCGGTCCTACACCAAAGCGCCTGTTCGGGTGCGAAGTGTGTTGGTGTCATTTGTCCCCTCCACAATGTGGCCTTGATTTCGCCCAAAGATGAATTTTGCTAAAGAAAAATGAAAGATTGATTTTGAAATAAAGCTTCCACATTCCGACTTTGGGTCCAAGAATTATGAAAAAATTATTAACAAATCCTCTTTTTCTAGAGTCTTCACAAATATTGCCAAATTACAGAAATGTACCAGTTATTTCAGTCGGTGTTGCATGGCATCCTCACTAAGACTCAGTATGAATTTAATATTTTTCAGTTTTATAGCTGAAAATACTTTATGATCTTTAACAATTTTTTTGGATATTAGAACATGAAAGTAAGTTGCCGCTTACTTTCGGTTGCACTAATTCCTTGTCCCTTTTTCTACTGAGGAGTTTGTTGATATATTAATGAAGATGTCTATTAGAAAAGTTGTGTTGGGAACCTTTGCTTAGTGGAGCCCCATCTTAACCTAAATGGGGTACCCTGCTCATAGTACCAACATTTATATAATTCCACCATTGTTAAAATAATCTGGTTTACGTCTTGCTGTGGTGTTTGTTGCCGACTGAATGACATGCACATTTGCGAAGCCTTGAGTATTCTTGTCTGTGGCTCTCACTTCCTCGCCTTTGCAGGCCCTTGTTCAAACACCGCCTTGTCCCTGAGGCCCTGACCCCTTGGTCCACCTGACGCTTGCAGCTCCTCCTGCCTAGAGCCTCATACCACACCCTCCGCTCCCTGTCTTTGTACCCTGTTCTGTTTTCTCTTCCATGGCACTTCCCACTTTCTAATAGACTATATAATAGATTTCTATTTGCTTTGTCTATTTATTTTCTAGCTCTCTTTCCTAAAGATACTAAAATATAAGCCTCACAGGGCAGACATCGCTCACTGTTGTTTTGTTCACTGTTGAATCCGAAGCACCCGGAGCGGTACCTGGCAGATAGTAGACATTCAATAAATCTTTGTCGAATAAATGAGTAAATATTAAAACTTATTGCTAAGTGAAAAGATCCTTGTCCTAATGAATGATAATAGTTTTACTGTCCTTTAATAATACTTTAATATATTTATTAATTTAAAAACATAAAGTGAACATGTCATTTTGTTTTGTGTTTTTATAGCTAATTTTTCACACATTGCAGTTGTTAGCATTTGCTGCTCTTGCCATTTTAATTATGAGGCTGAAGCTGTTTTTGACACCTCACATGTGTGTCATGGCTTCCCTGATATGCTCTCAGCGGGTAAGGTATTCATTCTTTTATAACTAACTACGCTGTAACACCTGTAACAACTCCCGTGTGGTTACCATGACTTGACTGAGTAATCTAAAGATTTAAATTGTTAGTTCACAGAGTAAGAACAGCAACTTCAAGTAACTTTGAAAATCATTCCTAGATTTTAACTGATATTTCTATGACAAGCAATGAAGCCCGCTTTCCTCTCTGTTAGTATGCTGTCTACAAATGTCATGTTTTGGAATTCAGGTTGGTTCGTGGAAGTCCCTTGGCCCATCAGAGCCACTTTCCAGTGCTCTTCTAATACCAGAGTAATTGCTTTGGTATTGTCCTCTTTGGCTCAGAGAATCCGTAAGAATAATCATCAATTCTGGGGTTCCATTACTGTAGCTAATATGCAAAAGAACTAGACAAAGTAGCTAGAAGTTTGGGACCAAGGTACTTCAAAAACACCTTATTTAGTTTTGACAATGGGAGTCTTGTCTTAGAGTATTATAATGCTCATTTTCCTGAGAAGAATATACATGTCTGTTAGTTCTAGGATGTTTCAAAATCGTGATTTGCTAATCTTAATTCCTGGTAGTAAATCAGTCCTAGAAGGATCAGGTGTTCCTTCCTTAATTTTCTTGAGAGGAAAGAAAGCTTCGTTTTTAACTGGACCCTGTAATTCTAAAATATTTGCTGTTTTCAAATACTAGGTGATAGTTCTGTATGTCATTAGTGTTCTTAATGGTATCAAATGGTAATCCACCTGGGTTTAAGTAGCAAGGTGAGAACTTATTATTGACCCTATAGCACTCTTCATATAAGAATCATAAATAAATGGTTTCTTCCATTTCAGCTCTTTGGATGGCTTTTTTGCAGAGTTCGTTTTGAGAATATTGTCTTCGGCATTCTAACATTAATGTCACTACAAGGTTGTGCAAACCTCCATAGTCAATGGAGCATAATAGGAGAATTTAATAATTTGCCTCAGGAAGAACTGATACAGTGGATCAAATACAATACCAGACCAGGTGTGTAGCTAGTTTTATATATCACACATTTAAAAACACACACAGAGTCGTTGATACTCTCACAGACTTTGAACATGCTAATTGCAATGTCTGCCAAATCCAACCTTTTCCAAAAGTGATTTTGTACCCTCTCTAAATCCCTCCTAGCTGTCAAAAGATTTTTCATTAACATCAGTTATTAATGATTGTTTACAGCCGTGTGCTGTAACTGAGATTGTTACTGTATTTTTAACCCTAACAAATGACAAAGAAAGAAGTCTTTAATAACAAAATATCACACCTTGTGACCGACCAATGGAGGAGATAATTTTACCTGTGGGGGGTAACTTCTGTCAGTCAGTGGTACCTGCTCCAACTCTGTCAAACCAGTCATGTGCAGGAGAGTTAAAATCCTGGATATTTTCTTCGCTAAATCATTCCAAAGAAATGAGTATACATCCAACTTTTAAATACTCTAAAATATTATGTTTAGCTTGCCTTTTTTCTTCCTATCTTCCAAAAACCACCTCAGGCAGATAGATATTTATTTCATTTTTAAATACCTTCCTAGAGAATAAGTATGTTCTGTAGTGTTTTCTATAAGTAATCTATAATCTCATCCAAGACTACTTTTAATGTTTAGTAGTTTTCTTTGGCACAAGTTCTTTATTATGGTTTATTTAAATATGTCCCATGACTCCTTGAGTCAGTTTCTTCTTATCTTTTGTCTCTTTTATAGTCACCACTTTACTAATTAGCCATCGAGGTAAACTTTTCTGTTAAGGTAAAATATCATTGCAGATGTTTGGTTTGTGGCTTTTGGAGATGACAATGCTTCATCACTCAGAGATCCCAGACCAGTTTAATCAAAACTTAAAAATTAATCTTCTGCAGAATTTTCCCCTGTGCAAGGTAGGGGGAGTACACAGTAGGCTCGCTCTGTAGCTGTTCTTTTCCCGAGCTTTAAAAGGTACCTGCTTTGTAAATCTTTTATTGAGTCTTTGTTTGTTCCAGGGTTTGTCTTGAGTTCCTGGCGGAGAGTGCCTGTGTCTGGCAGCTTACCTTTCTAAGATAACTCCCACAAACTCCTACCTCATTTTAGCCGCCTTTTTAATTGTCTTATAAATCTTTTCCATCCCTGTATTATGAATGCTCTCATAGTTACCACGTATTTATTAAAAGCACCATGAAGCTCTCTTTATGGTATGGATGAGACTAGTGTTTATGTTTCAGTCACCACATAGGGTCGTATGGTTCGTGCACTGCACAAAGGTACTCAGTTGAGAGGAGAATGGAGACTGAAGTCCAGCCTAGGGTCCCCTCAATAAGCCGTGAGTTACTGAGGCTCTGTAAAGGCAAGAGGGGTACTTTTTTTCTACCACATACAGTAGGCTGAGTAGATACTTCAGTATATTTATAGGAAAATATCCCACTCTTTTCCTGTCATTTCATGTTTTTCTCACTGCCAGGGGGAAAGAAGAGTGTGGAGAGTGTTTCTCCCCCTCTCCCTGGCACTGATGTTCCTCCTCAGCAGTTCCAGCTTTCCTGGACTGGCCTCAGAGTTTCTTCCTGATGACCCTGGCCCTGGGTTTTAGGTCACTTCAGCCCAGGCTTTCTCAGCCTCGGCACTCTTGACATTAGGGTCTGTCCTGTGCGTTGCAGAATATTTAGCAGCATCTCTTCTTTCTACCTATCAGATGCCAAAAATGTCCCCAGTTGTTGATGGTATCCCTAGGAAACAAAATCACCCCTGGTTGAGAACCACTGCTCCAGCCTGAGAGCTTTTCATTATGAATGATTGAATCTTGCAATAATAAACACACAGTTCTACTTCAGTTGACATACACATTTAAAGCACGTAAAGAGATTTTACTTCAAAGTTACATTTAGATTGCTTAGTTATATTTTAAAGTAAACATTCAGTTATTTATAGTAGATCTAAATAATGTGCTTGTTCTTATTAGTGATTTTTATTGTGCTGACTAAAAATGGTAATAACCTTCATAATTTCATAATTAAAAGTGCCAGGAGGTAAGCGTTTGGTCGTTTTGTCTTCCAAAAGACAAAACTGGAACTGAAGCCACATAGTAGATTTGGGTGAATCCCTAGTTATACAAAAGACCATGCATTTAAACCTGTCATTACAGCAAAAAGTACTACTAGCAAGTAATGAAATGTTTTCATGAAGTGTACAAATTATATACAGTCAAACAGAAGCTAAGAAATCTTAATTATGAATATTTAAAGATGATCCGATGGAAGGAAACAAGGCTTTACTCTGACAAGTCCTTAGGACAACAGTTCATGACCCACAAAAGTGGTTTTAAAAATGAACCATGACACGTGCCCTTTAGTCTAACAGTCTCTCAGTGTCTCTGCAGTGCTATTTCTTAGCATAGTGCTTGATATGGCAAGAAGCTGTAGTGAAGAGGGTGCGTTCTGATACTTCCTAGCTGGGCAAATCTTGGGCAAGTCACTACATCTACAGAACAAGAATAACACATCTTATAACCACCTTATAAAGTTGTGCAAATTAAATTGTGTAATGAGAGTAACAATAGTAGGAACAGTTCCTGGCACCAAGATAACATTTAATAAAAGTTAGCTATTATAGTGGACAATCAATAAATATTGAATGAAGAAATGAAGAAAAATAATGATGCCAACCAATAGTTATTATTTAAATGTACTTCATCTTTCTTAATTTGGGTTCAGATATTATTGATAAGTAACTTTTGGTTTCTTTAAAACATGTTATTAAGGAATGCAATCTTTTTCAGATGCTGTTTTTGCAGGAGCCATGCCTACGATGGCAAGCGTCAAGCTGTCTACCCTTCACCCCATTGTGAATCATCCACATTACGAGGATGCAGACTTGAGGTTGGCAACCTAATAAACTGCTGAAAACTGAAAAAAGCCAGCTTTTCTGGTAGTGAAAAATATGACTAGTGGCGTGTGCACGTGTGTGTGTGGGGGGGGAGATGCATGCATGTGCGCCTTCCAGTAAAATGCCTCAGTAGTAGTATAAGAGGTGAAGTAGATTTGGCCCATGGCCTTAGTCTGCCAGCCCCTGCTGTAGACGCCACAAGTCCCTCCATTTGATTTAAGAAAGCATTCTGCATCTATTTCTGCTGGCCAATAACTAGCCTTTTTAAACAGACAGAAAAAGTACTTGGAATTTGCTATATTACATGCTTTTATAAAAGTTTAGAGTGCTCTTTTGCCAGCTGGTTAGAACACTAGTTTCCATTGAGGTCTGAAAGTTTTATTTTCCTGAAACAACTGACTTAAAAAATATTTTAATCATTCTAGTAATTGTCAGAGTAATCTCTTCCTTTTGATGCATTTTTGGCCTATTATTAGCAGTAAAATTTTAGATTATTTAAAATTTAATGTCTGATTATGGAAACTGGGCATATCCTATGCTTGAAATCCTAAGAAATGTCTGCTGCATGAATGGTTATTTTTTCAGGATTCTATAAAAACTCCCATTTGGGGTAAACCATGTATTGTACCATATTTTGGAAAACACCCCAGTTTCTCAAGCTTCTGTGAAGGCACTTTCTCTGACTGCTGCCATAGTGCCCAGTTTTTGAATGTTCTATTTGGGACATTCGGCTTCAACTTACATGCTTTTCAGAGCTTCTATAAGTGAAATTATCTACTGAAATCTATGTTTTCACTATATTCAGCCTCTATCTGTATGTGTTCCATCAGCACAGTAATTATTTTGTAAATTATGTAAAGCAAATTTTATATTCTGAATGATTATTTTGCTACCAACTTTAGACTCTAAACTGGTTTATACAATAACAAGTAGTACATACAAAATACAGACTGCTCTAAGTTTTAGCATGTGCAAAATATAAGTAGGAATGTGGAAACTGCTACCCCCAAATTAATTCATACTGTTTGGGATCATAGATATAAATGCTCTATCTCGTGAGCGTTGAGATTTTAATTTGCTAGCAATTTTTTTTAATCTATTCTATTATCGTATATTAAAAAAATAATAACCTGTTTTTTAATTTCAAGGGCCCGGACAAAAATAGTTTATTCCACATATAGTCGAAAATCTGCAAAAGAAGTAAGAGATAAATTGGTGGAGTTACATGTGAATTATTATGTTTTAGAAGAGGCGTGGTGTGTTGTGAGAACTAAGTGAGTATGAACCCTGTGCTATGTGATATGGTATATTTTTAAGCAACAGTTGTTTTACTTTATTACAGTAGCCTTGATTCTTTATGAATTTTTATTCTAAATTTTCATTAAAATATTATCCTGGTATTTTATTTAAAATAATCTTATGTAGAAATGTAAAATTATATGATCATTTAAGTAGGATCTAATTTAAAAAATAAATATATAGTGTATTTTAGTTTCCTGATCTTTAAATTTTAATTTGATATCTTAACTGTAGCCTTTTTTCTTAATTTTTCACGTTTTTATGATAATTTTTATTAAACACGAGAAATACAGATTTGAATTTATAGCAGAATGAGATATTAACATGCAGCTTCTACAGCCAAATTACATTGGATTTATAGGATTTATGAGAAAAGTTTCACATAACTTTAAAAGACATAATAAAAACATTTCTAATTAAAAATTTCAAATTTCTGAATTTCAAATCTCAAAAAATCATAAAACTCTAAAATTTTTAATTGAGATCTTGAGGCCTTTTTTTGGATTTCTTGAGTTAAGAGGCCCTTAGTTGTAGTAAGTCTAACATAAACATTTTTTATTTTTCCTATGGATAATTAGGAATGAGGCTATAACACATTTTTGAAAAGCTAAGTTCAGAAATTTTAGTAGCTAATTTTTATATCTAATTTTAATATCTAATAAATATGTCTAGGAAGAAATGGCATCTTGCAAAAGGAGAAACAGGAACCTTACAATGTTAATGTATGTGCATATTATATTAATTTAAAATTTAATGAAACAAAGAAGACTTCAAAACAAAACATATTACTACAGATATAGATATTTTATAATGACAAAAAGATTAATTCATCAAAAAATACATAATAATCTTAAATACGTATGCATCTAAATAGAGCTTTAAAGTACACAAAGTAAAAATATTCAGAACTAAAAGAAAAAATAAGCAAATCTTAAATCATTGTTGGAAATGTTAACATTCTCTTCTTTACTGAGAAAAGTAGGTTAAAAGTCAGTAAAGATATAAAAAATATGAACAACAAACAGTATCAAATAACCTGATCAAATTGTCATTTATAGAACATTACAGGGAACAGCTGGAGAATACACATTCTTTTAAAGGGCACATGGAATAGTCATTAAAAGAGAATGTGCTGGGCTGTAAAAATGGCCTCAATATGTTTAACAGGTTTGAAATCATACAGAATTAAATTAGAAATCAATAATAAATACTTGGTAAAGCCATACATATTTGGAAATTAGGCAGTAAACTCATGGATAACTTATGGGTCAAGGAAAAAAAACCACAAAAGAAATTTAAAAAATAATATTTTTTACTTGAATAGAAAAGGGGTCTTTTCAACAATGTTGCTGATCTAACTGGATATCCGTATAGAAGAAAAATTGAACCACAATCCATACTGTAACATCGAAAGAAATTAACTTGACATGGAATACAGGACGAAATGTAAAAATTAAAATTATAAAGATTTCTTAGAACACAACAGTAACCATAAAGAAATAAATAAGCAATTTATATCAAAGTTGCAATCTTTTCCTCAAAAGATATTGTTAAGAATATGGAAAGGCAAACCACAGACTGGGAGAAAATATTTTAAAGCATAGATCTGTTAAAGGACTTACGTATGTAGTTTATATAAAGAAATTTTACAAATTTATAATAAGGCAATACAATTGAAAGTGGACAGAAGACTTGGACAGACACAATGCACCAAAGAAAATGTGTGAATGACCAGCAGATACATAAAAAGATGCTCAATATTGTCAGTGTACAGGGGCATGCAAATTAAATCCACAATGGGATACCATAACACATAGTCTAGAACAGATGAAATTTTAAAAACTAAAGTGCCAGAAGTTTGAGGATACAGTTTAGCTGGAAATCTCTCATGTTGCTAATGGGAGTGAAAATGATAACCACTTTGAAGAAGTATTTGGAGGCTTCTTATAAAATAGAAGCATATATCTACCCCATTACTCGGCAGTTACACCGCTAGGAGTCTAAACAAGAGATAGTACAGCATCTGTCCACAAAGGACATCACAGCAGCTTTATTCATAATCGCTCACCAAACTGCAAACAACCTAAATATCTCTCAAGAGAAGGAATGAAATAATTGTATATTAATATGATGGAATACTACTCAGCAATATAAAGGAACAAACTACTGACATATAGGGGAAAAGGATAAATCTCAAAAACACGCTGAGTCAAGCCAAACAACAAAAGAGTACATCACACGTGATTCCATTTCGATGGTTAAAAACATACAAAACTGATCAATGAGAGAACTCAGCATAGCAATTGACTATTTGCATAGCGGGGGTGGGAGGGTGCATAGGAAAGGGACCTGGGAACTGTTTTATTCTTTATTTTCTAGAATGATAGCAGTGCTCCTCTTGATTGACATGTTTGTCCTAGGGATATATGCCTTCGTCAGACTCATGGAACTGTACACTAATCTGTGCGTTCTTAACTCATATAAATCCACCCCAGTAAAGAGTTACTCTAAATATACAGACGATTGTTTATGCAAAGACGAACTCATCTAAACTTCTGAGACTTAAAAAATGTTTTAGAACTATCGCTAGTAGCCAGAGATCACCAGGAATGGGGTCTAAAAAGGGGGCAGTAAATGTTCTCTCGGGGTGATGCTCATTGGTAGTATTAGTGTAGGTCCCGTCTGAAAAGGATGCTGGACACCTATCTGGGCTCAGACTGAAAAATAGCTGTGACCAATTAGTAATTCCTATCATGGGTTTAGTAGTAACAACAGCAGGCACATTTAAAGTGTCGCCATCTCTTAGCACTAAGTTACAGGTGGTTTCTACAGAATCGGCCGCCTCTGCTCTTCCCCACACTCTGTTCTGTGAAGTATTACACATTCCTTGCCTAGAGGCTCTCAGACCATGACATGTAAGGAAAATAGTGTAAGGTGCCCATTGGATTTTATAGTTTGAACAAGCTGAATTTAGGACTTACTGGTATGTCTGGGGCCCATAAAAATTGAACACAGGACCCATAAGAATCCAGTTTGAGGGAGGGATTTCTGTTAACGTCGGCAAGAAGAGGTTGCATTATTCCTCTCAGAGATTACAGTCATGAGAGATGGGTGAAAACACAGGCTTTCCTCACTTTGCTTGGTACCGTATTAACTGAAATACGGGCCCATGAGTATGTCCTCACTTGCCGTGGTGCCTCAGAAGCTGATAATTGTGGGAACTGGAACTTTGTCCTCACTAAGAGTTACCATGGAAATCCTTAAAGCAAGGGCATAGTTCCAATATGCATGTGCTCCGGTTAACAGGATGCTATGCAAAGCTAAGTTTGGCTGTTTATAAAAAAAAAACAAACTGAAAACTCAAGAAAGTGACAGAAAAGCAGGGAGACACTTAAGAAAAATTTGCTCTTGAAGGACTTCTCTGATTTTGTAACTTTCTCGCCTGAGAGCACTTCTTAACCCTCCCCCCCCTTCCTCAGGGATAGCTTACTGGCTCGAGGGGACAGATGACAGAGTCCTGAGTATCAGAGCAGCTGAATATTTAAAGAGGGCATTTTAGAAGCAAGAGCCCCACAGGACTAAAATCTGAAATCTGAATGTAAAAGCCCAATGGAAACTAGGGCAAGATGTCTATCCTTGAGATTTGCTAATTTCCTTGCATTTGACTAAGTATATTTCCCCACTTGCACGCCCCAGGAAGAAGGAAGCAGAATCATCGCTGCCTCTACGGCTGCGGAGTCAGGGGACAGAAATGAGAGACAGCAAATCAACTACACATTTAGAGGAGAATCCAGGAGCAAGGGAAATACAGAGAAGATGGGCCGCTCAAATATGAGTCTAACTCTGCCCAAATCCTGTCTGATAAAAACAAAGAAACACAGGGCTAAAAGAAAAGAAGTAGCTAGATCCGGAAAAAACTGAGCAGAGATAGCGGCTGCACAGGACAGGAGATCCAGGCAAATTAACTGACTAGCAGAGCAGTACAAGTTGACAGTCATCAGAAGAACAAAACGGATTCCAGAATCACAGCGATTTATAATCTCCGGTGTCCAATCACCAACCAAAAATTATCAGGCCTGCAAAAACGTGGGCCAGTGTTACGAATACTGAGGAAAAAGGAAGAAACTGATTTGAGTAGGCCCGGATGCTGGACGTAGCAGTCAAAATCTGCAAAGCTGCTGTTATATATTCAAAGAATTAAGGAAAATATTCTCAAGTGAGAAATATTATCTCATTCAGTCCACTCACAGCGTCACGCAAAATGGGAAAGAGTTGAGGAGCATGAACTCGGCCCAAGAGCTTCCCTTCCCTGTCTTGGACTGTATGTTTTCATGCGAATCCACATCAATTTAAGCTCAAAAATATAAAATTCATCGAGAATTATATTAGCTTTTCTTTTATTTGTCTCATCCTACTACTAATGGGCCTTATGTTTTGAAAATGAATTTTTAAATATATATATATATCTGAATATATACTGAACCTTTATTATTAGATTCAATAACATTGATTATTTAGTTAACTGGAACATGAAAAATGCAGCATGCTGAATTTCATTTTTTATCTCTAAATATCGAACTTATGCCTTTTGAAGCGATGCTTTAAAATCTTTGGCTTGTTGAATAAATTAGCCTCTCAAGTATAAAGGGTCTACTCTATACTTTATATGTGTCCTCTGGATAGGAATGCGTTTTTAATATGGTTTACTATGCCTTTTTTTCAGGCCTGGCTGCAGTATGCTTGAAATTTGGGATGTAGAAGACCCTTCCAACACGGCCAACCCTCCCTTATGTAGCATCTTGCTCAAGGATGAGAGGCCCTACTTCACCACAGTATTTCAGAATAGTATGTACAGAGTATTGAAGGTTAACTGAGGATGGGACCGCCCACTACACCGTGGTGCAAAGAAATGCATTAAAAACAATCACTTTGGCTTACTTACGTTAATACAAATCACAAGCTTTAATAAGGGACGCTTAGAAAGAAGGTAATAAAATGATCTTGTTTTTCTGGTTACGAAAAGGTAAATGATTTCACTGTTTTCCATTGAATGTCAGCCTTATTAAGCTTGTCACTTAATGAACTAAATCGTTTCATACTGCATAAACAAATATTTATCTTAAAATTTTAAAGAAAAATGTATGTAAAAGAACAATGAAATTTAATTAAGTCAAAGGTATGTAAGTCCTTTTGTACCCAACTAGGTACATTGCTTCAGATTTTTCTCTAGTACCAGGATATATCAGCTCAAACACTCCAAACCACTTAGAACAGACAGCTGTTTCTGAAATAATGCTTCCTTCAGATCCTGATTCTGATCATAACTTCTTTACCTCTGTGAGGAAATTCATTTGTAACTATGTGTCCATTCAGGCTTTTACTAGCCTTCAGGAAAGATCTCTAATAGCTTTCAATAACTTTATCATTTCAAGTTAAGGATTTTTAAAAATAGCTTCCTTCGTAATGTTTTGAACCCCTTGAATTTCTTTACCCAACCAGATAAGTATTTTTTCCATTTGTTTAGTTCTCAGCCTAAATTCAGCAGGTTGTTAATCTGTCTTTAAAATCTGGTGGTTTTTCTTTTAATATCCAGGTACAATAAAAATTACTATTGTACATGACCAAATTTGGAGGTTAAACATGATCAGAAAAGAAAATCCAGTTAAATTTATCAGATGAGGTTTTAAAACTCTAGATCTTGAATGAAGCAAAGGCATTTCACCTTGATAGATTTGTGGTTCATTGGACATAGCCTTTTTTTCCAGTCACCATCTTCCGTAATAACATATTTTTAAGTCCTCATTTGGTTTTGGTTTTGAATGAGGAAGGTGATGTTTTACAAATTGTATTCCCTAACGTAAGACTTACCAAACAATAATGCTTTGAAAAGTGGTAAATAGTTATCTTGAAGATATTGTTGCTAAATGAAAAGATAAACACTCTCTCTGCTTGATAGGTATTAAATACATCACATCTATCGTATTTTAAAATGTGCATCTACTTTAAGTTACATCGCGGAGTTTTTGTAATTCCCTTATGTTCTTGGCCCTCTACATTCGAGGTAACAAAATGAGTTAGTTCCATAGATTAGATCACTTATAGTAGGTAGGATACTATATACAGGAAAACCAACAAAATTATTTTTCAACTTTTATAGTTGTAAAATATTTTATTACAGGATACAAAGCAGCTAAGAAAGCATGCCACATGTTACTTATTTTAGCATTTTCAAGTAATTTGTTTTGGTGTGTGAGTCGAAGGAAAAGAGACATAACATTTAACATTCATAAAATTAATGTGACACATATTGGATGGCATTTTCATAGGAAACGTTTTTTAAAGTAGTTGGCAGAATTCAACGACAACAAAAACTAGGACGAGTTGTATTAACTAATAAAATGTTCCATACAAATATAATGTATTAATGTGGATTTATGTTATTTTCATGTACTATGTATGTTTAAAGATTAAAAAAGCCCTTGGAGATGTGTGTGTTTTCCATCTTTTCTCACCCTTTACCAAGCATACATTTTGAAATCGAAATCGTTTTGATGTGAAGGTAGAAATCACAGGTTCCCGGCTGTATTAACCATATTTGCATTGGCAGTGGCGTTTCTTAGCCATGTTAGAACATTTCTGCATGGTCTCGCACAGAAGGCTGTGTACTGTGATGGGCTTTGTAACCAGGTGGATCTAAGTTTGAATCCTGGCACTCCCATTTAGCAGGTGTATTACCTACCAGCCATTCAAAAGATATTTATTGAGCACTTAACTGTACACCAGGCACTGTGCCAAGCCTAGCAGTGTTTCTGATTCTCTCAGCTTCAGTTTCTTGACCCGTAAGTCAGAATTCACACTGCCAGCTTGTCGGGGTCATTATGAGGATTAGTAAGAATGTGCGAAAGTGCTTGGTCCACGTCGGCACTCACCGAATGTTGGTTCCATTTGCTCCCTCTGCCCCACTCACTAAATGACCAGTTCAGTAATATCAAGTTACATAGCCGATTATCTCAGCTCAGGATTCCATAGTCTTGCCTTTATCCTGTGTCAGTGGATAGGAACACCAGACTACAACTTACTTTTATACAGATAAACCATGTATGCTATTGGCTTCTTGCCCGTATGTATTTTATTATTTATTCTTTTGAAATGTGAAGACTGTGCTTGAACACTGTAGGCCGAGCAATGGGTAGTAGCTTTTTCCCCAATGCAAAGAAGTGTTTTCCTTGGTTCCCTTGGTTGCCGATCATATTTTTGCGTATTTATTTGACACCATGGCTAGACTAGATACACAGAAGCTACAGCAATCCGCTCCATCGTCCGCTGTCAGGGGCTGATATATCACTTCAGTGAAAAATACGTATTTTCTGCCCGTTTGCTGCTAACAGATAACATCAAAAAACAATGAATACTTTTCATGTCAATTTTGATAACAATTATGTTTACATTTAATCTGTTTCTATTATCCAAGCAATACAAAGTCATAGAAATTTAATTTTGGGAAAAAAAACCCAGGAAACTTGAAAGAAGGGGAAAATTATCCAACAGGTGCCATCAACATGTCATTGTTTTCCTCCAACCTTGCTTTTAGGCATGCAATTTTTGCTTTTTTCTTTAACAGTTTAAACAGTTTTATGTTTTATTCTTCATATAGTAAAAACGGAAATGTTATAGACTTTTTAATGGCTACATAATATCTTTTGTGTGTTTGTGTGTGTGTATATACATGTATACACACATATGAATGCATAAATATCTGTGTATATAAATGTGTATCTTACTCATTGTTGAGCTGTTTCTATTTTTGCTACTACATGTGTGTGTACATAGAACTCTGCACACACGTACACGTAGTAGCAAAAATGGAAATATCTTAGTAGAGTAAGATTTTTTTTTAATTTTCAAATTATTTCTTTCGGAGAGAGCTTATAAAGTTAAATTTCAGTCAAAGGATGTGGAGACCCCGAAAGCCTTCAGTGCAGTTTGCCTCAGAAGGACTGTGTACGCCACCAACAGGCAGTGCATTCACGACACTCTCGTCAGCAATGGTTAGCCTTACTAAAAATTATCTTTTGCCGATTTGTGATACCTAAAAACTATTCATTATTATTTTATTCTGCATTTATTCTTTGGTTTGTGAGGTTGGTATCAATTCGCCTCTATACACTCACCCGCACGCACGTGTGTCCAGCCCAGAACTAGGATTGTGTTTACTCATGGTTAGTCAATCTGTCTTGTCATTCACTGTTCAGTAAAGTTGATGAAGATGCCATATGAGCTTGTATATTCTCACTCCTCTGTAGGCTGGAGGTGATGCTTCAAGCTGTCTAAAATAATTTTAATTTGTACCATATTTAGTACATCATATTTAATACTAAACATCAAGTTTAAAAATCTCAGTGCCTTGGCTGTTTAAAGGATTCGGTGATCATAATTTCATGGTTGGACACTATCATCTTTGTACATTATTTTCATGGAATTTCTTAAACCGTTATTAATCTGGACTGCTTTGTATAGGATATAGAAAGCAAAAGTATTAAATTGTCAAGTTCTTGGCCTCATGTGAACTAGTAGAGCTTTATGTTATCATCCAGTAAAAACACTGCATCCTTAATCTTTAGGAAATGCATTCTCTGGAGCTCTGTTCGTATTCTTTGATAAACCCATTGAATCTCCTCTAAAGAGGTGGGGTAGAGCTAGGAGAGAAGAAACTCTCTTTGAAAAATTTTTTAACCACTAGAAATCAAAGGAAAATTTGAAAAGAATGGGTAGGTGTATAACTTCATGCCCAAATATCAAATCTAGATGGGTCAAAGACTTAAACAAGAAAGGCAGAACTTTATTATTTTAGAAGAAAATAGGGAAATGAAAATTAAAACCACATGACAAAATGTACAAGGCTGGTAATAATCGGTGAGAACAGGCAGCAACAAGAATTCTCACGAAATTGCAGGAGTATAAATTGGTATAGCCACCATTGAAAATAGTTTTTTATTACCTAATTTTAAAGTATGTAGTTCCTGTGACAATTTCACCCTAAAGAAATGCTTGTGCAAATATGCCAGGGAAACAATTAGAAAAATGTTTGTGGAAGCATTATTTGTGTGAGGACGAGAGCTGAAAATAACCTAAAAGGCTACCGATAGAATGGATAAAATGAAGTATTTTCATACAATGCAACATTGTATGAAAGTGTTAAAATGGTCTGTGCATCAACAGGACTGAATCTCAAATACAGCGTTAAGGATATAAAACTAAATTATCGAAGGTGATGTGTGTGTGTATTTTAATATGTGTGCCTTTTTATATATAGTCTAAAAGCAAATAAAACATCAAGAGAGGCAAAACAATGACAGCTTCGGGATAATTAGTACAGAACCTAGGCTGGCGATCACTTCTAGAAGAGGATGCAATCCAGGAGGGATTCTGGGTGCTTCCACATTGCTGCTTGGGTGTTACCCGGCTGTTAAGTACGTAGGTGCCCATTTTATCATTCTTTAAGACGGACATAAACTTCATAACGTTTAATATATTTTACACCCTTCAGAGTGCTACCACATCAGTGGTTCTTAAACCTTGGGTCATCTTTCAGGGGCTCCAAGATGCTTAAACAAACCTCAGGAGTTGTTCCAACGACTGAGGTCCAGCCAGTCAAACAAATTTTCGACTCGTAGGTTTTATGGAGCATTTTATTTTATTTCCATTCGTGCCATTTATTACTTAGTTTCTTCAAATGACAGATGATGTGATGATGCCTTCATTGAACAACAACAGACTGGATAGAAAGAATGTTTATTTTTGGTTTTGTTTTAAAATATAATGAAAGACATTTATGTTCATTAAGGGGAAGTTGGAACTTGTGACAAGAAAATATATGCTCTTTCAGGAGTAGCACAGCTTCTTAAAAACGAACACATCGTGGTTCACAGGACTTTAAAAAAGACAATACTTATGGGAATTGTATTACAATTTACAATTTGATTCTTTTCGTTGATAAGTTGTACAATAGAATGTGGCTCCTTCATGACCTTAAATTAGCCTCCATGTGATGAGAATTCTGTTTTTGCAACCCAACACATCGGTGTATTCGATGGATTTTATATATTGAACACCACGTTCTATAACATATAGGAAAAATACGAATTAAATTTATTTTTATTTTTTAAAAAGGTTAAGATTTTTATTCCCCAACTTGTCGCAGCCATTGTCACGACTCTGTACCTGTGAGATGTCTCCACTTCTTCACTGTTCCAGACCCTTGTCAAATTTCAGAGTTCCCAGAATGGAGAAAAGTCCTTGGAGAACGATGGTTCCAGGCATTCAAACCACGAAGGCATAGTATGTACACACTGTACACGTCTATGAACAGCGAAACACTGAAATTCGGTGATAAAATTACTCTAGCCAAGTCCAGTTATTTTAAATGAAGAGTTGGGCTTTTTTAGACTCTCTTTACAATGTTGTAAGAAGCAAAACTATCTTAACCGGAAATATGGTTCTTGGTTATTCCTCATACTTAATGAAATGACTTCCTGTATTATAAAAACGATTACTTTCTTTTAATAGATGTCCACTAAAAATATTATAGCGTGCAAAATGTTTGTTTTCTATAGACTTACCGCCATCTGCTGGCTATGAAGTATTATAACACTTGTCATGAAATAGCTGCAAAAAATGTTAGTTTGCGTGTGTTTTTTTAACAAAATGGGAGAAATCTGGGGAGAAACAGAAAGAACTCAAGGACTCGAACTACACTTCTTTTTAGTGGCGATTACCTCTGCAGGTGGTCATGGAGCAGTAATTCCTGGCTCTTGCCTCCCTCGTCCACCCCGTATCTACTATTTCTTGCATCTTCCTCCCTCCTCCAGCGCCTTAAGGAGGGTCTTCTCTGCGTGGGTCACCTGCCTCCCTCTCCAGGATGATCGACTCTCCCAACATGACACTTTTAGCTTCAGCAACAATGAACTGCTTGAAATCCCCAGCATTAGTTTTTCCAGCTTGTGCTCACGCTGTCCCCTCAGTCTATTAGTCTTACAGGTCCTCCTCCCACTTCCTCTTCCTGCTCACCCTTCACCTCTCTGCTCGCAAGTCCCCACCTCTCTGAAGCCGTCCCAACCGTCTCCTCCATGGTCCGCTCATGCCGCTCCACTTGTCATGTTCGATCATTTATCCGTTTGCCTTTGGGGAGCCCTGTATCTTATTTATTTCTGTTCCACTCAGCACAGTACCTGGCTCATAGTAGGTGCTCAGTAAATGTCGCATGAAGGAAAACCAGAAAATAACTGGTTAGAATAAAGGAAAAAATTGAAGATAGGGAGGTTGATGATCCTGTTAGGTAATTTTTATTGTTTGCTATCCCTACGATGTGGCTAAATTATCTCAAACAGGGATCAACATATTCTTAATTATTTCTTAGGTCTCCAACACTGTTTTGGGTGTTCCAGGGATCAAATACAAAACATTAGCATGTGGATTAGGACTGGGCTTGGATCCCTGCCCTTTACCAGCGGGGCGATTTATTTAACACTTAGATTTTTTTCTCACGTGCAAATGAAGACCTTAAAGGTATATCCTTCTGTTAAAGAGAAAACCACAGGCCACAAATGGTGTCACTTAGCTAAAGCGTATTGTACCAAACCTAGATTTAATACCCGCCTTAATTGCTGTTTCAACCTCTCCTAGAGATTTAATCTTAATCAACCAGTCTGGAATTTTCTAGTTAACATCAGTGAAGCAATCTATCACCTGGGCCCTCTCCATCCCCACAGAAAGAAGAGGCAGTCTGCATGATAAGCCCTTGCCTATTGTTCCCTTCCCACACCCAAAAAGAAGATGTTCTGGTCTAAAATAATTCTTTCTCTTCTTTTGTTAATAGCTCCCTTGCTCCACCCTCCTTCTTAAAACAAAACAAAACAAAAACAAAACAAAAAAACCTCCATTTTGTACAACTTCTCCGAGCACCCTTCTTGTTGCTGGATGGGATGCAACCTGATTAATGAATCGCTTAGTAGAACCCATTCGATCTCTAAATTTACTCGGTTGAATTTTGTTCTTTCACGTCTCAAAATGGTCTTTTAAAGAGAAAAATAAGGTAATACACGTCACACATATAAAATAGAATAAGTGCCCCAAAGCTTGCTTGTTCTTTTTGCTATTGTTTTTGTAAAGTTAGATCAGCATCGAGCAAGTGCTGTCTGGATGGGGTTCCTAGTCTCCATCGACGGTTGGTTTATGTGTCAGGGACTGTCTGTCCCTTCTAGAGCCCATGATCAATATTTTGCTGTGCCGGTTCGAGAAGCTTTACTACTGTGTTGTTTCTCTGATGTGGACGAATAAGGGATCACCTACTAAACCTGAAATGCTCAGGGGAGGCCAGCATGGCGGACCCCACAAACTCAGAGATCGAAATTACCCACAAAGGATGATTCAAACATAAAAATTCCTAAAAGTGGTCATGGTGGACAGTCCCGTCCTGGGCCTGCAGCTTCCCTGACAAAGGCCGACCCTCACCTGCAGTGAGCCAGTCTGCTGTCTTTTTGTGTTTAAGATAACAGACCTTTGAAATGTCAACATAATCTTCTTTCTGAGACCCCTGAGGGCACAACCTTGGACAGATCAGGAGACCACAGGGGCTCTCACGGTTACCTCGTTCCTGGAATACCGTCTCCACAGCTCTGTGAATGTTCTTTAATAACTACCCTGTGCCTACAACGTACAAGAAGTATGTGTCACTCTGTTTTACCTTTTATCCGATCCCAGAGATTTCCCCACTTTGCTTTCTCCTGCCCGCCACACTGCAAGCAATGATCTCCTGCGACCCTCCTATGTCCCTTTCTTTGATTCTCATGTATAAAATAAGCTGCCAAACTGCCATTCTCTGGAGCATTTTCTCAATCCCCTGAGATCTTGCTTCCCAGCAATTGTCATCAGTTTGGCTCAAATAAACTCTGATAAGACTTTTTCTTAGGCTGGACGTTCTTTCAAAGACACGGATAAGGACTAATGTATATCTTTAATTTTAAGGAGCCATTTGCTGGAAACGGAAAATGGACACAGCCTAAATGTATGACTCTAGCTTATCCTGCAAAATGGCAGGTTGCAGTAGTGTGGTGTATCATCTGGTTTTAAGTTTTCAAATAACTTTGAATTTATTCGGGTGGTCTTTCCCTTTTCCAGGTATAAAAATAAGAAAGGCAACAATCCCAGACCTCCAGGGTTATGGTTTCTGACAAACTCACCAGTGAAGGCAAAGCAAATTGAAAAGGATAAATAACTGCTTTTCAATCGAAAACGAATCTAGATCCCATCAAGGGAGTTGATGTCCCCTGCACAAAATTTACTTTATGTCACAGCCTGTTGGGTGGAGGATGGGGGAAAGTGGATGTTTCCGTTTACTCTTAGAGGGAGTTTGTAGCAGTCTCTCTAAATACCTATTTTGTAGTAGATTTTACCTCGAGAAAGTCAGAAAACAAAAAGGTAAACAGAGACGAAAGTTTATGGCTTGGTCCTTTAGTAAACGGTTCTATTGCTCTTTTACCTACCTCCCACTCCTGCTACCTGCAACCAGGTGAATAGAAGGATAGGATGATTAAAAGGGGGGGATATAGGAAGGAAGGGAAGCAAGTGGATGTTGAGGTGGACAGACAGTAGCTGTCTGGGCCGTTCCTTATCAGAACTGCTTCCTAAACCTCTTCTTTACATGACTGGGCCGAGCCAGGATGTAAACATTTAGAGCAGGAAACTGGATTAGGAGACTAAGCTCTCAGATTGGCCACATAGGTTGGAGAGTCGACCCCATCCTACCCAGCTTTTCCACACTCTGCTCCTGCATTGACCATGGTTTTTACTCTCCATAGCATGGGATTTTTTCTGGGCCTACCATCCGCACCCAAGAAAAAGCAAACTTCAATTTCAGAATATTTTAGCTACTATCATCTTCTCATTTCAGGTGGTTTGTAATTATGGATTCACATACACTCATTTGAAAAAAATATTCTTTGTCAAATACTTTCCTACTTTTAACTCTTCTGACCCACACACACACAAACCCATACTCATGGTCAGTATGTCCACAGCCCTCCTGAGCCTGGAGCAAGGTCATAGAGAAGTAGAAAGAAACCTTCAATGGAGAGACCTTTTTTTTCTTTAGAACCCACTTCCTCCTACAGGAAAATTAGTCACCATAGTCAAGGCAAGAAATTTGGCACAAAAAGTTTCCTGTCTGGGTCTATGGTAACATCAGATGATAAATGTGAGAGTATAACCAAAATATACAAAGACTTTTTACGAAGTCACATATTTTGTTCACCAGATCAGAAAAATATAGACAGAAATAAAATTTCTACTTCCTCTTAGGTCTCCACTATTCTGATAAAGACTCCCATTGCAGGATCTACAACGTTTTAGTGCCTTTTACTCTACTCACCTTCATTTTCTTTGGGAGTACAAAATATGCCTTAATAGCAAAGCAATTGCTGTGCACGCCCAAGACCCAGCTCAAGGCCTGGCATTCTCACAGGTACCTGGTAAATGTCTTCAGGATGAATTTATGTATACAAATAGATTCTACATGCATGGTTTCCATGGAGAACCACAACTGGGCAGATAAGGGAAATCGATGGCGTCTTGACATTAAAAGAAAAACAGTAACTGAGTATATTGCAATATGGCTTTGATGAAATCCACTCGTGATCTGCCTCTTCTGCCTGCAGCAGCCTCTCTCCCGCCTGACCAGCAGACCGCCTCGCGCAGGCCACTCGCTCTGTGTTTAGATGAGGTCTCAGCGCTTTCCGGCTCTAACAAGCCCGTGGTCCATGTGTGACTCAACTCACTGGCACTGACCCTGTCCCTTCCGGGAGAGGAGGAGAGAAAAGCCGTTTAACCATCCAAAAAAGTCAAAACGACTGAAGCTTGTAGGTTCCAGTGGGAAATATGTGAGTGCTGGAGTTCTAGAGAACTCCATTCCCACAGGAAGTTTTAGGAGATAGAGGAAATAATAAAAATATTTATCATTGAAAAACAGAAGTGAAAATCGGTAGCACACACACTATAGAGCAGCATAGGCTATCAGTCACATGAAGAGGAAGGAAGTTTCCGTTCAATGTGTTTTCAGTTATGTGGGAAGGGAAATTTTAGTGATTTTTTAAAAAAGTGATATCACTGCTCGAGAAAATATGATAGAGGCTCCTACCAATGAGGACAAATGAGTAGGAGGTTTTATTTTCATCGGCCTAGATAATTTGAATACTTATAGGTAAAACTACTGTGCCTTGGTGTTTTCTTTAGTCAAATGGATATTATAATGGCTAATCTTTCCTTTTCAATCAAGACTTGAAAGGCTAGTCACCTTGCCCTCCTCCATCCGTGTCGGCAGTCAGCTGCTACTGATGCCTCAGTAATACTCAAATGGTCCTATTTTTCCCTTCTCAGATACACAACCCCTACTGGCTTCCTTTTCCCTTTGTAAAGGACAGTGGGAAAACCTTTTTACCTCGTACCCTTGTCTCCAGCACTCCCTCCCTTTACCCCATCCTGCACCCCATCGCAGATTGATCTTCTCAAAGACTGGCTGCCACATTTGGACCACATTTCCATTCAGAAGTTTCAAACACTGTCTAATTTTCACAAGGCAAATCAACGTGATGGGTTGCTAGGGAAACAAGACCATAAACTTACACCATTGATTTTCTGATTGGCGGGGCAACCAGACTTTTACTGGCTGGCTGACTCAGTGGTCAGGCTAGGGGGGTTGTGAGGTGAGAACAGTGGGTAATATATGATTAAGCATTTATCAACTTCCTATTTTCAGCCCAGGCCTGTAGAACAAAAAGGTTGTTTTTGATTATGTAATTATAGCACCCAGGTAAGGAGTCTGGCTTTTGAGATGCAGTGTAAGGTGCATCTCTCCCTGATCTCTGTCTGATGCTTCATGTGGCAGTACTATTAAAGGTTTTTCCATCTCAGAGAGTAAATGTGAACTACTCAGACCCAAAGACAATAAAAACTTTATCATTGGTTACATCCACAAAACCACTGACCATAGTTTAAATAGTATGGATATTTCTTCTGACAAAAAGAGTTCATCAGTTGAGAAAAACAGGACTATCTATTTCTTGAGTATCTAAGCCATTCTTCTACTGCTTTAGTAGATGCAATGCATAACAATCAACATCCTGTCATTTACTAAATAATACAAGCTATAATTTGCCTTTGAGTGAAGCAGAATTTATATGCTACAATTTTGCTCTCACGTGTGAATAAATTAGAGGCCCAAGAAATAAAAGGACAGGCCAGGCAGAGAAAAAGTGGGAGAAATAATTGTGGTAGGACCAGTAATCCATGGATACGCATCAAGTTCAGGGGAAAGTAAAGAATAAATCTGAGTGTGAGAGCTGGGCCAAAGCCTGACTCTCTAAGCTGTG
Source organism: Pteropus medius (assembly GCF_902729225.1). Classification (NCBI taxonomy): domain Eukaryota; kingdom Metazoa; phylum Chordata; class Mammalia; order Chiroptera; family Pteropodidae; genus Pteropus; species Pteropus medius. The sequence goes on along the minus strand of NW_024342467.1, from coordinate 19,393,691 downwards.
ACCTAGGTGATGTGTGATCAAAGAAAGATGAGCCCGAAGAAGATTAGAAATCAGGCCAACAGTCAGGGAGGACATGGCCTGGCAGATACTACTAAAATATCGATAATAATGATAATAATAGAAAACCAAAATTTATAGTCTATTCTCTGCTTGGCACTTTATTCATTATATATTCAAACTCCAAAACAACTTAGCAATGTTGTTTTACAAGAAGAAACGGAGATGTCTCAGAGATGCCAAATGCCTTCTTAAGATTCCGCAACGAGAAAGTAGCAAGGCTGGAAATTAGATTCGGGTCAGTCTGACCCAGTGATACAATCAAATGAAGACCAAACTGCCCGAGATGAAGTCATTTATCTAAGGGGATAGAACTGGAGGTGTAGAAAGCAAGGGACCCAGGAATTGTCGTTTCATATTTAGGGCCAGGCTGTGAAGGAGATGAAGGATAAAGGCATTGGTACTTCTGCAAGGGAAAAACGCGATAGAAACCCTGTGGTTTAAGAACTTGGCTTCTAAAGGCGATGGTAAGAATCCTTTCAAATATAACTGACCAGGCAAACCACCCTGCTCGTCTCATCCCAGGCCTTCTCAGGGCTGGTGGAGGCCTGGGGATGCAGGGCGGGCTGCACTAGGAGGTGGGGCACTCTGCACCAGTGCAGAGGGCCAGAGAAGCAGGCAAACAGGACATCGTATAAACCCAGGAGGTCCCACCCACAGCAGGGCCCTGCTTTCTTCTTTCCCACGGTGAGAAGCTAAGTTGTGGGGAGCTGCACACACAGGCATCGGTCTCAGGGCTGGCGACCCTGCAGCAGGCTCACTGCCAAACTGGAGGGGAGGCTCAGATTTCTGCACCCCCGGTACCAAAAGGTCGGGGACTGCTGGTCATTGAAAGCATTTTCTGTTTACTTATTTACTAGCATCCATTTGCTGGAATTAAAAATTCTCCGGAGAAAATCAGATTCCCATCTGAGGCAATTCTGTGACAGTGTGAGGCGTGTGGCAGGGATTCGGTGTCATTTCTGCAGGCGTGAGGTGTTCCAGCCACAGGATGTGTAGCATTCAGCCAGACAGTGTGGGCGCTCCGTGCAGAATGACTGACACCTCTCGGACACAAACTTCCCCAAATACGCCAAAGCCTTGGAAAATAACATGACATTGCCTTGACTCGCACACCAGCAGATTGTAGGTGCTTTTCTTGTTGTTGTTGTTGTTGTTGTTGTTTTTAACTAAAAAACCCTTTTAAGGCTCTCGCAGGAGCACAGACGTCATAAAGCAGGGCACACCACACATTTGGTTGTTAACTCCGTCGAGACACAGAGGATGTCAGAAAATCTGTTCTTAAATGATGTCTTCGTACGAAAGTGAAAATGAGTGACTTGCAAATGTTTAATGAGCCGTCTGCTACACACTTGAGGGACGTGGAAATCAGAACTGCCACCTGAGTCTGGGTCGACTCAGAGTCCCCATTTCAATTTCGTCATGGGGATTAATAACTGTAGGTTGACTAGAAAGACATCTGGCCTTGCCAGGCTTTAGTTTGCCTGTCTCTGAAGTAGAGAAGATTCAGGGTGACCACACCTCCCGGCTCCAGGACCCCGACGTTTGCGAAGTGTTGACCCTTTTCCAGGGACGAGAATGCTGTGATGCCCAGATCGCTTTCAGAGATGTGTGATGTCTTATTATTATCAGACGTGCTTCCCGCGACAGGAAAAATGCTGTCACTCGTGCCAAGAATCTGAAAGTTAATTTTAAGGCAAAGTCAGACAATTAAAAATCAAAAGGATCACATTCCTGCTATGTGCCAGGAACTGAAAAAAATGACAGAGGGCAGAGATGAAGTCTCTGCCTGCAAGGAAGAAACAGACATATAAGCCAACAGGCACACTGATCACACACAACAGTTACAGGTAACGGCAGGAGTAGTGAGTGTGTTTCCAGAATGTGAGCATATAAATGGGGCACTGGATCCTTGTGATCCCTGGGAAGTGGAAGCTACCAATGTGCAAATGAGTTGCATGTGGACTGACAGATACCGCCCCCCACACCCCCGCCTCTGCCACACACACACCAACAGAGCTCCTGGCACCTTTCCCAGAGAAAACAGAAGTCATTCTCACAACGTCTCTGAAATTCCTACGTAGCCAGCGTTCTTGAAAGTCTTCCCAAAGAGGGAAGGACAGGGAGATGCGAGCTGTATGTAGGGTTCAGTCCTGTTAGGTATTAAATATTCCTAGGGCTGCCGTTGCTGGCCAAGATGAAGGAAGATCTCTCTCACTAACTATTGCTCAAAACTAATTTTTAAAGAAAACCTACCTAAGGAATATGAAAAATAAACAATAGAAGGCAGGTTAGAGAGGAAAGTCAAAAATCGAAGAAAAACCAGCATGGGAGTGAGTCTTTGGGGTTATTTTTCCTCTTTAATCTCACATCTGAAAGTGGTCCCAGCTATAGGACCGTGCAGCAGGCAGACCTCGGAACTCTGAGAGAAATCTCTTTTTTTTCTTTTTTCTTTTTTCTTTTTTTTTGACCAGAGCACGAAAGGGCGCCCCTCGCGAGCTGAAAAGGTTGAGACATGGCTCAATTTCTTCTTTCTTTTTTTTTCCACTTTTTTCCCCTCCTACTTTTAACACAACAGTGGCCATAGTCTGGAACTTCATGGCAGTGGCTGCAGCATGAGAATAAAAACAAACAAACACACAAACAAACAAAACTGTCTCTCTGGTCAGAGGATCTGGCAAAGGGTTCCCAGTGGTCCAAGGGGATGGAAAAAATCTAAAACTATGGTTTTCTCTCTTTTCGTCTCACCGCTGTGCCCTGCACGCAGCACCGGTCACAGGGAGTCGCATAGCAGAGAGGTCCGAATGAGTTCTAAGAGGAACTCAACTTTCTGGCCGGAGGACCCCAGCACAGTGGCCCTGGGGGCTGGGAAGTTTGGGGGAGGTCAGAACTGCAGAGGGCGGTGCTCTGGTTCTGCGTCCAAACCAGCGCAGGTTCTGGGCCGGTGACCAGGCCGCATGAGCCAGACCCACGGAGCGCAGCCCCCTGACGGGGAGACCACGGTTCCACGGGGCTTGTGATCTGCACCTCGCCGGGTTAGGACGCTGCTTAAACAAACCAACAGACAAACAACCGACATTCTCCGGGGGGTTTTCCTGGAGAAAATAAATGCAACAATCCCCAGAGAATTTTTAAAGGACCCGGAGTCTCACAATATAATATCACATTTTCAAAACTACGATCTAAAATTTGTTAATAAACAAAGAACCAGGGAAATGTGATCGGCTCTCCAGAGAAAATCTATCGACAGATGTTAATCTACTCCAAAACAGCAAAATGAGCATTCTTTTAAAGTACCTATCTAGACCATATTCTGAGCCATTAAATAAATCTTAAAATTTTTAAATAATTGAAAGCATACCAAGCATATTGGCAATAACAAGTATGTATGACCATAACAGAATTAATGGGGGAAAAAAGAAAGATCTGAAAAATACCCAAATATTTGAAATTAAACAACACAATTCTAAACAGCCCATTGGTCAAAGAAGTTTCAGGAGAAAAAGGAAAATAGTTTTAAATGAATAACAATGAAAATACGACATAACAATTATAGGAAGTGTTTAGAGAAAAAAGTATAGCATTAAATGCTTATACTAAAAACGAAGTCTCAAATCAATAATCTAAGCTTTCACGTTAAGAAACTAGAAAAGAACAAACTAAACCCAAAGCAAGTGCAAGAGGAAATACTAGAGATAAGAACAAAAAATCAAAGAAAGTGAAACCAGAACATAATAGACAAAGTCAAAGACAATGTCAATGAAATACATAAAGCTCTAGCTAAGCTAACAGAGAGAGAGAGAGAGAGAGAGAGAGAGAGAGAGAGAGCAAAGAGCGAGCCGGGGTAGGGGCAGGGGGGGGGGGCATGACCCCAGGGGACCTAGGCCCCTTAGAGAAACTGGGAGTTTGCTGGGGAAGACTCTCAGGCCCTTGGACCTCAGGACGAAGAGAAGCACTCAAGGAGGGGCTGTGGATGGTCACTGCAGACCCCCCAGAAAGGTACCAGAGCAACGAGCAGGTGGAGCCTAGTCCCGGGGCCAGCCCAGAGGCCGCACGAGAGCAACTGGGGATCCGGAACCAGGCTGCACGACTAGCTCTAATAACTGTCATGACACCAGGAGGTGTGGCTGGTGAGGTGCAAAGATGCCCTCAGGGAACCTAGAGACCTAGAGACGGAGAGCCTCTGGGGAGTGAGGACTTTTAATTCAGCCAGAGTCAGGTTCAGGGCTGGGCTCCTGCCCAGGACAAAGTAAATTCCTGTGGTGCCCTCATCCTCCCCCCGCCCCAGCTATACAAGGGGAACCCTAGCACAGCTAGAAAGGAAAGTGGCTAGACACCGTGCCCGGCATTCAGTAGGGGCTCACTACATACCGATTTCTTTCCATCCCCCTGAGAAACCAGGCTACCCAAGGTCATTTGTCAGAATTTTCACTTTGGAGAAGAAAGATCTGAGTCCCCGAAGAGCCAGGCAAAACCCATGTCAGCCACAGTGGCCAGTCCCTTGAGGAAGATAGACATTCAGGAGGGTGCTCCACAGAACAGCCCTGAGGTAGGGGGCCCTGTGCCTAAGACAGCAGCCAGCTGAGGCGGGGGCTCGCGGCAGCCTGTTTGCACAGGCAGAAGAACCTTCCAGAAGGGTGCAGGCCGGGCCCACCCTTCCAGGGGAGACTTGCCAAGAAAAGGGGTACAGGCAGGCGGGGCAATATGCTGGGCTCAGGGAGAAACGCTGCACAGCTGAAGAGAGTGGAGATTCTGAGAGGATCTGAAGGCGGAACCTTCAAACAACCCTTCAAACAACCCCTGTCCCAGACCAGCCCCTGGTCTGTAACTTCTAACACAGGAGGTCACAAGCAGCCCTGCTCCACACCCCTCGACCAGCCCGTCACACAGAGCTGGTCCTCCTCCCGCCACACCACACCACACCGCGAGGTCACAGGCCACAGGACAGCTCCGTTCTCTGAACACCAGAGTGGGTGGTGGCAGAGAGGCTGCACTCCCGCAGGGGTGAAGACTGCATTCCAGTGACAGGCTGGGCACAGGCTGGCCTGCAGGGCACAAGCAGCAGGCTAGTTCTTGTATACCTGTGACATCCCCTAAGGAAAGTCCCAGAGATCCTGGCATGGAACTCACAGGAGGAGGAGATGGGTGAGTCCTGCAGGTGCGAGCTGGCCAACCAGTCAAAGGAATTTAAATGAGCCTGTTCATTTGAACTTATTTGTGTCCACCTGGTGGAGAAGCCCTGGAAAGGTCGGTAAGGCGAGAATAGTGATGATGAGTAATTAGCATTTATTGAGCATCTATCATGGGCCAGGACTCTACTTAATATTCTATGCATATTATTTACTTCCATCATGACCCTTTACCCTCTCTCTCTGTCTCTCCTCCTCCTTTTTCTGCTTTATTGTGAGAAATATCTTGATTAAAGGAAACTTAGGAAGCAGAAATGTAAATTCGACGATGAGTCCTTTTCATTGGGCTTTGATTTTATGACACGAAAATAAGCCGGTTCTCGTTTAAAAACAACATATTTAATAAAATCAATACTTGGTAAATATTTGCTGATTTAATTCATGAAACATGTGGATGCTAACTGAAAATATATTACATATACCCTGGAAATGAAAAAGATTGCTTTGGGCACAGCAGGATGGCACTGCCATACCGCAGGGACACTATGCCCATGGTTTTCCAGGTGACTGTCCCCTCTCGCCTCGGGACGACCCCAGGATGCTGGCCTCCCAAGTAGCCCTGAGTTCATTACAAGTAAAAGTGGTTTTTATATATTTTATACCTTGTTGCCAATCTGTTTGGAAGAAGCAGATGAAAATTTACAATTTTAACAGACAATGTTTACTTAGAACAGAAGCTAGATTAAAAGATCAGCCTGGGCTCGAAACACACACATTTCTCTGTAGATCTAGCCAAATGTGAGACCAGGGACCGGATGTAATCCAACATCCAGGCAACACTCTGCAGGCCGCCCCTGTGGCCCCCACCTGCCTTTGCCACACGACTGCACACACAGCCAAGCAACTCATCAGAGGACTGGAGGGAAAGCCAGGGCTGGCGGCAGGTTTGGCGCCTCTCAGTGCCAGAAGCCACCTGCACCAGCATGGTGCACAGGAACAGCCAGAGTGGCCTGGAGCCAATGCCTTCTAGAAGCCAGCAGGGGTAGGACTCATCCATCCCACACACCTCCAGCTAGGAGGAGCCACCTGGAGGATGGAGTGGGGAGGAGGCCCAGGCGGGGCCTTAGCCGCCTGTGGTCCCCGGGGCCCACAGCTTTCTGGTTACTATGGCGCTGAGGGGAGTGAACTGATTCCAGCTGCAGGTCCAGCAGGAAGTTCCTGGGCAAGTTACTTCTCTTTGAGCCCGCTGCACAACACACCACTCCGCACTTAGTGGCAGAAAACAAAACCAAGCATTTATCATCTTTTTCTGTTTGGGGGTTGATGCGGCCAGGCTAGACAGTTTCTGGTCCTTCTGCGATTAGTCACACGGTGGCCGCAGCTAGAGTTCTGAAGGCCTTTCCATTGACATGTCTGGTGTCCGGCCGGCGAGCCCTAAATAGCTGGGGCTGGAGCTGGGCTCCTCCACAGCGTGGTCCCTCCTTGCGGACTCTCCAGCAAGGTGGCTTTGGGGCAGCTGGACGTCTTACAGGAAAGCTCAGACTCCAAGGGAGACTTGCCTTGGAGAGAGGCAAGTGCAGGTCAATTGCCTTTCGTGACCTAGCCACACAGGTCACACGATGTCCCACGTTGCTTTGGTGGAGGCAATCTCAAGTCCTGGCCTTGGGCCCGGGGAAGAGATACAGGTCCCTCTTCTAGATGGGAAGGGGGTCAGAGTTGACAGCTATGCTTTAGAACTGCCACAAAGCCTCAGTTTCTCCCTATGTTAAGTGGGAATAATAATGCTTCTTGGGCTAGATCTGTTTTTGGGGGATGGGAGAATATATGGGGCAAATGCAGATGAAAGTTGCCACACTTTCATGTGTTGAAAGTTAAGGGGCCGTCCCAGTCTAAGAGATGGACAATTAGGAAAAGTTATCTCATTGTACTAATTCCCAAATTGGACCATATTATAATATTTCAGAGGCTGAGAAGCAAAGATAGTTTTCTCATTGACAGTCTCCTCTTCGATAAATAGATCGCTCGAGCTGTAAGAATCTGACCCATGGGACCAATAATAAAGCCATTTTGAAAAAAAGAGAAATACTGCCTGTAGGCGTTTTTTTGTTTGTTTGTTTTTTTGGTTTTTTTCCTGAATTAGCCCTTCCTTGATCCAACTCAGGACGCCAATCACCGCATCGCATCTCGTTAACCCACTGCCAAGCTCGGCGTCTTGCAAATGTAGCTGCGTATGAATGTTTATAATGGAAAGAACTTAAAAACTAAAACGAGTTGTCATCGTCCTGTTGATCATAAAATACAACTGTCGTTTTTATTCTATGTATAGAAATAAGTAAAAATGTGTCCTGCACCAACCACTTCGATTGTCACACTTATAACAATCAATTGCACGAATGTGTTATTAGAACACTTGGTCGTAAGTGTTTTGAAATGTGAGCTGGTTTAACAGAAAAGAGAACCGCAGGTCCTCAGGGCCCTGCAGGCAGGAATATGGCCAGAGCTCGGGGTTGGGTTGGGGGTGGGGGGATGTGTGACCAGCCGCTGAAACGCAGGGTTCTCCAGGATGCGGCCACCTTCGCTCCCCCCACCGCGTGCCTGCTTCTCCCAGGTCTGTTCATTCCACTCTTTCTGCAGACTGATTTTTTCCTACTGCTCAGCCTACGTGAGCAGCATAAGGCGGCTGTTCCATCATTTTTTATTCTGAGCCCTTCATTTAGCAGACTTGCCCAAGCTAAATTAGACCTCTTAGTTATAGGTTCAAATTCTTGGAAGAGAGGATATGCTTGGCCCTGCATGGGTCAGTGTCCATTCACCTGGGACACTCCAGAGGGCGGCTACTACAACGTATTTACAATTATTTACTCACGCATTTCCCTGTTTTATTAGACTGAAGGGCAGGACTATGTCTTCGTCATTCGTTCCGTCAGGATCAAGCGCAATGCCCAACCCATAGTGAGGACTCGGTGGGGGCTGGATCTGTGAGTGGAAGTTTCTACCATCACATTTCTTAAATAACAAAAGCACCTAGAGCTCTGGCCAGGGGTAAAGACTTTGAGAACCTTCTGTTAACCGGCCCATTTCTCTTTTCACTCCATCTCATTTGAAATGGAACCAAAAGGCCCATGCCGATGTTCGAAAACAAACTTCTCTCATATGGGCTCTTCTCTTTAATGAAATGTCACGAAATGCATGTTAGATGTGATTCTTACTGCTTATGATGAATGGCAGAGAGTGTACAATGATCAAGGTTATGTCTGAGGACATAGCATTTGGGCTAATAGTTTAAATAATGCTAACATGGATTGAAGACAAGCAATGTATGTTTTAGAGCCTGTGGACCAGAGACACACAGGAGCTTTACAAAATCTACTCATTTGAAATGAAGGGAAAGGATTTGGGGTGGATTCTCGGGAGAAGATTGAAGGCAGGAGAAAAACAAGCAGCGAAGATCTATCAACCTAGCCCTTCTCAAAGAGAACCGAAATTATACACCGGTCTCATTTTAATCAAAGCGTCACAGCGTTTGTTTTGTTTCAGTTTTTGTGAGCTAGAAGGGACTTAGGGAGTCATATATTTCATCCCCTCACGGTGTCATTAAGTAACTTGAGCAAAGTCACCTAGCTGCCCTGGAACGTCCTGGGAAAAGTGGCTCATTTTTCCCTCAAAGCCTGTCATTTACTGTTTCAAGGGGGAGAGTTCTCAGCCAGCAGTGGTTTAATCTCATGCGGTAAATGCTGTGGCTTCTGGAATTTTTGTCCGGAAGTCATGGCAGGCAGCGGGATGCCTTGAAGCTCATCCCAGCAACTGCGATCTTGTGACGTGTTCCTTCTTCCCCCAGCTACTTTTCTAGCCCCCTTTTCCAGAAAAGCACTAAGCTGGGAGGCCTGACACAAACTGCTGATGTCTAGTTTTGTGCCCCTTCCAACTACCTTTTCCAGCTCAGTCACATAAATACCTTTTCACTTAGGTCTATTTTCCAGGCTGGTAGTTCCCATGGTGAAGGTATCCAATCCACCGGGGGTGTCGCAGTAGGTGCAAGTCATTTGTTACTAATAATAGAGCTCCAAAGTCTGTGAGTGACTTACTTCTCAATACATAAATTAAAGAGTCCCTAAGTTAATCCCCATGCCACACTCTGTTGCCCTGAACATACTTTCTCGTGAAAGCCTGTAATTGTTGGATGGGATTTTATAGCCTTTATGTTCAAGGAAGCAATTTTTAGCTCTTACGGAGAACCACAGCTCATGGTGTCCGTCTTTCATGAATGTTCCGCCTCACAAGACGGTCAAGGGTTAGGCGGCCTGGCCCCATCTGGCTTCATCTCCCAGCATCCCCTCTACCTCACTGTCTGACTTGGAATGAGTTTTACGGCCGCTCTGTGTTTTTCGCCCTGTAAATTGGGAATAATGAAAGTATGCATCTTGTAGGCTGTTGTGAGGACTAAATAATGTGCATGAAAGACATAGAATAGTGCCTGGGACCCAGTAAATGCTGGTTTTATAGCAGCTCCTGTTACTCGTTATTGTGAGGCTTTTCATTTTGCGATGTTTTACCCTTCTGTCTTTGGGCGTAAAGAGCAAGCACATCATTCTTACGTGGAATTGGTCCTGCACGTAAATACATAGGGTGCCTCCACCAGGATTTCTTTTGTTTTCACGATGCTTATAATTCCATGCGCCTCTTCCTTGGCTGGCTCCAGAAATGTCTCAGGCTTGGGGAGCTCCAGAAAAGCGGGATTTGGTGCCGGGAGCTTTTCTCAGAAGCATTTCAGGACTCTCTTCACTGGCTCCTCACTCACTCCTTGATTCATTCCTCTTTCTCTACATCCATCACGTTCGGGCTCTTTCTGTTTCTGGCCAGTCCGGGAAGGAGGGGGGTGGGGAGAATCTGCGATGTAGCAAAGCTGCCTCTAGGCCCAGGGCAGGAGCAGGAATCTAGGTGGCATGTCCTGGTGTTCCAGGGGGAGGTCCCAAATTATTTTCCAACCGGTGCTGTGTACCGCTGTGCTCGGGGGCTTAATTTAGCATTTGACCTGATTTAAGCGCTGAGAGGCTACACGGGGGAGAGGTGGGGCGGGGCTCAGAGGCTGGCGCCACGACAAGGTTCTGCCTCCGATGTGTGAGAGCCACGTCTGCCTTCCGATCAGACTGACACCCCGCATTCCTCGTTACCTTATTGTTTTTTTCCTTTTCCGGAGGTACAGACCCTGTGTAAAGACAAATTCATACATACTTAAAATCTATCATATAACCAAGGAATAAGAATAGAGGTGATGTCTTCTTTCCTTGAAGCTGTGGATCTCGGCCTCGTCATTTGGCAGTCGCCTGGGGAATTTCTAGTGGGTGCAGATGGACTCCCTTTCTGGTTTCATTGGTCTGGGGGAGGTCTAGGCGGTTGCGTCTGAAAAAGGCTCCCAGGTCATGTTAATGCTGGCAGAGCTCCGGGGGTGAGACCGGGCGGGCCAGGGGGTCTGCACTGGGCAGCTGTGGAAAGACCCCTGGATCTCTTCCCCACTTCAGGTGCCAAGGAAGGGGTTAAGTGACACCAAAGATGCTTCCCACAGAACCCAAAGTACTTTAACTGTGTAACCTCTTAACAAAGGTCTATAAATAGCACACGACCCGCTGTTATCTCCCTCATTTTCTTGGCAGTATTTTCAAGACCCGTTTCCAAGATTCATCTTAGACTAGTAAAGAAGAGTTATTATGGATATTCCATAGCTATTCCTCCGAAAATATGACTCCAAAAAGGAGGATGAAAGGTAAACTTTGTGAAAATGTATCTCTATTGCTCTTTCCATCTCTTTCTACAGGCAAGATTTGTTTGCCTCTCCTGAGTGTCTCCTTCATGAATGTATAGATTTTTAAATATTAATAACAGGTGAATTTGAGAAAACTTTTGTTTTCAAAAAAAGCAAAATGGAAGCAAAAGAAAGAATCTTAATTTACTTGGAAGCGTGATCTCCAAACACTCAGAAGTGATTTATTTGGAATGAATGAATCTTAAATTCATTTTGGAATAAATAAATCTTTGCAAGGTGTGATCAGGAATCTCCTGGCTAGAAATGCTACCTATGGCCTCACCCCAAACCCCCACTCCCTAGGTGCAGGGGCCAACAATCTGCATTTTAAGCAAGCTGCCTAGGTATTTTGCTCTACTTTATTTTCTAAAGCAGCAGCGCCATCTTTAAATTAAAATCGTGCATGGAATCCCAGTAAATAAACTGGGGAAGGTGAGGCTCGTCTGTCGAACACAGTCGTGAGGAGGCAGACTTGGGGTTCAGCAGGCAGCCTGTCATGGAGCTTTGGGAAAGCTCTCCTGAGGTTCCACAGCCCACTGCTTAAGGACCCCCAACCACCGGTGTCCTCGGCCTCCACACTTCCACTGAGCTGCCCGTCCTCTGACTCGTCCCCTTCCTGCTGTGCCTCTGCCTTCTCTCCATCCCCACAGGGCCATCCTTGTTAAGGTCCTCAGTCTGCTTCTCATCCGATTGGACTCTTTCTTTCTCAATCATCTTATTCACGCAATGGCTTCTGAAATACATGCATTTGTCCAAATAGTCATAAAAGAAATTTAGAACACAAAAGGTTGCAGCAAAGGTGAATAACTAATGTTTTTAACAATTGCAGGGAGCACATGATGAGGTGGGTGGGGTAGAGGGAGCAGCTTAAGGACGAGAGGATAAATCACGTGGTACGTCCAGGAGCTTCCCCTGGAGAATGGGGGATGGGTGACTGACCACAGATGTCTACGTGAATCAGTCCCCCACCTTATCTGTGTCTGGTGGCAGGTGAGAGGGAGGCTCAGACTTCCAATTAGGTGTCAGCAAAGGCCCACTGGATGCAAGCAAGTCCTGGTCCACAGTAGAGGCTGGAGGTAGAGTTCATTGGCTCCTGGTACGCCTAAGGCCACCAGGATGTGGAGAGTTTAGCATCTTTCTGGGAGGAGTCTGCTCAGGTGTAGCTAGATTTGCGGGGTTTGAGAGCTGGGGTCCATGTTGGGGCACTCTGGGCATTTCATGCTCCAATTATTACTTCATTCATTTATTCACTTTTTAATCCATTTGTTATTCCTGAAACTTACATTTGTGTTTCTCGACTTCTTCATTTCAAAGTTTGGGTTGCTCATATTAACATCTACGACGTGTCAGACAGACAAGGGTTTCAGAAACATTCTGATCCCTGCCTATAATGCCCTTTTCACGTTTCCTTCTGTTCAAATAAAACCTATTGTTCTAACAAGGCCTAGGCCAGCTTTCATCCCCACCCTGAAGATTCCTGGGTCATGTCAGCCATGGGCTCTTCTCTTTGGAGCTCGTTCAGTACTTATGCTCTGAATCACATATTTTCGTACATAGCTACATTTTGTTCCAGCTTACCCTGCTTCTCCAACCAAACTGTAAGCCTTTTGGAGATAGGGACTTAGTATGTGAATGTTTAATGTCGCTCGTATCTACTAAGGCATTGAGGACATAGTAAGGCCTCAATAACAGGAATTACGTGTTAGAGAGACAGGCCCCTCTGCAACCCGTGGTTCTTGAGGACACACTCTAACTAGGACTGATAATGAACTCTCTGGGTTTCTCAGAGACACTCACTGGAGCATGAACAGTTTACATTACAAGGTTGACTATGGCCGACAGTAGATAAAATGTGAGAAGCAATAAAGTAGCAATTTACATTTGTCCTCACCAGAGAATAAAGGAATATCACACAGTGACAAGTTAAGTTTGGCTTCTGCTGACAGGTGAATGTTATACAGATACGCTTTGTTGCACCCATTTTGTTTCTGTGAAGGGTGCTGGGAGTTGGCAGGGAGTTCCCCTCTTGATGGAGCAACTGCTGATGGAAACTGCCAGAATCTAGAACTTGACCCCAAAAGACTTCTCCAATAAAACAATCAAGTGACCTAGCCCAAGGAAATGAGAATTAGAAGCCTCAGTCAAGATTTTCCTTTTGTTTTCACTCTCTGGGTAGGAGAGCAGGTGGGCAGAAAAGGGAGAAATTTAGAAGTTTTAAAAGGGGCCTTTCGAAAGTCAGTTTTAAACACTTAACAATGTTCCCCTGGTCTCTATACTGTGATATCACTAAGCCTTCTTTGGGGGCATTTACTTGTTTTCCTCTATTATTTTACGCTCTTCCTCTTTTTCTTTTTTTTTAATGCTCATTTCCTCTTTTAAGCTTCCTTCTCCCTACCCTCAAAGTTTTTAAAAATAATTTTTAGTTAAAATCTTTTATTTCAAATGCCCAAAGTGGAGCTTTTAGCGAGAAAAAGGTTGGGTTTGCACCCTGGGGACCAGGCCAGGGTTTTTTTCTGACTGATGGACTCCGATCCTTGGACTCTGTCTGCCTCGGCCCAGCATCTCTGTTGTGTCACATAAGGAAGCACCTTCCTGGTGCATATGGAATTCCTGAAAGGCAAGGCACACTGAAGGTGGTCAGTAATTGTAATGTTTAACTACGTTATTCATAATCCCGAATCAGTTCAGAGGATCATCCGTGCACAGTGCCCAACACGGTTTTTAAAACGCGGCTTTCAATTTCTTCTCTTTCTTCCCTTTCCTAGCATCCACCACTATGTGGCAGGCACTGGCTTAAGGATAAATTTGTGAATAATAAGCTGCATTCACTGCTCCGGCGGATCTCATAGTTATAAAGATGAAGCGAAATCTGGCGTGTGACCTTCTATGAGTGTTCTAGTTTCTGCTCCACCACCCTCCTCCCTGTGTGTGAAACATCCTCCTTTTTGGGGGGGTCGGGCTAGAGGGCAAGAGGTGTTGCCTACTATTTTGTCCAGGCTCAATAACCTGCCAAACGGGCATCATTTGCGAAGCACATGTGGGAAGCAGGGAACTTCAGGGGAGGGGCAGCTGCTCAAATAGCTGAGAAGCTTCAAGCCCAGAGGAACTGGTCCAAAGACCACACCTGCTCCTCACTCTTCTGCATCCTACTTTCCTGGATCTTCACACTCATCCTGGACCGTCAGCCCCAGACTCTGGCAGGACCGAGGACCATCCTCCTTATACATCAGCCACTGCTTTCAACATCATTGAACAATTACTTCGAATAACTGTTACTTTACACACATTGTCTTATTTAACTTTTACAAACCTGTAGGGTAGATGTGTTTATTACTCTCATTTTAGGGATGAGAAAACCGAGGCTCAAAAAACTCTAGTAACTTGGCCGATGTCACAGGCCTGTTTCATGTCAGAGCAAAGACTGGACCTGGGCCTAAAGTTACCATGTTTTTAACCAATACCCTACACTGCTTCTCCCGGGTCTTGTCCACTTGGTAGCCAAGGGAAAAAGAGGACTCATCAGCCCTGATAGACCTGAGAAGAACCCACTGGGTGTGTCTTCAACACAGGTGTTACTCTTTCAATTCAATTCAACAAGTTTCCATAGCCAGGCTCTGGGTTACGCTCTGTGGGACCACATGAACTTGAGTAGAGAAGATTCTCTGTCCTCTACTAATTCAAAATCATGGGAGAGGAGGGCTAAAAATAAATGACTTTCAAGTGCACCACAGAACACAGCTTTATGAAGCATCAGTCAGTAATGTTCCTTCAGTCATTCACGAGGTCACTCATTTATTCATCTAACAAGTGTTTTCTCTGACAAAATAGTAGCAGCTGAAGGCAGGTAGTTCCGGAACCCAGGCCTGCGAAGTACAGGAGCAGACAGACAAGCAACCCCATACTTCAAATACCGAACTTCCTTTTCCAAGTATTTTTCTAATCATTTTTAACAGATCAGTCAACAAGTTATTTGATTACCTTTAAAAGACATTGAATTTGGTTTCATCTAAAGGCTAATAATTTAAAATTAATCCAAGAGAGTAACACTGGATCCAGCTGACACACCGTTTCAGAAACCAAGCATTCTGAATATCACTTTCGATAGTTAAAAAACTGCCTAAAAACGGTTGCTTCCTGCTCCAACGAAGACATCTGAAAAATCCAGATCCACAAAATATCAGATATGAGGGATTAATTAATTGGCATGGCAAAAAAGTTTCCCCTTTACCAAAGTACTCATCGTCCTTTAAAAAAGCATAATAGCGAATGAATGTCAGTTATTAACTTCTTTAATAAACAAATCTCAGGGCAGAGTAACTTAAAGAGGATCCACAGGCACGTGAAGATCCTGAGAACACAACGAAGATAATCAGAACGACGTGGCTTGGTTTACAACACCGGGACTTAAGGACTTTTTGGAACGAGCCCACCGGACACTGCTGGGATGAGAACTTCTCAGTTAACCGGGAGACTGTAGGGGCTTTGCGCAGAGAAGGGGAAACGGAGGGCTGTCTTCACGCATGCATTCCGAGGCTATGTGAAAGAACATGCGTTTTCGACTAAAGTTTTCCATTTTATCAGCAAATAAAACTTTTCCGCGTTTTTTCTTGTAAGCCACAAGGTTACAGTATGTAAAACTAACAGAACGGATTTGTTGATAATCTCCCCTTCTCAGGCCGTTCGGCTCACTTTTCATCACCCCCGCCCGGCCTGGGCTGTCCCACTCTGGGTTTCAGTTTACACACTTGTGCCTCGACTCTGATCGGGCAGCTCCCCGAGAACTTCGCTGCCACTGTTAACTGGGGTAGCAGCGCTGGTCGCATCCGTGGAGGGAGCTGCGCTCGGCAGCGCAGGGAAGTGGACGGAGGCTGGACAGTGGCGTGACTCTGTGCCACTCGCCTTCCAGGCGCGGGGCCGCGGGGCTGCAGAGCGCGCGCACAGCGCCCCCGCGCGGGCGTCCGCGGGAGCCTCCTGCACCGCCGATCGGCCGGGGCCGCGCGAGTTCCGCAGGGCTCTGCGCGCCGCCTCGATCCGGTCGCAACTTTGACCAGCGGCGCCCGGCCAGATAGGGCGCTGCATCCCTCCCCGCCAGTCCCGGAGAGAGGGGCGTCCGCTCGGGGAAGGCGGCCCGTGCTGTCGCCGCGGCCGCACTCCGCGCGGGGCCCGGGACTGCACGGGGGTCGCGGGGCGGCCGCCGGGCCGGGTCCGGTCCCGCCGCCGCGCGGGGAGTCTGCGCGTGCGCGCTGGCCGGCCGGGAGCGCGCGTCCGCGCGGCGGGGGGCGGGGCCGCGGCCCCTCGCCGGGCGTCCCCGCCCCGCCCCCCGGCGTTCCGCGGTCGCCCTGACAACCGGAGCGGCGGCAACGGCGGCGGGCGCGCGAGTCCTGCGCCGCCTCCCGGCCGCAGCGCCAGGAAGGCAGCCGCCGCCCGGCCTCGCGGCTGCCCCCGCCTCCCGGCCCGCGGGGAGGGACCGGCCCGCCCTCCGCCGAGAGGGAGCGGCGTCCGGCCGCCCCGCCATCCCGCCTTTCCGCGGCCGGCGTGCGGGCGCGCGCAGCTAGCGGGCGCGACTATGCCAAGATGGTCCTGCAGGCGCGGAACAAGCACCGGGAGGCGGCCCCCAAGGCGCCCCAACCGCCCCGCGCCTCGCCGTCGCCCATGAGGGGGGCGCCGGACGCCGGCGCCGGGGAGCCCGGGCCCGAGCGCGCGCCCCCGTCCCCCAGGCGCAAGGGCGCCGCGGGCAGGAAGGGGCCCCGCGCCGAGCCCGCGTCGCCGCCCGCCGGGGGGTGCCTCGGGGGGCGCCTGGCGGCCGGGCTGCGCGGGGCGCTGGGCCTGCGGCGCGCGGGGCGCGGCCGGACCTGGACCACGCTCCTGCTAGGTGAGCAGCCCCAGCGCGCGGGCGCCGCCGGCCGCGGAACTTCGGGGTGCCGGCCCCCAGCCACCCCCCCCGCTCCCCTCCCGCGCCGGCGAGCCTCGCCGGCCGCCGCCGCCAGTTTGCAGCCCGGACTTTCTCCGACAGCCTCTTCCCTCCCAGGCCCCTCGGCCCTCCTCCCTGGCCGAGCTCCGTCTCCTTTTCCCTCCTCCCCCCACCCGCTCTGTCCCTGGCTTAAAAAAAAAAAAAAAAAAAAAATGGCCCGCGATCAACAGCTGCCCGGCCTGGCCGCGGACTGGCCGGTCTGCGCTGCGGACGGGCGCGGGCCGGCCTCCTGCCCGCTGTCCTGGCCCCCGCCGCGGCCGTGCCGTGCTTCGGGCTGGAGGCGGCCCCTCGCAGCTCAGAGCACAAGCACGTTCTCTGTCCTGGAAACTTGCTAAACTTAAATTAAATTTTAGCGTGCTTTTTTTCCTCCCTGGCCGTAAACACCGCTGGTGGCACTTTTTTAATTCCCCTCGCAAGTCACTTTCCGGGGTGTTTTGGGCGCCCGAGCCCTGAGCTTTCCCGCTGACGCGGGAACGTTCGTCGTGGAGGGCTCCCTTCTCCTCCCACTGCCGAGCCCCAAGCGGGTGACGTGTAAGGAGGTGCCGAACAAAAATAAAGTTGAAACGTGCACAGGTTGGGGACCGACTTACGGTCTCCTTTGTTTCCTGGTATGCATTCCGATAGGGCAAGCGAAAGCAGTTTGGGTAATAGGCCTAATTCTTCCAAGTCAGCGGGTAAAGCGCTGTGATGCTGCCATTCCTGTATAATGCGCTGATGGGCTTTGGTTACTAAATGACTTAATTATTGATGATTTTTCATTATTAGCCTTTAACTTCCCATAATGACCCAAAAGAATTTGAAGTTCAGTTTAGGCCGAGAAATAGAACACAGCAAATCGACTTCCCCTGAGATCACAGCCATCACTAGAATCCACTCAGTCAGAAAAATCCAGTCACCGTGCGTGCGTGTGTGTGTGTGTGTGTGTGTGTGTGTGTGTGTGTGTGTGAGAGAGAGAGAATGGGTTCAGAAGGATTTATGTTGTTATTGGGGTATCTTTTTCTATTGTAGATTCAAGCCTAGAAAAATTCAATATTTTCAGTTTGTACATTCCTCCTTTTTTTGAGTAGTGAGCTTGAAAAACCTTGCTGGCGTTAGGTAAGTTCACCTTGGGGAGGCAGCATGGTACAGTGGATGAGACAGACTCCAGATTTGGTTCACAGTAGTGAAGTTTGGTTTAAGTTTCAAGTTATTTCCTTTCCTTCCCAGTGACATGGGATGTCACCTCCCTGTGCTCTCCACGGGCAAGTCCTGAGGAACAGAACTAAAGGGAGGGTAATGTATGGGCAGGCACTTGGTGTCTGAAGCATTGAACAAGTTTAGTTGCTGTTATAAAAGCACGTGCGTAATGCCAATTTGAGGTTTGACGACAGAATGAAGTTGCATTTTTTTTTTTTGGTATGGCTAATATAAGTATTAACAACTCGGTAGTGAAGGATGCATGGCATCGCTTCTTCAGGGAGGTTACAATAACAAATCAGAATAATATCTATGGCCATTTTGTACCTGCTTTCTTGGAATTGCATTTCCTTTGACTCTTTTTACGTTGCATGGCTTATATGTGGATTTAGTAATAAATACCGAAATGCAGTTGCGTGCTGACGTCACACCGGGGCGCTCTACTTGATTCCTGTGGCCGCTGGAAAGAGGTATGGTGGAGGAGCTGCCCACTTTCCCGGGTGCACTGGCCAGCACGTGCGTGGGACTGAGGTGACCAGACCAAGGCCTGGACACTTCTTTTCTTGATAACCATCTGTATAAGCCCACCGGGCAGGTTGAGAGTTGGTTCTGGAGAATGATCGGACCTGCGCGTTTGGTTCTTTTTCTGGCCCTGTATCCTTAGATCCTGCGAAGAGGAGCAGAGTGTAGCCATTTTTGAAAGCCGCCTCGTTTCTTCTCTTCTTACCCCTCCTGGAATGAACGAGTTGAGCTGACGCTGTATGGTTCTTTAGTGTAGGGCTTTGCTATGACAAAAATTGCTTCTTTTATGTTTAGGAAGACATTTTAAAACTTGAGGCTTAATAGAAACAAATTTTTAAGAGTTAGAAACTGACAAGGGCCCCCCGTTCAGTGTCTCATCTCCTGTGTGCTAAGGACTGGTGAGGAACTCTCTAGCCCCCTAGCTGGTCCTTTCCACCCTGGGCAGTGTTAAACATTGTTAAAAATCTATCTCAATACACATATATGTTTTTCTTATTTGAGACATTATTTACTGCGTGTTTAATGGGAACAGTTGTAAAGAAGGGTTCTTGAAATGTTTATGTTTAGAGCTCTCAACCCAGTAGCTCCCAGCATCACTCAGGGGAGGCAGTGGTGGCCACTGCCTTTGGCCACTGTCCACAGTAAGCAGCACAGTTTACGTTAAAACCACTCATACTTCTGAAAATGCAACCCAGTACATAGATGCATGTGTTTGTCTGTTCATTTACATCCTGGCAGGAAACATTTAATGAAGGACTGTTTTCTGAAGTGTGGGCGGGTTTAAGGAACCCACAGAGGATTTTGAAGCAGGGACCTTCAACAATAGGAAGGTGCTACGGCCTCTGGGCCTGAAGGGGGCGGGGGTGTCATCAGGCGAGCTGTAGGGGGTGGGGGCAGTCTCACCCAAGGAGAGGGACCCCAACCTCCTTCCAGCCCGTGATCTCCCGGGACCTCGTGCTGGCTTGGGTGAGGGGCTGCTGAGTTCTATAGGGTCAGCTTGCAGGCCCTGGGAACCATGCAGAGAAGGGAGGAGAGTGGCTTTGGAGAGGCAGACAGAGGCTACCCGGCTCTTGTGTGCATGTGTTTAACTTGAATGCGAGTGTCCTGTAAGAATACTTACCCCCACAACATGCACTACACTCTGATTTTCTATTCTGTCCTTTTTTAAAAATGCTGTTTATAAGCCATTAAGCTGACTTCATTTAGTGTTATGACCCAAAGTTTGAAAACACTGCCTTAGAAGAACTGTGTTCTGATTCTGTATCTGTTTCTAATTAGTTAGGTGCCTGATTGAGCAAAGCATTTAGCTTCTCTGAGCCTCAGTTTGTACACATGCAAAAACGGGAGACGTGGATTAGACTGGTGGTTCTCAAGTCTTCGCTGTATACTAGTCTGAGTTGCGATTTATCATCTGATACGGTTGATACTTTAACTAGAGTTGACATGTTTCTTGTACCCCTGTTATCACAAGAGGGAAGACAAGGAGAGCTGGAGCGGGCTCTGCGTTTCAGGAAAATGGAGGGGTGCTTTCCTCTGTGGACATGAAGGATCTACATGGTAATATGCAAAGTTTGTCTGTGGTGGAGGACTACATGATGCCGTTTACAAAACAAAAAATGTAACTGAATATGCAAAAGGTAGATAGTAAAAACTAGCTTTTCCCCCTCACATCTGTCCGACTTGCCTCATTTTCATGACCTGCCTACTTCCTGCGGGCCCTGGCCACTGCACTGCTGCTCCAGGCTGGTTGGTCACTGGCAGGGCTCCTCAGCCTCAGCACGATGGCATTTAGGGTCAAGTAATTCTTTGGGGGGCTGTCCTGTGCATTTTGGGATATTTAGTGGCCTCCTTGGCATCTACCTATTAGATGCCAGTAGCACCTCCCCAGTTATAACAATCAGAATGTCTCCAGATATTGGCACATGGCCCCTGAGAGGCGAAACTGCCATGTTTAGAACCATCGCTTTTATTATCCACAACTTGCAAGAGCCGGAAAGCCCATATAATGATAGACACGTGTGAGGTCTTAGGGGCAGAAGGGGTAAGACGTGGGGTGTTAAACTCATTTAAATGGTTGTTTAACTATTTGACTAGTCAGTTAAATAGTTGTTAAACTCATTTAACAACTATTACTAGCTCAGTCCTCACCACGACACCGTGACTGTCGTCGTCATTTTACCAGCTGGGGGCTCTGTGGCACACAGACATTCGGTAACCGGCCCCCAGTCACCCCTGGAATATGGAAGGGCCGGGATTTGGTCCCAGGTAATGTGGCTCTAGAATTCATGCTATGCTGTATTTCATCTTTTGTAGGGTGAGTATAGCAAGAGAAGAAAAGCCCCAGAATCCAGTTCTGAGGAGCCCCAATATTTAGTACTCAATAAGTGTTACCTTTCTGGTTTCTTCCTTCTTCAGGAAAATTAAGGGAAAAGAAGGATCAGACATAGAGATAGGGGAACAAGAAGTGGAAAGAGAACATTGGAGGTGGCACGAGGGACAGGAAAGGCTGAGGAATTGTGAGGAACGGGGCCGCTGGCCGTCGCAGGCTCGCTTTCAGACACGCAGGCGACAGCGCTGGCCCTCGGGCGGGGTCGTGGGTGGGTGTCGAGCCATGCATTTCCCTGGGAAGCCAGTGAGCAGGATGCGAATTTGGGATTTTTAAAGAATTTTTAAAGAATTTTTTAATGTTTAAACCATTTTTTTTTCCCTTTAAAATGATCGCTGCAAAGCCTAGAGGTTACTGGCCCCAGAGACTCTGGCAGGCCCTTGGTACTCCAGGCGACGTGGGTTGGGAAGCTCTGCCGAAATCCCCTCCTGGTGTTTATGGTAGCTGTGAGAGCTTAGCACATTGTGTGTGTGTGTGTGTGTGTGTGTGTGTGTGTGTGTGTGTGTGCGCCTTCAGTAAATAGTTCATTGTCATTACTCCTTCCTTTCTGTCCCATCAGTATTAGCGATAAGAATTTTTTGTCACATTGGACCCAAGTCAGCATCCAGCTTTATTATAGCTGTCTTCTCTTCTGGCTACCGACCATAAATCTCCCCTAAGCCATAATCATACCTCGAGATCCCCCCTCACCATCCCACTTTAATAAACCCTGCCCTGAGAAGGTCATCACTTATGGCCTTCTCGGATCTCACGGTTCGTAGACTTTGTGTCATTTGCTTGAGTGCCTAATGTGTTTGCTCATTATTTTATGTACCCAAATCTTATCTCTCAAGGATTTTATCTTCAAGGCACAAATACTGGCTAATATTTCTTTAATGTTCTTGTTTTCTAGGAAAACGCGTTGTGCATCTAGTCGGCATTTAGATACTTGCTGACCTTAAAACACTTGTAACTCACACACAAATCTAGGAACTAGAAAGAAGGAAGGGGCTGAACTTGTGATATCCATGACTGGGTCCTACAGAGAGTCTTTTCACTTAATAGTTTGCTACATAGAAAGTGGCCTTTGTTTTGTTGTAGATACTGTAGACTAGAAATGTATTTTCCTTATATATGTATTTTCATGTACTGGTAATCCCTTGGGCAGAGTGGAATGCTTTAGATATGTCTTTAGGTGTTTAGATTTTTATTTAATGCGGACATGCCATAATCTCTCTTACCTGGTGATAGTCATTTAACAACGCAGCCCGGTGAGGTGCCAGGCAGGACACTAGGGGATGTAGAAATTAGGGCGAATTAAACACAAGCTCAGCCTCGAAGCATTTTCATTCTAGCAGAGGACACTGTTAAGTGGGTGACTGGCTATTCAAGAGCTGTAATAAAGGCGGTATAGCTGGAGAGGTAAGACAAGCTTCACAAAATGTCATAGTTGAATTCCTTTGACTTTGAGGGACAAATGAGGTTTCAGGCAGGAGCAAAGGCGTAGCATCGTTGTAGCGCTTGGTATTGTAGAGGACTGTAGCCCAGTGTGGCCAGCATGAAGCCTGTGAGCGAAGATTAACCGGAGGTAGGCCAGTTAATATGTGAGCTCCATGGTGTGAGCCATGGGAAGTTGTGGAGCTTTTCACGTGAGGGGATGAGATGCTAGGTCTATACCCGCAGATATTGACTTCATCCTCCGGGATGAATCGTTGATGTGGAACAGGAAGACTGTTTACTGGTAGCTTCAGCTTCTGGAAAGAAACTTTTAAACTCTGAATGGACCCTTGAGAACATTAAGAAATTGTTAGTAATATTAGGGAGGAGCTGAGACTAGAAATCGTCAAGGTCGACTTACAAACCTTGTCCAGTAGATTTAAAGAGCGTTTTTAACCTCTTTTTATGTCATTTTGTCACTTGAGGGTTAGAAGGCTAACTCTCTTTAGAGTGCTCTAAGAATAGATTAACCTCAATTTAGGAATAAATTGTTTTTAAAATTTGCAAGTCATTTTGGACTTAGAATACATTTCTCTATGTAAATATTGTTACAGCATGAAGTCATCAAGTGCCCACACATGGGAAAGGAGGCAGCTCTGTCACCATGGCAGAAAGAAACGGGTTAGAACCGTTTACCAGCTGTGCGCCTCTGGAGAAAGAACCTCTGGGAGGCCAGGCTTTCTTGTGCAGAATGGGAGCAGAAGACTCTCAAGGCTGTCGTGAGACTCAGATGAGAGACTGTGAAGGTGTCCTGTGAATTTCAAGTTACATACTGGTTATGAAGTACAAGTGTAAGGTGAAAAAATGTCACAAGGGTGGGGAAATGTGTTTGTGGTCAGGAATACAAGTCCCCGGCCACAGCTGCACAGAGCCGCCTGCAGGTAACCGCAGGGGCGGCGAAGGGGGAAGCGGCCCACCTGGCTTGCTGCTCGCACAGCTGGAGGAGGAGGACGAGGAGAGAAGGGACTTCGGTGTGCAGAAGACTCACCCGAGGAATCTTAAAAATGCAGATAGCAGGCTCCACAGTGTCCTGATGGGAGAGAGGGCGTCTAGAGGAGGACCCAGGACTTCTGAGCCACCTGCTGGGGTGGGGCAGCTTGGGGGAGGGGAGAAGGCAGGGAAGGAGGTGAGGGCGGTCCCGGGTCCCTGCGGGGCGGGGAAGGGGCGCGGAGAGGGACTAGGGTTTCGGAGCCCCTGAGGGTGGATCGGAACGGTAGGGAAGAACCGCTGTCCCATTTCTTACTCAGTTCCTTCTGCCTGCCTCGCTGCTGCTGAGGCTGCGGCCGGCGGGGCCCCTCCACACTTCCGAGGGCATTGGACTTGCCACATAGGGCAATACGGAGGGAAGGAACAAAGGCTACTCTTGGGTCTGCGGGTGAAGGAGGGGCGGCAGAGGGAACGTGAGCTGCGACAGGACCACGGGAATCTCACGGAGGGGAGTGGAGCCCTGCTCCTCACACCTGGGACCCCAGCTCCTGGCTGCTAGGAACCGGTGGTTTAGGCAGTTGGCTGCATGATAGACCAGGGGTCTAGTTTGTACTCAGTCACTGGGGACTCTGTTTTTGGAACAAAACTATTTAAATGCACATGAGTGTGTGTGTACCCATCCATCAAAGTATATTCAACTTTGGTTTATTATGCAGATGTGATTTAGGACCATTTTATTTCCCCCCTTAAGCATACCAAGTTGTGCTCATTAATTCAGCAGACATTTGAGTCTGGCTGTGTGCTCAGCTGTGTGCTGTAGTAAAGTTTAGTAAAATGTTGTTTCTACTCTCGGAATTACATTCTATTTTGTGTAAATAAGATTCTAAGAACGGAAGAAGAATAATTTTCAGTGAAGAGACTGCTCAAACCCCATAAGATTGAAAATTGATATAACGTGACATATAATCTGGCACAAAATTTCTTTAATCGGAATTGAGTTGTACACTTTAGTTTCAGAGTGTTAGTAATTTATGTGCTTCCATAAGAGCCTTTCAAAATTCTCAGCCATGGCATTGCAACCCTTTGAATTAGATGACAAAGCAAACCTTCTTTCCTTGAACACCTTTTGCTCATAGAGTACGTTAGATCTTTTGAAACGTAGTTTATTTATGCTCTGATTTTTAAAAATAACTCGCTATACTTACTTCAGTATCTTACGATGACAAAACAGAGCGTATGTGTTAAAATAGATTATCAATTTTGTGACTCCCCCATTGCTTCCCCCGAGAAAACACTATAAACAGTATTGATAATCACTGGAATAAATTTAGAGAAAATCAATTTTAATCTCTTCTAAAGGCAAGAAGGTAAGAAAAGCTCTTTAGAGGGCCTTCAGAAGTTTTCATCATTTTATGTGTTTATGCTTAAATTACATGTTCACAAAGCAGTATCTACTTTACTTGGGCTTTTCATTTTCAAATGACGTATACATATAATTTCTTTCAATTTTGAATAAATTAAAGCGTAACTTTACAGTTTTATATAAAAATAGCTTCTATGAAACATACTGCCTATATCAACAGATGGATTGCATTTTTTCCCCTTTTATCTTCAAAAAAAGAGGAAAGGGGAGTAAGACACCGGCAGGTAAGAAGGTCTTGGCCTTTGTCTCACCTCCCGCATCCTCCTCAAGAGGCAGAGCAGAGCGTGGCTCTCAGGTCAGAATTCCTGCCTCCAGCCTCGCTGTCTCTTTTTACTGCTTTTTTTTCCCTTGGGCAAGTTACTGAAGTTCCCTGGGCCTCAACTTTCAAGTGTATCCTGGGGAACTGCTTGTACTTACCACATAAGATAGTAGTGAGGAGTTATGGAGTTAGTTCAAGTAAAACACTTAAAAAGTGCCTGTAATAAGAATTCAGATGTTAGCTATTTTATTATTATCGCTAATGATTGAAATGAACAAAGGAATACATTCAAAACATTGGGAACACATGAATTGACCTTAGAGACTATGAAACAGTGCCATTCAAATGCCAAGAACTCTCAAAATTGTTTACTCTAGTGCTGCAGGAATTAAAGGAATTAAGAAGGCACTGAAGGCCAAGTTGTGCCTTCCATCCTTCTGAGAAGCTGTGGTGTTCTGAGGAGGTAGAGATGATGACCTTGAGAAGTCCTATTTATCACTCCAGAATTCTGAAAGGCAAAGGCTGATTTAAAGGCCTAATGCGAAATGCATTGCTGTTAAAGTCAGCAGCAGACAGGATGCCCTCTTTTAAAGGATTATTTAGGTTATTCTAGAAGTGTATTATTGTCGAATGGCAGAAAGTAACAGTAAAATTATAAAACAGGAGTGACATTATTATCTTTAAATAAGATTGTTTGAAATGGAGAATTGAAGATGATAAGCCAAAAAAAATTATAAGAATTAATAGTTTAGTAAATGAGCCCAAAATAAATACATTACGAAATAAAAACACTTCAAAAATACATACATTAGCAATATCCAGTAAAGAATAATGAAAATAAAGATTTCATGGATATTAGCCACAAAAAAAAAAAAAGTTAAACTCCCAGGAAGACTTAATGAGAAATATGAACTGGTTGTGTATTAAATATGTATTAACTCTACTGATAGGACTTTTTTCAAGGGTAATTGAAAAGCAAGATGAATAATTGAAAGTAAATATCTTGTTTATGGATGTGAACATTTGGGTTTATATTGTAAACATGTAGATTCTTCCTAAATTAATTTGTAAATGCAATCCCAATTATAATCTCAAGGGGATTATCAAAATATGAGAAATCTTCTGTATGATAAAGGTGGCATTTACATTCTGTGAGAGAAGAGTGACTTATTCAGAACATGATAGTTGTTAGGTCATTGAGAAAATAAGCCCAAACTTTCTTATGGTAGGGCGAAACCTCTAACCAGAAAGGAAGTGGACAGAAGATTTGTCAACAAGAAAAAAAATCAAAATTTCCAAAGGTCAGAGTACCATATACAAACAAATGTCAACCTAGTTAAATAACAGTTTCAATGATCTAGAGAATTAACTTTGTTTTTTATAACCATTAATATCTCCTAGGCAAAATGTATTTTTAAAAAATATATAAATACTTCTTTAAGAATAAGGCAGAGATTTGAGCTGTTTGGTTTTCATTTCTAAGAATATTTTCATAGTTCAATTCCTTAGTTGGTAGTTATTTAATCAGAAGTCTCCATGCAGTAAGATGAATCTTGTGATATCAGAAAATTAAATGGTATTTTCCGGATTCATCTTAATATGTTCTTTGTACTTGGACAGAAAGCAAACTATTGATTCTATTAAATAACAAGAATTCAACTGAGTAAATTTTAAAGATCTAATTGGCTTCATTAAATGATTCATGAATCGGGCAACATTCAATCCAGCAAGAAGAGAGGAGGTCCACTGAGCTGTAAGAAAGGAGAGGTTTTTAAAGGCTGGAAGGGAGCGGAAGAAAAATTAGTGAAGAATGCGTTGTCTCAGGCAAATTTGCTTTATTAAGGAGAAGGGGAGGGCCCTGTCTGGAGATACCTCACTAGCGCTGAGCAGGTAGTTCCAGGTTAACTGGTTAAAGGTTACATTCCTGGAGAAGCGGAAGCTGCAGTTAGTTTAGGTACTGAGTCTTGGTTTGCTTATGTGGCGCTTAGCACAAGTGACTCCATTTCGGGACTGTTTTCTGTGTTATTTAATTTTTTTTAACAATTCTCATATGAGACTGATTTTATTATTAGCTTGTTTTCTCTCTCTTCTTTCCCCCCCTCCATCTCTTCCTTTCTTGTTTACTTATTTCATTTTAAATTTGTTTAGAAAACAGTAACATTTTTCATAAACTCAGGTATGGCAGCAGTATATAAAAAGCGGTAGTTCTCTGTTTTCGCCCATCCCCAGCCCCGGTCCCTGAAGTCACCATATTTCTTTATTCTAAGTCACTCCTCACCATCGGTTCTATTCCTGTCACAGTTCTCTTTGTGGACGTTCCCATCTGGGGTACCTTGTAGTTTGGGCAGATATTAGGCCCTCGTGTATTTCGTTGAAAGTGTGCGTGAATGAAAATTGGAGATACATGCCAAATTATAATCCAGCCTATCAGTGTTTTAAGCGTAGCCCTGGGGTGCTTTTCCAAGAGTCAGCATCCTTCCCCCAGTTTCTAAGAGTCCAGCATGTACGTATATATCCCTGACTTGCCCACGCTTGCCTTCACAGTGCTTTCCTCGAAGCTGGGAACATTTCTTTATGCTCACAGAGTAACCGACGTTTCTTTTCCCTTCTAGCTGCCTTTGCCGCAGTGTTGCACTGGTAAGACTGCCTCCTCCTCTGGCGTGTGTTGTGACATGTGTGTACCTTAGCCATAGCCGCTTCCCACACATAAAGGGGTAATTTCCGTGGGATAAGGACGAACGTATATTATATGCGAAACAGTAGTCCGAAAAAAGTAGTTTAATCGATAAATCGGGGTTAGCATAATGTAATTTTTTTAATAAAAAAGAGATTCATTATTAAAGAGGTTATATTTGAGACTGCTTCGCTTAATATAAAGTTCATGTTGAGAAAACCTTAATTTTTTTCATCTGGATAGAGAGAAATATGATTTTCATTAATCAGACATTTCTGAAATGGTAACCCAGAGACATTATAGTTTATAATTTTATTATGCTTTGAATATCAGTCTTCTGGTTCATTCTAATTTTAATATTTAACTTGAGTGTGTTTTCTTATAAGGAGAAATTTCCGTGTAAATTTAAGACATGCTGAGCAGAGAAACAAACATGGGTACCATTGTGTTCGAGTTTTATTACAGATTTATCTGCAAATCTATAGATAATTGTATTTCGCGTTTAGAGTTTCCTTTGCAAATAATGCTGAGAACAAGCTTCAGCACGCTGCTGTGTCGCTCTTTCGTTTTGCAGGAGCCACATCACACACCTCTTTGAAAACGACCGGCATTTTTCTCACCTCTCAGCATTGGAAAGGGAGATGGCTTTTCGCACTGAAATGGTTAGTTTTCCCGTGGTGTTTTATGGTAGCATTTTAGGAATCTGAAAGTTTTAAGCTTTTTCTTCTGGAAATTTTCAGACTCTCTGAAGTAGAAGGAGAAAGTCAGCTCCCACTTCCCGCCCCCAGCTTCAGCACCCAAGGACACAGCCATTTTCTTTTGTCTGCACCCATCTCTGTTTAAAGGACTCTTCAGACATTATTTCTTCTGTAAATGTTTTCATCTGTGTCTCAAAAGAAAGGACGTTCTTAACTTAACCACAGTTCCGTTGTCACACTAGAAAACAGTGAACAGCAATTGCTGAATATCATCAAGTGTCGGTGTTGTAATGACCCTATTGGCTTTCCGTTTTTCCCTGTCCTGTCCTTTTTACTTTTTTTTCCTTTTCTTTATTCTTTTCTTTCTTTCTTTCTTTCTTTCTTTTTCTTTCCCTCCTTCCTTCCTTCCTTCCTCCTTCCTCCTTCCTCCTTCCTCCCTATTTCCTTCCTTCCTCCTTCCCTTCCTTCCTTCCTCCTTCCTCCTTCCCTCCTCTCTCTCTCTCTCTTCCTTCTTACTCTCTTCTTTTTACAGCTGATGTGTTTGTTTAAAGCAGGATTCAAACAGTGTCTCTGCATTGCAGTTCGTTGATGTATCTGTTAAGTCCTTCAGTCCTCTTTCTATTTTTGTTTTTGTTTTTGTTTTTTGTTTTCTTTGCTATTTAATTTTTGAAGAATCTTGGCCATTCGTCCTATAGAATTACCCACAGTAATTCCTATTATTTATGATGTTCTATATGCCCAGGTTTCCTGAAAATTGATAGATAAGAGTCTTGATAGCCGAATTTTTTTGTGTGTGGGGGGGCAGGAGTACTTCATAAGTGGTGCTATGCAGTTATTGTACTGTGCAAAGAGTCACACTGTATCTGCTTGTCTCACTTTCTGTGATGTTCAGATTGATCTGGCTTTAGGTATTGTCATGTTGATCCCTCCATTATACACTAGCCATCAGCCTCCATTAGTTATTTCATTAGCATTTCCAAGTGGTGATTATCTATTATCTTTTTTCTGCATTATTAACGTGATTCTGTAAAGCACTTTCCCATAATACCTAGCTGTTTTCTCCAAGGTACACTTGGTACAGTTAAGACAGGATACCACTTCTCAGAAAAATGAGTTGATTCTCTCGCATCTTCTCACGGCGACCAGTGGACTGTCGTGATTTGATGGATTTTCACATGTTTCGTAAACTTACCTGTCTTCAGGTGGTGACAGCCCCTGCAGTTGGCTTTGTGTCCCCTTGACACGGCCTCACTAATATTCTGTAGCTCCCTTATTTCCGGCACTATAAGATGCTTTATCTCCTGATCTGGAATCATCCAGTTTTCCAAAAGCCCCAATTCCTTTCAGTGGCAAATGGTATATACGGACCACAGTTTGGGTGCTAGAGATGCTCATTGCTACCATTTTATACTAGATGGTTTTTTTTTAGTAAAAGAATTAGACAATTTTCTTAAAGGGAAATCATTAATTTATATTCATTTTTTTTAAATTCAAATTTAGGATTAGGTGGTTTTTACTTATTTTATATTAAATATGTATCTGTTAGCCTGAGAACCTTGGTTTGAAATTATTTTTGAGGAATAATAGTACCTCAAAGATATTAATAAAATATGATGAAAATATATCTGAAAACAAACACTTTTCTTGCATTTCTTTTTGACTTTAGGATATATTCCACTAGGGATTGGAAATCCTCTCCCAACTTAATAGTTAATTCTTTTCTTCTCTTTATTTATTTTTTTGATATTTAGAGTTTAAAACATTTTTGTTTTATAATAAGTAAGATATTTACATGATTCCAAAATCAGATCTACAAAACAAGGTACATTGCAATAGTTTCCTTGGGCTGTACAATAAAGTGCAATAAACTGGATGGCTTACAAGCGTAGAAATTCATTCTGTCACGGTTCTGGCAGCTAGAAGTCTGAAATCGAGCGGCTGGCAGGGCCGCGTTCTCTCTGAAGGCTGCAGGGGAGAGTCCTTCCTGGCCTCCTCCTAGCTTCCTGTCGTTCCCTGCCATCCTTGGAGCTCCTTGGTGTGCCCCAGAGATGCAGTCGCCCCAGTCTCGGCCTCTGTCTTCACGTGGCCTCTCCCCCGTGTCTCCGTGTCTCAGTTTCCTTCATTTGTAAGGACACCAATTATATTGATTTATAGAGTCTGCCTTCATTCAGTGTGACCTCATCTTAACCCAATCACATCTACACGGACCCTATTTCCAAATAAAGTCACGTTCACAGTTTCATGAAATTTTGGGAGACATTATTCAACCCAGTATAGTAGGAAATTAATTTTTAAATTGACAGTCTAGTACCAAGAACCATTTTTTCTATGTAGGCAGATCACTTTTATATTCCTGAGCCTCAAACCCAGGTTAGAGTTGGCAGCTAATGGTGCTGGCTACCAGGGTAGCTCTAGGCAGAATTGTGTAGAAGATGGCGTTTCTTTCCTGTGTTCATCTGTCCTGCTTTTACTCTGCCATTTATACTCCCTCACAAGGCTTCTAGTACTCGTTTCGTTTTTGTCCCATGTATTCCAGCCTCAATCTTCCTTAATTAGCACGTCAAGCTCAAAATTATTTATTTTTCTCAAGATGGCAGCCGCAGCACTGTCCCTCTCCCCCACCCCTACAACCCCAGTCTTACTTTATGCTGAGCTGATAGTGCTTTAGGGACAAAAAAGCGGTCCATCTACCTGCACGCGTCTAAACCACGGAAGAGATGGACAGGTTTTGCAGCAAAGAAAGGGTTTATTAGAGAGTCGCAAGTGCCGGAGACACAGGCGAGCTATGGCTCGGAGGCCTGGCTCCCCAGGTGTCTTGGGAGTATGGATTATATAGGGAAAAATCAGTAGTCATGGAAACTAAGGGAGTTGGGGTCATGGGTGCTACCGAGTGGATGGTTGGAGGGGGATGAGGTCATTGATCATTGCCTCTGGCTTTGGAATCAGCCATGGTGCCATCCCGTCTGGTCCTCTGGCCTGGTCCCGTGGCCTGGTCCCATGGCCAGTGGGGTGGTTGTTCTGCCTTGGCGGGCCTGAGGCTGAAGCACATCTAAAGCCAAGATGTTATCCTTAGTCTACAGTCCAGCTGAAACCTTTTGTCCTCATGACCTTGGACTTGGTTAATCTCATGTCCTGAAGCTTAGTGGTTAAAGGAGGAGGCACACAGAATAAGGGTGGAAAGAAGCAAGCATCTGGGCAAAACCAGTTCGAATCAGAGAAAAAAAACCTACATTAGAGAAATAAAGTTTGTGTACAGTTACAATAGAAATGAAAATAGCCTATAAAATTAGTTGACATCAGAATATAATTTACATGTAATATATCAATGTGTAGTCTTCCTAACATATTTGCATTTTTTACTTGAAAATCTGGGAGGAAGATGACCAGTAATGCCATTTCGGGGATTCAAATTAGCAGTTAAGGGGAAACATTTTTGGATAGCAAAGAGTTTTTGGTTCATGGTAAATTTAAGTTCCATAGTAAATTCTTCATCACTGTGCTCATTCATGAGATAGCTTTTTCTAACACATTCTTTTAAATGAAGTATGGTGTCTGAGTTATATTAGATTTTAAATGTTGAAAAAAATTTTGAAGCTATTTTGAGCTCAATTGTTTCAGTTAAGACAAAGCTATACTAAAATGTGTAGGTTTTTGCAACCTAAAAATTCATCAGTGCTTAGAAACCTCTGAAATTGATTGTAGCCATTACTTGCTTGATTGCTTTTCTTTTTCAAAAAACAGTAGCTTTTAAGTTTTGTTAAGCTAATAAGAGGTATAGTAATTATGTACTTTTTATTATAACTATAATATGTGCTTATTTCAGGGATTATATTATTCCTACTTTAAGACTATTGTGGAAGCACCCTCATTTTTGAATGGAGTATGGATGATTATGAATGATAAGCTGACTGAATACCCCCTTGTTATTAATACATTAAAAAGGTTCAATCTTTACCCTGAGGTAAGTTGCTTTTTCAACTCTGATTTTCTTACTTTTTAAAAAAGTGTGATTTGTATTAAATGCTACTTCTAAACATAAAGCATGATTCAATACATTAAATTTATTGTCGTTTTAAAAAGAAAATATATGTCTTCTCTTAGAAAGGAATGTGAAAAAAATCATTATTAATTTTGAAGTGCTTTAACTGATTCTGTGGGAACTATTATTATGATTCATGGTTTAGAAAATGTGAGCATTATCTGTATTTGGTGTGCCTGTAGGGATTATTGCAAGGGAGTATCATACTTTTATAAGTCATTTGCCAAATAGTGTTTCTTCCCTGTCTGGGATTCCTTCTTTAATTGGATGTACTTTCTCGGGAGGGAGGGCACCCATGAGGCAAGGGAGGAAGGCAGTGACGTCAGTAACTTTGGGGGCCTCTTCTGTACATCCCTGCCTTCATTTGACGCACCCCTAGGCATTCTCCAGGGCTGAGCCAGGGTCGCCTTCCTCCGGGCTACCCTCCTGGACTTGGAGGCTCTCCAGCAGAGCTCGTGGCCCCCCGTGCGCCCCCTTCTTGCATGACGCTGCTGCTGGGCATGGCCGATGCCAGGGCCATGGCTCTCTGTCTCTGCAGGGGTCCCAGGCACTGCCTCAGGACCAGCACTTACTGGGGCTGTCAGTCATTTCCCATTGAGTGAAAGGAGGACCTAAACTTACAGATCAGTGAGTCTGATTGATTAATGCGAAGCTAGAGACCAATGAGTAACCACCAAGGTTCAGTGTTTTCCTACCAATGTGCTGCTTATTATTGGGTTCTTCTATAACCATGTCCACGTTTACTTTTACAGAAGTAGGATCACACAAGAAAAATGCCGTCACATGGCACGTATTTTTTTAAATAAGTGCCTTTTGTATTTTAAGACTATTTATAACCATCTTCTTATGTCATCTTTGCTTCCATAGCATCATTTTTAATGGCTATGTATACAATGTACCATCGTTTATTTAGTTTATAATTTATGAAAATTCTGCTTGTTTTCAACCTTTTAAAATATTCTAAAGCTTCATCTTTGAAGTTAAGTCTTTACGTATATTCTTATTTTTTTACGCTATAAATTTGTTGATACAAAACTTTATTTCAGCAGAATATATACTTTAATGATTCTGGGACATGTTGCCAAAATGCTTTCCAGATAATTTACACCAACTGAAATTTCTACCAGCAGTGTTTCTGAAAATACTGGTTTACCTTAACCCTTGCTAATTTGATTAACCTTTTGTGCACTCGCTATATCTGTGTGTGTGTGTGTCATTCCATGCTATTTATAAAAAACTGCATTTCAGTTTTAAAAATAATTGCCTGTTCATGCCCTTTCTTTATATTTCCATTGAAATTTTATAAGAGCTCATTTATTATATGGCAGATATTAGTACTGTGTTACAGATAAAGCATTTTCCCCCAACTTTTTGTTTGCCTTTTAGCTTTGTGTACGATGTATTTGTACTTGTTTCTGTATAGAAAGATTGTATCTATGGATATTTTTAATTTATGGTTTTTATTTTATTCATATATATAAAACATCTTCATTCTTTCTAGTTGTTAAAATTATGCTTTTGATATTTATATGTTTAATTTATTCGGAATTTGTTTTGGGGTAGTGTGGGGTAGGAATCTAATTCTCTATTTTTTCAAAATGGTCTTCTGCATAACCTAACACTTTGATGAGCGGTCCATCTTCTCGTCACTGATTTGGAGTAGCGTTCATTATTGCATACATCATTGTTGTATGGATACGCTCCTGTCTGCTTTGGGACCTTGTGTTTAGTATTGCCTTAGGCTGGGGTCCTCTCAAGCAGGCTTTGAGTTGGAGATTTCCGTGCTGAAAATGTACAGGGAGGTACCCTTGGGGTAAATGCCTGAAGCGGGAAGAAGGAGGCCTGATAAGGCCTGAAGAGCTGGCTGTGATGCGGCACAGCCAGAGATTCAGCCCATCGCATGGGAGCGCTGGAGCTGGGATGGCTCCGCACAGTTGTCCTACCTTGAGGCTGGGGCCCTGGCCTTCACATCCCTCCTTGTTGACTAGGCAAACAGAGGATGCGGTTGTCCTTGGTAGCGGGTGTGACCTGTGATGCATCTATCCTCTTCAGCAGAGGGTAGTTAGTTCCCTGTGAGGGACTCAGCTGGGAGCTGTCAGCTACCAGCCTCCCAGCCACTGCGGGAATGAGTGGTTCAGCCCTGAAGGGGGCCTGGGTGGCAGACAGGCTCCCTACCACGTTCCCCGCGGTTACTTCGCTCCGCGGGGAAGATGGTAGGCTTACTCTGGCTAGGCTTGTGCCAGTACTGCACTATTTTAATTGTTGTAAGTGATGCATTTTAATATCTGTTAGGACCTTCTTTTTAGTTACCTCTTTTTTGTTATTCTTCTAGGCAACAGTTCTAGCCAGACACTTGAGATTTTAATTAGTATTTTATGTATGAATTAATTTGAGAGAGAACTTGCATCTTGAAAAATTAGATTTATTCAGGAAGACATAGTATCTTTGTATTTGTTCAAATCTTTTATGTTCCTCAGTAGAGTTTTGCCATACATTTTGCGTGTTTCTGGTTACATTTTATACCCGCTCCTGGGCGAACAGTTGAGGACTGACCAGTGCAGAACGTGTGTAGGGGATTGTGAGGCCCATCTTCCTAGATTTCAAGTGGATGGTACTAGAAGGGAAAATGTGATAATTATCAGACATCTTAAAAATATTCCAGTAATGAAACTGTCAAGGATAATATTTTTTCTCATAATGTCTCTATTTTTAAAAAATTAGGTAATCTTGGCCAGCTGGTACAGGATATATACCAAAATAATGGACTTGATTGGCATTCAGACCAAGATATGTTGGACGGTCACCAGAGGAGAAGGACTCAGTCCAATTGAAAGCTGTGAAGGCAAGTTCTTTGCAATATTGTCCAGTTGTCTGTTGTAGTGTAATAGTCACCCCAGACTTACGGTAGGAACAACCACCATTTTATTGTGCTCGTGGGTTCTGCAAGCCAGGAATGTGGGCAGAGCACAGCGGGCCGGCTTGTGTCCGTGATGTTAGGGGCCTCGGCTGGGCTCAGGTGGCCGTGGCCGGGAGACTGGGATCAACTGGGGGCCGCTACACTTAGAGTCAGGCTCCTGGGCTAGGGTGACTGCGAGGCGGGGCTCAGCTGGACTCTCAGCTGGGACACCTGCATTCGCTTTCCATGCAGCTCGGGCTTTTGTGTAGCGTGGTACCCCAGTGTCCGGCTTTTCTTGCAGTAGCTCAGAGATCCAAGCTGGACATCACATGGCCACTTATGACCCAGCCGCAGAAGTCACATAATATGGCTTCTGCCACACTCTGTTGAAGCAGTCGCAAGCCCAACGAGACCCCATACTTCTACGAGAAAAGTGCCTGGGAACTTGCAGCCTGAGTTAAGCCCACACAGCTACTACCCACTTCCATCTATGTCCCGTGATGGTGGTGTGTGTGAGTGTGTGTGTGTGTGTGTGTGTGTGAACCAAGGCAACTGTTTAATATATTGGGCAACCATTTTCAAAATAAGCACGTTTTAATGTTAATTGCCAGACACTTAAAGTCATTAATAAAACATATGTTTTGTTTACTTTTAAAGGATTGGGAGATCCTGCTTGCTTTTATGTTGCTGTGATTTTTATTTTAAATGGACTCATGATGGCATTATTCTTCATATATGGCACATATTTAAGGTAAGACTGTTAAATTGAGAATATTTTAGTATGTGTTTATAATAGTATATACTAGAATAATATAAATAGTAAGATTATTGTTAACTTTTGGTTTGGTTTTATAACAGTGTCATTTCTAATACGTCTACTTGTAGACATAAAATCACTTCCCAATTGGATGATTTCACCATTGTCGTGGCCAGCCGAACTGAAAGTAATTTTAGAGGCTTAAATAGAGCATGGCGGAGATATTCGATAAATTTTAAATATTCATAGGCATTTGAGCATCAGCAATATATATTGTTTACATAAAATGTGAAGGCAAGGACCACTCATAATGGCTTTTACTCTGCTAATGTTAGAACAGAAATATGTGTTTTATGCAGATATTTACTATTTTACCTAATTTACTTCATAATTGAGCAACATTTCTAAAATGAAAAGATCGACAAATTTTCTAAGGGTTTTTATATTTATTTATTTCTCTCTCTCTTTTTTTTCTTACAATCTGCCACACTGTATACTTGTTACCGTGAGAGCATCTTTACAATTTTCTTTTTACTGCTCGCTGATTCTTTGTAGTAGAGAAGTATGAGCATAGGCCTGTCATTTTCACTTTGGTTTAATGAGTTGGAATCCGCTGTTCTCCCATTCTCTTTGCTTTGGAAGTGTGGCATTTTCATTTTAGTATGTCTAAGATGCGTCGAGTTCTTAGCTCAGTGTTTGAGTCTGTAGCAATTACTCGATAAGCATTTAT
This sequence comes from Pteropus medius, assembly GCF_902729225.1. Taxonomy (NCBI): domain Eukaryota; kingdom Metazoa; phylum Chordata; class Mammalia; order Chiroptera; family Pteropodidae; genus Pteropus; species Pteropus medius. The sequence continues at coordinate 19,356,771 of NW_024342467.1, read as the reverse complement.
CAAATGAGGTAGCTGTTAGATCAGTTTAAAATATATTTGCATATAGATTTAAAATAACTTCGATGCTGCTATTTCTGACTTAGCTCTAAGAAAGGTCTTTTAATTATTTAATTGGGAGAGATTGAAATGAAAATGAGTGATTAAAAGATGATGTGACAGTTTTTGTTTTTGAAACAAGACACACAGAAATAACTTAACCAAAAGTATATGGTAATCAGGAGAATAGGCCGACCCGAGGGAAAGCAAGGCCAGTGTGCCTCGTATCATGATGAGCAAAAGGAAGAGCAACTTGGGGACATTTATTCATTTTGCTGAGTACCACCCATCTGTCTCACGGGCAGCTTCATTACATTTGGGAGATCCAATTTTAAGGAAGAGAAGTTAAAATATGGAACGTGACATTATTGCTAAATTGCTAATCTACAGTTATGCCACTTTTTTCATTGAAAGAATTCCTATACACTTATTAAAGTCATCATTCAGCATCATTTTCTTAAAATGGCTGTTATAACCATGATTTCAAAGGCTGAAAGTATCGTATCTGCAGCAGAGAATGTCCCTAGGTCTCTGGCTAGCCTAGGCTGTCATAATCAGACTGGAGGACAAAAACGCTGTGTGGAAACTCTAAATCGTGGGTGGAACCTGTTAACATTGAGTTTTCATATAATTTGAATAAATGATGTGGGAGGAACTTAAGAGTTACTGCCAGTTCTTTAGTTTCCTTTTAGATATAAAAGAAAATAGAATGTAACGGAGGTCTTTCAGGGTTGTAACAGGGAAGTGAAGTGTTTGTCAGGTTAACTGAGATGGAAGATAACATAGAAGAATTTTTAAGAAGTGATCGGGTAGGAAAGAGAAGGCCTGAGTGAGTTAGGAGCCACTGTCTTCTGTGTGAGACTAGAACACGGTTCATTTGCAAGGCGCCAGAAGAATGCCTGCCTTCACAAAATATTTTTTAATTGAATGAAATGAATGAATAAATTATGGAATAGAAAAACTTAGCTCATGACCGCCATCTGTGAAAAGCACAATAATAATATCTTATTATCTATGCCATATACTTTATTAGCATTTACCAATTTAGGACGTACTTTTCCATTGGACTCGTTCAAAGGTTTCCACTGCAGATACCGCCCTTCACTTCAGACTCTTCGTTTGTTGAAGTAGTGCACGGATAGCACTTATTATGTGCCCAGCTCTAGTCTAAGCTCTACAGTCGTAAACTCATTTAACCCTTAGCGTTAGCTCTGGGAAGTAGGTTAACCCTTTTGCAGATGAGGGGACTGAGGCGCAAGAACCTTAAAGAACTCCCAGGGCCTCGTAGCCAGTCAGCTGCGGAGTTGGGATTTGAACGCAGACTCCAGCGTGTGTGCTTTCAGCTGCCGTGTTCTGCTGTCTTTATGGATGCACTCGAAATAGTCTTTCTAATAGCAATTCAATTATTTGCAGTTTTAATTAATAAGTTAATATGTATTTAAAGGTACCGAGTAATGAAGAAAAAGCTGTTTATTCCATTTCCAGAGAGGGTGTTATTTACATTTCATACAAAAGTTTCAGAAAAACATTTCAAAAGAGCATGACGCTTAGAAGGATCTCGATTTTATTCTCTTTTCTGGAATCGTTCGTTTCCTGAAGGTTCTGAGGCTGCTGGGATTTTGCTGGTCGTGTGCTCGTACTTCTGTAGGCGTGGTTCACTTCACTCTTTCTCATGTTGCCATTTATCAGGATCCCGTTTTGCTCCATTTTTAGTTCTCATACATGTATGTGATTTTGTAATCATTCTAATAGTTTCTTCATCAGTTAGTTTTTCTTAGAATCATTTCGTTGCTGCTGTATAAATTGGAATGAAAGGTAACCTGACGTGTGCGTGCGTGCGTGTGCGTGCATGCGTGCATGTGTGCTGGGGGTGAACTCAGGCTCCTTTCATCTCGTAGCTCCTTCGTTCACCAGACTCAGCTTCCTTCACATATGGTCAGCCGACAGGAAAGGGGAGAGTCGAGGAGACACGTCTGATTCTTAACCTCCTCAGTGCAGAAGTGACACCGGGTCCCAGTGACAATTCTGCACTCCCCTGCACCTTGTCCGGGGACACTCGTATGGTTGAGGGCCGGAGTCCACTCACCGAGGCACGGCCCTGTGTTCCCTGTCCCTCTCTCCCGTCCCCTCTGATGTAAAGTTTCTGAGAAAACTTTTTAACGTTTCGGTTTTGTTTAATCACCGTGGCCAGTCCGATCTGCCTCTGGTCTTTTCCTCTTTAGAACACGCACCTTTCCCTGTCTGTCTGCACCAGTTCTCCGTCGCTGCTCTGCCTCGGTGAGGAAACCGCTGTCCCTGTGCGGACGCAGCGCATCGTCAGGGTGTCTGTCCCTCCGTGCAGAGCGTCCACCCTCCGATTTCCTGTTTCTGTTTCTGTGGTCATTACAGGTTCACAGTGGCTTCTCTGATACCAGAAAGAAGTTTTAAAAATCCTTTATTTCTAGATATGTTTTAGAAGCCCCGGCAGCCTGGAAGATCAGTCTCTGTGCCACACCTCCCTTGTAACTTTGCTTCCCGTCCCCTTTCTGTCCTGCGTGAACGGTCGTAGTTAATAGAACCAGTTTTCCTACTCTTTCCTCTCATGGTCCCACCTGAGTTACCTGTGAAGTGACTCGGTGTTCTTTTTAGGCTCTGTGACAGTAAATAGATCAGCTTTTCATATGAATTCTCTACTCCTCCCCTGTATCCCACCTGTTTTAAGGAAAAGTTGAATTTCCTATTCTTTCTGCCAATTTTGCTTCCATTATTTTGACTTTTTTTTGTTGTTTATCATGTAAAAATCGGATCTTTACTGTTTTTGTGGGCCAGATTTTTTGGCTACACATGTGTCTTAAATAGGCTGTGGCTCACACCAGCTCAAACTTTTCCACCCTCATGTTTTGTTTTTCTTTGGAATGTTCTATTGACTGGGCCTGCCGGCACGTCTTTAATCTAACACTCGTGTACGAATATTTAAAAGATAAGTATTTGTCTTCAGTGTGTCTAAATCAGTGAAAGTTATTGGTTGAAGATATCGGTGTCTTTATTCCAAAACTTGCTTCTTTTTATGTCACTGCATCGGTAACTGACACTTTAACCTCACTGCTGCCCAGGTCTGACCCCTAGAATTTTCGTGACTTTCCCTTCAGTTACTTTTGAAACCCAGTTACTCGCAAAACCCCACTGGCTTCTTTCTTTGGAGTATCTCTGGCCTCCTTCACGTCTCTCTTCGCACCTGCAGGATTTAACAAAGGCTCCAGGAGCAGTGTCCGGAGGTGACAGTAGAGGCCCTGAGCTTTACAGGAGTGTGCTGGAGCCATGAGGGGAACATTTTCTCAGGAGAGTGACATTTCAGGAAAGTGAGACATCTGGGCAGAGCCTGAGGGTGTGGGGAGGAAGTCGTCCTCCACGGAATGGAGAATCTGGGGGGCACAGTGACAAGTGTAGGTGGGAGTTGGGGTGTGGCGGTCAGGTCACAGCAGAGGCTCGACATGGCGCTGATGCTCAGTGGGAGCCTACGTGTGGGGCCAGTGACCAAGGGTCAACAGGCATGGTTGTGACATGACGGTGAGGAGTATTTGACTGCAAGTTTCAAAAACAAAATAAAAAGACTGCCAGCAGCCTTTGATTTGAATAGTTTTTATGTTTCCTTTTATGTTTTCATTTATCCCTCCGATACCTTTTGACTCTGTGGCTCTCTGCCATGGGTGAAACAGTGCTGGACACTCCGGCTGCTGAAGAACCAGTCACTTCGCCAGCTACTATAGAAAGAATTCTGTTTCTCTCCCTGGTAGACAAAGATTAAATTAAAGCCGTTAATCAGTTGTTTGCAACAGACTGTAAGGCTAAGCCGATAACTTTTCTCATCCTTCCCGACCCTCATTCTCTTCCTCATGTTGACCTTCTGGTCCTTTCCTTAGTGCCCCAGTGCCCTGCCCGTCAGCTCAGGGGAGGGCAATCGGCTCCCAGCCAAGCCTGCTGGGCTTTCTCCAGCCAGCCAGCAGGTGCTGAGGCCTCACGTCTCAAACTTGAGGCTGCAACTCTCTCTCAGTTTAGTGGTTTCCAAGTTATTCTCTCATGTTCTGTTTCTTAAGCATTTACACAATGTGAAAACTAACTTCAGGAGTTATTTAATGTTATTTCAAATGAACTAGGATTACTTTTTTTTTTCTCTTTGAATGTTGAACTTAGCACGTTTCATCATTCTTTGGTAAATAGGGGGAAAAGCCTCATTGATTAATGAAGCCTCCCAAAATGTGATTGAATCCATGGCACTTAATGATGTAGGGAAGAAGAAAATTATAAAGTTATAAATCATCAGTATTTTTAAGATCTTATCTCCTCATTTTATATCTAAGGAAATTGAAGCCCAAAGGGTAAATGAAACACATGAGTAAATGTCTAGGAAGCTTAGAATGTTTTAAAATTTGCATAATAGGAACTTTCATATTTTCTGATAGTTGGTAGTAATATTTCAGAATATAATATTCAGAAAGAACTATTTCTTTTTAACCACTAGGGAATGCTGAAATATCAACTGCTCAACTGTAATGGAAAAAAATTAATTTCAAGTATTCTGATGACTACATTTTTTCTGTTCAGCAAAATAAGATGACCTCTGTGATAGTCTCTAAGGATCAGAGGGGTGGGGTAAACGCCGGGGACACTATTGTAGAGTTGTCGCCGGTCACATCATTTCATAGTGGTTATAATTCAGAGTATTCCTTGTAGATAAACAAAACACGAAAGCGTACCAGAAAATCTGCCTCCCTTTTTGGTTAAACAAAGCTGTCTACATTCATGGAAGATGCTGGTCCATAATCTGTATTATGGTAGAACACTGTGTAAGTTTGAAGTAGGGAAGACCCTCACAGACCAGACAGGAGATGCAGAAGAAATAAAAACATTGACATTGAACTGCATAATATTAGCTACGTAAAATTTAAAAATTCTTCCTGACAGAATACACCATAAATTATATCAAAAGACTTTGTCACGCATATAATAGTCAAAAAATTGATATCCGCAATCTTTAAAGAGGGATACAGATAATCCGATGGAAGAATGGACAAGAATGTGAGCAGGCAATTCACAGAAGAGAAAATGCACATTGTCTAAAAAAAAACAAAAACAAAAATAACCCCACTAAAAATGATGATCTGTACAAGTAGGCAGGACATACAAATTATAATAACAGTGAGAAAAAAATTTCCACCTATCCGAAGGGCAAATGTAGAAGGGTCTGGGCCCATCAGGTGCTGTGTTCTAAACCCTGTACATTGTGGTGGGGGTGTGGACTGGGTTTTCTGGAAAGTTCACATTCTTTGACTTGGCAGTCTCTCGGGTCCGGCCAATGGAAATAAAAGCACCACTATTCATATGTACAAGGATGTTTACTTTAACTTTTTTTTTTTACTATTATAACTAGGAATTGAAAAATATCTGTTATGTCCAATAACAGAGAAAGGGCTGAACAAATTGCAGTGTTTATACTAGGTAATATTTGATACCTATTGAAAAGAGTGCCTTGGGTTACATGTATTGATTAGGAATAGTCTTCATGATAGATCAGTTAGAAAAGGAACAAATTTCAGAGGGATATTAATATGATCACATTAAAATGTATGTTTGCGTGGGTTGGAGAAAGATTTGGAAGGGTGGACACGCAGATGTTATTACTGGCTGTCTGAGGTGAATGGGATTGGGGGGAGGGTGTCAAGGAGGAAAACTTTTTAAAATATGAAGACTTGTGTACTTTTTCTCTTGTTAGAATAAGTTCGAAATATTAAAATAAATGTGTCTGTCTATCTAATTTTTTCTTTAAACTTCAGCTAATTCTTAACCTTTCTTCTGTCTCGTCCCCTGCACTGAAAACTGGAGTTTGCTCGTTTGCTGGCTTGCTGGTCTGTGTCTGTTCTTGGCCTGTGCTGTACCACTTTCTAGCAACTTTATCTGTCACTTATTTCTGCGACCCATCACTTCAGCTGCTTCCTGGCCAGTACACTGTTTCTTTGCCTCTTTATATCCCATTTGTGCCAGTCCTGGTCAATAACCAGTGGGGGAAAATCACACAGTCCTGCCATTAGTGTCCTTGTGAATTTGTGGTCTTGAACTTCAGTTGATCCTTTAAAGACAGCTCTGCGGCCCTTCTGTCTCCCCTCCCTCTCTCTCTCTTTAAATGCAAGCGGCATTTCAAGCCTTTAACACTGCCACCTCTTCTCCTGAGCAGCCAGTGGCCATGTCCCCGCTCTGAGGAAACGCTCACCTCCACAGATCCTGCAGGCTCCCCCTTCCTCTGTGCCAAAGCTGACCGGCCCTCTGTGCTGATATTTGCATTGTATTTCAAATATTTTGAAAACATAAGAAAGATAAATAAGGGTAAAGAGGGTCAAATCTATGGTGACAAAAGGAGATGTGACTTTGGGTGGTGAGCACACATGGAATACAAGATCATGTATTATACAAGCGTACACTACTTGAAAGCTACATAATTTTATTAACCAGTGTCACCCCAATAAAGTTAATAAAAAACCTTAGCTATAACCTATTGTTTTCCAGCATGTTCTGTAGAAAGGCAGCTTGGGGATGGCATGTGGTATTTTCCAACTTTAGGACTATTAAGCCCTTTTCTGTACTTGCCTTCTTTTCCTGAATGGATGTCACGTGTCCCAGGAAAACAGTGTGCACAGTGCTGAAGGACACAAATAAATCCGTGGCACTGAAGAATAAAAAAAGAAAGATCGGGTTGCACGTGCACAGTACCATGACTTTCAACAGTTTCTTCTTCCCTGTCAGTCTGTGTGTTTTTCTGTTCATTTTGAAGATGGAAACGATTTTTTAAAAATGAAACTTGTTTTGACTAACGATACTTCAGAAGAAATAAGCTATTTTGTAAGTAAGTATAGTAGAGTCCTAGCGTGGCTAAAACTTTTTTAGTAGTGGACGGTTGTCATGTTATGTGATTTCAACGTTTTACTAAGATCGACCTGGATTTCTATTGTTTTTGAGTTTCACTGTAATATCTTCTCTTCCAGTGGCAGCCGACTAGGGGGCCTGGTTACAGTGCTGTGCTTCTTTTTCAATCATGGAGAGGTAAGTAGTCAACAGGTGTTTATTTTCAAAATCTTTATGGGATTTTACTTCTAGAAATACAACTTTCTTCTTTAGGTAGTCAAATATTTCTTTAAAAATTTTAGGAGCTTTTACTTATAGAAATATAGGTTTCTTTTTAAAAGTTCATTTCTTTAAAATCTTTGGCAGCATTCTTTAAGTGTTTGATCTTATTTTGATTCAAAATTTAAACACTGGCATTTATTTTAACTTTTCAGGATCATTGTATCTTTTATGTGATATATCTCTTAGTGATTTGAACAAGTAGCGGGTCTGTATCAATTCTTTATAGAATTTAAAACCGAAAGCTCACATTTTAGTTGTAATAGACATAAGCCAGCCATGGATATAGTTAATTCCCTTGTGTTGGGATAACTTTTCATTGAGGAGCTATATCATGCGTTTCTATTTTAATGTATTTATATTAAACTTTGATACACTTTTCATTATCCTTTGTAGAATATTTTGTTATAAATTTGCATGCACCGAAGGCCTTTCTGAGATGAGCAGCACTGTAAAAAGCGTAGACTCCAGATCTAGGCAACTGTGTCCAAATCCTGGCTGTGCCATTTAGTGGCCATGTGACCTGGGCCGATGGTTTAATCTGATGATGTTACCGGTCTCGCGGGATTATTGGGGATGTTACACGAACTCCTATGTGTAAAGTGCCTAGAACAATGTTTGACACATAGTAACTGCTACGTAATTGTTGTTTATATTATTATTATTATTATTATTATTAATAATTTAGATTACATTCTAACAAATTCAAGGTGCTGGTGAAATCTTTCCATTAAATTAATCAGAGTTGTAAATGAGTTTCTAGTAATGTATCTCTGTCCAGTTTTCTTTCATGGTAAGTAGGTGCTATATGAGGGGAAAAGGAAGGTCAGCTTGCTTTGCGTGTTTATACACTAGGTGTCTACAGTATTCGAATAAGCACATGCTACAAAGCTCTAAGAGGAGTCAAAACAAACCTTACCAGTGGAGTCAAGCTTGAACTTTCTTTATTATTCAGCAGGTTACCAATAGATGTTGAACTAAATATTAACATGCTTAGGATTGAGAGTCATGGAAATTTAAAGCTAGAGTAGCCTAATAGATTATAGCATTCGACAAATTATTGTTCTATAACATCAATTAATTATGAATTTTGAGCAAGAAAAAAAGTTATTTGACTCTTCTTGACTGTATATGCTGCTCAGTGTCAGTGTAGACCGTGAATTCTGTAAGAACGACCTAAGAAACACGAAATAACCATTTAACAGTGGAAGAAGGGAGCATTGCATGTTCACGTGAAACGCTGGAGAGAGGGGTCATTGAAGCTTTGAAGCCAAGGCCGAGTTTCTGTCTGCAGAGCAGGAAGGTCCACCGCGCGGCTGCCCTTAGTGTCAGGGGTCAGTGATCTCCGGTCTCCCATTTTTCTTAGAGTTTTGATACTCATGGAGCACGAGCATTATTCCTTACAAAGTCTTTTTAGTTTTTAACAATGAAATTCATACTAATTATTTTATTTTTTCAGGTCGGTAGATTTTTAAAAATATTTTTCAGCTATTTGGTATACTTAAACATGCTTAGACATCATTTTCTACTTATAAGGTAAAATAAATGTGATTGAAATTTGAATTGCAGCTTTACTGAAATAGTCAAGTAGATGATTGTACTTAAATCAGTAACTATAGCTTTAGCGTAGAAAAATGACCATTTTGTGTAGTGACGTATATTAAAATTGAGACCATAAACTGAAGTTTTGGGTAAAAGTGGTGAGAACTCAAGTAACTGAAAACTATTATAATTTTGTATTTATTTTGTTTTTCAGGTTGTGAGATTTTCAGACTTTTTTTTTCTGACTTTTAAAAGTGTTGCCTAAAGTATATAATTTTTATATGGGGGAAACATCTTCTCTGGTGGTACCTACTCTTGCATTTAGTGAACTTTTCTACATTGTCACAGTGTTTTGCTTACTGTGATTGCTGGCGGGTTGCTAATTGGTACCCTTCTTTCAAAGAAGAGTTATTTTAATCATGTGAGTGAGTGGTTTAGGTGCCAAAAAATATTTGTGAATTATTCCTTGCTTTTAAGTTCTATTTCCATTATTTAGTTTGTTCTGTACTTGCGTCTAAGATAGTAAATGACATACATTTAAAGATATTTTTTCTCTCAGATAGTTTTTCAAGGGAAAATTTTTGCCTTAATGAAGGAACTACAAAATGTGTAGTATAAAAGAATTAAGTTATTTAAAATAGAAATTTAAACCCTTCAAATCTGAAATATGTGAGTGCAGTAAAGGAGCTATTAATTGCTCATAGAAATGATTGATAATATTGAGGTTATACATTTCATAATAAAATTATGCAGATGTTCTCACTCATCTAGGTTTTTTATTAAATGTTGATTCCCTCCCTCTTCAGAATTATTGCTAAGATGAAAGCTAACAGTTTTGCTCTGACTTTAAAATATTTCCTTCTGAGATGTTTGCAGCATGGTTGATGCCGCAGGATTTTTAGCGTGCTGACTGAAAAGCATGTAGATGAGTATGTAAAAATAAAAACCTAAATATAATAATTTCCCCACTTCGAATGTTAAAAATTCATTATGTATGAAATAGGTTTGTTTTGCTTTTTCACGATGAGATTAAAAATTATTACCAAGCATGACTGACGGTGTTTTATATAAAACGTGTTCATAGATATAAAATCCGCCCCTTCCTTTTTTGAATCCAAAGTAATTTAAAGTATATAAAGGATTGCTTTAAAGGCATATCTAATTAACCTTTTTTATTACCTGTAACGTATTTCTGATCTATATTAGTTTCTTAAATATATTTTAACTGAACTGAGATGAAAAATATAAATGTACACATTCTTAATGATTTATTGTCATAGTTTTGTCATTTATATAAGGTTTGGAAAGGAATTCTCAGAACACTTTGAAAACAGTCTCATTAATCCTTGTAATATTCTCGTATGATCGATAAGTAGTAAATAATATTCTCATATGCATTAAAATGGAAGCACCGAAAGGTTAAGTGTGGGGCTCCAGGTTGCTAAGCAGGGAGAGGATTCTAAATTTTCCAGCTAACCAGTAATCTCTCTACAGACTTCTCTCAACACAAATAATTCTGAGATAGGGTATACGGATTTCAGTGACAACACCACAGTTTGTCTTTTGTAACTGAAAAGTCCAGAGATCTTTCTTTGCCAATTTGTGGGATTTTTTTTCTTTTCCCTTTTTCCCTCTCTCCCTTCTCCCTTCCCTTTCTCGTGCTGGTAACGTTTGGCCAGGACATTTATTCTGCGTCTTTCATTTTTTTCAACTCAGTTAATGTATGCTGCAGACCTACTGAATGCCAGGTACTTGTAGATGCCTGGCATGCGTCAGTCGTTAAAACAAAGATCCCTGCCTTTGTGGGTAACTGTGTGAAGGTGGGGTGATCTTCCACTCCAGGTGGGAGAGTTCTGGCCTGTTGGAGGAGTAGCCAGGAGGCCATTTTGACAGGAGCACAGAGCGGCAGGGAGGAGGCCAGGCGGTCAACAGCGGGAGACGGACGGGGCTGATTCTGTGGTCCTGGTCGGTCATTGTGAGGTTCATTTGGAGCAGACAGAAGGGCCACTGGAGGATTATATGCAGAAGAGTGACATGATTTAAATATTTTTTGCATTAATTTGGAAAATAGTATAAGCGCCAGATGCATTATGTATTCAGGCTGTTGAGTGGTACGCCTGTGGATTTGTAAATTGACATTAAACTTACCTGAACTCCCCAAGTCCAAAAAAAAAGAATGTGCTCATCTTTGTTGAGAATGAACCTGTGGATGGAGATTTGAAAACCAGCCTATAATTTAGTAGTGAACCAGCCTGAAGTGTCCTTCCCGACCCGACCCCTACTGGATCTCACCACTCTCCAGGCTGTTGTCTTTGCTTCAGACCTATTGTCCTTCCTTCCTTCGTGTTCTCGGGAAGGACCGGTCTGTTTCTTTCCTCAGGGCCTTTGCACATGCTTTTTCTCCATGCCCTGCACACTTCCCTCCCCCTTCGTCTCCTAATCAGGGCCTGATTAAGTCCTCATCATCCTTGAAACTGGACGTTTGGGTTTCAACGGTGGTCGTCATTTCTTCCTGCAAATCTGGGTCTTCATCTGGTATAATTTCTCTTCAACTTTACATACTTTATTTTTTGGTGTAAATCTGCCGCCTATCTCAAAATGTCCTTATTTCATCTTTATGATTTGAAGTGTAGTTTTGCCAGAAGAGTTCGAAGTCGATAGCTTTCTCTTTCGGGTTTTAATGTATGTCATTCTTTGTCTTATGGCTTCCATTGTTTGATACAAAGTCAGCTGTCATTCTTCTTACTGTTACCTGAATGTAATGTCTCTCTTCTGTGGTGGCTTGACAACTCTCTTTTTAAATTTGATTTTATTGATTTCATGGTGGTGAACTTAGATGTGGTCTTATTTGTATGTATCCTGCTTAAGATTCACTGAACATCTCTGTTTCACATTTTTTAGTTTTTGAAAAATTTTAGCAAATATCTTCTCTTCAAACATTTTGTCTTTTCTATTCTTGTATCTTCTTTGAGGATTCCAATTCCATGTGTGTCCAACTTTTGATGTTATCCCATGGTTTTTTGACACTCAATTTTCTATCTTTCTTTGCTTCGCTTTGGATATTTTCTCTTGCCGTGTCCCTGAGTTCACGGATAGGATATTCTGTACATTCGGCCTGCTATTGAGCCAGTCCAGTGAATTTTTCATTTTAGATGTTATGAATTACAAATTTAGAATTTTACTTTTTTCCTAGAGCTTCCATTTCTCTGCTGAAAATTTCCATCTTTTCACCCATTCTACCCTTCTTTTTCTATAAAATTTAAAACTTAATTATTATAGTTATTTCAAAGTCCTCGTGTGCTATTTACATTTGTGTTACCTGTAACTTGAATTCTGCTGACTAGACTTGACTTCCTAATTATAATTCTGTATAGTCTTTAAAGTACCCCTGCCAGGCTTGACAGACATAAGGATTTCTTCTAGTCTGACCGGCTTAGTGGTAATATCAGATCGTTTATCTTTAAGCCAATGCACTTTCTTTAAACCGAACGATGGACTTATTAATATATTCAGTCTACATGCAGAAAAATGATTGAGTATAGAAACTGGGATAGTTCATTAATTAACTTTAGGGTAAGCTTTTCAGAAAGATTGATATTTGACTATTTGTTATTTTATTTGATCCCCTCTGCCACTTTTATATATTGTGCAACCCAGGGTAGTTTGGGCAAAGCATTGCAAAAGAAAATGGAGGACTCCTTTCTAGCAGCCCTGCGAATAAAAATATTAACGTCGATGACTACGAAGAGTTTTGAAGTCTTAGCTGGTTTTGCCGAAATTTGTGTGAAAGAAGACGAAGTCTAGTCAGTTTACACAACCGGTTAGAACGTAATGTTTTTAATTTGGCAGAATGTGATGTAGCTGGCACGTTCCCCGCTTCCCTTCTAGGCTAGAGTCGACGTTTTCGGCAGTTCGCTGTTGACAATTCACGATGTTAATAGCTCACAAGATCTTATGCCGTGTGCGCCTCCCTCTCCAATGTTTCTCACTTTCCAGTTTTGCTGTTGGTGGAAAACCTAGCAGCTTGTTTTGTAACACACCATTTAAATTATGGGTGGAAAAAAACCCTTCTTTTTGTACTTATAAATAGCTCTCACTCGGTATGTCTTACTTAACAGATTTGACAGATGTTGTAACTATGAACTCTTTTCAGTGCACCCGTGTGATGTGGACGCCCCCTCTCCGGGAGAGCTTCTCATACCCGTTCCTTGTACTTCAGATGTTGCTTGTGACTCATATTCTCAGGTAGCTTTTGACTTACCCTTGGTGGTGGTTTGTTCGTTTGTTTTGCGTTGAATAACTTAAGTTAGAATTTTTAAGCTTTCATAATAAAAACTATGAACGTAATAAAATAATTAACATGCAAGGTTAAATTCATAAAGGTAATTTCAGAGTGTAATTTAAGAGTGTGTTTACTACGAAAAGCATTTTCGTAATCTGCCCTCTAGTCTTCTTCCTTTTTCTTGGTGGTCCACAGACGCTGCCCGAGGAGCAGCACATCGGCCTCCCCTTCTGCCATTTCCACTTTCCCATCATTTCCTGCGACCACCACCATCTCCCCAAAAATAGGCAGAAAGAAGGGGGAGAGCCGGTGACAGTAGAGTGTATCCTAAAAGAAAGATGAAGCACTTCGAAGAACAGTTGACAGCAGAACTGGTCAGACAGAGCAGCACACGTAACTCTTCGTCCTCCCTGGGCTTAGCTTCCTTGAGAAGCAGACAGCGGGGTAGAAAGAAACCGGTCGTCCCTGGAAGTCCCTGGTCCCCGTCTCTGTCGCTCGGCTCGTGCCACACCAGTCACGCCAGCCACGCCGGTCACGCCGGCACCAGTTGCAGTTCCTCTGCTTTCCTTTCGTCCCTCACTCCCCCCAGTGCAGTTCGTACCCAGCTGCCAGATGCATGTTAAACTCTGCTCAGAGGTCGTTGCCTCTCATTGTCCATACAAATCAAAATCGTGTTCAGGATTCAAAAGCAATAGAGAAATGCTTTATTTTAGACAGTGGCTTTCCACCTTTGAACTGTGCTCTTCAAGAAATAAACACATTTTACACTGGGACCCAGCATACCCGTTCCCGTGTGTACACAGACATCCGATTCAAGTTCCATGGAATAGAACCCTTATGTAGGATGCAATCGTATATTTTTTTTTTCACTCTACTTCATTAAAAATTGCGGGTTCTTAGCTCATGATTTTGGACCTCATTAATAGGTTACCTGGATTTTGAAAATGCTTGACTTAGGGGCAGGATAGAAAGATGGATTAGGATAGCACAGAGGGATGGCCTTAGAAGAAGGCATACTCAAGGAAATAAAAGCGTTTTCTGGTGACCCTCAGCGCCCCAGGTAGGTGAATCTAAGGAGGGTGTCCTCCTCAGTCCAGCGTGCGTCCCTACGCCGTAACCGCAGTAGGTTGACACGTACTCTTCACCGCGTGAACGTGCTGGGGACGTCGGGCCTTTGCACCAGCTCACTGACTGAGGAGACAGGTAGTTCTTAAAACTAACATGAAAAAGAAAACCACCTCACTCTCCAGAATATTCCCTAAATCAAAAGCCAGGACCGAAGCCAGACCTTTCCAGGTGGCTCTGGAGTGGCCTTTGCTCCTTTTCTCTTTGCTGTGTCCCCAAGTCCTCCACAGTCTCCCTCGGCTGTGTGGCCTGTAGTCTGAGTCCCTGCAGTACTTGTCTGCAGAATCCTTCTCTCTTAGGATATGCTGCTTTCTGTGATTCGTTTCACAGACATCCTCTGTCTCTCCAAATGAATCTTTTGGCTGGAGCATCTCATATATTTGATTATGATTCCACCAAAATATAGTTTGAAAAACTTCAGTGGATATGCTGGTCCAGATGCTCTCTCTCTGGCAGGCTTTGTTTGTTTTTACAGTAATAATGGGTATTTACTTTTCATAGAAAATTGTTGTAATTGAGAATCAGGAGGTACAATTTCTAACCCATTGGTTCATCTTACATCCGGTTTATGTTATAACGAGATCATGTTTAAAGATTCTGAGTTGCTGCAGTTTGGAGCTATGCTAGAATGTTTGGTGGTTAAATTTACTGATCTTTATTTGTCTTCTCAAGGGCTACAAAACTTTACAGAGGCAGCTTGATTGCACTCTGCATTTCCAATGTGTTTTTCATGCTTCCATGGCAGTTTGCTCAGTTTGTACTTCTTACTCAGGTAAGGGGCTTTAATTTATTTAAAGTGAATGAAGCTTGCTGTGTTTAATTATGTGAACTCATTTGTATAAAATTATAGAACTGAAATGTTATATGATTCTACGTCCTGAAGTGTTTTTTAGTTAATATTTTTAAACAAAGTTTGCAGTAGGGAAATATACAAGATGTATTTGTTAGTGGGTGTTAATTATTTGTGTCCTAATTGAATACATTTATAGACCTCAATATATAAGTATGCTTATCTTTGTTCAGTATTTATTACTGTGCTTAAAAGAGGACTGACTAGTGCTATACCCTTTAAGTATTTCTCTTAAGTTACTGGAGTATTCTCTTAATTAAAATGTATTTCTTTTCTGAATAGTGTTATACATTCTTCTACCTAGGATAAATATATGTAGGCTAACATAGGATAAATAGCTAAACAGCTCATACTTTATATAACTCTACCACCAATCTGTAGCTTATTATCATCTTTCCATGTGCTCTTGTCTTTCTCTTCAAAGGTCTATAAAACAAGATAAAGCTAGCTTGTTGAGAGAGAGCAAACTTCGTGTTTCTCTCTTTCTGCGCCACCCCTCCCCACACACTGCGTCTACGTCATTACGCTGGTCACGTGCATATTTGTATAAAGCATTTTAAGAGTTGCTTTTTAATGTTGTCTGAAAAGTCTTGCTTGAGAAATGAAGTCAGACGTGGATTTGAATCCTGATTCTGTTGACTAGTTTCTCAGCTTGGACAAACTGCTTGACTTTCCTTAGGGTCAGTTTCCTCGTCTATGAAGCAGCGAGGTTCGGAGCCTCCTTTTATGGGTTGTGTTAGGATGCTGTGAGGTAATGTATGTAGGATCCTTGGCACATTACCTGGCACGTAGCAAGGTGTCAGTAAGATTAGCTGCTTTTACCGTTATTTTTTTCAAAAAGACTCTGTTTGTACTTCATTTTTTTCTTCGCTATTATCCCTTAGCCTCTTTTGTCTTCTTTAGTTTGATGACATTTCAAATGTTTCTGGTTTAAAATGTCCCTGAGAGTCACCCCTTAAGATTGTACCCTGTAGGCTGCTGCGTGTTGCTGGGACCCTGGGCTGGAAAGGGAGTGTCCCCACTGCTTCCAGTTCGTGGAGGTGCCTGCTTTGGGGGGCAGTGGGGGCAGTTGTAGGGGTTGCATGGACCGAGGGGAGGAGGCTGTGCTTCTCTGTGGGGTTGATGTTGAATAACACATACCCTCCACAGTTACTGTGTCACGTCAGCCACTCTTAAGCAGTGTGGGAAAGGGAAACCTTAGTTTTCTTGCTGATGGTGTTGCAGTAAAATCAGCCCAGTGAAAAACCAAGCGCCACTAGGAGAGTTGGAGAACTCAGGTGTATTGTGCCGGCGGTCCTGGAGGAGCTAGCGCTCTGAAGATCTGGGCCCCGAGCTCAAGGGTAACCTTACTTTTATAGGGCCAACAAGCAAAGGGGTTACATCTGTTATCTAGACAGAACAAGCAAAGGGGAGGGTGAGTCTTCAGTTGACCTCAAGGTCACTCTGCCCTTCAGCCCATGCGGCAGGCATGCCTACAGAAGCGGAACAAAGAGCTGATTACAAGGTAGCCATTTGAGTGGAAAATTCCTCTGCAATGGGAAAATGTGTTGTAGATTGTTTGGAGATAAAACACTTGATGAACAGAACTTAAGTTATATGTTTAAGTGTTTAGCTGTTTGATAGTTTATGTCATGTTCGCCTAGTAGGAGAAGCATGGAATTTAATTTGAATTGCTTTCTCCATGAAGAACAATGTTTCTATATTTTACTAAGAGGTACACTTTCATCATTTAATCAGTTAATTCATCTAAATAACTCCAATACTCTACATGCACAATTTTCTTTAAAACTGTAAAGAAATGTAAAAATACCCTGAAATGAAAGTACTTCTAATTTGAAATTTGATCAATTTGATTGTAATTACCACTTGAATATTTGTATAAATCAAAGAGAACACTAATGGAGATACCTGTAAACAGTGACTAATCAGCAGAACTTAATGCATTTTTACACACGCATGCATTACACAATTATTTTTGGGGTTTAATGTACCTTTTGCAAGTACGTAGTAATTGTCATATGTTATAATTAAATTTTTCTGTTTTTCAGTTGGGCAAGGCACTTTGTAATTGTGCATGTTGACAGTAGAGCCACCCTGATGTTAAAATGAGTATCGTTTTGGATAATCCACAAAGTAGATTATTTTGCATGGTTAATTAAGAGAGCCATGTATAGAAGAGAAAAATCAACCAATATTTGCTGTATTAATGTATTGACCATATTTAGTAATAAATTGGTAGATAAGAAGGGGACTAAAGAACTCGCTTTCAAAATAAATATAAGCCAGTTTGAAATAACAATAAAGATAATCTTCATTTCTGTAGCTCTTCATCGTGTATATAATTTTTATTTTTAACTTTTTAAATTTCAGGTTGCATCATTATTCACAGTATATGTCGTGGGATACATTGATATATGCAAATTACGGAAGATCATTTATATACATATGGTAATGGTTTTTAAATTTCTTTTTTCCCCATTGAGTTTGACCTTAAACTCCTGATTAGTATTTGATTTGTTTATAATTGAAACTGGTCATAACATCATTCCATAACTAAAACAAGTGTCGTTCAAAAACTGAAATAGAATTAACAGACGTTTTAAATAGGCCACCTAGAAATTTTTAATTTGGGTCGTATTATCTGATTTGAGATCGTGCCTGACTTACACATTCTCCGTAAGAGCGATAATTCAGGAAAGAGAAACATGTTCTGGCATATTATCGAGGAGCCTTCTGTGGAAATGGAGTGTTCATTTCTGAGCACCAACTGTCCAGGCATAGCAGTGACACAGCAGTGACAAGAGCCGCAAAGATCTCAGCGTACACGCATTTACATTCTAGTAGAGTGCAAGAAGGAGAGAAGACAGGGCGGATGACAAATACAGGAAGTGGGTAATTTGTACGGTATGTCAGGAGTGATGGAAGTATGGACAGAAAGGAGAGAACAGGTCACGGCCGCCCAGGGGCATCAGCAGAGCCAGCCTCGGGGTGGGAGGGTGAGCTGACCAACCAAATGGTCAGGGCAGGTCTTACTGAGAGGCAGGGAGTGGAACAGAGTGGAAGGAGGAGAGGGAGTTTGCCGAGTTGATGCCACGAAGAAGAATATTCTAGATTGGCGAAACAGCTAGAGCCAAGCCCCTAAGGCTCGGTGATCAATTTTGATGAGTGTTTGTTTATTCTTTAAAAACATTTTTCTTCTCTTTGTCATTGGTTCTTAAAATTATGTTTCTTCTCTGTAGTTTTAATGTTATTATAATATGCCATTATGTTTATGATACATATAAAGGACATTTTTAATATGTTGGGGATTTGTGAACAGAATTATAAAACGAACAACTGTGAACTGACCCTCCAGTTGACATACAAAACCTTCGTTACTCTGAAGCCCTTGTGCCCTGAATACGTCCCCTCCCATCTCCTAGAGATTACCACTGTCCTGACTTTTTAAATTATAATTTTACTTGCTTTTCTTTATGACTTTGCCATATGTGTTCCTAAGTAGTATTTTTTATTGTTAAATATTAGTATTGTTTTTAAGGTTTGTAAAAATGGTATCCTTTTATGAGACTTATATTTTTCCTCAGGTTTCTGAGATTTGTATGATACTGGAATTTAGACATTTTCTTTGCTTTATATTTTCATTGTAGAAATAAAGCACAGTTTATCTGTTTTCTTATTGAAAGACACTTAGATTTTTCCCCCCTTTTTTATACTTTTATGAATAATACTGTACATTCTTACACATACCCCCTGGGATGTATATATTGAGCTTCTCTAGGATATTTATTTACCTAGTAGTAGAATTTCTGGGTTGTAAATCATACACATGTTCAACTTCAAATTTAGTACTGCATTGTTTTTCAAAAATGATTAGACTAGAAACAGTAACGTACAACACTTCATGTTTTTCTTTATCCTTTTATATTTTGTCGGTCTGGTAAGTATCAAATGGTATCTTATGGCCTTAATTTGTATTTTTTCTCTCAGTAAAGCTGAACATCTTTTGGTGTGTTTGTGAATTCTTTGTGTATCCTTTTTTGTGACATTCCTATTCATGTTTTTTTTAACCAATTTTTCTCTTATGTCTAAGAGAAAATGGCTTCCGTTTTAGTCACTGCAGTATAATCCACTATTTTCATTAGTTATTTTGATGCTTGAATTGTTCCCGATTTGGCCAATTACTTCAAGCTGGTTTCTTTGTCCTTTTCATGTCTTTATCATGCTTTGAACACTTCTTAAAAGAAATTAATAAAGACTAAACTTCATCAAATGCTTTTCTGCGTCTTTCTAGATTATCCTGTGTATTTTTCCCTCCTTAATATGTTACAATGATGAATTATATTAATTGTTTTTCTACATTAACAAACCTTGCTTTTCTAGGCTAAACACAGTGTTTATACAATGCTGGATTCACTTTGCTATTATTTTGTTAGGATTTTTAAATTCTGTTCATGAATAGAATTCAATAGTAATTATTCTTTTTTTTACACTTGGCTTATTTTTCCCCAAAATTGTTTAATATAGGTTTTTTTTTTTTTTAACATTGCCGTAAAAGTCAGAATAATTATTAAGCATTTAGAGTCAGTCAGTTACACAGTCGCAGAGGCAGCTCTGGATGAGGACTTTGACTCAAAATTATAGTTATGAAAATACTGACATTACACAGCTTTCCTTTGTAGCAGAACCTGTTGGGGGTGAGTGACGCCGGCTTTGCGGGGGGACCGACTGCGGAACTGGTCACCGACTTTGGAATATTCTCTTTCACTATCACTTTACAAACTCCTGTAGTTACATAAAGAAAAAAAAAAATACATAGAATTGTCTCCATAAAGGATTTTCCCCCATTTTTATTGTGCTAAACTACATAACTTAGAATTTACCACCTTCATCTGTTCAAGTGGACAGGTCAGTGGCATGAAGGACAGTTCCACTGCCGTGTAGCCATCGCCACCATCTGTCTCCATTGCTTTTTTCATCTTGAGAAATTAAAACTCTTTACCCATTAAACAATTCCCTGTTCCTTGTCCTCGCCCCGCCCCTGGAAACCCCCATTCTGCTTTCTGTGTCAATGATTTTAACTACTCTACCGCATATAAGTGAAATCATGCAGTATTTGTCTTTTTCTGAATGGACCTTTTCACTTAATGTTCTCAAGGTCCATTCATATTGATGCAAATGACAAGATTTCCTTCATTTTTATGGCCAAATTATGTATATATACACACCACATTTTCAATATCCATGTGTATGAAAATACAGTGTTTTCTTGATAAGGAGCTACATTCTATAACATATAAGAAAACTGAAGGAAAATAACCGAAACCCAATAGAATAATGGGCAGTAGGAATAGGCACTTTAAACACACACACGCATGCACACACACATGCACACACATATAACAAGAAGCAGCATGTAGAAGAAAAGACAGTGTGTCTTTTAAAGAATGGAAAGTAAAAAAACAGCAGGGCAACATTTTTTTCCTATTAGATTGGCAAATATTTAAAAGACGGATGCACAGTGTTAGCAGGCGTGAGTCAGCAGGAACTCTCATGCCCTGCTAGTGGGAGAGTAAACTGGCACAATATTTTGTATGACAGTTTGTCAATATTTTTTTCAGATTTTAAAATGTGTGTACCCTTAACCCATCAGTTCCACTTCTAGTAATTTATCCCATAAATGTGTCAACATGTACATAAGGGTGTTTATCATAGCAGGTTTGTAATAAGAAAAACAAAATAACAAAACGAAACTGGAAGGCATTTAAGTGTTCACCAGTAGTCAGAGGACTAGTTAATTAAATTATGGTACAACTCTGTTATAGAGTGGAATACTTTTTTTAGTTATTCAATAGAAATAATTAGATTGGTTTAGATTGATACAGAAAGCTCTCTGAAATTCAGAGTAAAAGAAAACAGTGTAGCTTATGGTTTTAGTTTCCATTTGTGGTTTTTAAAAAATATAAACTAGAATTTGTATGTCAGAGTCTGGAAGGATGCACAGGAACCTGTCGATAGTGATCTTTCGGGTTTGGAATGTGCGCTAGGTCGCGGGCTGTTTTCGTTGTATATTCCCTATTGAATGGGTTGAATTTTATAATGGGCACGGGCAATTTTAGAATAAAAATCAATGTTCTTTTTTTGTTTATGTGCATTAATTATATTTTTCTTGGATTTTTCCAGATTTCTCTTGCACTTTGTTTTGTTTTGATGTTTGGAAACTCAATGTTATTAACTTCTTATTATGCTTCCTCTTTGGTGATTATTTGGGTAAGTGTTCTTTAAGTACATGACTCATGGCTGTTTTTGAAACTAATGGTTCATCAGTTTCCTTGTCACTGGCATAGAATCCGTGCCGGATTTTCTGTAAGAAGCATCTCATTGTTTTCCTGTATGCACCTATGTGATAGAGTATTCAAGTACTCAGTTCCAGACCAGGAAAGAAACACAGGGATTAATATTGGAAAGCATAGCACCTTGCCTCAGAGTCTATTCTGCTCCTTCTCCTTCCTCATCTTTCTGTCCCAGGATTAATCTTAGAAAGGTTTCTATCTTTCTTTTTCCCCCTCCCTTCATAGTTTTTATCCAAGTCCTGCTCCACGCTGGCTCCGCCCCCCCTCCTCCCCGGCTCCATCTCACAGCAGTCTCTGCTCTTTGTACCACTGGGATCAGAGGCTTGAGGCTTTGGTTTTTTAGGTTTTTTTCCTCTCCGTGTTTATTTGTATGAAATATTCAGATAATTTAAACCAGGTGATGACATAGTTATATTTTGCTAAGTCACTACAGATTTAGATTATCAGGAGACTGTCTTACTACAGAATTAGAACAAATGATGAAAAGTCACCTAACTCCTCTGCCACTTTTCACAGGATGACTTTCTAATTATAAATCTTTTCGAATTTAACGACTTTCCCGAGGTGGTAATGCCTTTTTTTCCCTATCAATTGCTTTCACCATTACAATGGTTTGCAGCCCTAAGAGGAGAGAAATTATTCCTTATATTTAAAATGTATGTGCGTTAGTGTGTAGGTCCGTTTCCTGAAGACACCAAAAGCATGTTGCACTATCGTTATTGAAATATATTCTTGAATAATCGTTTAAGTTACTCAGATCATCTTGGCTTTCTTGATTTCTAGAACTCACTAGCAAATCCGGAACCTCCTGTTTCTTCGCCCCATTTTGCAAATAATGTTTGTTTAAGATCTCGTTGCCCAAGGATATGCGTCCTCTTCCCACTGTGGACTACCACCCATCCCAGGTGGTGTGCCCTGAGTATGCTTAGTCCCAGAAATGAGCAGTTAGCGTGCGGTGGCGCTGTGTTCTCAACAATGGCAAGAGATAAAAGTTGGCAGCTGAGCTGCTGTGCTTGGAGAGTCATGACAGTTCTTCCAGCTTAGGAACTCTGGCAGGGACTAGGAGATGCAAAGATGTGCTCAGTTCTCTGTTTTGCGTGGGTACACGGGCAGGTCTTGCCACCACTCAGGTCAGAGCACATGACGCTGGGGACTTACGTGTAGGGAAGCCGTTGAATGGAAGATCATGTGTAAATAAAATCTAGGTACATTTTGCAGGAAATTCCTTTTTCTTCAGTTGTGCACCTACAGTATGTCAGGTTTCCTATGGGGTCCTTGACACTGAGGTATACCTTAGATATGAGTTGTGCGTGTTTATGCATATTTCATATGTTTTGGTATATAAAAATAAATGATGGCAATAGTTACAAAATATAGCATGTTTTTGCATATTAACTATAAACAAACATTTGCTTATTTTTATTTATAGTTAACACTTTGAAACCTGAATCATCACATTTTGTGTTCTCAGATATTCAGAAACTTCTGAAAAGATTTAATTTGGGTTTATATATTTATGTTTTGATCTCTAACCATATTTTTCTCAACTTTAAAGTGGATATTGATCCCTATAGGTACTGTATTTTGGGAGTCTATTACGTACCTGGAAAGACATAAGATTTGATAGAGGAAACGTATTTAGTCGACCCATTAAAAACTCATTTGTAGTTTATTCTAAGAGTTAATATTTAACTCAGGGAAAATCTTAGGACTATAAGACATCTGTCTAAAATTCTGAAATTGTTTTATACTTCTTGGTTCTTAGGTATATCAGGGGTATAAAATCAGCCATAAAAATTTATATATGGCGATTCTGTTTTCAACCTTACTAAGTCACTACCCTAATTTGCTACGGTTAAAATAGTACTATTTCTGGAAGTCAGTGAGCTTGTGGGGATGCTGTGTGGAACATCGACAATATACTGAATTTTAGATTCTTGAGGGTCTTATTATTTCAAAGTACTTTTTGGTGCTTGAATCTTTGTCTGTAAGTATTAACTGTATGTTATTTTCTCCGTGCAGAGTGTACTGGCAATGAAACCACATTTCTTGAAAATAAATGTATCTGAACTTAGTTTATGGGTAAGAATCAATCTATTTGAATGCATACATTTTTCCTTCTCTAAAATATGTCAATGGTTTTTTGTTTTACTTTTAAGGAAATGATCTATGCAGTGCAGAGCATCTGACAGTTTTATATTATATTATGTCTCAATTTTAATGTACCAAATTGCCCTTTCATAAAGCAAGTTAGTATTAATATTTGATAGGTAGTTGAAGAATTCCAGTTTTATTTATTATCCATGTTTTTTCTAAGGAGTACTACATGTGTAAGAAACTTAGTAGAAGGGGATTTTAACTGCAAAATCTATAAAATATGTTAATTTTCATAATAAGATTGTGTGTTTATGTTTTTAGTGATAGTCTTTTGATTTTGGAGTAACATTTGTTTTAACTTAAGGTGCATTTTTTTTTAACATTTTCTCTTGGTTATGAAGATATTTATTTCACATGTGATTAGAGCATTTTTTTTTTCTTCTTAGATCATATTTATAGAATGGCTATATGAAGCATCAGTTTGTTTATTTTTTGTTACATTTTTCTTTTGTAGGTTATCCAAGGATGCTTTTGGTTGTTTGGAACTGTCATACTGAAGTATTTGACATCTAAAATTTTTGGCATTGCAGATGATGTAAGTGCATTTTTGCTTAAACTTAAAAGATTTAAAAAAATCACACAGCCTACAAATGAATTTCTTGAGTTATTAAAATACCACTACTTAAACCAAATTCTAAGATGAAGTCTATTCATCTATTATTTTATCTATTTCCTATAATAGAAGGTAAATGTAACTATGTATGTAATCTATATTCTCCAAAATTAACTTCTCGACATAATTATTTTATTGGTTTTTCTATATCCAAAGATTTGAAAATACTAAAGCAAGAAAGCTCTAGAGAGTTAAGCTCAGAGTTCAAGGTATATATAGCCATTTTCCTCTGGTTTCTTTATAATCCCCTTTTGTAACAGAGAAAGACTGTTAAAAAGCCTCTGAAACTGTCGATAATATTACAGTCTTATTCTTTTTTCCCTCAGTTTTCTGGTCATTGCTTGTGAAAGGTTTACTTATGAGCCTTTATATGTAATTTAATCCAAATTAACTTTATTAAGATAAGTTTTTGTTGTTATTTTGTTTTGTTTTGCTATTTGGGTAGGAGAGAAAATGAGAATTCTGCTTTATAACTTTAAGGATTCTTCGTATCCTTAATTTTGCTTTGCCTACTTTACTTTGGTGTTTTAGTAATCATGTTAATTAAATTTATAAAAGAAAGCAACACAAGAACCAACATGGAAAGAGCAAAGTAAACCACGTATTTTTTTTCTGTAATTTATTTTAGCTGGCTATCTTTCATCCTCCTGTAACAGATTAAAACCGTGGTTTTGAAATTGGGTTCTGTGAAACCTGGGACTTCTGTGGACTCTTCGTGGGGATCCTCACTTCCCAGCCCCCCTGCCCACCCCTCTTTCAGCAAGGCAGTTTAGTTTTAATCTCTTACCTATTGGAAATTTATACAGGTTTTCATATGAACAAGGGATTTTTTTTTTTTTTTCTAAAAATGATTGAAAACAACTGAGCTAGTAAATAGATGATCTTCAACCTGTGGAAAGATTTTTAAAAGTATAAAACTACGGTCTAAAATGTGTTTATGTGTTCATTCATTCAGTGTGTACCTGCTGTGTGCCTGGCAGCAGATTCATGCTAGAGATACGAAACTGAATAAGACATAGTCCAGTGGGAGATGGGAACAAGGTCTGGCAGCTGTAATGCAATGTCATGGAAGCTGTGACACGCTTAGGTACAGCCGCAGGGGTACGCCAAGCAGAGTCACCTGCGAAGGGGAGGGCTGCGAGGTGACTGTGTCACCAGGATGCGGAGAAGGAGCAGAAAGTGCAGCGAAGCAGCCCACGTCTCAGGTTTTTGGAATCCGCCTCCTCACTGGGGCAAGACAAGCAGTTAGGATGTTGATTCAGGTCAAAATGACTATTGTCACTTCTGTCACCGGGGCCAAAAAAAATCCTCCCAAAAGTTACTTCCAAATTAGAAATAATTTAGTTGCAGCTTGATATTTCTGGAGATCTGTACCATCAGTCAAGGGCATTAGCTCATCAATTCTTAATTGTGACATTGGGTAAAGGAAGAAGATGACCAGGTCACATGGCCCTTGGGAAGCGTTTGCTCCCGCCCTTCTCTGGTGACATAATTAGACGCCCTCCCTCTTCTTTGGAGACCGAGCGAGCCACTGCTCGGCGCATCTGGGCTTCCTTCCCTGCTCCTGTCTGTCAGCACTCTGGTTGGTGAAGCCTGATGTTGTCCGCAGAGAAGCTCAGAGCCCCATGGTGACAGAGGTGCCCTCCGCCCAGCATGTATCAAAATTCCAGACTCCCAGGGGAATGTAGGCGCTCGGCATAAACCACCTTGTTTGCGCAGCTAAGGTACAGCGGGCCACCATTGTCATTTAGGATGGTGGGAGCCTTCTGAAATCCAAGCTCCCTGATGCCAGCCAAGGGCCAGCCTCGCAAGCAGGCCTGCTGGGTTAACTCTCATCTGAACATCAAGTGTGTCCTGTCTTTTCCCACCTGCCACACCTTCCTGGGTCCTCCGGGGATCCCAGTCGGTCCCAGGTTCGTGGAGGGCTTGGGTCCTCTCGGGTCTCTCTCACACTCCAATCCACCAGGGGCGTGTGAACTTATCTACCCCTTGTTGGTTGTCTCATTTCCAGAATCTCTAAACTTTCCAGCTAGTCTGCCAGTCTGCTGTTTGCTGCACCAGTGTGCAACCGTGGGCTGGCAGAGCTGTGAGCTTTCGCCCGGCACTTTCTGAGTTTGCTATTTTTACTGACAGCGCCTCTGAGCATAGATTTTTTTTTTTTTTCTCTCTGCCCCCAAAACGCCTCAGCTCCCTCTAGTGGAAAAGGTTCTGCTTTTCCTGGCCAGTCCTTCCTGATATAGCTACTGGGTCACCTGAGCGGAGGGAGAGGGTGGCACCAGTGAGATCGGCCCAGGCGAGAACGCCGGGTCCTGCCCAAAGCTCACCAGTGCGTTCTACGAACGAACGCATCTCCATTTGTTTCCCCTTTGGTCGGTTTCTAGAACCTGATACAGTTGTTTTTGATAGTTTTGTCCAATTTTATAGTTGTCGGGGGAGGGATTTTCCACCTTCTTCCTCTGACTTTGTTAATCCAGCCTTGTATTCCTCGGATAACCTCACTTGCTCACGTTGTATTATTATTCTTTCTATGTATCGTTGGATTGGTTGGCTCCTGTTTTTAAGGACTTTTGACTATATTCATGAGGAATAGTGATCTGTAGTTTTATTTTCTTGTAATATTTTTGTCTGATTTTGTTTTGAAGGTAATGCTAGCTTCCTGAAATGATTGGAAAGTATTCAGTATTGAATTTTCAAAGAGAATTTGTGCAGAGTTGGCATTATTTCTTCCTTAGATGTTTGTTGGAATTCAACAGTGACATGCTTGTGGCCCAGAGTGTTCTTTGTGGGAGAATTTTTCTCCTGCGAATCCACTTCTTTAGGAAGCTCCTGGTAGTTCACATCTTTAGAGGACACTGACTCATTCCGGTTACATCTGTCATCAAATGGGTCATGTTTAAAAAAAATAAAAAATTATTGTAGGATTCAGTTAGTGAGAATTCTCATTGAAATTTTTACATATGTGTGAAATGGTCTTTTATGTTCTTTTATTTAAATTTCTTTATTTGGATTTGGAATTAATATTATAGTAGTCTTCTATAAAGAGTTGGGGTTTTTTTTTTTTGCTATTTTCATACTTTGTATTTATTGTATTAATATTTTCAAAGTACTGCCTTTTTTAAAGTCCTTTTTAGTTTTGTCTTATTTCTCTTTGTCACTGAATTCTGTCATTCTTAATTTCCTTCATTCTCATTTCTTTGGGCTTGTTCCATAGCTTTTTCTGATGCTTGAGGGAAAGTGCTTGGCTCTTTCGTTTTCCACCTCTTTTTTTCCAATAAATGAAGTTGTCATTTTCTCGATAAGCAATACTTTTTTGTGTCTTACAAATTAACTATTTTATGATTTTCTTTTTTACCCTGAAGGTTATTAAGTTTTATGTTATTTAGCTTCTCACCGTTCCTAGTTATTATTTTCTAATTCATTGCATTTATGATCGAAAAAATTAATTTGTATTATATCACTTTGAAATTTATTGTGGCATGGTATGTGAACATTTTTTAAAAACATTTTACTTGTGTTCAAGGACAACGTGTATTCTGTCTGTTAAGTTTGTATTCCATGTTTGTGAGCTTCATAATATTCAGATTTTGTATTAATGTTTGTCTGCTTTTTCTATTTTAAAGGAAAATATTTAACATTTATCTTGAACACTGTTAACTGCAAAATATGTTCATGGTACATATAATCTTGCTTTGTTGTTCATTTTACCAGTATATAATGTCATTCATTTTCTCTTTTTCATGTATTTTTTGCTTGAATTCAGTTTTATGAGACATTACAGTTGCTAACCTAGACGTCATTAGTTCGGTCTCTCTGGTATAGCTTGGTCTCAACCTTCCTGCATATTTTTCAACCTTCCTGCATATTTTTGTTCTAAGTATGTCTTTTTAAACAATACAATGTTGGATTTTTTCCCCTTTAATCCAATTTGAACATCTGTCCTTTAATTAGTGAGTTTAATGTGTCAAGGTAATTGTCATTATATTGGGACCTAATTTCTTCCATTCTATTTAGATTTCTCAGCTGTTTTACTTGCTTTTTAGATTTCTTTTCTCCTTTTCATTGGACAGATAGTTTTCTTATGCTATTTTAGGTGCTATAGTCTTCGAATTGATTTCTTAAACTTATTAGCATGTATTTCTTCCCTGTCAAGACAAAGTATTTTGAAATTCAGTCGTACATTCTCACCCGCCTTTAGTTTCTGCTCTTACCCGGACCCTCCCACTTCTTCTAGATGTCGTTTGAGAGTTTAGTTATGGTGCGTTTTAGGTGTGATTCTCCCCTCCCCCGCTTTTCTTGGGTTCTTGCTTTTTTAAAGTCGAAAGTTTGGCAGATGTTGTCTCATTCGTTAAATGAAAACGATTCCACCTTCCTCACATGGCTTTTGTGGGAGTAGATGAGGTGACCTACATGAGGGCACTTTGGTAGCGTAAAGAATTACACACATGTTGATCGTCAGTCAAAAGGTGCATGCTGTTCCATGGCCCGCCCATTTGCTGCTTCCTGTAAAAAGTCTTTTCAGTCCCCTTTTCAGAAATCTGAGTTAATGTTTCCTTTTCTTTACTCTATCACACCTTGTTCCTTGATGATAGACAGACGTCTTTGCGTGTTACCACGCCCACCTGTCCCTGTAGGCTCCAGCAGAGGAGCTGTCGTGCAGGGATGTCCCCAGGTTTAGAACACTGAGCAGGGAGAAGCCAAAGATAAAGAATGGGTTTGTCGATGACCCATCCTGGAAGGTCGTCGGAGCTATCATTTGTCAGCAGAAGAAGGGAGTCGCGAAGTCGGGGTACAGGGCTTTCACGTTTACAGCGAGCTCTATGATGCCGTGAAGACTGCTTTGAGATGTTATTAAGGTTAAAATACGTTATTACAATATAGAGCGTAATCTAACGGTACCTCATTTTTTCCCTTACTAGGCTCATATTGGCAACTTATTAACATCAAAATTCTTCAGTTACAAGGATTTTGATACTTTATTGTATACCTGCGCGGCTGAGTTTGACTTTATGGAGAAGGAGGTAAGATGTGATTTCTAGGTTGTTTCCTCCCCTCGTGTTCTGGTTCATCGATTTTCATAAAGGGCGCTCCTCTTATTGCACACTCTTTGCTCTGTGCTGTCATTTCAGTTTGAGGGAAAGAAAAATCTGGCAGCTGAGAGGAAGATGTTCCTGTGTACATTAGTATAGCTCCCTGAAATGTATGACCTTTGCTCATTTTAGTAATTTAGAAGCCTGCGTGCAGACCAGCAGTAGTTTTTTGGATAAGTAAGTACATAGGCCTTTCAAGTTGCTGCTTTTTAGGGGAAAGCATTAATTCAGTGAAGCTTAGGCTCTTACATTTCCCTCACTCTGTGGTGGTTGGTTTGATCGCATTGCTTCGAAATATCATTGAGTACAAGTTTTTCATTCCAACAATATTTTCCTTTCTAAAACTA
The DNA here is from genome assembly GCF_902729225.1 of Pteropus medius. Taxonomy (NCBI): domain Eukaryota; kingdom Metazoa; phylum Chordata; class Mammalia; order Chiroptera; family Pteropodidae; genus Pteropus; species Pteropus medius. The sequence continues at coordinate 19,327,230 of NW_024342467.1, read as the reverse complement.
TATTCAGATGTTTAGGAGGAACCCAGAGAGTGGTTTAGTGGATTTTGAGACAGAAGTCTGTAATAGTACTTGCTGTTTCTGAACAAATGCCTCTCATTCTTTGTGTCATAGCTACCCATTTCTAGTAGTATATATACTACAGTTAATGTGAGGACAAATTGAGATACATAGAAAAATACTTTGATATTTTATATAAAACATTATTTTGCAGTACTTTATGAGCTGGTTTGGTTCAACAAACATGTATCTATCTGTCTTTTTTAACACCACCCACGTGGCCCTGACTTATTTTATTATCTGTGAAATGTTTCCTTTCAGAGCTGTATGTGTGTATATATTAAACTGACCAGTGGTTCTCTGTTGACGTATTCTGGTCTCCCCGCACTCCCACTGAGTTACAGACCAGTGGACAGTAGTGTCCACACGGCAGACCACATCAACTAGACGTGCTGAGTTGAGCCTGTCCTGTCGATGTACGGTTCGCTCCAGCGCCCTGTCCGTCTTCATTCCCTGTGTTCTGGGAAATGCTTTTGACACACAGTGGCTGATGAAAGTATGATAGCGTTGGCACTTTAAGATACTAAGGAAGAGTATCTTAAAAGACATTAAAATGCATGTTCATAGCAGATCAAGACTACTTCAAGAAAGTAATAAAGGAAGTACAGGGTAAGCATCAGAGAATGAGGACACAGGAGAAGTCCTTTACCGTTCACGAGGAGGTTCATGCCGCTACAGCCTGAGAGCATGAACCATCAGCTGTGTGATAGAAGAAATGTGTATTGAGGCATAGCGTGACTTCCCCCATTTTGCAGAAAATGGCAAAGCCGTTTCCAGCCTGCTGTTCCCCATCTCCATGGGTACCTTCACGGGGACTGTGCTGTAGAGACGGTATGGTGCCAGTTCAGAGAGTGCATCCACTATATGGTTCATCCATACGGTGGGGGAAAGGAAGCAGTTTAACATGATATCTTACTGATGTCGAAAGACACTTAAGATGTATATATGGAGTGAGCAAAACGGTACGATTTTATTTATAAATAACACACATAGAATAAAGTGTAAGAACAAAACTTTAACAATGGTTTTTGGGTGGGAGATAATCAGTAATTAACTTTTTTTGTAATTTGCATCTTTTAAGTTTTTTATAGTAATCATATATTGTGTTACGCTATTAAAAAAAATATAAAACAATTAGGGGGATTTTTCCTTTTTAGATGTGAATCTGGATAGAACAGTATTTAAAGTACAGGGATCCCAAGACAGGAACATTTTTATAACCCAAAATTGACAATGCTGGATAGACCCACGTGTATGTACTTAACTATGTTTGTGTACGTACTTAACACGAAGTAAAGAGAGCATTACAGATAAATGGATAAAGAATGTATTATTTCATGAATATTATTTGAAAAATTGTATTTGGAGTGGGGAGTCAATTTAAAGCCTTGTATCACGTAATACACCAAACTTCATTTCAGTTAATTAATAGTTTAAAAATTAATGAAGCCTGAAAAATAAATTTGTGAGACATTTCATTGATCATTAACTCCATTTTTTGACGGGCATAATACCAGTGCGAAATGCGTGTGAGAATGATTAATAGATTTCTGCATGTAACTTAAAACATCTGTACATTAGATATTGTAAACATTGAAAAGCAAATGACTAACTGGGATGATTCTTGCCATAAATATAAAAAATTAAACTAGATATTAATGTAATTCGTAGAGGAGCCAATCAAGAAAAAATTTACCCAGGACTCTCTCCCTTCCGCCAGCACCCAGCACATCCCCAACTTCACACACACGTGCAGAACGAGGAAGGGTATGAGCACTCAGCCCACGGCGGGGGAAATGCTCACAGCCACCTTCACACACACGTGCAGAACGGGGGAGGGTGTGAGCACACAGCCCTCGCAGAGGAAATGCTCACAACTGACTGAAATGTGAAATCGATCGTCGCCTATATTTTTTCTACATTCTCTACTTTAACAGTGAGCCTATATAACTCATTATATATGCTTAGAATAAAATCAAGAATTACAAAGAAATATTAAAATAAAGGGACTTGTATTTAGAACACATGCACATACGCACACACATCTCTCACTATGTGGCTTGTTTTATTTGCATTTGTTCTCGTGTGGACACTCTGGTATATCTTTAGATATTGAGGAAGTTTTATAATTTTTTTTTATTAATACTTTTATATGTAACCTTAGTCCCTTCTGTTGATCACTTTTTGCCCCTCCCTACTTCTCACCCACTACTAATTTATTGAAATACTGTGATCAGTGAGATTATTTTATTTCCTGTGCACTTTTCCCCCTCGTACCCCGTTTTTAGGAGTCCCATTTTATCTTCAGCGTCAGCACATATAACCACTCATGCTATCCTATCACCTCTGTTTCCCCGTTATCGTCATAGTTCTGTAGGTCGATGTTTTCAGAGCTCACCATGAAGCCCCTCCTGCCATTTGTCAGATGTGCGAAGCTTGTTCTCCAGTGGATTCTTTAGGAAGGGCTCATAGCAGCAAATATATATATTTTTTAAAATAATAAAACAGTTTAAGTTATTTGATTTTTGCTTATATTAAGACAATTTAAAATTTACAAAATAAATATATAATAAAATTTTATAATATAACTATATTCACATACATGATATATAAATAATATTTAATATAGTACATTTAAAATATAACAAAAAATTTAAATACTATGCAAATGTTTATAAAGGTAAATAGTAAAATTGAAACATAAAAATTCTCCTTTAATAGGACTTTTAACTCACAAAGTGTGCATTTTGTGTAATAAATTATCAAAAGTACTCATTTAATACAGAATAACAAATGAGAAATATTGGACTAATGAGAGGGAGAATCAGAAAATGCTACTTACTGTATACTCTGTAGAATTAAAACGTACCAGTATTTTTAATATGGTTAAGCTGGATTTCTCTGTATAAACATATGTGGGAAAGTCTACGTTATTTGACTCAGTGATGCAGGATTATTTTGGAAGGGAAAGTGTTGGCGGTAAAACAAATTGATTGCAGATGAGAGATTTCAAATTCGGGACTGTTTAAGACTGAGAGGTGCTTAGGGCTGCAATGTGTGGAGCTTTGTTATTTAATTTTTTTCTATAGCTTTTTATCTGTTACTAAAGAAAGCATAAAAATATTTTTATTGTAAACATGAGGCGTGTGTGTGTGTGTGTGTGTGTGTGTGTGTGTGATGGGATCTTGATTAAGATTTTTATCCCCCACAAAACGTACAGGAAGAGCTTATGCGGTTTAAAGGGGTCCTGCTAACCTTAGGTGACTATTAAGTTGGGCCCTCTAGTTAGGAAAGTAGTGTGCATAAGTGAGCAGCAGCCTCTGGAGGCACTTTTTACACTTACAGAGTGTGTGGGGACTGTGTTCGTTAGTGTTCCCAACTCAACATTTTGGGGAAGTTTGTTTCCATGGAAGTGCATCTTCATGTGTACTATGGGAGTCAGTGGTCTGGACCCTGGGTGGGTGCGGGTTCCTGTTTCTCTACCTATATTTTTAAAAATTCACTCGGTTCGTTATTTGAAATGAAATTTTGTCCGTTTAAAATAACAGTTCCCTCTAACGGAACGTCTCTCTGAATTTCAGACCCCGCTGCGGTATACCAAGACGCTGCTGCTGCCAGTTGTCCTCCTTGTGTTTGCTGCCATCGTTAGAAAGGTGTGTGTCGCTTAACGCTTTCCCAGAGCAAACCGTCTTCCTGTTTCTTTTCTACATGGCAGTTACGGATACTAGGCTGTGTGGTAACCGGACGCAATATTTTGTATAGATTGAAGCATATTCTGTATTTTCTTACTAACAGCCTTTGATGAACATTCACAAGTCATAAAATATTTTGTTATCTGCCAGCATAAAATACCATAAGAAAAGGATGGCTCAAGTTTTGATAGTCATGTATTTGAAAGACAAGGTCCGAGAGACCTTACAGACCCAGATACAATTGTTTTTACCTATGTAAATTATTACCAACTCACTTTTGACTTTTATGTAATATTTCTCTAACATATGCCTTTCTAAGTCATTTGTGCAATGTTCACTAAATCCTAAATTGAGTTTGTAATTAATCAAAAGGAGAAAATAGAATATTAACAGTACATTATTAAACTCAATAAAAGGGTTAGACTCCCAACTTGGCTTTGATAATGAAACTCTAAGTCCAGATATAAATCAGGCCAGGGACATTGCAGTCTTTAGCAAAGAGCGGGTGTCATAGTCTCTCTTTTTTTTTTAAGAGTTGGTGAGCTCTGTAACTGCAGACACTTTAAGAGAATGAATTAAGATTACTGTGTAATCGAAAAATAGATAATAGACCCTAAAAGTGTTCTTATTCGTAGCTGATGATTTCTGTATTAACATATATGTATTTATAGAACATTCCGTACTGTAGTCATCGTTCACGTTATATATCTGTACTAGCCGAAAACACTTCATATGCGTTATTTGAATTGGTTATTTGAGAAGCCTGTGAGGCACATAGACGTTATCCCCATGTTGACAGATGCAGAAGAGGAAGATCAGAGAGGTTGTCGTTACCAGCCTCACAGCATGTCCATTAAAAAGCACTGGAGGGACTAGAGGCAGACGACCCCTCCCCCCACTGCACAGTATTCAGCTTTGTCGACTCACAGCCCTTTTCAGATCTACTCAGGTTATGGTCAGGCAGTTTCTGCTCGGTGCTTCCTTTGCACTTCTGCACGCTTTATGTGGGTGTGCACCTAGAACGTAATAAAAAATACTGGATATTTGCAATTCAGAATGCATTAAGAAGACAGCGGCCTGGATGGCAAGAGATAATAAAAATTATTAGATCGGATTAAAGAAGTGGGAATGTTTGATTTAAAGAAGAAAGATTCAAATGGAAAGAGGATAATAATTTTCACATATTTAAAAGCCTGACACTTGGAAGGAAGATTATATTCACTTTGGCTGCTCAGAATGACGGCCACTTCCAAGAGGTAGGACTTTTGAGCAGAATCGATCTGCGCTGATTACGAAAGTGCCATAGATGCGGCTGGTGGTTCTTCCGAGAGCTGAATTAAAACCTGTCAGCCGTGTCATAGAGGACATCAGACTGGGGATAGGATTTCAGGTTAGATGACCTCCCAGTTACTGCTAATGTGGGAACACAGAGGTCAGTTCTCCGTGCTTGTCGGTCTCCGAGGCAGCTCTCCAGTCCTGTGAGTCCCACCAACGACGTTGGTGTGGTGGGACTCAAAGCATTTGAATTGGAAGCTGAAAGGTCAGATTTCGAGACCCAGCGACGCTTCTTAGCTGTTGGTCACTTTCAGGCAGGTCGTTCCATTGATCTAAGCCTGTTGCTCATTCACAAAATGAGAATAATAAAATCTGCCGGAGTTGGGTGGTAGGTATTCGATACAATCAAGTACCGTATAAATTTAAGGTTACAGTGTAATTATTATTTTCTGAGTTATCTCTTAAAATTCAATCTAAGAAAAAGTTTGAAAGTTTAGAAGATGCAGTAATTAAAAATTTTGCTTTTCCCAAACAGCTGTTCTAAAGTGTTTAAAAATCTCTTTGCAGATTATTGGTGACATGTGGGGTGTTGTAACAAAACAGCAGGCACATGTAAGGTAAATACGCTCGTAACCATTTTGTTCCTTCCTCCATCTATTAAGCGGATATCCACAGTGTGGTAACTTTGTACTTACATGTTGTGTCCTCAGCATTCGATAATTGGTTTTGTCAGTTGTTGTCGTTCCCCTTCTTGCTTTCCTCATCGTTTCTCATCTGCGCAGGGCTCAGCGCGTCACTCACGCGTGCCTCGGAGCCCACCCAGTGCGGGGTGACAGTAGCCCTCCATGTCGTCTGTGCTCTCACGGCACAGCTTTGCGCTGGGGAAGAGCAGGGAAGAGAAATCATTCTCTCGATGGCTTTCTTCAGACCAATGGGCTGCCTTTTGAGAGATGCGCGGGGTTCTATGAAACCGGATCCATACCTCACTTTTTACACTATAGCAAAAAACTGAAACCCTCGAATTAACCTAGAGCTCGTTTTCATAATTTTAGGGTTAGAGAGGCCTCGTTCAGGAGGACCTAAAACCTGCAAGCTAGGAGGGAAGGTTGGCAGGGTTAGCCAGGTCAGTGCTTTTTTTGGTAGGAAACTATGAGCAGTCTTCAGAGAAAAGACCGATCGGGGAAAATATTTGTAATATATGACAAAGGACTAATGCCATCATATGTAAAAAAAACTTCTATAAATTAATGGCAAAAATGCTAAAAACTCATTAGGAAGATGAGTGGGGGACACCAGCAGTCGATGGAAAGGAAGGTAAATTCTCGTGATCGTCCCTGCGCTCGCGTGCTGGTGGCCCCGTCCGTGCTGGAACCGTGGCCAGCCGTTCCGGCCTCTGCAGCCTTGCGGTGGCCGTGCCCCTCCCCGCAGCCCGGTTCTTTGCGTGGCTAACTCCTTACTTAAATGCCACCTCCTTCAAGGAGCCTTCGTTGACCATCATTTCTGAGTAGATTTCGTGTCTCCTTTCTTGTTATTCTCCACCATCACATGCTTTATCACCAGCTATACTTAAATACCGTATCTCCCGAAGGGTTAATTTTGTTCAATTTAGTGGTTTATCTGTTGTGCCTGGCACATAGTAAAGAATATAGTAATTGAATGAAGACTTAACAAATAACTAATAGATACACAGAAAAGTGCCTAGTCCCACGATAAAGTGAAAACTTTTTTACTTACCTTTTTACTTACTGGGTGTGTGTGCATTACTAGCACTCATTGCTTGCAGGGGTGGGAGGAGGTGGGTGGGAGGAGGTGGGTGGGAGGGCAGTTTGACGACACATAGCAAAACATACAGCGGGCCTGTTCTTTAGCCCAGCAGTTCTGCCAGTGCAGATGTGTCCTCTAACCATGCTCACAGGAATGCAGAGATGATGGTTCAGAGATGCCCATGGTGATGGTAAATGTGTAATGTGAAAATGGAAACAACCAAAATAGCTCTAGTAAGGGATTGGTTTACTTATGACTCAGTCGTAGAGTGGAATGCTGGGCCATCTTTATGGAAATATTTCCATCATGCATCATTGAATAAAAAATTACAAAACTATATATAGGATGATTGTACTTTGGGTTAAAAACATGAAAATGTATGTTTATTTGTGCATAAGAAAGTTCTGGAAAGATAAAATCTGCAACAAGAGCATGAGATTGAAGGATAGAATAAAGATAGTTTTTGTTCTACTTTCATACTTTTATGGGATATTTGGGGGCTATAGAGATTGTTGGATTTAAGTGTGTCTGTATTTTCTTTTATAACTTGAATACACACAGGCTTATATATTATTCTCTCCCCTATGAATTTCTACCAGCCAGTGATAAATTATTGCATGTACCCCATGACATCTCTTGTTCTCATTTAGAAACAGTTTGCTGTAACTGTGCCCTTATTTATACCTGAAGCCTTCGGGGGCACGGGAGAATGAAAAAGCTCCTGGTACATGCTGCCAGAATTTCTCTTCTTTTGAGTTGAAGTGTTTGTGAATAGCCGTGGGCGGAGCTATGAAGCTACAGTGTATTATACAGCTCTGGAAGAGAAAGGTGGAACTCTTCAGAGACAGAGCTGTCCTTTCAAGAATAACTAAACTGTAGAAATAATTATAGAAAACCACTGAACTCCGTGGGGGTTTCACTTCAGGTAGGACCAGCGCTTTTTTGAAAGGAGGATGGCACATTGATATTTCACTGTGCATAAGCACCAAAATCACATACCAATATAAAAAGCGAAGGGGTAGGAGATAAATGTAAGTTATCAGGATGTGAGTGCCAGTGCTCTCTCTTAATTCCGGGACCTGGGGGTAAAGGAGGATGGAGGCAGCATGATGCAGTAGAAAATATTTTAGCTCAGAAATCAGTTAGAATAAAGACTTGGTTTTTTCACTTTGTAGCTCTACGATTTGCTTTCCTCTGCTGTAAATTGGGGTAATAGATAATTGTAAGGTCAGAGTTTATGGGATGTACAGAGCATATGAACATGTACGTGGTCAGTAGTGGTAACTAAGAACTTGTACTTGGCATGAAAAAAGAACAAAGAAGGATCCATTTTAATTTCGTCATTTGCTCCATATTTTTACAGTTTGTTATATCAATATTTTGTGAAACCAAATTCTCAAAATACGATTATGTGTCATCTGGATTAGGAGTTAATCGAATAATTTATTCATTTGTTCAAAAAACCATTGAGCTCTATGTGCCAAGCATTTTCCCCAGCATGTCGACTGCTGTATCTCCACCGTTACCAGTGCTCAGTGAGGTAGGGTGGATGGACGGACTGGTACCCCATCCTCCTGAAGGGCTCGTTTTAGTAGGGAGAGACAGGTGATGATCAAATAAACCAATCGATGAAAATTTTTTTGTTTTCTGTGAGAATTAAAGCAGCAGTGGCACAGAGTGATGAAGCAGAGCACTGAATATGGGCGTCAGGCGCCTCTGTGATGTTTGAAAGAGTGAAATTAGTCCGGTGCGATGAGCATGGTGATCACGAGGGAACGCGGTGCAGTATGAGTTTCGAGGATGAGTGGGGACTGGCTTAGGAAGGCCGCGTGCAGCGTGGTGAAGACTTGGGAGTTCATCCGAATTACAGAAGAACCCGGTGGAGGGTTTTAAGTAAGGGAGTGGTGGAGCGGATCCATGTGCAGATCGCTCTCACGACCGCAGTGAGAATCCAGGGCGGGGGCAGAGTGAGATGCGGGGAGGACCTGTGGGCCTTCAAGCACGTACCCTGTCTCAGCAGACTGAAACTGTCAAGCAGAGCTAAAGATGCAGTTTTGGAGCTATTTGTATATTCCAGAGCTGCTGCCGAAAAAATCTCCTGCCTGGCTTCCTAAATTGTCTCTGTAGCAGCTACAGTTTGTGGGGGAGCCAAGGGACACTGGGGACAGGAAGCAGGGCTGTGGGACTGTGGAGGCATCAGAGGTCCCCTTCACTCCCTGCTTTGCCAGGTATCACCCACGAGGCGTCTGACACACCACAGGTGCCTCTTGGTGGCCTGGTAAATAGCCTGTAGTCAGATATGCAGAATATGCAACATTGCCGGGGTTTTTTTCGGTAAACTCCCTTAAAATATTGGAGCACCAGTTTTAGTTTATAACTTTTAGTTAATTTGATTTACATATATATGTGTCCTGAGGGAATATTATAGAAGTTGTAAAACTCGTAAGATAAAAATGCAAATAATTGAAGTAAGTGCTTCAGCAATGATTTAATGGTATTTCTTTTTCCATTTCAGAAAACATCAGTTTGATCATGGAGAGGTAATGACTTAATATTACTATAATTTACTATATTTTAATGTTTGTACATATTTGGATTTTCTTTCAAGTTCCAGTTTCTGAGTTTCTTGGTAATTGTCACTAATCACCTTCAAAATAGGCCCGTGTGCATTTTTATGAGAACACTGCACACAGACCGTTCATCTGTTAAAACAAGCAGGAAGCTCGTTTGGCCTGCTCTGACCCCCTCACTGGAGCGGCAGTTTATTTCGGGGCCTGTTAGACGCGGGCACGGAGCATCTTCTGCGTGACTGGCGATCGCTTTCCTCTGCTCACCTTGCCTGAGGCTCGGAGGCTGACTGGTTGCTGCTCCCGTCTCCTGATGGTTCAGCCGGGCTTTTCTATTTTTACTTTTCATTTCTCTCTCTCTCTCTCTTTTTTTTATTATTGAGATATAATTGATATATAACATTTATATTAGTTTCATAATAATTTGAATTGTTACACATCGTGAAATCATCACAGTAAGTCTAGTTAACATCCATCACCCTACTTAATTACAGAAATTCTTTTTTTCCCTTCCTTTTCTTCTGATAAAGACTTTTAAGACCTGCTCGTTGGCAACAGCATGCTGACCGAGGCTAAGAGCGCTGCTGCGTGCGGCAGCCGGTGTGGGTGGCTGCTCCACGGTGGAGCCCGGGGACCTTAAGCAGCAGTCAGTTCTGATTAACACTTTCCTACCTTGATCTGATGGAGCATCCAGGTGGATCCAGAAACATGGGCTTTGTTAACCACAGGCTCGGCCCCGAGCAGCATTACAGGACCACTGGCCTCAGTGACTTCATAATTTTAGCCCTCTAATAAAATGGAGACATTTGAAAGTGAATTTCAAGACTTGTTTACTATTTTGGAAGTCAACGTATTGTTACTAAGAAAAAGTACTCTTTTTGTATATTTACCATTTAAACAATATTCGTAAATATTGTTTAAGTCGTAGGAGTAAAAAATATCTTTTTCTTTCAGCTAGTTTATCATGCATTGCAACTGCTGGCATATACAGCCCTTGGTATTTTAATTATGAGACTGAAACTCTTTTTGACACCACACATGTGCGTTATGGCTTCCTTGATCTGCTCAAGACAGGTAAGGTGGTGGTTGCATTGGTGTGATAGCTGCTTTGATAAGTTTTCAGCCTTTGTTATTGAGTGACCTTAAAATAATACTGAATTACCCAAAGTTCTTTAAATTGTTATGGTAAAAGTTTTGTACTTATCTTTTGTACTTATCTGTTTGTACTTATCTTTTCTAAAGAGTCAAAGGTGATAATTCCTAGTCTTCTAACTTCTAAAATACTCCTTAACGTAACAATGAAGCCTCAGTGCAGTCTGGATTCATGAATAATGATTATGGATGTTGATAGAAAGCAGAACTTAATTGTAGAAATAATTTTTGTTTTGTTTTGACATTCATACCACAAAGAATTCTTACAATTGATTTCATTACAAGTACTTTCAAATGATATTTTCTTTTTCAGTATTAAGCTTTAAAAATTATTATTTATTTGCATATACACTTGTACCCACATCCCTTACTTCACTTTTTTGAATTTAGCTTGAGCCATCTTGCTTATTTGCTGCTTGTTTTTCCTGGGTAACTGCCTCCTTGCTCTGTATTCACAGATTTATGCTTCTGCATAGTGGCACCTTTTCATTAGTCAACTAGCCAAAGTGCAACAGAACGCCTCTTTTAAATTTAGCACATATTTACTAAACATCTAAACGATGCTCTAGGGATGAGTGTTGAGTGGTAGAAAAATCTAGAAGCCAGAGTTTTTATATACGCCCTCGAGAAGCGGCAGTCTGGCTCTACAGGTGTGCAGACAAATAATCTTGAGGAGAGAACGATCGAGACAGTGTTGTTATTGAGAGGAGTCTACTTGAATGTGGAAGAAGTTAGCCAGCCTTCAGGTTCCGGCAGAGTGTCACCTTAGAGAGGCACTGCCTCCAGAGGCGGATCCGGGGGTGAGGCCGCTGTTCCTGGCTCATCCAGGCCCGGACAGGAAGGGAGCCTGGTTGGCGCTTCTCTGAAATCCTGCCTGCAGCGTGTCTGATGGCGATAGGTGACCCTGGCTGGCCTCACAGGTGGGACCTCTGCACGCACAGGCGCCCACACTGAGAAGGACCCTGTACCTAGTTTATCGCTCTGCTGTTGCTGTTCTGAACTTCTTAATAATTTTCAAACAAGGGATCCCACATTTTCACTTTGCACTGGGCCTGGCAAATCATGTAGGTTAGGTAAACCTGGCCTTACTTGAATCTGGGAGCAGAGAGAGCAAGTGTAGAAAAGAGCTTCTTAAATCATGCCTCACTTATATAAGGCTGAGCGTAGAATTCTTTCATTCCTAGAGTCATTGTTTCTAGAACTTTTCCTTTGGGTAATTAATCCTTTATCTGGGACTCTAGCAGAGACTGTGTTCTCCTCTGGAAGAACTGTTTGACTATCACGTACATGCTCTTTGTATTAACAGTTATCAATGTCTCTTTGATGTGGTTTCAGCTGTTTGGATGGCTCTTTTGCAAAGTACATCCTGGTGCTGTTGTTTTTGCCGTATTAGCAGCAATGTCAGTACAAGGTTCAGCAAATCTACAAACCCAGTGGAATATTGTAGGGGAATTCAGCAATTTGCCACAAGAAGAACTTATAGAATGGATCAAATATAGTACTAAACCAGGTAAAGGAAAGTCTTATTTAGCTGATGTTTTTTCCCCAAATTTTATTTACCACCACAAAATCCTAAACCGAAGTAACATTCAGTGGTCTTACTCTTTCTAATCAATGTTGCATCTAGATTATCCAGAAAAAAGAGAAATATCAGTCTTTCTTAAGTGGTTTGCGAAGTAAATGTCATGCATATCTTCTTGGTAATTAATTTCGTTATTTTCCATAAATTTAATTTTTTCAAAGTTTTACATGCCACAATTTAAAATAATTTTTATGCTTATTAATGAATTTTTAATCTTAATCTTTCAGATACCTTCTTGAAATGAACTCATGGAATCTTAAATTTATTCATGTTCAGAAAGGGAGATTTTGTCGTCATTCGAGTATAAATGACTGAATATTAAATTTTCCTCCAGAATTCCTGGGTGCTGTAAAACTTTCTTAGTCGTTTTGCCTCTTCTTTCCTAGAATCAGGCACGATTTCTAAGATATTAAAACCAAAAGCCCCAGAGATTCTCAGTGGTGAAGCGACATGGCCGTACCTTCCAGGGACAGCAGCTGGCTGGGCTCGGAGGCTGACCGCTGTGGCGTCAGCTCTCAGACTCCTCCCTGGTTCTGCCGCTGGCTCTTCGGGTCACGCAGGCCCCGGGCCTCCCTGGGCGGTGACCAGGTGACCGGAAGAAGAGCCCTTGCGTGCTGGCCACGCGTCCCCCTGAGTCAGGTCTTCTTGCTTTGCAGACGCGGTGTTTGCGGGCGCCATGCCCACGATGGCCAGCGTCAAGCTCTCCGCGCTTCGGCCGGTTGTGAACCACCCTCATTACGAAGACGCGGGTCTGAGGTGGGTGCACGGTTCTCACACTATTGAAAACGAAGTGTTCATGCAACTAGTGGGGGAGTTGGAAGTGTTTCAAACAGGACGCGGAGAATGGGGATTTGTGGAGTTCGGGAGGGATGCCGAGATAAGATGCTGAGTCGGATACAGAGCTGTTCATCCTGCACAGGGCAGTGAAACCACAACCTCTGGGCTCATCTGCTCCACGAGGAGCAAGACGACATCACGCCGTATCCGCAGCCCGCGGGTCAACGGGGCTGCACTCACGCAGGGCCTGAGCAGTTATCACCATCTTCGGGGTCCTCCAAAGATTCAGTAGCCTGTAGTTTTTAGTAAGGTTTTCTTATAGGCCATTTTTCCTGAATTCTCAGGAGAATCAATAGAAATGGGATACCATTCAAAGAGGGTTTTGTTCTGGTTTTCACAAACATAACCTGCTAGAATGACCTTGGTTTTTGTTTTTTACTCTTTTTTTTCATAAACAAGTGGATTTATTTTCATGCAATTTCTAGAGTAAGACGAATTATTAATTTCCTGAGTGACTATGTGAATCCTATTAATGTATTCTTTTATCTAACAGTGGGACATATATTTTATAAATATGGATTTCGGCAAGTGAATTTCCAGAGCAATTATGTTGAGTAAATTTAGCTTTTTAAAAATCTAGAAATCAAACTGAGGGCCATTCAGAGCTAATCATTGTTGAGATCGAAGCCGGGGCTGCCGCAGCTTCGGAGCAGCCCTGTTGTGTTTGCGTGGAGCTCGCCCAGCACACATGGCGTGCCTCACGCTTATTTGTGGTAAAGTGGTGAAGAATTTAAAACAAAAACAAGCAAGCAGACAAAAAGACCGAGTGTGGAGATGCAGGGGTGCATGAAACCGAACCCCCACTCCCAGGACTCGGGCCCCTTCCGTCCCTCCCTCTAACCTCCCCAGGCCCCGAGCAGGACTCCGCGACGTGTCCCCTTGATGTGCCTCTCCCACAGCGTCCTCCCCCAGCTCCAGTCACTGTCTCCCGCAAAGCCCGACTGCGTCCTTTTAATCTCGACCAATTCTGTCCACTATTTTTTTTGAAAGAGCCAGAACGAAAATAGTCTACTCCATGTACAGTCGAAAAGCAGCTGAAGACGTGAAGCGGGAGTTGATGAAGTTACAGGTGAATTACTACATTCTGGAAGAGTCCTGGTGTGTAAGAAGGTCCAAGTGAGTATCCAGCATGGCTAACGCTTCGCGTTCGTAACGTGGCGACTTAACTCAGTTGCGTGGCCCGTGCTTCACTAGTCGTGTGTGTGACACTTAGCAACGTGTAAGTGGAATAAACTTTTTTAGGCTATTACTCGAATTGGAGTTTTTTCTTTTCCGGTCATTCTAAATATGTTTCTTTTACAGTGATTTTCAGGCGTACACTTCGTTAGAGGTGTTATATTGGCACAGATTGAATATTTCCCAAATTATTCATATTTGCCTGTGATGTTTTTTAAATCTTTTATTTCAAGTTTTATGTATTTCCTTTCAAAAGACTTGCAGAGTCTGAGACCAAGTCATGGAAAGTCTCAGTGTAATGAGGTCAGTCAGGCAACTGAGAGGCGGGGCCTCCTGTGTCTAGACCTCATCCCTGCCACGTACTGAGTCCTGCGGTTCCCCCATCAACTCAGAATGAAACTTCTTTCTTGCTGTTTCACATCTTAGTTGAGTGGGAAAATAATTCACTTCACTCTGACCCACCATCTCTTGAGTTTATAGCTTTAAAAAATATTTCCACAGAGAAGTTCATGAAGCAGACAGTAGCAACAGGGGCTAGCAAGATCTTAAAAGCTAACGTGAGTTCTAAAGTTGACTAGAAATGTTGTATCTGGGTGACTAGACAGCAGATGACGGTAGCTTGCTATTAAAATACCAAAGCATTTGCTCCATGAGGAGCCACAGATATGAGCAGTTTCATCTGAAATCAAGGATATTTTCTGGAATGCTATTTTAAAAATTCTCACTATTCTGTAACTAAACAGAAGCCTTCGGGAGATTGCTATATCTGTGCCTTAATCACACTCATTCACCATGTACTTAAGTGATACACAAGGGTGTTGAGACAAAATAATTAAATATTAACTCAGGAGTAAAAATAGTTCTGTGATGCAGTATCAGCATTGCCCAAAAGGAAACAGTTGTTGATTGTTCTATGACTATGTCTCAAGTGACTTGAATTTAATCAGGATCTATAGAAAATGTCATTGTTCGTAGAGTCATAATTTAGAAAATACTTTCAGTCCTTACGAACAAAGGGGTATATCTGCGAAATTCATATACGCACCTTTAGTTAACTTTGTGGTGTAAATTTAGGACAGAGAAGTCATAAGTATCTTTCATGTTGGTTTTGGGAGGACATCGCAACAAGCCAGTGGCAGGCCGACGTTTGCCGTAGGAAGAACCGAGTTTCTGGGCAGATGTCCACCAGCACTGTGATCTGCTTTATCACCTGGGCCCTCACTCTCCCGTCCGGTGACGCCAGCCTGGGACACCTGCGGGTTAACTCGAACAGAAAAGCAATGCTCCATGACCTTTTCCCCAGTGCTAATGATGAGCCCTGGGACAAGATTCTTCATTTTTTTCTGGACCCTTGCATCGTATATGAACGTGGAAATCGCAGAGGCTGGGGTGCTTCATGTTGTAAGATGTCCGGGATTTGTAGGACTGCGGTCGTCTCGTGTTCTGATGGCAGGGCACTGTTTCCTGTACACAGGAAGGGATAAAAAGGCCTTTAGGAAGCATAGCCATCAGCCCTGCACGCTGAACAAAATCAGCAGTGAATTACCGGCTTTGGATCATTGCCGTCTAGAGTTCACTGCGGGCTCTGAGAGTTTGAGGCGGGGGGGTGTGCCGGCTCCCCCGTCTGGACCTTGACTTGCCCTTGTTGTGTTTGTTCCAACAAGAGTGGAGAGAGAGAAAGCTAAGGAAGTGACTCTCTAACCTCTTATCCCCACTCAGTAACTAAAACACTGTCCATCTCCTGCAAGATTTAAGCCAGACTGATGATAAGTCCCAGGCAATCTTGGACAGGGGCACTCTGCTTGAACCTTGAAACAAAACACACCCTGTGCTTTCCGTGCTGACAGGGGAGCAAATGCGGGACTCAGATAGGAGAGGAAAGGGAGGGACGACGAATAATTAGTGCCTCCATCTGCAGTGGAAAAAACTGAGTTTCTAGACAGTTTTCTGCCTGCATTGGCATGCTTATTGCTTTGGCCCTCGCTCTCCAGCCTGAGATACCTGTATGTTACTGGAACAGGAAGAAGTGTCAGAACGGGGGGAGCACGTGGGGGACTTGCATAGAAGAAAGCGAATATTTACCTTGTGCTTAAACTTTTGCCCAGCACTTTGATGAACACTGTATTTATGTGATCTTGTGTACAAGTGGTTTAATTGTGTGACTTGATTATTCCTTAAATACTTGACACTCTGTGTTCAAATATGAGTACGAAAATATACGCAAATGCAAGTCGTAGATGAGCTTTTAATTAACTACTCTTTTTTTCCTCAGTTCTCTGCTTTTTTTTTTTTTTTCTCATTAATCTCAATAATAGAGTTGACATAAAATTAAAATACATGAATTCAGGAGAAAATTATTCAGGTTTTCACTGGTGCTGTTTAAAGATGTAGCCGGCTGGCCAGGGGAATCTTCGAGAAACTCAGATGAGGACTAAAGGGTGTTGCACTGGGACAGGCAGAGCCACCAGAGGCAGCTTCGCCCTTTCGTTTTTCCTGAAAGCGATTGCACTCAGGAGCTGGAGGTGGCTTCCTGCTTCCTGTGTGGTTCGCTTTCTGCTGCCCTTGGCCTTGACATGTGTGGGGAAATTGAACATCGTTACACATGTTCAGTGTCGGTAGCATTGAGTGTCAGCCAGGTGTGCAGAAAATGTGCACCACACTGCATGAGAACGCTCATGGGAAGACCTTTGCGGGAGGTAATTTGACGGAGGCAAAGTGGACATCGTGTAGCCCTCTGACACTGCCATAGTGCTGCTTCTAGAAGTTTGACCTACGGAAAGATGTAGGCACAGAAATGTTTGTGTGAGTGTTGTTCGATAATGGTGAAATGGAAAACAAAAGTATTCATCCGTAGAGGAATGGTTAAATAATACATGGAAGGAGTAGGTCTTATGTACTGAGATGGAAAAATGGCCCCATTTTATTGTTCAGCGAGGAGTGTTCAGATAGTCTCGTTTCTGTAAAAGCAGCCAGGAGCATCCACACACAGACGTGTCTGCGCCTGTGTTTGCACACGCGTGTGTCTGAGCCTGAGTGGCTAAGGGGCTAGCGGAATGTATGCTCGGTTGTTTAGAGGTCCCCTCTGAGAAACGGCCCTGGAGGTGACAGTGACTTTCATGTTTTTATTTGGATAGGTCTGCGTTTTGACACTTCTTGGATAGTGACCTTTAAATTAAAGATATCCTCAAAACAGACAGCACGAGCGTTCCGGCCCCAGCACCGGCCTCACGGTGGAGGGCAGGGCATGGGGCCGCCACCGGGCGCGGGGCGGGCTCGTCGGGGGTGGCCTGTTCTCTTAGAGAAAAAGTGAAGCAACCGTGACGAAACACGAGCAGTTGTCAGTTCTCTAGTATTTTTCCTTGTGTTTTCCTTTTTTTTTTTAATTTCTCAAAAAGCAAATAAGAAATTGGGAACTCCTTTCTACCTATTTTGTTTTTACTGATCTTTGGAAGAGTCCAGGCCGGTTGTCTTATAAGAATATCCCAGGAATGGCTTTGCCTAATTCACTCCTCGTGGTTGGATTCGGTTTGGCGCATCCTCGAGCCTGCTACGTGGGAGGCGACGTGCGCTTTCCCTTGTGGTGCTGCAGGAGATGCACGTCGCTTTGTCTTGTTATTGCTAATGCTAAGTTTCAGCACTCGACAGAGAGCCCCTCAACTCTCTGCATTTTACGAAGACAGATTTCTTTCATACTTAAGGAATCTAGGGAGCGATACTTAGAGGCCATTTCTTTATCCTCTTTCTTGAGAGCCTTTCACCAGATAGTTCTTACATCCAATTTTTCTTCTTTCCTGAATCTTTTATTACATTGGTGATTATAAAATCGGTAATACAGATTTGAAAGTAATGTATCACTTACTGATGCATAGGAGTAAGGATGGATTTGATAAATACTAATAAATAATAAATGGACCTAGAGCTATTGGGTTATCTCTATGGAAAAAAATGAAAATTAAATCATCCCACACCATACAGAAAAATTAATTCCGGATGAATTCTAGGTCTAATTGTGAAAAGCAAGATTCTAAAACTTCATCAGAGTTCACACAATGAATATTTTGACGATATTGTGATAGGGAAGAATTCTTTAAACAAATCATAAAAATCATAAGCCCTAAAAGACTGACATCTTGGAGTATACTAACATAAAAATCTTCAATAAAACAAAAGGTCCCCCCCCAAAAAAAAAAGAAAAATTAAAGAACTTATTTGGCCAGATATCATAATGTCAATTTTATTTCTACTATTCTTTAAAAATATATATTGCTTCTAAGATCTAATTCGGAAAATATATATTGCTTCTAAGATTTAATTATGAATTTAGTTAAGGTATGAGCTTAACACTACTGGATTTTCTTTAAATTGATTCATTCTGAAATATAGTTAATGGGAAGTTGCATAAGTATGAACTAAATATATTTGCCAATTGTAATTTTTTAAATTAATGTATGACCTCTTACCGTGTGCTGTGCATGACGCGAGTCACAGTCTCTCCTCATAACACAACTGTGTCATGGGTATTTCCCATTTTACAAGTGCGGAGAGCGAGACCGAGTGACGCTAAGCCCACTTTCTCGGTAGGTAGCTTAGGCAGGATTTAACCAAGATCTTTTTCGTGTATTTCGTATGTCTGTTTCTTTCTTCAGAGTCATCCTTGCTGTGTTTGCTCTGTTCTAAAGAGGATTTATGGCAGCTTATATTAACATAAATAAACATGTTTTAAAAGCCAAGTTAGTTTAAGTAGGAAAAATGAAATGAGGGCAGGAGTCTAAAAATTGTGCCCCGCTTTAGCTGCCGTTAGGTGTTGTGCACTGACTTGTAGCCTGTGCTGGTTTTCCTAGGCCCGGCTGCAGTATGCCTGAAATTTGGGATGTGGAAGATCCGGCGAACGCCGGGAAGCCGCCCTTATGTAACCTCCTGGTGAAGGACCCCACGCCTCACTTCACCACCGTGTTCCAGAACAGCGTTTACAAGGTCTTGGAGGTTATCGGAGAGTGACCGCTGCCCACGGAGAAGTACATCAGTGATGGTTTCAATGCTCTGCTAATAGCTCATGCCTTGTTTTTAATTCAAATCCCAAAAACTTTTATAGGAAACTGTTTTCAAATAGAAAATGTTTTAGTTGGTCAATTTGTCATTCCGATTATAAGACACATGCCATTATCAGTTGGGTACTATTTCAGTGCACCCCTTAAAATTTGCTATGCAAATGAGTATATGCTTGTATTTGACTTAAATATTTGTGCGAAAATGAGCAGTCAACTGTATACAAAACATGATGGGATGGTATGAAAATGCAGTCAGTTCTGAACTCTGTGGGGGCTGATTTTACAGCTCATGGACCATTGATGGCCCTTGCTCCTTTTCTGCCTCTTGCACCTGTTTTTTTGGACATTTCAGTGGTTATTGTGGGCTCCTCGTTCATGTCAGTCCCTGCCATCAGTCTCAGTAAGAGTAGATGGGGCAGACTTGGGTATTTGCTGTGTGGAATTGTCGTTTATTTCACTTCTTTCTGTTCTTTTGTTCTCTCTTGCTCTTGTTGATGAAGCATTTCCTGCCCATTATTAATCCAGACTCTT